>NW_027468837.1:0-1200000 GCF_046254945.1 Alosa pseudoharengus
AATTTTGATAATAAAACTCTATAATGGTTATTTAGGCTCGTCTGTATACATAATTTCAAAATTAGTTATTTAAAGTTCCTTTCACCCAATTGCTACCAAACTTGGTATTTATTTAGCCAACAGGTAAATGCAACTTTCTGCTATTTCACTTGTTTTTATAACATGCTGTCTTGAAGCTGTAGAGCTTCACAAACTCAAAAAATGTGCCCGGAATATGCACATTTTATGCTAATTGATGCTAATTAGCATATATAAATAATACATAATTGTCATGTCAAACATATATTTGTGTAGCCTAACTATCTGGCTTCAAAAGAAAATGGATGGTTTCTTTGAGATATGCTTAGGTCACCCACAGCAGAATGAAATATCAAAGGAGTAATTTTTGGCCTATTTTGGCCCTGTCGGGAAAGAGTTAATCAGCGTCTCCGTAGCACACATGGGAAAGGCAGCGCTGTGCTACATAGCACTTTAAGAATGGCATCGCCGGTTCGAATCTGGCCTGAAGCACCGTCCGGCAGTTTCCGCGGACTCACGTTGTTTTACGCGACGGTGCCCTCTGCTCAGCGTCTTCCCGATCGCCCACGACATCTTATGAAGCAGAGAACCTGAGTGTTTGTAATTGTTTGCGTCCTGTTTCTTGTGTTTTTTTACTGAGGGCAATCATATGAATCATTGATATCCATTGCAACACCCAGAGGAGTAAAAAATAATTTTACAAAATAGGGGAATGCCGCGATCAGCGGACTTTGACCTACGCACGCACGCAGTAGCCGGCAGTCACGAGACTTTAATCATGTATAATGAGCACTGCATTAATCAGCGTCTCCGTAGCACACATGGGAAAGGCAGCGCTGTGCTACATAGCACTTTAAGAATGGCATCGCCGGTTCGAATCCGGCCTGAAGCACCGTCCGGCAGTTTCCGCGGACTCACGTTGTTTTACGCGACGGTGCCCTCTGCTCAGCGTCTTCCCGATCGCCCGCGACATCTTATGAAGCAGAGAACCTGAGTGTTTGTAATTGTTTGCGTCCTGTTTCTTGTGTTTTTTTACTGAGGGCAATCATATGAATCATTGATATCCATTGCAACACCCAGAGGAGTAAAAAATAATTTTACAAAATAGGGGAATGCCGCGATCAGCGGACTTTGACCTACGCACGCACGCAGTAGCCGGCAGTCACGAGACTTTAATCATGTATAATGAGCACTGCATTAATCAGCGTCTCCGTAGCACACATGGGAAAGGCAGCGCTGTGCTACATAGCACTTTAAGAATGGCATCGCCGGTTCGAATCCGGCCTGAAGCACCGTCCGGCAGTTTCCGCGGACTCACGTTGTTTTACGCGATGGTGCCCTCTGCTCAGCGTCTTCCCGATCGCCCGCGACATCTTATGAAGCAGAGAACCTGAGTGTTTGTAATTGTTTGCGTCCTGTTTCTTGTGTTTTTTTACTGAGGGCAATCATATGAATCATTGATATCCATTGCAACACCCAGAGGAGTAAAAAATAATTTTACAAAATAGGGGAATGCCGCGATCAGCGGACTTTGACCTACGCACGCACGCACGCAGTAGCCGGCAGTCACGAGACTCTAATCATGTATAATGAGCACTGCATTAATCGGTGTCTCCGTAGCACACATGGGAAAGGCATCGCTGTGCTACATAGCACTTTAAGAATGTCATCGCAGGTTCGAATCCAGCCTGAAGCACCATCAGGCTGTTTCCGCGGTCTCACGATGTTTTACGCGACGGTGCCCTCTGCTCAGCGTCTTCCCGATCGCCCGCGACATCTTATGAAGCAGAGTTTGTAACTGTTTGCGTCCTGTTTCTTGTGCTTTTTTACTGAGGGCAATCATATGAATCATTGATATCCATTGCAACACCCAGAGGAGTAAAAAATAATTTTACAAAATAGGGGAATGCCGCGATCAGCGGACTTTGACCTACGCACGCACGCACGCAGTAGCCGGCAGTCACGAAACTCTAATCATGTATAATGAGCACTGCATTAATCAGCGTCTCCGTAGCACACATGGGAAAGGCAGCGCTGTGCTACATAGCACTTTAAGAATGGCATCGCCGGTTCGAATCCGGCCTGAAGCACCGTCCGGCAGTTTCCGCGGACTCACGTTGTTTTACGCGACGGTGCCCTCTGCTCAGCGTCTTCCTGATCGTCTGCGACATCTTATGAAGCAGAGTTTGTAACTGTTTGCGTCCTGTTTCTTGTGCTTTTTTACTGAGGGCAATCATATGAATCATTGATATCCATTGCAACACCCAAAGGAGTAAAAAATTATTTTACAAAATAGGGGAATGCCGCGATCAGCGGACTTTGACCTACGCACGCACGCACGCAGTAGCCGGCAGTCACGAGCCTTTAATCATGTATAATGAGCACTGCATTAATCAGCGTCTCCGTAGCACACATGGGAAAGGCAGCGCTGTGCTACATAGCACTTTAAGAATGGCATCGCCGGTTCGAATCCGGCCTGAAGCACCGTCCGGCAGTTTCCGCGGACTCACGTCGTTTTACGCGACGGTGCCCTCTGCTCAGCGTCTTCCCGATCGCCCGCGACATCTTATGAAGCAGAGAACCTGAGTGTTTGTAATTGTTTGCGTCCTGTTTCTTGTGTTTTTTTACTGAGGGCAATCATATGAATCATTGATATCCATTGCAACACCCAGAGGAGTAAAAAATAATTTTACAAAATAGGGGAATGCCGCGATCAGCGGACTTTGACCTACGCACGCACGCAGTAGCCGGCAGTCACGAGACTTTAATCATGTATAATGAGCACTGCATTAATCAGCGTCTCCGTAGCACACATGGGAAAGGCAGCGCTGTGCTACATAGCACTTTAAGAATGGCATCGCCGGTTCGAATCCGGCCTGAAGCACCGTCCGACAGTTTCCGCGGACTCACGTTGTTTTACGCGACGGTGCCCTCTGCTCAGCGTCTTCCCGATCGCCCGCGACATCTTATGAAGCAGAGAACCTGAGTGTTTGTAATTGTTTGCGTCCTGTTTCTTGTGTTTTTTTACTGAGGGCAATCATATGAATCATTGATATCCATTGCAACACCCAGAGGAGTAAAAAATAATTTTACAAAATAGGGGAATGCCGCGATCAGCGGACTTTGACCTACGCACGCACGCAGTAGCCGGCAGTCACGAGACTTTAATCATGTATAATGAGCACTGCATTAATCAGCGTCTCCGTAGCACACATGGGAAAGGCAGCGCTGTGCTACATAGCACTTTAAGAATGGCATCGCCGGTTCGAATCTGGCCTGAAGCACCGTCCGGCAGTTTCCGCGGACTCACGTTGTTTTACGCGACGGTGCCCTCTGCTCAGCGTCTTCCCGATCGCCCGCGACATCTTATGAAGCAGAGAACCTGAGTGTTTGTAATTGTTTGCGTCCTGTTTCTTGTGTTTTTTTACTGAGGGCAATCATATGAATCATTGATATCCATTGCAACACCCAGAGGAGTAAAAAATAATTTTACAAAATAGGGGAATGCCGCGATCAGCGGACTTTGACCTACGCACGCACGCAGTAGCCGGCAGTCACGAGACTTTAATCATGTATAATGAGCACTGCATTAATCAGCGTCTCCGTAGCACACATGGGAAAGGCAGCGCTGTGCTACATAGCACTTTAAGAATGGCATCGCCGGTTCGAATCCGGCCTGAAGCACCGTCCGACAGTTTCCGCGGACTCACGTTGTTTTACGCGACGGTGCCCTCTGCTCAGCGTCTTCCCGATCGCCCGCGACATCTTATGAAGCAGAGAACCTGAGTGTTTGTAATTGTTTGCGTCCTGTTTCTTGTGTTTTTTTACTGAGGGCAATCATATGAATCATTGATATCCATTGCAACACCCAGAGGAGTAAAAAATAATTTTACAAAATAGGGGAATGCCGCGATCAGCGGACTTTGACCTACGCACGCACGCAGTAGCCGGCAGTCACGAGACTTTAATCATGTATAATGAGCACTGCATTAATCAGCGTCTCCGTAGCACACATGGGAAAGGCAGCGCTGTGCTACATAGCACTTTAAGAATGGCATCGCCGGTTCGAATCTGGCCTGAAGCACCGTCCGGCAGTTTCCGCGGACTCACGTTGTTTTACGCGACGGTGCCCTCTGCTCAGCGTCTTCCCGATCGCCCGCGACATCTTATGAAGCAGAGAACCTGAGTGTTTGTAATTGTTTGCGTCCTGTTTCTTGTGTTTTTTTACTGAGGGCAATCATATGAATCATTGATATCCATTGCAACACCCAGAGGAGTAAAAAATAATTTTACAAAATAGGGGAATGCCGCGATCAGCGGACTTTGACCTACGCACGCACGCAGTAGCCGGCAGTCACGAGACTTTAATCATGTATAATGAGCACTGCATTAATCAGCGTCTCCGTAGCACACATGGGAAAGGCAGCGCTGTGCTACATAGCACTTTAAGAATGGCATCGCCGGTTCGAATCCGGCCTGAAGCACCGTCCGGCAGTTTCCGCGGACTCACGTTGTTTTACGCGACGGTGCCCTCTGCTCAGCGTCTTCCCGATCGCCCGCGACATCTTATGAAGCAGAGAACCTGAGTGTTTGTAATTGTTTGCGTCCTGTTTCTTGTGTTTTTTTACTGAGGGCAATCATATGAATCATTGATATCCATTGCAACACCCAGAGGAGTAAAAAATAATTTTACAAAATAGGGGAATGCCGCGATCAGCGGACTTTGACCTACGCACGCACGCAGTAGCCGGCAGTCACGAGACTTTAATCATGTATAATGAGCACTGCATTAATCAGCGTCTCCGTAGCACACATGGGAAAGGCAGCGCTGTGCTACATAGCACTTTAAGAATGGCATCGCCGGTTCGAATCCGGCCTGAAGCACCGTCCGGCAGTTTCCGCGGACTCACGTTGTTTTACGCGACGGTGCCCTCTGCTCAGCGTCTTCCCGATCGCCCGCGACATCTTATGAAGCAGAGAACCTGAGTGTTTGTAATTGTTTGCGTCCTGTTTCTTGTGTTTTTTTACTGAGGGCAATCATATGAATCATTGATATCCATTGCAACACCCAGAGGAGTAAAAAATAATTTTACAAAATAGGGGAATGCCGCGATCAGCGGACTTTGACCTACGCACGCACGCAGTAGCCGGCAGTCACGAGACTTTAATCATGTATAATGAGCACTGCATTAATCAGCGTCTCCGTAGCACACATGGGAAAGGCAGCGCTGTGCTACATAGCACTTTAAGAATGGCATTGCCGGTTCGAATCCGGCCTGAAGCACCGTCCGGCAGTTTCCGCGGACTCACGTTGTTTTACGCGACGGTGCCCTCTGCTCAGCGTCTTCCCGATCGCCCGCGACATCTTATGAAGCAGAGAACCTGAGTGTTTGTAATTGTTTGCGTCCTGTTTCTTGTGTTTTTTTACTGAGGGCAATCATATGAATCATTGATATCCATTGCAACACCCAGAGGAGTAAAAAATAATTTTACAAAATAGGGGAATGCCGCGATCAGCGGACTTTGACCTACGCACGCACGCAGTAGCCGGCAGTCACGAGACTTTAATCATGTATAATGAGCACTGCATTAATCAGCGTCTCCGTAGCACACATGGGAAAGGCAGCGCTGTGCTACATAGCACTTTAAGAATGGCATCGCCGGTTCGAATCTGGCCTGAAGCACCGTCCGGCAGTTTCCGCGGACTCACGTTGTTTTACGCGACGGTGCCCTCTGCTCAGCGTCTTCCCGATCGCCCGCGACATCTTATGAAGCAGAGAACCTGAGTGTTTGTAATTGTTTGCGTCCTGTTTCTTGTGTTTTTTTACTGAGGGCAATCATATGAATCATTGATATCCATTGCAACACCCAGAGGAGTAAAAAATAATTTTACAAAATAGGGGAATGCCGCGATCAGCGGACTTTGACCTACGCACGCACGCAGTAGCCGGCAGTCACGAGACTTTAATCATGTATAATGAGCACTGCATTAATCAGCGTCTCCGTAGCACACATGGGAAAGGCAGCGCTGTGCTACATAGCACTTTAAGAATGGCATCGCCGGTTCGAATCCGGCCTGAAGCACCGTCCGACAGTTTCCGCGGACTCACGTTGTTTTACGCGACGGTGCCCTCTGCTCAGCGTCTTCCCGATCGCCCGCGACATCTTATGAAGCAGAGAACCTGAGTGTTTGTAATTGTTTGCGTCCTGTTTCTTGTGTTTTTTTACTGAGGGCAATCATATGAATCATTGATATCCATTGCAACACCCAGAGGAGTAAAAAATAATTTTACAAAATAGGGGAATGCCGCGATCAGCGGACTTTGACCTACGCACGCACGCAGTAGCCGGCAGTCACGAGACTTTAATCATGTATAATGAGCACTGCATTAATCAGCGTCTCCGTAGCACACATGGGAAAGGCAGCGCTGTGCTACATAGCACTTTAAGAATGGCATCGCCGGTTCGAATCTGGCCTGAAGCACCGTCCGGCAGTTTCCGCGGACTCACGTTGTTTTACGCGACGGTGCCCTCTGCTCAGCGTCTTCCCGATCGCCCGCGACATCTTATGAAGCAGAGAACCTGAGTGTTTGTAATTGTTTGCGTCCTGTTTCTTGTGTTTTTTTACTGAGGGCAATCATATGAATCATTGATATCCATTGCAACACCCAGAGGAGTAAAAAATAATTTTACAAAATAGGGGAATGCCGCGATCAGCGGACTTTGACCTACGCACGCACGCAGTAGCCGGCAGTCACGAGACTTTAATCATGTATAATGAGCACTGCATTAATCAGCGTCTCCGTAGCACACATGGGAAAGGCAGCGCTGTGCTACATAGCACTTTAAGAATGGCATCGCCGGTTCGAATCCGGCCTGAAGCACCGTCCGGCAGTTTCCGCGGACTCACGTTGTTTTACGCGACGGTGCCCTCTGCTCAGCGTCTTCCCGATCGCCCGCGACATCTTATGAAGCAGAGAACCTGAGTGTTTGTAATTGTTTGCGTCCTGTTTCTTGTGTTTTTTTACTGAGGGCAATCATATGAATCATTGATATCCATTGCAACACCCAGAGGAGTAAAAAATAATTTTACAAAATAGGGGAATGCCGCGATCAGCGGACTTTGACCTACGCACGCACGCAGTAGCCGGCAGTCACGAGACTTTAATCATGTATAATGAGCACTGCATTAATCAGCGTCTCCGTAGCACACATGGGAAAGGCAGCGCTGTGCTACATAGCACTTTAAGAATGGCATCGCCGGTTCGAATCCGGCCTGAAGCACCGTCCGGCAGTTTCCGCGGACTCACGTTGTTTTACGCGACGGTGCCCTCTGCTCAGCGTCTTCCCGATCGCCCGCGACATCTTATGAAGCAGAGAACCTGAGTGTTTGTAATTGTTTGCGTCCTGTTTCTTGTGTTTTTTTACTGAGGGCAATCATATGAATCATTGATATCCATTGCAACACCCAGAGGAGTAAAAAATAATTTTACAAAATAGGGGAATGCCGCGATCAGCGGACTTTGACCTACGCACGCACGCAGTAGCCGGCAGTCACGAGACTTTAATCATGTATAATGAGCACTGCATTAATCAGCGTCTCCGTAGCACACATGGGAAAGGCAGCGCTGTGCTACATAGCACTTTAAGAATGGCATTGCCGGTTCGAATCCGGCCTGAAGCACCGTCCGGCAGTTTCCGCGGACTCACGTTGTTTTACGCGACGGTGCCCTCTGCTCAGCGTCTTCCCGATCGCCCGCGACATCTTATGAAGCAGAGAACCTGAGTGTTTGTAATTGTTTGCGTCCTGTTTCTTGTGTTTTTTTACTGAGGGCAATCATATGAATCATTGATATCCATTGCAACACCCAGAGGAGTAAAAAATAATTTTACAAAATAGGGGAATGCCGCGATCAGCGGACTTTGACCTACGCACGCACGCAGTAGCCGGCAGTCACGAGACTTTAATCATGTATAATGAGCACTGCATTAATCAGCGTCTCCGTAGCACACATGGGAAAGGCAGCGCTGTGCTACATAGCACTTTAAGAATGGCATCGCCGGTTCGAATCCGGCCTGAAGCACCGTCCGGCAGTTTCCGCGGACTCACGTTGTTTTACGCGACGGTGCCCTCTGCTCAGCGTCTTCCCGATCGCCCGCGACATCTTATGAAGCAGAGAACCTGAGTGTTTGTAATTGTTTGCGTCCTGTTTCTTGTGTTTTTTTACTGAGGGCAATCATATGAATCATTGATATCCATTGCAACACCCAGAGGAGTAAAAAATAATTTTACAAAATAGGGGAATGCCGCGATCAGCGGACTTTGACCTACGCACGCACGCAGTAGCCGGCAGTCACGAGACTTTAATCATGTATAATGAGCACTGCATTAATCAGCGTCTCCGTAGCACACATGGGAAAGGCAGCGCTGTGCTACATAGCACTTTAAGAATGGCATCGCCGGTTCGAATCTGGCCTGAAGCACCGTCCGGCAGTTTCCGCGGACTCACGTTGTTTTACGCGACGGTGCCCTCTGCTCAGCGTCTTCCCGATCGCCCGCGACATCTTATGAAGCAGAGAACCTGAGTGTTTGTAATTGTTTGCGTCCTGTTTCTTGTGTTTTTTTACTGAGGGCAATCATATGAATCATTGATATCCATTGCAACACCCAGAGGAGTAAAAAATAATTTTACAAAATAGGGGAATGCCGCGATCAGCGGACTTTGACCTACGCACGCACGCAGTAGCCGGCAGTCACGAGACTTTAATCATGTATAATGAGCACTGCATTAATCAGCGTCTCCGTAGCACACATGGGAAAGGCAGCGCTGTGCTACATAGCACTTTAAGAATGGCATCGCCGGTTCGAATCCGGCCTGAAGCACCGTCCGGCAGTTTCCGCGGACTCACGTTGTTTTACGCGACGGTGCCCTCTGCTCAGCGTCTTCCCGATCGCCCGCGACATCTTATGAAGCAGAGAACCTGAGTGTTTGTAATTGTTTGCGTCCTGTTTCTTGTGTTTTTTTACTGAGGGCAATCATATGAATCATTGATATCCATTGCAACACCCAGAGGAGTAAAAAATAATTTTACAAAATAGGGGAATGCCGCGATCAGCGGACTTTGACCTACGCACGCACGCAGTAGCCGGCAGTCACGAGACTTTAATCATGTATAATGAGCACTGCATTAATCAGCGTCTCCGTAGCACACATGGGAAAGGCAGCGCTGTGCTACATAGCACTTTAAGAATGGCATCGCCGGTTCGAATCCGGCCTGAAGCACCGTCCGGCAGTTTCCGCGGACTCACGTTGTTTTACGCGACGGTGCCCTCTGCTCAGCGTCTTCCCGATCGCCCGCGACATCTTATGAAGCAGAGAACCTGAGTGTTTGTAATTGTTTGCGTCCTGTTTCTTGTGTTTTTTTACTGAGGGCAATCATATGAATCATTGATATCCATTGCAACACCCAGAGGAGTAAAAAATAATTTTACAAAATAGGGGAATGCCGCGATCAGCGGACTTTGACCTACGCACGCACGCAGTAGCCGGCAGTCACGAGACTTTAATCATGTATAATGAGCACTGCATTAATCAGCGTCTCCGTAGCACACATGGGAAAGGCAGCGCTGTGCTACATAGCACTTTAAGAATGGCATTGCCGGTTCGAATCCGGCCTGAAGCACCGTCCGGCAGTTTCCGCGGACTCACGTTGTTTTACGCGACGGTGCCCTCTGCTCAGCGTCTTCCCGATCGCCCGCGACATCTTATGAAGCAGAGAACCTGAGTGTTTGTAATTGTTTGCGTCCTGTTTCTTGTGTTTTTTTACTGAGGGCAATCATATGAATCATTGATATCCATTGCAACACCCAGAGGAGTAAAAAATAATTTTACAAAATAGGGGAATGCCGCGATCAGCGGACTTTGACCTACGCACGCACGCAGTAGCCGGCAGTCACGAGACTTTAATCATGTATAATGAGCACTGCATTAATCAGCGTCTCCGTAGCACACATGGGAAAGGCAGCGCTGTGCTACATAGCACTTTAAGAATGGCATCGCCGGTTCGAATCCGGCCTGAAGCACCGTCCGGCAGTTTCCGCGGACTCACGTTGTTTTACGCGACGGTGCCCTCTGCTCAGCGTCTTCCCGATCGCCCGCGACATCTTATGAAGCAGAGAACCTGAGTGTTTGTAATTGTTTGCGTCCTGTTTCTTGTGTTTTTTTACTGAGGGCAATCATATGAATCATTGATATCCATTGCAACACCCAGAGGAGTAAAAAATAATTTTACAAAATAGGGGAATGCCGCGATCAGCGGACTTTGACCTACGCACGCACGCAGTAGCCGGCAGTCACGAGACTTTAATCATGTATAATGAGCACTGCATTAATCAGCGTCTCCGTAGCACACATGGGAAAGGCAGCGCTGTGCTACATAGCACTTTAAGAATGGCATCGCCGGTTCGAATCCGGCCTGAAGCACCGTCCGGCAGTTTCCGCGGACTCACGTTGTTTTACGCTACGTGCCCTCTGCTTAGCGTCTTCCCGATCGCCCGCGACATCTTATGAAGCAGAGTTTGTAACTGTTTGCGTCCTGTTTCTTGTGCTTTTTTACTGAGGGCAATCATATGAATCATTGATATCCATTGCAACACCCAGAGGAGTAAAAAATAATTTTACAAAATAGGGGAATGCCGCGATCAGCGGACTTTGACCTACTCACGCACGCACGCAGTAGCCGGCAGTCCCGAGACTCTAATCATGTATAATGAGCACTGCATTAATCAGCGTCTCCGTAGCACACATGGGAAAGGCAGCGCTGTGCTACATAGCACTTTAAGAATGGCATCGCCGGTTCGAATCTGGCCTGAAGCACCGTCCGGCAGTTTCCGCGGACTCACGTTGTTTTACGCGACGGTGCCCTCTGCTCAGCGTCTTCCCAATCGCCCGCGACATCTTATGAAGTAGAGGACCTGAGTGTTTGTAACTGATTGCGTCCTGTTTCTTGTGTTTTTTTTACTGAGGACAATCATATGAATCATTGATATCCATTGCAACACCCAGAGGAGTAAAAAATAATTTTACAAAATAGGGGAATGCCGCGATCGGCGGACTTTGACCTACACACGCACGCACGCACGCAGTAGCCGGCAGTCACGAGACTTTAATCATGTATAATGAGCACTGCATTAATCAGCGTCTCCGTAGCACACATGGGAAAGGCAGCGCTGTGCTACATAGCACTTTAAGAATGGCATCGCCGGTTCGAATCCGGCCTGAAGCACCCTCCGGCAGTTTCCGCGGACTCACGTCGTTTTACGCGACGGTGCCCTCTGCTCAGCGTCTTCCCGATCTGATCGCCCGCGACATCTTATGAAGCAGAGAACCTGAGTGTTTGTAACTGTTTGCGTCCTGTTTCTTGTGTTTTTTTACTGAGGGCAATCATATGAATCATTGATATCCATTGCAACACCCAGAGGAGTAAAAAATAATTTTACAAAATAGGGGAATGCCGCGATCAGCGGACTTTGACCTACGCACGCACGCACGCACGCAGTAGCCGGCAGTCACGAGACTCTAATCATGTATAATGAGCACTACATTAATCAGTGTCTCCGTAGCACACATGGGAAAGGCAGCGCTGTGCTACATAGCACTTGAAGAATGGCATCGCCGGTTCGAATCCGGCCTGTAGCACCGTCCGGCAGTTTCCGCGGACTGACGTTGTTTTATGCGACGGTGCCCTCTGCTCAGCGTCTTCCCGATCGCCCGCGACATCTTATGAAGCAGAGAACCTGAGTGTTTGTAACTGATTGCTTCCTGTTTCTTGTGTTTTTTTACTGAGGGCAATCATATGAATCATTGATATCCATTGCAACACCCAGAGGAGTAAAAAATAATTTTACAAAATAGGGGAATGCCGCGATTGGCGGACTTTGACCTACACACGCACGCACGCACGCAGTAGCCGGCAGTCACGAGACTTTAATCATGTATAATGAGCACTGCATTAATCAGCGTCTCCGTAGCACACATGGGAAAGGCAGCGCTGTGCTACATAGCACTTTAAGAATGGCATCGCCGGTTCGAATCCGGCCTGAAGCACCGTCCGGCAGTTTCCGCGGACTCACGTTGTTTTACGCGATGGTGCCCTCTGCTCAGCGTCTTCCCGATCGCCCGCGACATCTTATGAAGCAGAGAACCTGAGTGTTTGTAATTGTTTGCGTCCTGTTTCTTGTGTTTTTTTACTGAGGGCAATCATATGAATCATTGATATCCATTGCAACACCCAGAGGAGTAAAAAATAATTTTACAAAATAGGGGAATGCCGCGATCAGCGGACTTTGACCTACGCACGCACGCACGCAGTAGCCGGCAGTCACGAGACTCTAATCATGTATAATGAGCACTGCATTAATCGGTGTCTCCGTAGCACACATGGGAAAGGCATCGCTGTGCTACATAGCACTTTAAGAATGTCATCGCAGGTTCGAATCCAGCCTGAAGCACCATCAGGCTGTTTCCGCGGTCTCACGATGTTTTACGCGACGGTGCCCTCTGCTCAGCGTCTTCCCGATCGCCCGCGACATCTTATGAAGCAGAGTTTGTAACTGTTTGCGTCCTGTTTCTTGTGCTTTTTTACTGAGGGCAATCATATGAATCATTGATATCCATTGCAACACCCAGAGGAGTAAAAAATAATTTTACAAAATAGGGGAATGCCGCGATCAGCGGACTTTGACCTACGCACGCACGCACGCAGTAGCCGGCAGTCACGAAACTCTAATCATGTATAATGAGCACTGCATTAATCAGCGTCTCCGTAGCACACATGGGAAAGGCAGCGCTGTGCTACATAGCACTTTAAGAATGGCATCGCCGGTTCGAAGCACCGTCCGGCAGTTTCCGCGGACTCACGTTGTTTTACGCGACGGTGCCCTCTGCTCAGCGTCTTCCTGATCGTCTGCGACATCTTATGAAGCAGAGTTTGTAACTGTTTGCGTCCTGTTTCTTGTGCTTTTTTACTGAGGGCAATCATATGAATCATTGATATCCATTGCAACACCCAAAGGAGTAAAAAATTATTTTACAAAATAGGGGAATGCCGCGATCAGCGGACTTTGACCTACGCACGCACGCACGCAGTAGCCGGCAGTCACGAGCCTTTAATCATGTATAATGAGCACTGCATTAATCAGCGTCTCCGTAGCACACATGGGAAAGGCAGCGCTGTGCTACATAGCACTTTAAGAATGGCATCGCCGGTTCGAATCCGGCCTGAAGCACCGTCCGACAGTTTCCGCGGACTCACGTTGTTTTACGCGACGGTGCCCTCTGCTCAGCGTCTTCCCGATCGCCCGCGACATCTTATGAAGCAGAGAACCTGAGTGTTTGTAATTGTTT
Organism: Alosa pseudoharengus; assembly: GCF_046254945.1. Taxonomy (NCBI): domain Eukaryota; kingdom Metazoa; phylum Chordata; class Actinopteri; order Clupeiformes; family Clupeidae; genus Alosa; species Alosa pseudoharengus. The sequence goes on from NW_027468837.1 coordinate 13,425, forward strand.
GCGTCCTGTTTCTTGTGTTTTTTTACTGAGGGCAATCATATGAATCATTGATATCCATTGCAACACCCAGAGGAGTAAAAAATAATTTTACAAAATAGGGGAATGCCGCGATCAGCGGACTTTGACCTACGCACGCACGCAGTAGCCGGCAGTCACGAGACTTTAATCATGTATAATGAGCACTGCATTAATCAGCGTCTCCGTAGCACACATGGGAAAGGCAGCGCTGTGCTACATAGCACTTTAAGAATGGCATCGCCGGTTCGAATCTGGCCTGAAGCACCGTCCGGCAGTTTCCGCGGACTCACGTTGTTTTACGCGACGGTGCCCTCTGCTCAGCGTCTTCCCGATCGCCCGCGACATCTTATGAAGCAGAGAACCTGAGTGTTTGTAATTGTTTGCGTCCTGTTTCTTGTGTTTTTTTACTGAGGGCAATCATATGAATCATTGATATCCATTGCAACACCCAGAGGAGTAAAAAATAATTTTACAAAATAGGGGAATGCCGCGATCAGCGGACTTTGACCTACGCACGCACGCAGTAGCCGGCAGTCACGAGACTTTAATCATGTATAATGAGCACTGCATTAATCAGCGTCTCCGTAGCACACATGGGAAAGGCAGCGCTGTGCTACATAGCACTTTAAGAATGGCATCGCCGGTTCGAATCCGGCCTGAAGCACCGTCCGGCAGTTTCCGCGGACTCACGTTGTTTTACGCGACGGTGCCCTCTGCTCAGCGTCTTCCCGATCGCCCGCGACATCTTATGAAGCAGAGAACCTGAGTGTTTGTAATTGTTTGCGTCCTGTTTCTTGTGTTTTTTTACTGAGGGCAATCATATGAATCATTGATATCCATTGCAACACCCAGAGGAGTAAAAAATAATTTTACAAAATAGGGGAATGCCGCGATCAGCGGACTTTGACCTACGCACGCACGCAGTAGCCGGCAGTCACGAGACTTTAATCATGTATAATGAGCACTGCATTAATCAGCGTCTCCGTAGCACACATGGGAAAGGCAGCGCTGTGCTACATAGCACTTTAAGAATGGCATCGCCGGTTCGAATCCGGCCTGAAGCACCGTCCGGCAGTTTCCGCGGACTCACGTTGTTTTACGCGACGGTGCCCTCTGCTCAGCGTCTTCCCGATCGCCCGCGACATCTTATGAAGCAGAGAACCTGAGTGTTTGTAATTGTTTGCGTCCTGTTTCTTGTGTTTTTTTACTGAGGGCAATCATATGAATCATTGATATCCATTGCAACACCCAGAGGAGTAAAAAATAATTTTACAAAATAGGGGAATGCCGCGATCAGCGGACTTTGACCTACGCACGCACGCAGTAGCCGGCAGTCACGAGACTTTAATCATGTATAATGAGCACTGCATTAATCAGCGTCTCCGTAGCACACATGGGAAAGGCAGCGCTGTGCTACATAGCACTTTAAGAATGGCATTGCCGGTTCGAATCCGGTCTGAAGCACCGTCCGGCAGTTTCCGCGGACTCACGTTGTTTTACGCGACGGTGCCCTCTGCTCAGCGTCTTCCCGATCGCCCGCGACATCTTATGAAGCAGAGAACCTGAGTGTTTGTAATTGTTTGCGTCCTGTTTCTTGTGTTTTTTTACTGAGGGCAATCATATGAATCATTGATATCCATTGCAACACCCAGAGGAGTAAAAAATAATTTTACAAAATAGGGGAATGCCGCGATCAGCGGACTTTGACCTACGCACGCACGCAGTAGCCGGCAGTCACGAGACTTTAATCATGTATAATGAGCACTGCATTAATCAGCGTCTCCGTAGCACACATGGGAAAGGCAGCGCTGTGCTACATAGCACTTTAAGAATGGCATCGCCGGTTCGAATCCGGCCTGAAGCACCGTCCGGCAGTTTCCGCGGACTCACGTTGTTTTACGCGACGGTGCCCTCTGCTCAGCGTCTTCCCGATCGCCCGCGACATCTTATGAAGCAGAGAACCTGAGTGTTTGTAATTGTTTGCGTCCTGTTTCTTGTGTTTTTTTACTGAGGGCAATCATATGAATCATTGATATCCATTGCAACACCCAGAGGAGTAAAAAATAATTTTACAAAATAGGGGAATGCCGCGATCAGCGGACTTTGACCTACGCACGCACGCAGTAGCCGGCAGTCACGAGACTTTAATCATGTATAATGAGCACTGCATTAATCAGCGTCTCCGTAGCACACATGGGAAAGGCAGCGCTGTGCTACATAGCACTTTAAGAATGGCATCGCCGGTTCGAATCTGGCCTGAAGCACCGTCCGGCAGTTTCCGCGGACTCACGTTGTTTTACGCGACGGTGCCCTCTGCTCAGCGTCTTCCCGATCGCCCGCGACATCTTATGAAGCAGAGAACCTGAGTGTTTGTAATTGTTTGCGTCCTGTTTCTTGTGTTTTTTTACTGAGGGCAATCATATGAATCATTGATATCCATTGCAACACCCAGAGGAGTAAAAAATAATTTTACAAAATAGGGGAATGCCGCGATCAGCGGACTTTGACCTACGCACGCACGCAGTAGCCGGCAGTCACGAGACTTTAATCATGTATAATGAGCACTGCATTAATCAGCGTCTCCGTAGCACACATGGGAAAGGCAGCGCTGTGCTACATAGCACTTTAAGAATGGCATCGCCGGTTCGAATCCGGCCTGAAGCACCGTCCGGCAGTTTCCGCGGACTCACGTTGTTTTACGCGACGGTGCCCTCTGCTCAGCGTCTTCCCGATCGCCCGCGACATCTTATGAAGCAGAGAACCTGAGTGTTTGTAATTGTTTGCGTCCTGTTTCTTGTGTTTTTTTACTGAGGGCAATCATATGAATCATTGATATCCATTGCAACACCCAGAGGAGTAAAAAATAATTTTACAAAATAGGGGAATGCCGCGATCAGCGGACTTTGACCTACGCACGCACGCAGTAGCCGGCAGTCACGAGACTTTAATCATGTATAATGAGCACTGCATTAATCATCGTCTCCGTAGCACACATGGGAAAGGCAGCGCTGTGCTACATAGCACTTTAAGAATGGCATCGCCGGTTCGAATCCGGCCTGAAGCACCGTCCGGCAGTTTCCGCGGACTCACGTTGTTTTACGCGACGGTGCCCTCTGCTCAGCGTCTTCCCGATCGCCCGCGACATCTTATGAAGCAGAGAACCTGAGTGTTTGTAATTGTTTGCGTCCTGTTTCTTGTGTTTTTTTACTGAGGGCAATCATATGAATCATTGATATCCATTGCAACACCCAGAGGAGTAAAAAATAATTTTACAAAATAGGGGAATGCCGCGATCAGCGGACTTTGACCTACGCACGCACGCAGTAGCCGGCAGTCACGAGACTTTAATCATGTATAATGAGCACTGCATTAATCAGCGTCTCCGTAGCACACATGGGAAAGGCAGCGCTGTGCTACATAGCACTTTAAGAATGGCATCGCCGGTTCGAATCCGGCCTGAAGCACCGTCCGGCAGTTTCCGCGGACTCACGTTGTTTTACGCGATGGTGCCCTCTGCTCAGCGTCTTCCCGATCGCCCGCGACATCTTATGAAGCAGAGAACCTGAGTGTTTGTAATTGTTTGCGTCCTGTTTCTTGTGTTTTTTTACTGAGGGCAATCATATGAATCATTGATATCCATTGCAACACCCAGAGGAGTAAAAAATAATTTTACAAAATAGGGGAATGCCGCGATCAGCGGACTTTGACCTACGCACGCACGCAGTAGCCGGCAGTCACGAGACTTTAATCATGTATAATGAGCACTGCATTAATCAGCGTCTCCGTAGCACACATGGGAAAGGCAGCGCTGTGCTACATAGCACTTTAAGAATGGCATCGCCGGTTCGAATCCGGCCTGAAGCACCGTCCGACAGTTTCCGCGGACTCACGTTGTTTTACGCGACGGTGCCCTCTGCTCAGCGTCTTCCCGATCGCCCGCGACATCTTATGAAGCAGAGAACCTGAGTGTTTGTAATTGTTTGCGTCCTGTTTCTTGTGTTTTTTTACTGAGGGCAATCATATGAATCATTGATATCCATTGCAACACCCAGAGGAGTAAAAAATAATTTTACAAAATAGGGGAATGCCGCGATCAGCGGACTTTGACCTACGCACGCACGCAGTAGCCGGCAGTCACGAGACTTTAATCATGTATAATGAGCACTGCATTAATCAGCGTCTCCGTAGCACACATGGGAAAGGCAGCGCTGTGCTACATAGCACTTTAAGAATGGCATCGCCGGTTCGAATCTGGCCTGAAGCACCGTCCGGCAGTTTCCGCGGACTCACGTTGTTTTACGCGACGGTGCCCTCTGCTCAGCGTCTTCCCGATCGCCCGCGACATCTTATGAAGCAGAGAACCTGAGTGTTTGTAATTGTTTGCGTCCTGTTTCTTGTGTTTTTTTACTGAGGGCAATCATATGAATCATTGATATCCATTGCAACACCCAGAGGAGTAAAAAATAATTTTACAAAATAGGGGAATGCCGCGATCAGCGGACTTTGACCTACGCACGCACGCAGTAGCCGGCAGTCACGAGACTTTAATCATGTATAATGAGCACTGCATTAATCAGCGTCTCCGTAGCACACATGGGAAAGGCAGCGCTGTGCTACATAGCACTTTAAGAATGGCATCGCCGGTTCGAATCCGGCCTGAAGCACCGTCCGGCAGTTTCCGCGGACTCACGTTGTTTTACGCGACGGTGCCCTCTGCTCAGCGTCTTCCCGATCGCCCGCGACATCTTATGAAGCAGAGAACCTGAGTGTTTGTAATTGTTTGCGTCCTGTTTCTTGTGTTTTTTTACTGAGGGCAATCATATGAATCATTGATATCCATTGCAACACCCAGAGGAGTAAAAAATAATTTTACAAAATAGGGGAATGCCGCGATCAGCGGACTTTGACCTACGCACGCACGCAGTAGCCGGCAGTCACGAGACTTTAATCATGTATAATGAGCACTGCATTAATCAGCGTCTCCGTAGCACACATGGGAAAGGCAGCGCTGTGCTACATAGCACTTTAAGAATGGCATCGCCGGTTCGAATCCGGCCTGAAGCACCGTCCGGCAGTTTCCGCGGACTCACGTTGTTTTACGCGACGGTGCCCTCTGCTCAGCGTCTTCCCGATCGCCCGCGACATCTTATGAAGCAGAGAACCTGAGTGTTTGTAATTGTTTGCGTCCTGTTTCTTGTGTTTTTTTACTGAGGGCAATCATATGAATCATTGATATCCATTGCAACACCCAGAGGAGTAAAAAATAATTTTACAAAATAGGGGAATGCCGCGATCAGCGGACTTTGACCTACGCACGCACGCAGTAGCCGGCAGTCACGAGACTTTAATCATGTATAATGAGCACTGCATTAATCAGCGTCTCCGTAGCACACATGGGAAAGGCAGCGCTGTGCTACATAGCACTTTAAGAATGGCATCGCCGGTTCGAATCCGGCCTGAAGCACCGTCCGGCAGTTTCCGCGGACTCACGTTGTTTTACGCGACGGTGCCCTCTGCTCAGCGTCTTCCCGATCGCCCGCGACATCTTATGAAGCAGAGAACCTGAGTGTTTGTAATTGTTTGCGTCCTGTTTCTTGTGTTTTTTTACTGAGGGCAATCATATGAATCATTGATATCCATTGCAACACCCAGAGGAGTAAAAAATAATTTTACAAAATAGGGGAATGCCGCGATCAGCGGACTTTGACCTACGCACGCACGCAGTAGCCGGCAGTCACGAGACTTTAATCATGTATAATGAGCACTGCATTAATCAGCGTCTCCGTAGCACACATGGGAAAGGCAGCGCTGTGCTACATAGCACTTTAAGAATGGCATCGCCGGTTCGAATCCGGCCTGAAGCACCGTCCGGCAGTTTCCGCGGACTCACGTTGTTTTACACGACGGTGCCCTCTGCTCAGCGTCTTCCCGATCGCCCGCGACATCTTATGAAGCAGAGTTTGTAACTGTTTGCGTCCTGTTTCTTGTGCTTTTTTACTGAGGGCAATCATATGAATCATTGATATCCATTGCAACACCCAGAGGAGTAAAAAATTATTTTACAAAATAGGGGAATGCCGCGATCGATCAGCGGACTTTGACCTACGCACGCACGCACGCAGTAGCCGGCAGTCACGAGACTTTAATCATGTATAATGAGCACTGCATTAATCACCGTCTCCGTAGCACACATGGGAAAGGCAGCGCTGTGCTACATAGCACTTTAAGAATGGCATCGCCGGTTCGAATCCGGCCTGAAGCACCGTCCGACAGTTTCCGCGGACTCATGTTGTTTTACGCGAAGGTGCCCTCTGCTCAGCGTCTTCCCGATCGCCCGCGACATCTTATGAAGCAGAGAACCTGAGTGTTTGTAATTGTTTGCGTCCTGTTTCTTGTGTTTTTTTACTGAGGGCAATCATATGAATCATTGATATCCATTGCAACACCCAGAGGAGTAAAAAATAATTTTACAAAATAGGGGAATGCCGCGATCAGCGGACTTTGACCTACGCACGCACGCAGTAGCCGGCAGTCACGAGACTTTAATCATGTATAATGAGCACTGCATTAATCAGCGTCTCCGTAGCACACATGGGAAAGGCAGCGCTGTGCTACATAGCACTTTAAGAATGGCGTCGCCGGTTCGAATCCGGCCTGAAGCACCGTCCGACAGTTTCCGCGGACTCACGTTGTTTTACGCGACGGTGCCCTCTGCTCAGCGTCTTCCCGATCGCCCGCGACATCTTATGAAGCAGAGAACCTGAGTGTTTGTAATTGTTTGCGTCCTGTTTCTTGTGTTTTTTTACTGAGGGCAATCATATGAATCATTGATATCCATTGCAACACCCAGAGGAGTAAAAAATAATTTTACAAAATAGGGGAATGCCGCGATCAGCGGACTTTGACCTACGCACGCACGCAGTAGCCGGCAGTCACGAGACTTTAATCATGTATAATGAGCACTGCATTAATCAGCGTCTCCGTAGCACACATGGGAAAGGCAGCGCTGTGCTACATAGCACTTTAAGAATGGCATCGCCGGTTCGAATCCGGCCTGAAGCACCGTCCGGCAGTTTCCGCGGACTCACGTTGTTTTACGCGACGGTGCCCTCTGCTCAGCGTCTTCCCGATCGCCCGCGACATCTTATGAAGCAGAGTTTGTAACTGTTTGCGTCCTGTTTCTTGTGCTTTTTTACTGAGGGCAATCATATGAATCATTGATATCCATTGCAACACCCAGAGGAGTAAAAAATAATTTTACAAAATAGGGGAATGCCGCGATCAGCGGACTTTGACCTACTCACGCACGCACGCAGTAGCCGGCAGTCCCGAGACTCTAATCATGTATAATGAGCACTGCATTAATCAGCGTCTCCGTAGCACACATGGGAAAGGCAGCGCTGTGCTACATAGCACTTTAAGAATGGCATCGCCGGTTCGAATCTGGCCTGAAGCACCGTCCGGCAGTTTCCGCGGACTCACGTTGTTTTACGCGACGGTGCCCTCTGCTCAGCGTCTTCCCGATCGCCCGCGACATCTTATGAAGTAGAGGACCTGAGTGTTTGTAACTGATTGCGTCCTGTTTCTTGTGTTTTTTTTACTGAGGACAATCATATGAATCATTGATATCCATTGCAACACCCAGAGGAGTAAAAAATAATTTTACAAAATAGGGGAATGCCGCGATCGGCGGACTTTGACCTACACACGCACGCACGCACGCAGTAGCCGGCAGTCACGAGACTTTAATCATGTATAATGAGCACTGCATTAATCAGCGTCTCCGTAGCACACATGGGAAAGGCAGCGCTGTGCTACATAGCACTTTAAGAATGGCATCGCCGGTTCGAATCCGGCCTGAAGCACCCTCCGGCACACTCAAAAAAATGATTTTTGGGTGTAGTAATATATATTAATTCAAAAGTAGTAGTTTTTACATTGTAATATCAACTTTCAGCGAGAACTAGTTAAAAACAGTAATATATACACAGTATATTCAGGTAATTAATTCATTGAGTGGGAAGAGTACATCTTATTAGAGATTTGCTCATACCATTTACATGCTTTATTGTCATAGCACCAACATCTGAAAATATCAAGTAACTTTTATTCTGAAAAGTTCCATTTGAAAACGCGCATGCGTCGTTGGACACAATCAATTCCGCCAAAATCACTCCGAAGACGTTTTGGGCTGTATGGCTGTAACCGCTTTAACGAGAGACTGGAGTCGCCATTTTCGCTGTATTGAGAGTAAAGCTGTAAGTATTGCCTTTCTGTTTTAGATTTGTGATAATATATGGATTTCTATGCATTTTTATAGTTTGAGTCTTGCCTGCTAGACGCAATAATACGTGTTAACGTTAAGGTTTGTAGCTAGCCCACTGTAACGTTCATATTAGCATATTAGTTGTGATGCCATAACGTTAGTGCTAGCCATTTTGGTCTGGACAAGACTGACAACGTTACGTCTGTAAAGAGGTGAGCTGCTATTTATTTGGATAAAAAGTACAATAACGTTTACCACGCTTAACTTAACATTTCTCATCTCAAAATGACGAGTTGTTTTTATATATAGCACCTATTTAACGTTAGGGTTTAAGGTCTACATCTAGTAGAAAAAAAAAAACTTTACAAAACTTTTGGCGGCAATGTTAGCCATGCTTAACTTTGATAAGTTAGCACTAACTTAGGCTAAAGTAAGTCCACATTTTCCTAAAACGCTTAGAATTAAACTGGCTCCTAATGTTGCATTACCGTAACATATGTGACATTTATTTTACTCGACCTAGCAGCTACACCTACAAACTCCCCTTTATAAGGGAGTTCTGCATGAGTGTTGCAGAGTTAGATCAGAACTATCACTGAGTTTTCAGCATTCCAGAACAGAGAATACGTTACTCGTTTTACATAGGCCTATTTGATGTATTTAAACAAACAAACAAACAAACAAAAAAAAAATATATATATATGGCTTGGTGGTTAATGTTTATGCTGTGACAAACACAGAACGCATCATTGCTTTAGTTTAGACTTAAAACGTTGTATTTATGAAGTTAATCTGTATTTTGTGTTATTAATATATTTATTATATATATTTCTCAACAGAAAGAAGTGAGTTGAGGTGTCACTTGTTGGAGGCAGGATTTTCTACAGGATTGGAGTGTGAGTTGAGGGAGTGTGAGTCTCATTCAGGCAAGTAAAAACCTATGCATGATATAATACTGCTGCAGTTAGTATTAGCCATTATTCACTCTTAATATCTTAAATTGTGATTTGCAGGGTGACCTTGCAGTTAGGATGAGGACAGTGGACAGTTGAGGACAGATTAAAGGGTTTCCATGCTGGCATCATCAGGGAGAAACAGTAGGCATCCTTTGTTATGAGATGGTCATGCAAAAAATGTGCTTTCAGTGCCTCAAAACGTTTAGAGCTCATAAAGCACTATAGATTAAAACATTTCCACACTGGTCAAGGTCGGACAATACCCTGCTTATTCTCAGATTGTCCTTGTTCATTTAAAAGTTGGGGGGCCCTTCATACCCATTTGTCTAGAAATCATACTCAAGCAGAACAGTTAGGGCAAACTCATTCATTTTCATGTCTTGTATGCAATTCATATAGTGTTAACACAGAGAGGCAATATTTTGAACACATTGCAGTTCATCTGAGAAAGCACGAAACTGTGCATTGTGTTTTTAAGGATTGTGATTACACTACTAATATTTATTCTACTTTTGCTTCACACAAAAGTAGGAAGCACAATCCTCACAGCCTTGACGATTTTAAACATGCTATATTTCAGACATATTCAAGTCAGGGAACAGAGGATGGTAGTTGGCTGGTAGATGAAAGTGAAGTTACTTCTGATGAAACACTTGTCAGTGAGGGTGAAGATTGTGTTCAAGTCATTGTTGATGAGCTTGGGTCCCTATTACTTAAATTAGACTGCATCTTCAACGTCTCTAATAGGTGTATAGATGAGATTGTAGACGAGCTTCAGTTCATAACCAGTACAGCATCCACACCCATTATCAAAAACATTGTCTGTAGCACATTACAAAATCATAACTGCACCGTTGAAGAATTGGTGATTACAGACTTGGTGAATAACATTTGCCAGTTAAATCCTCTCAGTGCAGCCTTTAGTGAGGAAGGGCCTCTTGGGACAGCATACAAGAGAAATAGTTATTTAAACGAACATTTCTCTATTGTTGAACCGTTGGAGTATATACTTGATGCGAAAGAGGGAAAGACATTCCAATATATACCAATTTTGCAAACCTTGTCACATGCTCTGAAAAATAGTGACATTCAGGAAAAGGTTTTGAAGCATACAAGGCATTGTGGTTCTCCAGGTCAGTATACTAGTTTCCGTGATGGTTCTCACTTCAAAGAAAACACATTTCTCTCTGGAGATGAGTTAAGACTTTCCCTTCTTCTCTACTGTGACGATTTTGAAATATGTAACCCATTAGGAACCTCTCGTAAAAAGCATAAGGTGACAGCTGTCTACTGGGTGTTCGCTGATATTCCATCAGTGTTAAGGTCCACATTACCATCAATTTACTTAGCTGTTTTGTGCAAGGCAAATGATGTTAAGGAATTTGGTTATTCTCAAGTGCTAGAGCCATTATTAAGGGATTTGAGAAGCTTAGAAGATGATGGTATTTTTGTGCACTGTTTAGGAAAAATCATAAAAGGCACTGTATTTTGTGTCATTGCCGATAACCTTGGTGCCCACTCAGTCGGGGGGTTTATTGAAAGTTTTAGTGGGTCATACATTTGTAGATTTTGTGTTGGAGAGCGGTCCCAGTTTCAGGACTTGGAGGTCAGGGTAGGAGCGTTCCCTAGTAGAACAAAACAGCAACATGAGTTGGACATTGAAGCAGCATTGGACAGTAACACCCATAGTCATGGAGTAAAAAAGCATTGTGCAATTACTCAAAGATTAAATCATTTTCATGTGACTACAGGTTACCCACCCGATATACTCCATGACTTACTTGAAGGTATAGTACCTGTAGAATTGGCATTGTGTCTTGGGGTTTTAATAAAGAAAAAATACTTTTCTTTTGAAGAACTCAATAGAATCATCAAACAGTTCCCATACAAGTGGAAAGACCGTACAAATTGTCCCCATGGTATACCACCAACCTTTGCCTCCCGTAAAACCATTGGTGGTAACGCAACTGAGAATTGGTGTTTATTGAGGTTGCTTCCACTTATGCTTGGTACCAAAGTACCAGAAGAGGAACAGGCCTGGCAGTTGTTGATGTCACTGAAAGATGTTGTTGCCTTGGTAATGTCACCTACCCACACAGATGAAAGCATTGGTCACCTCGATAGTCTGATTGCTGAGCATAGACATAGATTTAGCAGTGTTTTTCCACAACAAAAATTGATTCCAAAACACCATTTTTTAGAGCATTATCCTCAGCTCATTAAAGCATTTGGTCCACTAGTGTCCTTATGGACAATGAGGTTTGAAGCTAAGCATAGCTTCTTTAAGAAGATTGTGAGACAGACTAACTGCTTCCGTAACATCTTGAAGTCTATGGCAAAAAAACATCAGTCCATGATTGCATACCATCTCCATAGTTCAAATGTCAAAAAACCTGCTGTGTCTGTGTCAAAGTTGTCCAGAGTGCCATTAGAGGTTGTAAATGACAACATACAAGAATTTCTATTACAGAAATCTCCTGAAGAGACAGCTGTTAATTTGACGAAACAGGCAGAATTTCGGGGCACCAGTTACGGTGTTGGCATGATCCTGGTATATGGCCACACTGGTGGATTGCCCGACTTTGCTGAAATACTGCAAATCATCATTGTTCGTGACAGCTTAGTGTTTGTGGTGAAATTGCAAAGTGCGTGGTACCTTGAGCATTTCAGATGTTTCAAGTTAGAGTCCACAAGCATAGTCAAAGTGATTGAGCACTCACAACTCAATGACACATACCCATTGGCAACTTATTCATTGCAAGGCGATCGAATGGTTTCTCTGAAACACCACATCTGCCTGTAAAACTAGGTAAAGTATAATTTTAAATGGTGTGAATCCATCTTGTTTGCATTACAACTTCATTGGACTTATTTGTGTGTTTATTCCAGATTTTGTATGGTTTTAAAAATGTCCCGAAAGGTTGGGATCCCTTGGTCTAGTACATGCATTAAATATATGATATTGTGGTTAATTGGAATATCTGCTCTTGTCTTATTAAACCATATCTTTTGTTCTTTGTTTTTTCTTGTAGTTCTGCTTGCCCAAGATTATGATGTCTGCCCCAACTCAACTACGTGTGATTATTGAAGAGACTCAAGTTCACAAGTTGACCCTACCAAATGGAGTCCCTAGCACTTTAGATGAACTTTTAGAAGTTGCACAGGGTCATTTTCAACTCCAAGGGAGCTTTACTGTTATGTACATGGACAAAGACTTTGATAACCAATTCTTCACTTTAACATCAACAGATGTGGTTAAGGACAAAGACACAATCAAACTAGTTAGAATGGACGAGTCTGTGATTCTGACATTGACTCCCATCAACGAGTCAGTTGCTTCCTCTCCTCCAGCGTCACTGGATGTGTCTTTGCAGGATGACAATTCTGGAATTAGCTCAGCTGACACCATCATTTTACCACAGTCCCCAGAATGCCGATCAGAACCATGGCCAACTAATTTTCAGATACCCACCTTTTCATACGATGTTGAAATGCTCCTTAATGCAGGAAATAAGGCTTATGAAAGTGATGGTTCATTCCTTCAGAATCCAACCATGAACTCAAGCATACTTGAGAAACTTGCTGACACTGTGTTCTACTACACTGCTTATCCCACTGGCCGTCAAAGACTGGCAGTTGTAGAAGCTCTGTTAAAAAAGCATCCATGCCTAAGGGAGCCTGATACCTCATTTTCAGGCATGTATGGGTGGCAGCAGCGTCTTACATACAAGATGGCTAATTACCGTAGCAAACTGAAAAGGCTTGAAGTACCTTGTCCTGAGCTTGATGTCAACTCATTGAGAAGGAAACTCCCGGGTGAGCGAAATCCTGCAAAAAATTGCAAGAGACCGAAGAAGGCAGAGGTGAACTACCTTCCTCCACATCCAAGTGGAGAAACAAGCGACAGTCTAGAGATGGAAAGACAGGAACTTCTTAATGAGGTAAAGAAGAGTAACAACACCAAGGTGATTCAAGAGAAAATGGCCAAAACATTCTCGATTCGAAGGCTTGAGATTGTGAGTGAAAGTCCAGCTGCTGATGACTTCAGAGAGAGATGGCCTGCTTTGTTTTGTGAAGATGGGGTAGGTGAATCTATACTCTTACAAGTATGACCTGTTCCATTGGGCACTAACAATGTTTCTATAATAAATATAATTCCACCATGAATATCTATAAGGTTTAAATTCTATCCTCATAATTTGAATTTTCATTTAGCACCAGATTATTCATCTCCTTACCTGATATTGTATTTGTGATTTATGTCAATGCAGATCAAGGAGGAATTCAGGAGAATAACCACAATGTCCCTGGAGCAGAGCTTCATGTACAAACTTGACCACTACACACCAAAACTTATTACCCTGATGAAGGCCAAGGGAGGTGTTTTGGGGACCACGCTGAGTCCGTTCTTGTACAGACTAAGTCAGGTGTGCTTGCTCACTTTTTCAAGATAGACCTTCAGTTTTTCTGACTCTCTTTCTCACACACACACACACACACACACACATATTCGTAAGCATATACAGCACAAATTCTCACACTCAGTAGCTTCAACACTCAGTAGCTTCAACACTCTGTGGCTCACATGACTCCTCCACATGTACACTAAATTGCCAAAAGTATTGGGTCACCTGCCTTGATTTGCATATGAACTTAAGTGACATCCCATTCTTAATCCATAGGGTTTTATATGACGTCGGTCCACCCTTTGCATCTATAACAGCTTCAACTCTTATGGGAAGGCTTCCCACAAGGTTTAGGAGTGTGTTTATGGGATTTTTTGACCATTCTTCCAGAAGTGCATTTGTCAGGTCACACACTGATGTTGGATGAGGAGACTGGCTCTCAGTCTCCGCTTTAATTCCTCCCAAAGGTGTTCTCCTGGGTTGAGGTCAGGACTCTGTGCAGGCCAGTCAAGTTCAGCCACACCAAACTCTGTCATCCATGTCTTTATGGACCTTGCTTTGTGCACTGGTGCACGGTCATGTTGGAACATGAAGGGGCCATTCCCAAACTGTTTCCAAAGTTGGGAGTATGGAATTGTCCAAAATCTCTTGGTTAATGTTGAAGCATTCAGAGTTCCTTTCACTGGAACTAAGGGGCCAAGGCCAGCTCGGGATGGCCACTTCATGTTCCAACATGACTGTGCACCAGTGCACAAAACAAGGTCCATAAATACATGGATGACAGAGTTTGGTGTGGATGAACTTGACTGGCCTGCACAGAGTCCTGACCTCAACCCAGGAGAACACCTTTGGGAGGAATTAGAGCGCAGACTGAGAGACTGTCTCCTCGTCCAACATCAGTGTGTGACCTCACAAATGCGCTTCTGGAAGAATGGTCAAAAATTCCTAAACACACTCCTAAACCTTGTGGAGCCTTTCCAGAAGAGTTGAAGCTGTTACAGCTGCAAAGAGTGGACTGACGTCATATTAAACCCTATGGATTAAGAATGGGATGTCACTTAAGTTCATATGCGCATCAAGGCAGGTGACCCAATACTTTTGGCAATTTAGTGTATGCTCTTGTGTTTTCCTGAGACAGTTCATTGTTTATGAATAAGGCTTCAATATTGACACTATATTAAACTGTTAACAGAACCAAAGCATTGAGGAGAAACGTGACACTGTTATCCGCAGCCTCATTGTGTACCTTGGTGAGAAAGTGGAGGACCTTTTTGAAGATTGCCAGGTAAAGTATGATTACAGCTCACAATCAACTTAATGATTTACTTTCTGGAAATGACGTCATTATGAATGAGGAAATTCTGATTTGTCTTTTTTCTTGTAAATTGTATGCAGGAGGACTGCCGCAGTGATGCCAGGCAACATGTCCTCAAAATCCTGGTGGTTCATGGTGCAGAGGATCCAGCTGATGTGGCCATCGTTGTTGAAGGAAAGGAGATGATCGAAGGATGTGGATGCACCGCAAAAGCGTGCGCATTGCTTATGGGACTCATTTATGCCCTCAACCTTGCATATCCGCCAGCACTTCGATACACTTTTGAAGTTTTCCAAAAACTTTTCTTGGATTTGGATGGCATTAAGCTGTCCCCAAAAATACAAGCTTTAAAGTTGAAATTGCTGGCTTAAATGTTTTCACCAGATCACCATCTCAACCAGTTGTTGGAAGTTTTTGTCAAATGCTTTTGACTTCCCGTTAAGTTGTGTTGTGTTGTGTGTTGTGTTTAATGTTGTGTGTTTGTCTTTGAGAACAAGTTGACACAACCACATCTTTGCAATATTTGCCGACAAATTGAGTGTTTTATCTTTGATATGTTGTAATACTTGGAGACAAAAACATTGGGTAGGAGTGGCATTGATTGTTAATTTTACTAATGGTAAAACATACTGTCCTTTTAGGATTCTGGTTGTGTTAGCTCTGTTGCTGTAAAACTTCACCTCCTGTTGTTTTTTTTTTTCCTTGTGATATTCTCATTTATATTTTATGCCTTAAACATGGGTTAAATATTTTTACAGGCAGTATGTATGGTCACCAGTGATATTTTAGTTATTTAAAAAAAATGGTGAAGAAAAGCAGTCATTTGAATGAGCATTCAACAGTGTTTTACTTTTTCAATGCAGCAAAAACATATTAGTGGTACATGCAGTGTTGAGTTTCAGTGATGACTGCCCCTGACATTTTTTGTTGCCCCCCGCCCCAACGTTAAGTTCATATAATGTGTGAACATTGTGAGCATGGCTGTTCTTAGAAAATAAACAGTTAATTGCATTACATTTTAATTGTGTGGTATGTGGTAAAAGTATATTAACTGCATAAGGTTAAGATTTATCAAAAGAAAATAAGTAACATTGCAGAATTATAGTGAGTAAAACAACTTAATACAACTAGGTAATTAAAATTTTCAAACAGAAAAAATATAGTAAAATCTACTTATTCACTTCATAACAGTAAATATTACAGACATGTAAGATTTACTTAATATTTTGATAACTGATATTCCTGTATGAAAATAATTAAATAACATTTACATAATATCATCACAAATGTTAAGGTTAGTAGTAAGTACATTGTACTTGATACTGGTAAGTAAGTTATACTTGATATTACAGCATTAAAATTTACTTAGGAAGTTTGAGTGCAAATACTTACAAGGATTTTATTAAGTAAATTCTACAAGTCATTTCTTTGAGTGCAGTTTCCGCGGACTCACGTCGTTTTACGCGACGGTGCCCTCTGCTCAGCGTCTTCCCGATCTGATCGCCCGCGACATCTTATGAAGCAGAGAACCTGAGTGTTTGTAACTGTTTGCGTCCTGTTTCTTGTGTTTTTTTACTGAGGGCAATCATATGAATCATTGATATCCATTGCAACACCCAGAGGAGTAAAAAATAATTTTACAAAATAGGGGAATGCCGCGATTGGCGGACTTTGACCTACACACGCACGCACGCACGCAGTAGCCGGCAGTCACGAGACTTTAATCATGTATAATGAGCACTGCATTAATCAGCGTCTCCGTAGCACACATGGGAAAGGCAGCGCTGTGCTACATAGCACTTTAAGAATGGCATCGCAGGTTCGAATCCGGCCTGAAGCACCGTCCGGCAGTTTCCGCGGACTCACGTCGTTTTACGCGACGGTGCCCTCTGCTCAGCGTCTTCCCGATCGCCCGCGACATCTTATGAAGCAGAGAACCTGAGTGTTTGTAACTGTTTGCGTCCTGTTTCTTGTGTTTTTTTACTGAGGGCAATCATATGAATCATTGATATCCATTGCAACACCCAGAGGAGTAAAAAATAATTTTACAAAATAGGGGAATGCCGCGATCAGCGGACTTTGACCTACGCACGCACGCACGCAGTAGCCGGCAGTCACGAGACTCTAATCATGTATAATGAGCACTGCATTAATCGGTGTCTCCGTAGCACACATGGGAAAGGCATCGCTGTGCTACATAGCACTTTAAGAATGTCATCGCAGGTTCGAATCCAGCCTGAAGCACCGTCAGGCTGTTTCCGCGGTCTCACGATGTTTTACGCGACGGTGCCCTCTGCTCAGCGTCTTCCTGATCGTCTGCGACATCTTATGAAGCAGAGTTTGTAACTGTTTGCGTCCTGTTTCTTGTGCTTTTTTACTGAGGGCAATCATATGAATCATTGATATCCATTGCAACACCCAGAGGAGTAAAAAATTATTTTACAAAATAGGGGAATGCCGCGATCAGCGGACTTTGACCTACGCACGCACGCACGCAGTAGCCGGCAGTCACGAGACTTTAATCATGTATAATGAGCACTGCATTAATCAGCGTCTCCGTAGCACACATGGGAAAGGCAGCGCTGTGCTACATAGCACTTTAAGAATGGCATCGCCGGTTCGAATCCGGCCTGAAGCACCGTCCGACAGTTTCCGCGGACTCACGTTGTTTTACGCGACGGTGCCCTCTGCTCAGCGTCTTCCCGATCGCCCGCGACATCTTATGAAGCAGAGAACCTGAGTGTTTGTAATTGTTTGCGTCCTGTTTCTTGTGTTTTTTTACTGAGGGCAATCATATGAATCATTGATATCCATTGCAACACCCAGAGGAGTAAAAAATAATTTTACAAAATAGGGGAATGCCGCGATCAGCGGACTTTGACCTACGCACGCAGGCAGTAGCCGGCAGTCACGAGACTTTAATCATGTATAATGAGCACTGCATTAATCAGCGTCTCCGTAGCACACATGGGAAAGGCAGCGCTGTGCTACATAGCACTTTAAGAATGGCATCGCCGGTTCGAATCCGGCCTGAAGCACCCTCCGGCAGTTTCCGCGGACTCACGTCGTTTTACGCGACGGTGCCCTCTGCTCAGCGTCTTCCCGATCTGATCGCCCGCGACATCTTATGAAGCAGAGAACCTGAGTGTTTGTAACTGTTTGCGTCCTGTTTCTTGTGTTTTTTTACTGAGGGCAATCATATGAATCATTGATATCCATTGCAACACCCAGAGGAGTAAAAAATAATTTTACAAAATAGGGGAATGCCGCGATCAGCGGACTTTGACCTACGCACGCACGCAGTAGCCGGCAGTCACGAGACTTTAATCATGTATAATGAGCACTGCATTAATCAGCGTCTCCGTAGCACACATGGGAAAGGCAGCGCTGTGCTACATAGCACTTTAAGAATGGCATTGCCGGTTCGAATCCGGCCTGAAGCACCGTCCGGCAGTTTCCGCGGACTCACGTTGTTTTACGCGACGGTGCCCTCTGCTCAGCGTCTTCCCGATCGCCCGCGACATCTTATGAAGCAGAGAACCTGAGTGTTTGTAATTGTTTGCGTCCTGTTTCTTGTGTTTTTTTACTGAGGGCAATCATATGAATCATTGATATCCATTGCAACACCCAGAGGAGTAAAAAATAATTTTACAAAATAGGGGAATGCC
The DNA here is from genome assembly GCF_046254945.1 of Alosa pseudoharengus. Classification (NCBI taxonomy): domain Eukaryota; kingdom Metazoa; phylum Chordata; class Actinopteri; order Clupeiformes; family Clupeidae; genus Alosa; species Alosa pseudoharengus. The sequence goes on from NW_027468837.1 coordinate 32,054, forward strand.
GCGATCAGCGGACTTTGACCTACGCACGCACGCAGTAGCCGGCAGTCACGAGACTTTAATCATGTATAATGAGCACTGCATTAATCAGCGTCTCCGTAGCACACATGGGAAAGGCAGCGCTGTGCTACATAGCACTTTAAGAATGGCATCGCCGGTTCGAATCCGGCCTGAAGCACCGTCCGGCAGTTTCCGCGGACTCACGTTGTTTTACGCGACGGTGCCCTCTGCTCAGCGTCTTCCCGATCGCCCGCGACATCTTATGAAGCAGAGAACCTGAGTGTTTGTAATTGTTTGCGTCCTGTTTCTTGTGTTTTTTTACTGAGGGCAATCATATGAATCATTGATATCCATTGCAACACCCAGAGGAGTAAAAAATAATTTTACAAAATAGGGGAATGCCGCGATCAGCGGACTTTGACCTACGCACGCACGCAGTAGCCGGCAGTCACGAGACTTTAATCATGTATAATGAGCACTGCATTAATCAGCGTCTCCGTAGCACACATGGGAAAGGCAGCGCTGTGCTACATAGCACTTTAAGAATGGCATCGCCGGTTCGAATCTGGCCTGAAGCACCGTCCGGCAGTTTCCGCGGACTCACGTTGTTTTACGCGACGGTGCCCTCTGCTCAGCGTCTTCCCGATCGCCCGCGACATCTTATGAAGCAGAGAACCTGAGTGTTTGTAATTGTTTGCGTCCTGTTTCTTGTGTTTTTTTACTGAGGGCAATCATATGAATCATTGATATCCATTGCAACACCCAGAGGAGTAAAAAATAATTTTACAAAATAGGGGAATGCCGCGATCAGCGGACTTTGACCTACGCACGCACGCAGTAGCCGGCAGTCACGAGACTTTAATCATGTATAATGAGCACTGCATTAATCAGCGTCTCCGTAGCACACATGGGAAAGGCAGCGCTGTGCTACATAGCACTTTAAGAATGGCATCGCCGGTTCGAATCCGGCCTGAAGCACCGTCCGGCAGTTTCCGCGGACTCACGTTGTTTTACGCGACGGTGCCCTCTGCTCAGCGTCTTCCCGATCGCCCGCGACATCTTATGAAGCAGAGAACCTGAGTGTTTGTAATTGTTTGCGTCCTGTTTCTTGTGTTTTTTTACTGAGGGCAATCATATGAATCATTGATATCCATTGCAACACCCAGAGGAGTAAAAAATAATTTTACAAAATAGGGGAATGCCGCGATCAGCGGACTTTGACCTACGCACGCACGCAGTAGCCGGCAGTCACGAGACTTTAATCATGTATAATGAGCACTGCATTAATCATCGTCTCCGTAGCACACATGGGAAAGGCAGCGCTGTGCTACATAGCACTTTAAGAATGGCATCGCCGGTTCGAATCCGGCCTGAAGCACCGTCCGGCAGTTTCCGCGGACTCACGTTGTTTTACGCGACGGTGCCCTCTGCTCAGCGTCTTCCCGATCGCCCGCGACATCTTATGAAGCAGAGAACCTGAGTGTTTGTAATTGTTTGCGTCCTGTTTCTTGTGTTTTTTTACTGAGGGCAATCATATGAATCATTGATATCCATTGCAACACCCAGAGGAGTAAAAAATAATTTTACAAAATAGGGGAATGCCGCGATCAGCGGACTTTGACCTACGCACGCACGCAGTAGCCGGCAGTCACGAGACTTTAATCATGTATAATGAGCACTGCATTAATCAGCGTCTCCGTAGCACACATGGGAAAGGCAGCGCTGTGCTACATAGCACTTTAAGAATGGCATCGCCGGTTCGAATCCGGCCTGAAGCACCGTCCGGCAGTTTCCGCGGACTCACGTTGTTTTACGCGATGGTGCCCTCTGCTCAGCGTCTTCCCGATCGCCCGCGACATCTTATGAAGCAGAGAACCTGAGTGTTTGTAATTGTTTGCGTCCTGTTTCTTGTGTTTTTTTACTGAGGGCAATCATATGAATCATTGATATCCATTGCAACACCCAGAGGAGTAAAAAATAATTTTACAAAATAGGGGAATGCCGCGATCAGCGGACTTTGACCTACGCACGCACGCAGTAGCCGGCAGTCACGAGACTTTAATCATGTATAATGAGCACTGCATTAATCAGCGTCTCCGTAGCACACATGGGAAAGGCAGCGCTGTGCTACATAGCACTTTAAGAATGGCATCGCCGGTTCGAATCCGGCCTGAAGCACCGTCCGACAGTTTCCGCGGACTCACGTTGTTTTACGCGACGGTGCCCTCTGCTCAGCGTCTTCCCGATCGCCCGCGACATCTTATGAAGCAGAGAACCTGAGTGTTTGTAATTGTTTGCGTCCTGTTTCTTGTGTTTTTTTACTGAGGGCAATCATATGAATCATTGATATCCATTGCAACACCCAGAGGAGTAAAAAATAATTTTACAAAATAGGGGAATGCCGCGATCAGCGGACTTTGACCTACGCACGCACGCAGTAGCCGGCAGTCACGAGACTTTAATCATGTATAATGAGCACTGCATTAATCAGCGTCTCCGTAGCACACATGGGAAAGGCAGCGCTGTGCTACATAGCACTTTAAGAATGGCATCGCCGGTTCGAATCTGGCCTGAAGCACCGTCCGGCAGTTTCCGCGGACTCACGTTGTTTTACGCGACGGTGCCCTCTGCTCAGCGTCTTCCCGATCGCCCGCGACATCTTATGAAGCAGAGAACCTGAGTGTTTGTAATTGTTTGCGTCCTGTTTCTTGTGTTTTTTTACTGAGGGCAATCATATGAATCATTGATATCCATTGCAACACCCAGAGGAGTAAAAAATAATTTTACAAAATAGGGGAATGCCGCGATCAGCGGACTTTGACCTACGCACGCACGCAGTAGCCGGCAGTCACGAGACTTTAATCATGTATAATGAGCACTGCATTAATCAGCGTCTCCGTAGCACACATGGGAAAGGCAGCGCTGTGCTACATAGCACTTTAAGAATGGCATCGCCGGTTCGAATCCGGCCTGAAGCACCGTCCGGCAGTTTCCGCGGACTCACGTTGTTTTACGCGACGGTGCCCTCTGCTCAGCGTCTTCCCGATCGCCCGCGACATCTTATGAAGCAGAGAACCTGAGTGTTTGTAATTGTTTGCGTCCTGTTTCTTGTGTTTTTTTACTGAGGGCAATCATATGAATCATTGATATCCATTGCAACACCCAGAGGAGTAAAAAATAATTTTACAAAATAGGGGAATGCCGCGATCAGCGGACTTTGACCTACGCACGCACGCAGTAGCCGGCAGTCACGAGACTTTAATCATGTATAATGAGCACTGCATTAATCAGCGTCTCCGTAGCACACATGGGAAAGGCAGCGCTGTGCTACATAGCACTTTAAGAATGGCATCGCCGGTTCGAATCCGGCCTGAAGCACCGTCCGGCAGTTTCCGCGGACTCACGTTGTTTTACGCGACGGTGCCCTCTGCTCAGCGTCTTCCCGATCGCCCGCGACATCTTATGAAGCAGAGAACCTGAGTGTTTGTAATTGTTTGCGTCCTGTTTCTTGTGTTTTTTTACTGAGGGCAATCATATGAATCATTGATATCCATTGCAACACCCAGAGGAGTAAAAAATAATTTTACAAAATAGGGGAATGCCGCGATCAGCGGACTTTGACCTACGCACGCACGCAGTAGCCGGCAGTCACGAGACTTTAATCATGTATAATGAGCACTGCATTAATCAGCGTCTCCGTAGCACACATGGGAAAGGCAGCGCTGTGCTACATAGCACTTTAAGAATGGCATCGCCGGTTCGAATCCGGCCTGAAGCACCGTCCGGCAGTTTCCGCGGACTCACGTTGTTTTACGCGACGGTGCCCTCTGCTCAGCGTCTTCCCGATCGCCCGCGACATCTTATGAAGCAGAGAACCTGAGTGTTTGTAATTGTTTGCGTCCTGTTTCTTGTGTTTTTTTACTGAGGGCAATCATATGAATCATTGATATCCATTGCAACACCCAGAGGAGTAAAAAATAATTTTACAAAATAGGGGAATGCCGCGATCAGCGGACTTTGACCTACGCACGCACGCAGTAGCCGGCAGTCACGAGACTTTAATCATGTATAATGAGCACTGCATTAATCAGCGTCTCCGTAGCACACATGGGAAAGGCAGCGCTGTGCTACATAGCACTTTAAGAATGGCATCGCCGGTTCGAATCCGGCCTGAAGCACCGTCCGGCAGTTTCCGCGGACTCACGTTGTTTTACGCGACGGTGCCCTCTGCTCAGCGTCTTCCCGATCGCCCGCGACATCTTATGAAGCAGAGTTTGTAACTGTTTGCGTCCTGTTTCTTGTGCTTTTTTACTGAGGGCAATCATATGAATCATTGATATCCATTGCAACACCCAGAGGAGTAAAAAATTATTTTACAAAATAGGGGAATGCCGCGATCAGCGGACTTTGACCTACGCACGCACGCACGCAGTAGCCGGCAGTCACGAGACTTTAATCATGTATAATGAGCACTGCATTAATCACCGTCTCCGTAGCACACATGGGAAAGGCAGCGCTGTGCTACATAGCACTTTAAGAATGGCATCGCCGGTTCGAATCCGGCCTGAAGCACCGTCCGACAGTTTCCGCGGACTCATGTTGTTTTACGCGAAGGTGCCCTCTGCTCAGCGTCTTCCCGATCGCCCGCGACATCTTATGAAGCAGAGAACCTGAGTGTTTGTAATTGTTTGCGTCCTGTTTCTTGTGTTTTTTTACTGAGGGCAATCATATGAATCATTGATATCCATTGCAACACCCAGAGGAGTAAAAAATAATTTTACAAAATAGGGGAATGCCGCGATCAGCGGACTTTGACCTACGCACGCACGCAGTAGCCGGCAGTCACGAGACTTTAATCATGTATAATGAGCACTGCATTAATCAGCGTCTCCGTAGCACACATGGGAAAGGCAGCGCTGTGCTACATAGCACTTTAAGAATGGCGTCGCCGGTTCGAATCCGGCCTGAAGCACCGTCCGACAGTTTCCGCGGACTCACGTTGTTTTACGCGACGGTGCCCTCTGCTCAGCGTCTTCCCGATCGCCCGCGACATCTTATGAAGCAGAGAACCTGAGTGTTTGTAATTGTTTGCGTCCTGTTTCTTGTGTTTTTTTACTGAGGGCAATCATATGAATCATTGATATCCATTGCAACACCCAGAGGAGTAAAAAATAATTTTACAAAATAGGGGAATGCCGCGATCAGCGGACTTTGACCTACGCACGCACGCAGTAGCCGGCAGTCACGAGACTTTAATCATGTATAATGAGCACTGCATTAATCAGCGTCTCCGTAGCACACATGGGAAAGGCAGCGCTGTGCTACATAGCACTTTAAGAATGGCATCGCCGGTTCGAATCCGGCCTGAAGCACCGTCCGGCAGTTTCCGCGGACTCACGTTGTTTTACGCGACGGTGCCCTCTGCTCAGCGTCTTCCCGATCGCCCGCGACATCTTATGAAGCAGAGTTTGTAACTGTTTGCGTCCTGTTTCTTGTGCTTTTTTACTGAGGGCAATCATATGAATCATTGATATCCATTGCAACACCCAGAGGAGTAAAAAATAATTTTACAAAATAGGGGAATGCCGCGATCAGCGGACTTTGACCTACTCACGCACGCACGCAGTAGCCGGCAGTCCCGAGACTCTAATCATGTATAATGAGCACTGCATTAATCAGCGTCTCCGTAGCACACATGGGAAAGGCAGCGCTGTGCTACATAGCACTTTAAGAATGGCATCGCCGGTTCGAATCTGGCCTGAAGCACCGTCCGGCAGTTTCCGCGGACTCACGTTGTTTTACGCGACGGTGCCCTCTGCTCAGCGTCTTCCCGATCGCCCGCGACATCTTATGAAGTAGAGGACCTGAGTGTTTGTAACTGATTGCGTCCTGTTTCTTGTGTTTTTTTTACTGAGGACAATCATATGAATCATTGATATCCATTGCAACACCCAGAGGAGTAAAAAATAATTTTACAAAATAGGGGAATGCCGCGATCGGCGGACTTTGACCTACACACGCACGCACGCACGCAGTAGCCGGCAGTCACGAGACTTTAATCATGTATAATGAGCACTGCATTAATCAGCGTCTCCGTAGCACACATGGGAAAGGCAGCGCTGTGCTACATAGCACTTTAAGAATGGCATCGCCGGTTCGAATCCGGCCTGAAGCACCCTCCGGCACACTCAAAAAAATGATTTTTGGGTGTAGTAATATATATTAATTCAAAAGTAGTAGTTTTTACATTGTAATATCAACTTTCAGCGAGAACTAGTTAAAAACAGTAATATATACACAGTATATTCAGGTAATTAATTCATTGAGTGGGAAGAGTACATCTTATTAGAGATTTGCTCATACCATTTACATGCTTTATTGTCATAGCACCAACATCTGAAAATATCAAGTAACTTTTATTCTGAAAAGTTCCATTTGAAAACGCGCATGCGTCGTTGGACACAATCAATTCCGCCAAAATCACTCCGAAGACGTTTTGGGCTGTATGGCTGTAACCGCTTTAACGAGAGACTGGAGTCGCCATTTTCGCTGTATTGAGAGTAAAGCTGTAAGTATTGCCTTTCTGTTTTAGATTTGTGATAATATATGGATTTCTATGCATTTTTATAGTTTGAGTCTTGCCTGCTAGACGCAATAATACGTGTTAACGTTAAGGTTTGTAGCTAGCCCACTGTAACGTTCATATTAGCATATTAGTTGTGATGCCATAACGTTAGTGCTAGCCATTTTGGTCTGGACAAGACTGACAACGTTACGTCTGTAAAGAGGTGAGCTGCTATTTATTTGGATAAAAAGTACAATAACGTTTACCACGCTTAACTTAACATTTCTCATCTCAAAATGACGAGTTGTTTTTATATATAGCACCTATTTAACGTTAGGGTTTAAGGTCTACATCTAGTAGAAAAAAAAAAACTTTACAAAACTTTTGGCGGCAATGTTAGCCATGCTTAACTTTGATAAGTTAGCACTAACTTAGGCTAAAGTAAGTCCACATTTTCCTAAAACGCTTAGAATTAAACTGGCTCCTAATGTTGCATTACCGTAACATATGTGACATTTATTTTACTCGACCTAGCAGCTACACCTACAAACTCCCCTTTATAAGGGAGTTCTGCATGAGTGTTGCAGAGTTAGATCAGAACTATCACTGAGTTTTCAGCATTCCAGAACAGAGAATACGTTACTCGTTTTACATAGGCCTATTTGATGTATTTAAACAAACAAACAAACAAACAAAAAAAAAATATATATATATGGCTTGGTGGTTAATGTTTATGCTGTGACAAACACAGAACGCATCATTGCTTTAGTTTAGACTTAAAACGTTGTATTTATGAAGTTAATCTGTATTTTGTGTTATTAATATATTTATTATATATATTTCTCAACAGAAAGAAGTGAGTTGAGGTGTCACTTGTTGGAGGCAGGATTTTCTACAGGATTGGAGTGTGAGTTGAGGGAGTGTGAGTCTCATTCAGGCAAGTAAAAACCTATGCATGATATAATACTGCTGCAGTTAGTATTAGCCATTATTCACTCTTAATATCTTAAATTGTGATTTGCAGGGTGACCTTGCAGTTAGGATGAGGACAGTGGACAGTTGAGGACAGATTAAAGGGTTTCCATGCTGGCATCATCAGGGAGAAACAGTAGGCATCCTTTGTTATGAGATGGTCATGCAAAAAATGTGCTTTCAGTGCCTCAAAACGTTTAGAGCTCATAAAGCACTATAGATTAAAACATTTCCACACTGGTCAAGGTCGGACAATACCCTGCTTATTCTCAGATTGTCCTTGTTCATTTAAAAGTTGGGGGGCCCTTCATACCCATTTGTCTAGAAATCATACTCAAGCAGAACAGTTAGGGCAAACTCATTCATTTTCATGTCTTGTATGCAATTCATATAGTGTTAACACAGAGAGGCAATATTTTGAACACATTGCAGTTCATCTGAGAAAGCACGAAACTGTGCATTGTGTTTTTAAGGATTGTGATTACACTACTAATATTTATTCTACTTTTGCTTCACACAAAAGTAGGAAGCACAATCCTCACAGCCTTGACGATTTTAAACATGCTATATTTCAGACATATTCAAGTCAGGGAACAGAGGATGGTAGTTGGCTGGTAGATGAAAGTGAAGTTACTTCTGATGAAACACTTGTCAGTGAGGGTGAAGATTGTGTTCAAGTCATTGTTGATGAGCTTGGGTCCCTATTACTTAAATTAGACTGCATCTTCAACGTCTCTAATAGGTGTATAGATGAGATTGTAGACGAGCTTCAGTTCATAACCAGTACAGCATCCACACCCATTATCAAAAACATTGTCTGTAGCACATTACAAAATCATAACTGCACCGTTGAAGAATTGGTGATTACAGACTTGGTGAATAACATTTGCCAGTTAAATCCTCTCAGTGCAGCCTTTAGTGAGGAAGGGCCTCTTGGGACAGCATACAAGAGAAATAGTTATTTAAACGAACATTTCTCTATTGTTGAACCGTTGGAGTATATACTTGATGCGAAAGAGGGAAAGACATTCCAATATATACCAATTTTGCAAACCTTGTCACATGCTCTGAAAAATAGTGACATTCAGGAAAAGGTTTTGAAGCATACAAGGCATTGTGGTTCTCCAGGTCAGTATACTAGTTTCCGTGATGGTTCTCACTTCAAAGAAAACACATTTCTCTCTGGAGATGAGTTAAGACTTTCCCTTCTTCTCTACTGTGACGATTTTGAAATATGTAACCCATTAGGAACCTCTCGTAAAAAGCATAAGGTGACAGCTGTCTACTGGGTGTTCGCTGATATTCCATCAGTGTTAAGGTCCACATTACCATCAATTTACTTAGCTGTTTTGTGCAAGGCAAATGATGTTAAGGAATTTGGTTATTCTCAAGTGCTAGAGCCATTATTAAGGGATTTGAGAAGCTTAGAAGATGATGGTATTTTTGTGCACTGTTTAGGAAAAATCATAAAAGGCACTGTATTTTGTGTCATTGCCGATAACCTTGGTGCCCACTCAGTCGGGGGGTTTATTGAAAGTTTTAGTGGGTCATACATTTGTAGATTTTGTGTTGGAGAGCGGTCCCAGTTTCAGGACTTGGAGGTCAGGGTAGGAGCGTTCCCTAGTAGAACAAAACAGCAACATGAGTTGGACATTGAAGCAGCATTGGACAGTAACACCCATAGTCATGGAGTAAAAAAGCATTGTGCAATTACTCAAAGATTAAATCATTTTCATGTGACTACAGGTTACCCACCCGATATACTCCATGACTTACTTGAAGGTATAGTACCTGTAGAATTGGCATTGTGTCTTGGGGTTTTAATAAAGAAAAAATACTTTTCTTTTGAAGAACTCAATAGAATCATCAAACAGTTCCCATACAAGTGGAAAGACCGTACAAATTGTCCCCATGGTATACCACCAACCTTTGCCTCCCGTAAAACCATTGGTGGTAACGCAACTGAGAATTGGTGTTTATTGAGGTTGCTTCCACTTATGCTTGGTACCAAAGTACCAGAAGAGGAACAGGCCTGGCAGTTGTTGATGTCACTGAAAGATGTTGTTGCCTTGGTAATGTCACCTACCCACACAGATGAAAGCATTGGTCACCTCGATAGTCTGATTGCTGAGCATAGACATAGATTTAGCAGTGTTTTTCCACAACAAAAATTGATTCCAAAACACCATTTTTTAGAGCATTATCCTCAGCTCATTAAAGCATTTGGTCCACTAGTGTCCTTATGGACAATGAGGTTTGAAGCTAAGCATAGCTTCTTTAAGAAGATTGTGAGACAGACTAACTGCTTCCGTAACATCTTGAAGTCTATGGCAAAAAAACATCAGTCCATGATTGCATACCATCTCCATAGTTCAAATGTCAAAAAACCTGCTGTGTCTGTGTCAAAGTTGTCCAGAGTGCCATTAGAGGTTGTAAATGACAACATACAAGAATTTCTATTACAGAAATCTCCTGAAGAGACAGCTGTTAATTTGACGAAACAGGCAGAATTTCGGGGCACCAGTTACGGTGTTGGCATGATCCTGGTATATGGCCACACTGGTGGATTGCCCGACTTTGCTGAAATACTGCAAATCATCATTGTTCGTGACAGCTTAGTGTTTGTGGTGAAATTGCAAAGTGCGTGGTACCTTGAGCATTTCAGATGTTTCAAGTTAGAGTCCACAAGCATAGTCAAAGTGATTGAGCACTCACAACTCAATGACACATACCCATTGGCAACTTATTCATTGCAAGGCGATCGAATGGTTTCTCTGAAACACCACATCTGCCTGTAAAACTAGGTAAAGTATAATTTTAAATGGTGTGAATCCATCTTGTTTGCATTACAACTTCATTGGACTTATTTGTGTGTTTATTCCAGATTTTGTATGGTTTTAAAAATGTCCCGAAAGGTTGGGATCCCTTGGTCTAGTACATGCATTAAATATATGATATTGTGGTTAATTGGAATATCTGCTCTTGTCTTATTAAACCATATCTTTTGTTCTTTGTTTTTTCTTGTAGTTCTGCTTGCCCAAGATTATGATGTCTGCCCCAACTCAACTACGTGTGATTATTGAAGAGACTCAAGTTCACAAGTTGACCCTACCAAATGGAGTCCCTAGCACTTTAGATGAACTTTTAGAAGTTGCACAGGGTCATTTTCAACTCCAAGGGAGCTTTACTGTTATGTACATGGACAAAGACTTTGATAACCAATTCTTCACTTTAACATCAACAGATGTGGTTAAGGACAAAGACACAATCAAACTAGTTAGAATGGACGAGTCTGTGATTCTGACATTGACTCCCATCAACGAGTCAGTTGCTTCCTCTCCTCCAGCGTCACTGGATGTGTCTTTGCAGGATGACAATTCTGGAATTAGCTCAGCTGACACCATCATTTTACCACAGTCCCCAGAATGCCGATCAGAACCATGGCCAACTAATTTTCAGATACCCACCTTTTCATACGATGTTGAAATGCTCCTTAATGCAGGAAATAAGGCTTATGAAAGTGATGGTTCATTCCTTCAGAATCCAACCATGAACTCAAGCATACTTGAGAAACTTGCTGACACTGTGTTCTACTACACTGCTTATCCCACTGGCCGTCAAAGACTGGCAGTTGTAGAAGCTCTGTTAAAAAAGCATCCATGCCTAAGGGAGCCTGATACCTCATTTTCAGGCATGTATGGGTGGCAGCAGCGTCTTACATACAAGATGGCTAATTACCGTAGCAAACTGAAAAGGCTTGAAGTACCTTGTCCTGAGCTTGATGTCAACTCATTGAGAAGGAAACTCCCGGGTGAGCGAAATCCTGCAAAAAATTGCAAGAGACCGAAGAAGGCAGAGGTGAACTACCTTCCTCCACATCCAAGTGGAGAAACAAGCGACAGTCTAGAGATGGAAAGACAGGAACTTCTTAATGAGGTAAAGAAGAGTAACAACACCAAGGTGATTCAAGAGAAAATGGCCAAAACATTCTCGATTCGAAGGCTTGAGATTGTGAGTGAAAGTCCAGCTGCTGATGACTTCAGAGAGAGATGGCCTGCTTTGTTTTGTGAAGATGGGGTAGGTGAATCTATACTCTTACAAGTATGACCTGTTCCATTGGGCACTAACAATGTTTCTATAATAAATATAATTCCACCATGAATATCTATAAGGTTTAAATTCTATCCTCATAATTTGAATTTTCATTTAGCACCAGATTATTCATCTCCTTACCTGATATTGTATTTGTGATTTATGTCAATGCAGATCAAGGAGGAATTCAGGAGAATAACCACAATGTCCCTGGAGCAGAGCTTCATGTACAAACTTGACCACTACACACCAAAACTTATTACCCTGATGAAGGCCAAGGGAGGTGTTTTGGGGACCACGCTGAGTCCGTTCTTGTACAGACTAAGTCAGGTGTGCTTGCTCACTTTTTCAAGATAGACCTTCAGTTTTTCTGACTCTCTTTCTCACACACACACACACACACACACACATATTCGTAAGCATATACAGCACAAATTCTCACACTCAGTAGCTTCAACACTCAGTAGCTTCAACACTCTGTGGCTCACATGACTCCTCCACATGTACACTAAATTGCCAAAAGTATTGGGTCACCTGCCTTGATTTGCATATGAACTTAAGTGACATCCCATTCTTAATCCATAGGGTTTTATATGACGTCGGTCCACCCTTTGCATCTATAACAGCTTCAACTCTTATGGGAAGGCTTCCCACAAGGTTTAGGAGTGTGTTTATGGGATTTTTTGACCATTCTTCCAGAAGTGCATTTGTCAGGTCACACACTGATGTTGGATGAGGAGACTGGCTCTCAGTCTCCGCTTTAATTCCTCCCAAAGGTGTTCTCCTGGGTTGAGGTCAGGACTCTGTGCAGGCCAGTCAAGTTCAGCCACACCAAACTCTGTCATCCATGTCTTTATGGACCTTGCTTTGTGCACTGGTGCACGGTCATGTTGGAACATGAAGGGGCCATTCCCAAACTGTTTCCAAAGTTGGGAGTATGGAATTGTCCAAAATCTCTTGGTTAATGTTGAAGCATTCAGAGTTCCTTTCACTGGAACTAAGGGGCCAAGGCCAGCTCGGGATGGCCACTTCATGTTCCAACATGACTGTGCACCAGTGCACAAAACAAGGTCCATAAATACATGGATGACAGAGTTTGGTGTGGATGAACTTGACTGGCCTGCACAGAGTCCTGACCTCAACCCAGGAGAACACCTTTGGGAGGAATTAGAGCGCAGACTGAGAGACTGTCTCCTCGTCCAACATCAGTGTGTGACCTCACAAATGCGCTTCTGGAAGAATGGTCAAAAATTCCTAAACACACTCCTAAACCTTGTGGAGCCTTTCCAGAAGAGTTGAAGCTGTTACAGCTGCAAAGAGTGGACTGACGTCATATTAAACCCTATGGATTAAGAATGGGATGTCACTTAAGTTCATATGCGCATCAAGGCAGGTGACCCAATACTTTTGGCAATTTAGTGTATGCTCTTGTGTTTTCCTGAGACAGTTCATTGTTTATGAATAAGGCTTCAATATTGACACTATATTAAACTGTTAACAGAACCAAAGCATTGAGGAGAAACGTGACACTGTTATCCGCAGCCTCATTGTGTACCTTGGTGAGAAAGTGGAGGACCTTTTTGAAGATTGCCAGGTAAAGTATGATTACAGCTCACAATCAACTTAATGATTTACTTTCTGGAAATGACGTCATTATGAATGAGGAAATTCTGATTTGTCTTTTTTCTTGTAAATTGTATGCAGGAGGACTGCCGCAGTGATGCCAGGCAACATGTCCTCAAAATCCTGGTGGTTCATGGTGCAGAGGATCCAGCTGATGTGGCCATCGTTGTTGAAGGAAAGGAGATGATCGAAGGATGTGGATGCACCGCAAAAGCGTGCGCATTGCTTATGGGACTCATTTATGCCCTCAACCTTGCATATCCGCCAGCACTTCGATACACTTTTGAAGTTTTCCAAAAACTTTTCTTGGATTTGGATGGCATTAAGCTGTCCCCAAAAATACAAGCTTTAAAGTTGAAATTGCTGGCTTAAATGTTTTCACCAGATCACCATCTCAACCAGTTGTTGGAAGTTTTTGTCAAATGCTTTTGACTTCCCGTTAAGTTGTGTTGTGTTGTGTGTTGTGTTTAATGTTGTGTGTTTGTCTTTGAGAACAAGTTGACACAACCACATCTTTGCAATATTTGCCGACAAATTGAGTGTTTTATCTTTGATATGTTGTAATACTTGGAGACAAAAACATTGGGTAGGAGTGGCATTGATTGTTAATTTTACTAATGGTAAAACATACTGTCCTTTTAGGATTCTGGTTGTGTTAGCTCTGTTGCTGTAAAACTTCACCTCCTGTTGTTTTTTTTTTTCCTTGTGATATTCTCATTTATATTTTATGCCTTAAACATGGGTTAAATATTTTTACAGGCAGTATGTATGGTCACCAGTGATATTTTAGTTATTTAAAAAAAATGGTGAAGAAAAGCAGTCATTTGAATGAGCATTCAACAGTGTTTTACTTTTTCAATGCAGCAAAAACATATTAGTGGTACATGCAGTGTTGAGTTTCAGTGATGACTGCCCCTGACATTTTTTGTTGCCCCCCGCCCCAACGTTAAGTTCATATAATGTGTGAACATTGTGAGCATGGCTGTTCTTAGAAAATAAACAGTTAATTGCATTACATTTTAATTGTGTGGTATGTGGTAAAAGTATATTAACTGCATAAGGTTAAGATTTATCAAAAGAAAATAAGTAACATTGCAGAATTATAGTGAGTAAAACAACTTAATACAACTAGGTAATTAAAATTTTCAAACAGAAAAAATATAGTAAAATCTACTTATTCACTTCATAACAGTAAATATTACAGACATGTAAGATTTACTTAATATTTTGATAACTGATATTCCTGTATGAAAATAATTAAATAACATTTACATAATATCATCACAAATGTTAAGGTTAGTAGTAAGTACATTGTACTTGATACTGGTAAGTAAGTTATACTTGATATTACAGCATTAAAATTTACTTAGGAAGTTTGAGTGCAAATACTTACAAGGATTTTATTAAGTAAATTCTACAAGTCATTTCTTTGAGTGCAGTTTCCGCGGACTCACGTCGTTTTACGCGACGGTGCCCTCTGCTCAGCGTCTTCCCGATCTGATCGCCCGCGACATCTTATGAAGCAGAGAACCTGAGTGTTTGTAACTGTTTGCGTCCTGTTTCTTGTGTTTTTTTACTGAGGGCAATCATATGAATCATTGATATCCATTGCAACACCCAGAGGAGTAAAAAATAATTTTACAAAATAGGGGAATGCCGCGATTGGCGGACTTTGACCTACACACGCACGCACGCACGCAGTAGCCGGCAGTCACGAGACTTTAATCATGTATAATGAGCACTGCATTAATCAGCGTCTCCGTAGCACACATGGGAAAGGCAGCGCTGTGCTACATAGCACTTTAAGAATGGCATCGCAGGTTCGAATCCGGCCTGAAGCACCGTCCGGCAGTTTCCGCGGACTCACGTCGTTTTACGCGACGGTGCCCTCTGCTCAGCGTCTTCCCGATCGCCCGCGACATCTTATGAAGCAGAGAACCTGAGTGTTTGTAACTGTTTGCGTCCTGTTTCTTGTGTTTTTTTACTGAGGGCAATCATATGAATCATTGATATCCATTGCAACACCCAGAGGAGTAAAAAATAATTTTACAAAATAGGGGAATGCCGCGATCAGCGGACTTTGACCTACGCACGCACGCACGCAGTAGCCGGCAGTCACGAGACTCTAATCATGTATAATGAGCACTGCATTAATCGGTGTCTCCGTAGCACACATGGGAAAGGCATCGCTGTGCTACATAGCACTTTAAGAATGTCATCGCAGGTTCGAATCCAGCCTGAAGCACCGTCAGGCTGTTTCCGCGGTCTCACGATGTTTTACGCGACGGTGCCCTCTGCTCAGCGTCTTCCTGATCGTCTGCGACATCTTATGAAGCAGAGTTTGTAACTGTTTGCGTCCTGTTTCTTGTGCTTTTTTACTGAGGGCAATCATATGAATCATTGATATCCATTGCAACACCCAGAGGAGTAAAAAATTATTTTACAAAATAGGGGAATGCCGCGATCAGCGGACTTTGACCTACGCACGCACGCACGCAGTAGCCGGCAGTCACGAGACTTTAATCATGTATAATGAGCACTGCATTAATCAGCGTCTCCGTAGCACACATGGGAAAGGCAGCGCTGTGCTACATAGCACTTTAAGAATGGCATCGCCGGTTCGAATCCGGCCTGAAGCACCGTCCGACAGTTTCCGCGGACTCACGTTGTTTTACGCGACGGTGCCCTCTGCTCAGCGTCTTCCCGATCGCCCGCGACATCTTATGAAGCAGAGAACCTGAGTGTTTGTAATTGTTTGCGTCCTGTTTCTTGTGTTTTTTTACTGAGGGCAATCATATGAATCATTGATATCCATTGCAACACCCAGAGGAGTAAAAAATAATTTTACAAAATAGGGGAATGCCGCGATCGATCAGCGGACTTTGACCTACGCACGCAGGCAGTAGCCGGCAGTCACGAGACTTTAATCATGTATAATGAGCACTGCATTAATCAGCGTCTCCGTAGCACACATGGGAAAGGCAGCGCTGTGCTACATAGCACTTTAAGAATGGCATCGCCGGTTCGAATCCGGCCTGAAGCACCGTCCGACAGTTTCCGCGGACTCACGTTGTTTTACGCGACGGTGCCCTCTGCTCAGCGTCTTCCCGATCGCCCGCGACATCTTATGAAGCAGAGAACCTGAGTGTTTGTAATTGTTTGCGTCCTGTTTCTTGTGTTTTTTTACTGAGGGCAATCATATGAATCATTGATATCCATTGCAACACCCAGAGGAGTAAAAAATAATTTTACAATATAGGGGAATGCCGCGATCAGCGGACTTTGACCTACGCACGCACGCAGTAGCCGGCAGTCACGAGACTTTAATCATGTATAATGAGCACTGCATTAATCAGCGTCTCCGTAGCACACATGGGAAAGGCAGCGCTGTGCTACATAGCACTTTAAGAATGGCATCGCCGGTTCGAATCCGGCCTGAAGCACCGTCCGGCAGTTTCCGCGGACTCACGTTGTTTTACGCGACGGTGCCCTCTGCTCAGCGTCTTCCCGATCGCCCGCGACATCTTATGAAGCAGAGAACCTGAGTGTTTGTAATTGTTTGCGTCCTGTTTCTTGTGTTTTTTTACTGAGGGCAATCATATGAATCATTGATATCCATTGCAACACCCAGAGGAGTAAAAAATAATTTTACAAAATAGGGGAATGCCGCGATCAGCGGACTTTGACCTACGCACGCACGCAGTAGCCGGCAGTCACGAGACTTTAATCATGTATAATGAGCACTGCATTAATCAGCGTCTCCGTAGCACACATGGGAAAGGCAGCGCTGTGCTACATAGCACTTTAAGAATGGCATCGCCGGTTCGAATCTGGCCTGAAGCACCGTCCGGCAGTTTCCGCGGACTCACGTTGTTTTACGCGACGGTGCCCTCTGCTCAGCGTCTTCCCGATCGCCCGCGACATCTTATGAAGCAGAGAACCTGAGTGTTTGTAATTGTTTGCGTCCTGTTTCTTGTGTTTTTTTACTGAGGGCAATCATATGAATCATTGATATCCATTGCAACACCCAGAGGAGTAAAAAATAATTTTACAAAATAGGGGAATGCCGCGATCAGCGGACTTTGACCTACGCACGCACGCAGTAGCCGGCAGTCACGAGACTTTAATCATGTATAATGAGCACTGCATTAATCAGCGTCTCCGTAGCACACATGGGAAAGGCAGCGCTGTGCTACATAGCACTTTAAGAATGGCATCGCCGGTTCGAATCCGGCCTGAAGCACCGTCCGGCAGTTTCCGCGGACTCACGTTGTTTTACGCGACGGTGCCCTCTGCTCAGCGTCTTCCCGATCGCCCGCGACATCTTATGAAGCAGAGAACCTGAGTGTTTGTAATTGTTTGCGTCCTGTTTCTTGTGTTTTTTTACTGAGGGCAATCATATGAATCATTGATATCCATTGCAACACCCAGAGGAGTAAAAAATAATTTTACAAAATAGGGGAATGCCGCGATCAGCGGACTTTGACCTACGCACGCACGCAGTAGCCGGCAGTCACGAGACTTTAATCATGTATAATGAGCACTGCATTAATCAGCGTCTCCGTAGCACACATGGGAAAGGCAGCGCTGTGCTACATAGCACTTTAAGAATGGCATCGCCGGTTCGAATCCGGCCTGAAGCACCGTCCGGCAGTTTCCGCGGACTCACGTTGTTTTACGCGACGGTGCCCTCTGCTCAGCGTCTTCCCGATCGCCCGCGACATCTTATGAAGCAGAGAACCTGAGTGTTTGTAATTGTTTGCGTCCTGTTTCTTGTGTTTTTTTACTGAGGGCAATCATATGAATCATTGATATCCATTGCAACACCCAGAGGAGTAAAAAATAATTTTACAAAATAGGGGAATGCCGCGATCAGCGGACTTTGACCTACGCACGCACGCAGTAGCCGGCAGTCACGAGACTTTAATCATGTATAATGAGCACTGCATTAATCAGCGTCTCCGTAGCACACATGGGAAAGGCAGCGCTGTGCTACATAGCACTTTAAGAATGGCATCGCCGGTTCGAATCCGGCCTGAAGCACCGTCCGGCAGTTTCCGCGGACTCACGTTGTTTTACGCGACGGTGCCCTCTGCTCAGCGTCTTCCCGATCGCCCGCGACATCTTATGAAGCAGAGAACCTGAGTGTTTGTAATTGTTTGCGTCCTGTTTCTTGTGTTTTTTTACTGAGGGCAATCATATGAATCATTGATATCCATTGCAACACCCAGAGGAGTAAAAAATAATTTTACAAAATAGGGGAATGCCGCGATCAGCGGACTTTGACCTACGCACGCACGCAGTAGCCGGCAGTCACGAGACTTTAATCATGTATAATGAGCACTGCATTAATCAGCGTCTCCGTAGCACACATGGGAAAGGCAGCGCTGTGCTACATAGCACTTTAAGAATGGCATCGCCGGTTCGAATCTGGCCTGAAGCACCGTCCGGCAGTTTCCGCGGACTCACGTTGTTTTACGCGACGGTGCCCTCTGCTCAGCGTCTTCCCGATCGCCCGCGACATCTTATGAAGCAGAGAACCTGAGTGTTTGTAATTGTTTGCGTCCTGTTTCTTGTGTTTTTTTACTGAGGGCAATCATATGAATCATTGATATCCATTGCAACACCCAGAGGAGTAAAAAATAATTTTACAAAATAGGGGAATGCCGCGATCAGCGGACTTTGACCTACGCACGCACGCAGTAGCCGGCAGTCACGAGACTTTAATCATGTATAATGAGCACTGCATTAATCAGCGTCTCCGTAGCACACATGGGAAAGGCAGCGCTGTGCTACATAGCACTTTAAGAATGGCATCGCCGGTTCGAATCCGGCCTGAAGCACCGTCCGACAGTTTCCGCGGACTCACGTTGTTTTACGCGACGGTGCCCTCTGCTCAGCGTCTTCCCGATCGCCCGCGACATCTTATGAAGCAGAGAACCTGAGTGTTTGTAATTGTTTGCGTCCAGTTTCTTGTGTTTTTTTACTGAGGGCCATCATATGAATCATTGATATCCATTGCAACACCCAGAGGAGTAAAAAATAATTTTACAAAATAGGGGAATGCCGCGATCAGCGGACTTTGACCTACGCACGCACGCAGTAGCCGGCAGTCACGAGACTTTAATCATGTATAATGAGCACTGCATTAATCAGCGTCTCCGTAGCACACATGGGAAAGGCAGCGCTGTGCTACATAGCACTTTAAGAATGGCATCGCCGGTTCGAATCCGGCCTGAAGCACCGTCCGGCAGTTTCCGCGGACTCACGTTGTTTTACGCGACGGTGCCCTCTGCTCAGCGTCTTCCCGATCGCCCGCGACATCTTATGAAGCAGAGAACCTGAGTGTTTGTAATTGTTTGCGTCCTGTTTCTTGTGTTTTTTTACTGAGGGCAATCATATGAATCATTGATATCCATTGCAACACCCAGAGGAGTAAAAAATAATTTTACAAAATAGGGGAATGCCGCGATCAGCGGACTTTGACCTACGCACGCACGCAGTAGCCGGCAGTCACGAGACTTTAATCATGTATAATGAGCACTGCATTAATCAGCGTCTCCGTAGCACACATGGGAAAGGCAGCGCTGTGCTACATAGCACTTTAAGAATGGCATCGCCGGTTCGAATCCGGCCTGAAGCACCGTCCGGCAGTTTCCGCGGACTCACGTTGTTTTACGCGACGGTGCCCTCTGCTCAGCGTCTTCCCGATCGCCCGCGACATCTTATGAAGCAGAGAACCTGAGTGTTTGTAATTGTTTGCGTCCTGTTTCTTGTGTTTTTTTACTGAGGGCAATCATATGAATCATTGATATCCATTGCAACACCCAGAGGAGTAAAAAAAAATTTTACAAAATAGGGGAATGCCGCGATCAGCGGACTTTGACCTACGCACGCACGCAGTAGCCGGCAGTCACGAGACTTTAATCATGTATAATGAGCACTGCATTAATCAGCGTCTCCGTAGCACACATGGGAAAGGCAGCGCTGTGCTACATAGCACTTTAAGAATGGCATCGCCGGTTCGAATCCGGCCTGAAGCACCGTCCGGCAGTTTCCGCGGACTCACGTTGTTTTACGCGACGGTGCCCTCTGCTCAGCGTCTTCCCGATCGCCCGCGACATCTTATGAAGCAGAGAACCTGAGTGTTTGTAATTGTTTGCGTCCTGTTTCTTGTGTTTTTTTACTGAGGGCAATCATATGAATCATTGATATCCATTGCAACACCCAGAGGAGTAAAAAATAATTTTACAAAATAGGGGAATGCCGCGATCAGCGGACTTTGACCTACGCACGCACGCAGTAGCCGGCAGTCACGAGACTTTAATCATGTATAATGAGCACTGCATTAATCAGCGTCTCCGTAGCACACATGGGAAAGGCAGCGCTGTGCTACATAGCACTTTAAGAATGGCATCGCCGGTTCGAATCTGGCCTGAAGCACCGTCCGGCAGTTTCCGCGGACTCACGTTGTTTTACGCGACGGTGCCCTCTGCTCAGCGTCTTCCCGATCGCCCGCGACATCTTATGAAGCAGAGAACCTGAGTGTTTGTAATTGTTTGCGTCCTGTTTCTTGTGTTTTTTTACTGAGGGCAATCATATGAATCATTGATATCCATTGCAACACCCAGAGGAGTAAAAAATAATTTTACAAAATAGGGGAATGCCGCGATCAGCGGACTTTGACCTACGCACGCACGCAGTAGCCGGCAGTCACGAGACTTTAATCATGTATAATGAGCACTGCATTAATCAGCGTCTCCGTAGCACACATGGGAAAGGCAGCGCTGTGCTACATAGCACTTTAAGAATGGCATCGCCTGTTCGAATCCGGCCTGAAGCACCGTCCGACAGTTTCCGCGGACTCACGTTGTTTTACGCGACGGTGCCCTCTGCTCAGCGTCTTCCCGATCGCCCGCGACATCTTATGAAGCAGAGAACCTGAGTGTTTGTAATTGTTTGCGTCCAGTTTCTTGTGTTTTTTTACTGAGGGCAATCATATGAATCATTGATATCCATTGCAACACCCAGAGGAGTAAAAAATAATTTTACAAAATAGGGGAATGCCGCGATCAGCGGACTTTGACCTACGCACGCACGCAGTAGCCGGCAGTCACGAGACTTTAATCATGTATAATGAGCACTGCATTAATCAGCGTCTCCGTAGCACACATGGGAAAGGCAGCGCTGTGCTACATAGCACTTTAAGAATGGCATCGCCGGTTCGAATCCGGCCTGAAGCACCGTCCGGCAGTTTCCGCGGACTCACGTTGTTTTACGCGACGGTGCCCTCTGCTCAGCGTCTT
Source organism: Alosa pseudoharengus (assembly GCF_046254945.1). Classification (NCBI taxonomy): domain Eukaryota; kingdom Metazoa; phylum Chordata; class Actinopteri; order Clupeiformes; family Clupeidae; genus Alosa; species Alosa pseudoharengus. The sequence continues at coordinate 53,609 of NW_027468837.1, forward strand.
CCCGATCGCCCGCGACATCTTATGAAGCAGAGAACCTGAGTGTTTGTAATTGTTTGCGTCCTGTTTCTTGTGTTTTTTTACTGAGGGCAATCATATGAATCATTGATATCCATTGCAACACCCAGAGGAGTAAAAAATAATTTTACAAAATAGGGGAATGCCGCGATCAGCGGACTTTGACCTACGCACGCACGCAGTAGCCGGCAGTCACGAGACTTTAATCATGTATAATGAGCACTGCATTAATCAGCGTCTCCGTAGCACACATGGGAAAGGCAGCGCTGTGCTACATAGCACTTTAAGAATGGCATCGCCGGTTCGAATCCGGCCTGAAGCACCGTCCGGCAGTTTCCGCGGACTCACGTGGTTTTACGCGACGGTGCCCTCTGCTCAGCGTCTTCCCGATCGCCCGCGACATCTTATGAAGCAGAGTTTGTAACTGTTTGCGTCCTGTTTCTTGTGCTTTTTTACTGAGGGCAATCATATGAATCATTGATATCCATTGCAACACCCAGAGGAGTAAAAAATAATTTTACAAAATAGGGGAATGCCGCGATCAGCGGACTTTGACCTACTCACGCACGCACGCAGTAGCCGGCAGTCCCGAGACTCTAATCATGTATAATGAGCACTGCATTAATCAGCGTCTCCGTAGCACACATGGGAAAGGCAGCGCTGTGCTACATAGCACTTTAAGAATGGCATCGCCGGTTCGAATCTGGCCTGAAGCACCGTCCGGCAGTTTCCGCGGACTCACGTTGTTTTACGCGACGGTGCCCTCTGCTCAGCGTCTTCCCGATCGCCCGCGACATCTTATGAAGTAGAGGACCTGAGTGTTTGTAACTGATTGCGTCCTGTTTCTTGTGTTTTTTTTACTGAGGACAATCATATGAATCATTGATATCCATTGCAACACCCAGAGGAGTAAAAAATAATTTTACAAAATAGGGGAATGCCGCGATCGGCGGACTTTGACCTACACACGCACGCACGCACGCAGTAGCCGGCAGTCACGAGACTTTAATCATGTATAATGAGCACTGCATTAATCAGCGTCTCCGTAGCACACATGGGAAAGGCAGCGCTGTGCTACATAGCACTTTAAGAATGGCATCGCCGGTTCGAATCCGGCCTGAAGCACCCTCCGGCAGTTTCCGCGGACTCACGTCGTTTTACGCGACGGTGCCCTCTGCTCAGCGTCTTCCCGATCTGATCGCCCGCGACATCTTATGAAGCAGAGAACCTGAGTGTTTGTAACTGTTTGCGTCCTGTTTCTTGTGTTTTTTTACTGAGGGCAATCATATGAATCATTGATATCCATTGCAACACCCAGAGGAGTAAAAAATAATTTTACAAAATAGGGGAATGCCGCGATCAGCGGACTTTGACCTACGCACGCACGCACGCACGCAGTAGCCGGCAGTCACGAGACTCTAATCATGTATAATGAGCACTACATTAATCAGTGTCTCCGTAGCACACATGGGAAAGGCAGCGCTGTGCTACATAGCACTTGAAGAATGGCATCGCCGGTTCGAATCCGGCCTGTAGCACCGTCCGGCAGTTTCCGCGGACTGACGTTGTTTTATGCGACGGTGCCCTCTGCTCAGCGTCTTCCCGATCGCCCGCGACATCTTATGAAGCAGAGAACCTGAGTGTTTGTAACTGATTGCTTCCTGTTTCTTGTGTTTTTTTACTGAGGGCAATCATATGAATCATTGATATCCATTGCAACACCCAGAGGAGTAAAAAATAATTTTACAAAATAGGGGAATGCCGCGATTGGCGGACTTTGACCTACACACGCACGCACGCACGCAGTAGCCGGCAGTCACGAGACTTTAATCATGTATAATGAGCACTGCATTAATCAGCGTCTCCGTAGCACACATGGGAAAGGCAGCGCTGTGCTACATAGCACTTTAAGAATGGCATCGCAGGTTCGAATCCGGCCTGAAAGCACCGTCCGGCAGTTTCCGCGGACTCACGTCGTTTTACGCGACGGTGCCCTCTGCTCAGCGTCTTCCCGATCGCCCGCGACATCTTATGAAGCAGAGAACCTGAGTGTTTGTAACTGTTTGCGTCCTGTTTCTTGTGTTTTTTTACTGAGGGCAATCATATGAATCATTGATATCCATTGCAACACCCAGAGGAGTAAAAAATAATTTTACAAAATAGGGGAATGCCGCGATCAGCGGACTTTGACCTACGCACGCACGCACGCAGTAGCCGGCAGTCACGAGACTCTAATCATGTATAATGAGCACTGCATTAATCGGTGTCTCCGTAGCACACATGGGAAAGGCATCGCTGTGCTACATAGCACTTTAAGAATGTCATCGCAGGTTCGAATCCAGCCTGAAGCACCGTCAGGCTGTTTCCGCGGTCTCACGATGTTTTACGCGACGGTGCCCTCTGCTCAGCGTCTTCCTGATCGTCTGCGACATCTTATGAAGCAGAGTTTGTAACTGTTTGCGTCCTGTTTCTTGTGCTTTTTTACTGAGGGCAATCATATGAATCATTGATATCCATTGCAACACCCAGAGGAGTAAAAAATTATTTTACAAAATAGGGGAATGCCGCGATCAGCGGACTTTGACCTACGCACGCACGCACGCAGTAGCCGGCAGTCACGAGACTTTAATCATGTATAATGAGCACTGCATTAATCAGCGTCTCCGTAGCACACATGGGAAAGGCAGCGCTGTGCTACATAGCACTTTAAGAATGGCATCGCCGGTTCGAATCCGGCCTGAAGCACCGTCCGACAGTTTCCGCGGACTCACGTTGTTTTACGCGACGGTGCCCTCTGCTCAGCGTCTTCCCGATCGCCCGCGACATCTTATGAAGCAGAGAACCTGAGTGTTTGTAATTGTTTGCGTCCTGTTTTTTGTGTTTTTTTACTGAGGGCAATCATATGAATCATTGATATCCATTGCAACACCCAGAGGAGTAAAAAATTATTTTACAAAATAGGGGAATGCCGCGATCAGCGGACTTTGACCTACGCACGCACGCACGCAGTAGCCGGCAGTCACGAGACTTTAATCATGTATAATGAGCACTGCATTAATCAGCGTCTCCGTAGCACACATGGGAAAGGCAGCGCTGTGCTACATAGCACTTTAAGAATGGCATCGCCGGTTCGAATCCGGCCTGAAGCACCGTCCGACAGTTTCCGCGGACTCACGTTGTTTTACGCGACGGTGCCCTCTGCTCAGCGTCTTCCCGATCGCCCGCGACATCTTATGAAGCAGAGAACCTGAGTGTTTGTAATTGTTTGCGTCCTGTTTTTTGTGTTTTTTTACTGAGGGCAATCATATGAATCATTGATATCCATTGCAACACCCAGAGGAGTAAAAAATAATTTTACAAAATAGGGGAATGCCGCGATCAGCGGACTTTGACCTACGCACGCACGCAGTAGCCGGCAGTCACGAGACTTTAATCATGTATAATGAGCACTGCATTAATCAGCGTCTCCGTAGCACACATGGGAAAGGCAGCGCTGTGCTACATAGCACTTTAAGAATGGCATCGCCGGTTCGAATCCGGCCTGAAGCACCGTCCGACAGTTTCCGCGGACTCACGTTGTTTTACGCGACGGTGCCCTCTGCTCAGCGTCTTCCCGATCGCCCGCGACATCTTATGAAGCAGAGAACCTGAGTGTTTGTAATTGTTTGCGTCCTGTTTCTTGTGTTTTTTTACTGAGGGCAATCATATGAATCATTGATATCCATTGCAACACCCAGAGGAGTAAAAAATAATTTTACAAAATAGGGGAATGCCGCGATCAGCGGACTTTGACCTACGCACGCACGCAGTAGCCGGCAGTCACGAGACTTTAATCATGTATAATGAGCACTGCATTAATCAGCGTCTCCGTAGCACACATGGGAAAGGCAGCGTTGTGCTACATAGCACTTTAAGAATGGCATCGCCGGTTCGAATCCGGCCTGAAGCACCGTCCGGCAGTTTCCGCGGACTCACGTTGTTTTACGCGACGGTGCCCTCTGCTCAGCGTCTTCCCGATCGCCCGCGACATCTTATGAAGCAGAGAACCTGAGTGTTTGTAATTGTTTGCGTCCTGTTTTTTGTGTTTTTTTACTGAGGGCAATCATATGAATCATTGATATCCATTGCAACACCCAGAGGAGTAAAAAATTATTTTACAAAATAGGGGAATGCCGCGATCAGCGGACTTTGACCTACGCACGCACGCACGCAGTAGCCGGCAGTCACGAGACTTTAATCATGTATAATGAGCACTGCATTAATCAGCGTCTCCGTAGCACACATGGGAAAGGCAGCGCTGTGCTACATAGCACTTTAAGAATGGCATCGCCGGTTCGAATCCGGCCTGAAGCACCGTCCGACAGTTTCCGCGGACTCACGTTGTTTTACGCGACGGTGCCCTCTGCTCAGCGTCTTCCCGATCGCCCGCGACATCTTATGAAGCAGAGAACCTGAGTGTTTGTAATTGTTTGCGTCCTGTTTTTTGTGTTTTTTTACTGAGGGCAATCATATGAATCATTGATATCCATTGCAACACCCAGAGGAGTAAAAAATAATTTTACAAAATAGGGGAATGCCGCGATCAGCGGACTTTGACCTACGCACGCACGCAGTAGCCGGCAGTCACGAGACTTTAATCATGTATAATGAGCACTGCATTAATCAGCGTCTCCGTAGCACACATGGGAAAGGCAGCGCTGTGCTACATAGCACTTTAAGAATGGCATCGCCGGTTCGAATCCGGCCTGAAGCACCGTCCGACAGTTTCCGCGGACTCACGTTGTTTTACGCGACGGTGCCCTCTGCTCAGCGTCTTCCCGATCGCCCGCGACATCTTATGAAGCAGAGAACCTGAGTGTTTGTAATTGTTTGCGTCCTGTTTCTTGTGTTTTTTTACTGAGGGCAATCATATGAATCATTGATATCCATTGCAACACCCAGAGGAGTAAAAAATAATTTTACAAAATAGGGGAATGCCGCGATCAGCGGACTTTGACCTACGCACGCACGCAGTAGCCGGCAGTCACGAGACTTTAATCATGTATAATGAGCACTGCATTAATCAGCGTCTCCGTAGCACACATGGGAAAGGCAGCGTTGTGCTACATAGCACTTTAAGAATGGCATCGCCGGTTCGAATCCGGCCTGAAGCACCGTCCGGCAGTTTCCGCGGACTCACGTTGTTTTACGCGACGGTGCCCTCTGCTCAGCGTCTTCCCGATCGCCCGCGACATCTTATGAAGCAGAGAACCTGAGTGTTTGTAATTGTTTGCGTCCTGTTTCTTGTGTTTTTTTACTGAGGGCAATCATATGAATCATTGATATCCATTGCAACACCCAGAGGAGTAAAAAATAATTTTACAAAATAGGGGAATGCCGCGATCAGCGGACTTTGACCTACGCACGCACGCAGTAGCCGGCAGTCACGAGACTTTAATCATGTATAATGAGCACTGCATTAATCAGCGTCTCCGTAGCACACATGGGAAAGGCAGCGCTGTGCTACATAGCACTTTAAGAATGGCATCGCCGGTTCGAATCTGGCCTGAAGCACCGTCCGGCAGTTTCCGCGGACTCACGTTGTTTTACGCGACGGTGCCCTCTGCTCAGCGTCTTCCCGATCGCCCGCGACATCTTATGAAGCAGAGAACCTGAGTGTTTGTAATTGTTTGCGTCCTGTTTCTTGTGTTTTTTTACTGAGGGCAATCATATGAATCATTGATATCCATTGCAACACCCAGAGGAGTAAAAAATAATTTTACAAAATAGGGGAATGCCGCGATCAGCGGACTTTGACCTACGCACGCACGCAGTAGCCGGCAGTCACGAGACTTTAATCATGTATAATGAGCACTGCATTAATCAGCGTCTCCGTAGCACACATGGGAAAGGCAGCGCTGTGCTACATAGCACTTTAAGAATGGCATCGCCGGTTCGAATCCGGCCTGAAGCACCGTCCGGCAGTTTCCGCGGACTCACGTTGTTTTACGCGACGGTGCCCTCTGCTCAGCGTCTTCCCGATCGCCCGCGACATCTTATGAAGCAGAGTTTGTAACTGTTTGCGTCCTGTTTCTTGTGCTTTTTTACTGAGGGCAATCATATGAATCATTGATATCCATTGCAACACCCAGAGGAGTAAAAAATAATTTTACAAAATAGGGGAATGCCGCGATCAGCGGACTTTGACCTACTCACGCACGCACGCAGTAGCCGGCAGTCCCGAGACTCTAATCATGTATAATGAGCACTGCATTAATCAGCGTCTCCGTAGCACACATGGGAAAGGCAGCGCTGTGCTACATAGCACTTTAAGAATGGCATCGCCGGTTCGAATCTGGCCTGAAGCACCGTCCGGCAGTTTCCGCGGACTCACGTTGTTTTACGCGACGGTGCCCTCTGCTCAGCGTCTTCCCGATCGCCCGCGACATCTTATGAAGTAGAGGACCTGAGTGTTTGTAACTGATTGCGTCCTGTTTCTTGTGTTTTTTTTACTGAGGACAATCATATGAATCATTGATATCCATTGCAACACCCAGAGGAGTAAAAAATAATTTTACAAAATAGGGGAATGCCGCGATCGGCGGACTTTGACCTACACACGCACGCACGCAGTAGCCGGCAGTCACGAGACTTTAATCATGTATAATGAGCACTGCATTAATCAGCGTCTCCGTAGCACACATGGGAAAGGCAGCGCTGTGCTACATAGCACTTTAAGAATGGCATCGCCGGTTCGAATCCGGCCTGAAGCACCCTCCGGCAGTTTCCGCGGACTCACGTCGTTTTACGCGACGGTGCCCTCTGCTCAGCGTCTTCCCGATCTGATCGCCCGCGACATCTTATGAAGCAGAGAACCTGAGTGTTTGTAACTGTTTGCGTCCTGTTTCTTGTGTTTTTTTACTGAGGGCAATCATATGAATCATTGATATCCATTGCAACACCCAGAGGAGTAAAAAATAATTTTACAAAATAGGGGAATGCCGCGATCAGCGGACTTTGACCTACGCATGCACGCAGTAGCCGGCAGTCACGAGACTTTAATCATGTATAATGAGCACTGCATTAATCAGCGTCTCCGTAGCACACATGGGAAAGGCAGCGCTGTGCTACATAGCACTTTAAGAATGGCATCGCCGGTTCGAATCCGGCCTGAAGCACCGTCCGGCAGTTTCCGCGGACTCACGTTGTTTTACGCGACGGTGCCCTCTGCTCAGCGTCTTCCCGATCGCCCGCGACATCTTATGAAGCAGAGAACCTGAGTGTTTGTAATTGTTTGCGTCCTGTTTCTTGTGTTTTTTTACTGAGGGCAATCATATGAATCATTGATATCCATTGCAACACCCAGAGGAGTAAAAAATAATTTTACAAAATAGGGGAATGCCGCGATCAGCGGACTTTGACCTACGCACGCACGCAGTAGCCGGCAGTCACGAGACTTTAATCATGTATAATGAGCACTGCATTAATCAGCGTCTCCGTAGCACACATGGGAAAGGCAGCGCTGTGCTACATAGCACTTTAAGAATGGCATCGCCGGTTCGAATCTGGCCTGAAGCACCGTCCGGCAGTTTCCGCGGACTCACGTTGTTTTACGCGACGGTGCCCTCTGCTCAGCGTCTTCCCGATCGCCCGCGACATCTTATGAAGCAGAGAACCTGAGTGTTTGTAATTGTTTGCGTCCTGTTTCTTGTGTTTTTTTACTGAGGGCAATCATATGAATCATTGATATCCATTGCAACACCCAGAGGAGTAAAAAATAATTTTACAAAATAGGGGAATGCCGCGATCAGCGGACTTTGACCTACGCACGCACGCAGTAGCCGGCAGTCACGAGACTTTAATCATGTATAATGAGCACTGCATTAATCAGCGTCTCCGTAGCACACATGGGAAAGGCAGCGCTGTGCTACATAGCACTTTAAGAATGGCATCGCCGGTTCGAATCCGGCCTGAAGCACCGTCCGACAGTTTCCGCGGACTCACGTTGTTTTACGCGACGGTGCCCTCTGCTCAGCGTCTTCCCGATCGCCCGCGACATCTTATGAAGCAGAGAACCTGAGTGTTTGTAATTGTTTGCGTCCTGTTTCTTGTGTTTTTTTACTGAGGGCAATCATATGAATCATTGATATCCATTGCAACACCCAGAGGAGTAAAAAATAATTTTACAAAATAGGGGAATGCCGCGATCAGCGGACTTTGACCTACGCACGCACGCAGTAGCCGGCAGTCACGAGACTTTAATCATGTATAATGAGCACTGCATTAATCAGCGTCTCCGTAGCACACATGGGAAAGGCAGCGCTGTGCTACATAGCACTTTAAGAATGGCATCGCCGGTTCGAATCTGGCCTGAAGCACCGTCCGGCAGTTTCCGCGGACTCACGTTGTTTTACGCGACGGTGCCCTCTGCTCAGCGTCTTCCCGATCGCCCGCGACATCTTATGAAGCAGAGAACCTGAGTGTTTGTAATTGTTTGCGTCCTGTTTCTTGTGTTTTTTTACTGAGGGCAATCATATGAATCATTGATATCCATTGCAACACCCAGAGGAGTAAAAAATAATTTTACAAAATAGGGGAATGCCGCGATCAGCGGACTTTGACCTACGCACGCACGCAGTAGCCGGCAGTCACGAGACTTTAATCATGTATAATGAGCACTGCATTAATCAGCGTCTCCGTAGCACACATGGGAAAGGCAGCGCTGTGCTACATAGCACTTTAAGAATGGCATCGCCTGTTCGAATCCGGCCTGAAGCACCGTCCGACAGTTTCCGCGGACTCACGTTGTTTTACGCGACGGTGCCCTCTGCTCAGCGTCTTCCCGATCGCCCGCGACATCTTATGAAGCAGAGAACCTGAGTGTTTGTAATTGTTTGCGTCCAGTTTCTTGTGTTTTTTTACTGAGGGCAATCATATGAATCATTGATATCCATTGCAACACCCAGAGGAGTAAAAAATAATTTTACAAAATAGGGGAATGCCGCGATCAGCGGACTTTGACCTACGCACGCACGCAGTAGCCGGCAGTCACGAGACTTTAATCATGTATAATGAGCACTGCATTAATCAGCGTCTCCGTAGCACACATGGGAAAGGCAGCGCTGTGCTACATAGCACTTTAAGAATGGCATCGCCGGTTCGAATCCGGCCTGAAGCACCGTCCGGCAGTTTCCGCGGACTCACGTTGTTTTACGCGACGGTGCCCTCTGCTCAGCGTCTTCCCGATCGCCCGCGACATCTTATGAAGCAGAGAACCTGAGTGTTTGTAATTGTTTGCGTCCTGTTTCTTGTGTTTTTTTACTGAGGGCAATCATATGAATCATTGATATCCATTGCAACACCCAGAGGAGTAAAAAATAATTTTACAAAATAGGGGAATGCCGCGATCAGCGGACTTTGACCTACGCACGCACGCAGTAGCCGGCAGTCACGAGACTTTAATCATGTATAATGAGCACTGCATTAATCAGCGTCTCCGTAGCACACATGGGAAAGGCAGCGCTGTGCTACATAGCACTTTAAGAATGGCATCGCCGGTTCGAATCCGGCCTGAAGCACCGTCCGGCAGTTTCCGCGGACTCACGTGGTTTTACGCGACGGTGCCCTCTGCTCAGCGTCTTCCCGATCGCCCGCGACATCTTATGAAGCAGAGTTTGTAACTGTTTGCGTCCTGTTTCTTGTGCTTTTTTACTGAGGGCAATCATATGAATCATTGATATCCATTGCAACACCCAGAGGAGTAAAAAATAATTTTACAAAATAGGGGAATGCCGCGATCAGCGGACTTTGACCTACTCACGCACGCACGCAGTAGCCGGCAGTCCCGAGACTCTAATCATGTATAATGAGCACTGCATTAATCAGCGTCTCCGTAGCACACATGGGAAAGGCAGCGCTGTGCTACATAGCACTTTAAGAATGGCATCGCCGGTTCGAATCTGGCCTGAAGCACCGTCCGGCAGTTTCCGCGGACTCACGTTGTTTTACGCGACGGTGCCCTCTGCTCAGCGTCTTCCCGATCGCCCGCGACATCTTATGAAGTAGAGGACCTGAGTGTTTGTAACTGATTGCGTCCTGTTTCTTGTGTTTTTTTTACTGAGGACAATCATATGAATCATTGATATCCATTGCAACACCCAGAGGAGTAAAAAATAATTTTACAAAATAGGGGAATGCCGCGATCGGCGGACTTTGACCTACACACGCACGCACGCACGCAGTAGCCGGCAGTCACGAGACTTTAATCATGTATAATGAGCACTGCATTAATCAGCGTCTCCGTAGCACACATGGGAAAGGCAGCGCTGTGCTACATAGCACTTTAAGAATGGCATCGCCGGTTCGAATCCGGCCTGAAGCACCCTCCGGCAGTTTCCGCGGACTCACGTCGTTTTACGCGACGGTGCCCTCTGCTCAGCGTCTTCCCGATCTGATCGCCCGCGACATCTTATGAAGCAGAGAACCTGAGTGTTTGTAACTGTTTGCGTCCTGTTTCTTGTGTTTTTTTACTGAGGGCAATCATATGAATCATTGATATCCATTGCAACACCCAGAGGAGTAAAAAATAATTTTACAAAATAGGGGAATGCCGCGATCAGCGGACTTTGACCTACGCACGCACGCACGCACGCAGTAGCCGGCAGTCACGAGACTCTAATCATGTATAATGAGCACTACATTAATCAGTGTCTCCGTAGCACACATGGGAAAGGCAGCGCTGTGCTACATAGCACTTGAAGAATGGCATCGCCGGTTCGAATCCGGCCTGTAGCACCGTCCGGCAGTTTCCGCGGACTGACGTTGTTTTATGCGACGGTGCCCTCTGCTCAGCGTCTTCCCGATCGCCCGCGACATCTTATGAAGCAGAGAACCTGAGTGTTTGTAACTGATTGCTTCCTGTTTCTTGTGTTTTTTTACTGAGGGCAATCATATGAATCATTGATATCCATTGCAACACCCAGAGGAGTAAAAAATAATTTTACAAAATAGGGGAATGCCGCGATTGGCGGACTTTGACCTACACACGCACGCACGCACGCAGTAGCCGGCAGTCACGAGACTTTAATCATGTATAATGAGCACTGCATTAATCAGCGTCTCCGTAGCACACATGGGAAAGGCAGCGCTGTGCTACATAGCACTTTAAGAATGGCATCGCAGGTTCGAATCCGGCCTGAAAGCACCGTCCGGCAGTTTCCGCGGACTCACGTCGTTTTACGCGACGGTGCCCTCTGCTCAGCGTCTTCCCGATCGCCCGCGACATCTTATGAAGCAGAGAACCTGAGTGTTTGTAACTGTTTGCGTCCTGTTTCTTGTGTTTTTTTACTGAGGGCAATCATATGAATCATTGATATCCATTGCAACACCCAGAGGAGTAAAAAATAATTTTACAAAATAGGGGAATGCCGCGATCAGCGGACTTTGACCTACGCACGCACGCACGCAGTAGCCGGCAGTCACGAGACTCTAATCATGTATAATGAGCACTGCATTAATCGGTGTCTCCGTAGCACACATGGGAAAGGCATCGCTGTGCTACATAGCACTTTAAGAATGTCATCGCAGGTTCGAATCCAGCCTGAAGCACCGTCAGGCTGTTTCCGCGGTCTCACGATGTTTTACGCGACGGTGCCCTCTGCTCAGCGTCTTCCTGATCGTCTGCGACATCTTATGAAGCAGAGTTTGTAACTGTTTGCGTCCTGTTTCTTGTGCTTTTTTACTGAGGGCAATCATATGAATCATTGATATCCATTGCAACACCCAGAGGAGTAAAAAATTATTTTACAAAATAGGGGAATGCCGCGATCAGCGGACTTTGACCTACGCACGCACGCACGCAGTAGCCGGCAGTCACGAGACTTTAATCATGTATAATGAGCACTGCATTAATCAGCGTCTCCGTAGCACACATGGGAAAGGCAGCGCTGTGCTACATAGCACTTTAAGAATGGCATCGCCGGTTCGAATCCGGCCTGAAGCACCGTCCGACAGTTTCCGCGGACTCACGTTGTTTTACGCGACGGTGCCCTCTGCTCAGCGTCTTCCCGATCGCCCGCGACATCTTATGAAGCAGAGAACCTGAGTGTTTGTAATTGTTTGCGTCCTGTTTTTTGTGTTTTTTTACTGAGGGCAATCATATGAATCATTGATATCCATTGCAACACCCAGAGGAGTAAAAAATAATTTTACAAAATAGGGGAATGCCGCGATCAGCGGACTTTGACCTACGCACGCACGCAGTAGCCGGCAGTCACGAGACTTTAATCATGTATAATGAGCACTGCATTAATCAGCGTCTCCGTAGCACACATGGGAAAGGCAGCGCTGTGCTACATAGCACTTTAAGAATGGCATCGCCGGTTCGAATCCGGCCTGAAGCACCGTCCGACAGTTTCCGCGGACTCACGTTGTTTTACGCGACGGTGCCCTCTGCTCAGCGTCTTCCCGATCGCCCGCGACATCTTATGAAGCAGAGAACCTGAGTGTTTGTAATTGTTTGCGTCCTGTTTCTTGTGTTTTTTTACTGAGGGCAATCATATGAATCATTGATATCCATTGCAACACCCAGAGGAGTAAAAAATAATTTTACAAAATAGGGGAATGCCGCGATCAGCGGACTTTGACCTACGCACGCACGCAGTAGCCGGCAGTCACGAGACTTTAATCATGTATAATGAGCACTGCATTAATCAGCGTCTCCGTAGCACACATGGGAAAGGCAGCGTTGTGCTACATAGCACTTTAAGAATGGCATCGCCGGTTCGAATCCGGCCTGAAGCACCGTCCGGCAGTTTCCGCGGACTCACGTTGTTTTACGCGACGGTGCCCTCTGCTCAGCGTCTTCCCGATCGCCCGCGACATCTTATGAAGCAGAGAACCTGAGTGTTTGTAATTGTTTGCGTCCTGTTTCTTGTGTTTTTTTACTGAGGGCAATCATATGAATCATTGATATCCATTGCAACACCCAGAGGAGTAAAAAATAATTTTACAAAATAGGGGAATGCCGCGATCAGCGGACTTTGACCTACGCACGCACGCAGTAGCCGGCAGTCACGAGACTTTAATCATGTATAATGAGCACTGCATTAATCAGCGTCTCCGTAGCACACATGGGAAAGGCAGCGCTGTGCTACATAGCACTTTAAGAATGGCATCGCCGGTTCGAATCTGGCCTGAAGCACCGTCCGGCAGTTTCCGCGGACTCACGTTGTTTTACGCGACGGTGCCCTCTGCTCAGCGTCTTCCCGATCGCCCGCGACATCTTATGAAGCAGAGAACCTGAGTGTTTGTAATTGTTTGCGTCCTGTTTCTTGTGTTTTTTTACTGAGGGCAATCATATGAATCATTGATATCCATTGCAACACCCAGAGGAGTAAAAAATAATTTTACAAAATAGGGGAATGCCGCGATCAGCGGACTTTGACCTACGCACGCACGCAGTAGCCGGCAGTCACGAGACTTTAATCATGTATAATGAGCACTGCATTAATCAGCGTCTCCGTAGCACACATGGGAAAGGCAGCGCTGTGCTACATAGCACTTTAAGAATGGCATCGCCGGTTCGAATCCGGCCTGAAGCACCGTCCGGCAGTTTCCGCGGACTCACGTTGTTTTACGCGACGGTGCCCTCTGCTCAGCGTCTTCCCGATCGCCCGCGACATCTTATGAAGCAGAGTTTGTAACTGTTTGCGTCCTGTTTCTTGTGCTTTTTTACTGAGGGCAATCATATGAATCATTGATATCCATTGCAACACCCAGAGGAGTAAAAAATAATTTTACAAAATAGGGGAATGCCGCGATCAGCGGACTTTGACCTACTCACGCACGCACGCAGTAGCCGGCAGTCCCGAGACTCTAATCATGTATAATGAGCACTGCATTAATCAGCGTCTCCGTAGCACACATGGGAAAGGCAGCGCTGTGCTACATAGCACTTTAAGAATGGCATCGCCGGTTCGAATCTGGCCTGAAGCACCGTCCGGCAGTTTCCGCGGACTCACGTTGTTTTACGCGACGGTGCCCTCTGCTCAGCGTCTTCCCGATCGCCCGCGACATCTTATGAAGTAGAGGACCTGAGTGTTTGTAACTGATTGCGTCCTGTTTCTTGTGTTTTTTTTACTGAGGACAATCATATGAATCATTGATATCCATTGCAACACCCAGAGGAGTAAAAAATAATTTTACAAAATAGGGGAATGCCGCGATCGGCGGACTTTGACCTACACACGCACGCACGCAGTAGCCGGCAGTCACGAGACTTTAATCATGTATAATGAGCACTGCATTAATCAGCGTCTCCGTAGCACACATGGGAAAGGCAGCGCTGTGCTACATAGCACTTTAAGAATGGCATCGCCGGTTCGAATCCGGCCTGAAGCACCCTCCGGCAGTTTCCGCGGACTCACGTCGTTTTACGCGACGGTGCCCTCTGCTCAGCGTCTTCCCGATCTGATCGCCCGCGACATCTTATGAAGCAGAGAACCTGAGTGTTTGTAACTGTTTGCGTCCTGTTTCTTGTGTTTTTTTACTGAGGGCAATCATATGAATCATTGATATCCATTGCAACACCCAGAGGAGTAAAAAATAATTTTACAAAATAGGGGAATGCCGCGATCAGCGGACTTTGACCTACGCATGCACGCAGTAGCCGGCAGTCACGAGACTTTAATCATGTATAATGAGCACTGCATTAATCAGCGTCTCCGTAGCACACATGGGAAAGGCAGCGCTGTGCTACATAGCACTTTAAGAATGGCATCGCCGGTTCGAATCCGGCCTGAAGCACCGTCCGGCAGTTTCCGCGGACTCACGTTGTTTTACGCGACGGTGCCCTCTGCTCAGCGTCTTCCCGATCGCCCGCGACATCTTATGAAGCAGAGAACCTGAGTGTTTGTAATTGTTTGCGTCCTGTTTCTTGTGTTTTTTTACTGAGGGCAATCATATGAATCATTGATATCCATTGCAACACCCAGAGGAGTAAAAAATAATTTTACAAAATAGGGGAATGCCGCGATCAGCGGACTTTGACCTACGCACGCACGCAGTAGCCGGCAGTCACGAGACTTTAATCATGTATAATGAGCACTGCATTAATCAGCGTCTCCGTAGCACACATGGGAAAGGCAGCGCTGTGCTACATAGCACTTTAAGAATGGCATCGCCGGTTCGAATCTGGCCTGAAGCACCGTCCGGCAGTTTCCGCGGACTCACGTTGTTTTACGCGACGGTGCCCTCTGCTCAGCGTCTTCCCGATCGCCCGCGACATCTTATGAAGCAGAGAACCTGAGTGTTTGTAATTGTTTGCGTCCTGTTTCTTGTGTTTTTTTACTGAGGGCAATCATATGAATCATTGATATCCATTGCAACACCCAGAGGAGTAAAAAATAATTTTACAAAATAGGGGAATGCCGCGATCAGCGGACTTTGACCTACGCACGCACGCAGTAGCCGGCAGTCACGAGACTTTAATCATGTATAATGAGCACTGCATTAATCAGCGTCTCCGTAGCACACATGGGAAAGGCAGCGCTGTGCTACATAGCACTTTAAGAATGGCATCGCCGGTTCGAATCCGGCCTGAAGCACCGTCCGACAGTTTCCGCGGACTCACGTTGTTTTACGCGACGGTGCCCTCTGCTCAGCGTCTTCCCGATCGCCCGCGACATCTTATGAAGCAGAGAACCTGAGTGTTTGTAATTGTTTGCGTCCTGTTTCTTGTGTTTTTTTACTGAGGGCAATCATATGAATCATTGATATCCATTGCAACACCCAGAGGAGTAAAAAATAATTTTACAAAATAGGGGAATGCCGCGATCAGCGGACTTTGACCTACGCACGCACGCAGTAGCCGGCAGTCACGAGACTTTAATCATGTATAATGAGCACTGCATTAATCAGCGTCTCCGTAGCACACATGGGAAAGGCAGCGCTGTGCTACATAGCACTTTAAGAATGGCATCGCCGGTTCGAATCTGGCCTGAAGCACCGTCCGGCAGTTTCCGCGGACTCACGTTGTTTTACGCGACGGTGCCCTCTGCTCAGCGTCTTCCCGATCGCCCGCGACATCTTATGAAGCAGAGAACCTGAGTGTTTGTAATTGTTTGCGTCCTGTTTCTTGTGTTTTTTTACTGAGGGCAATCATATGAATCATTGATATCCATTGCAACACCCAGAGGAGTAAAAAATAATTTTACAAAATAGGGGAATGCCGCGATCAGCGGACTTTGACCTACGCACGCACGCAGTAGCCGGCAGTCACGAGACTTTAATCATGTATAATGAGCACTGCATTAATCAGCGTCTCCGTAGCACACATGGGAAAGGCAGCGCTGTGCTACATAGCACTTTAAGAATGGCATCGCCTGTTCGAATCCGGCCTGAAGCACCGTCCGACAGTTTCCGCGGACTCACGTTGTTTTACGCGACGGTGCCCTCTGCTCAGCGTCTTCCCGATCGCCCGCGACATCTTATGAAGCAGAGAACCTGAGTGTTTGTAATTGTTTGCGTCCAGTTTCTTGTGTTTTTTTACTGAGGGCAATCATATGAATCATTGATATCCATTGCAACACCCAGAGGAGTAAAAAATAATTTTACAAAATAGGGGAATGCCGCGATCAGCGGACTTTGACCTACGCACGCACGCAGTAGCCGGCAGTCACGAGACTTTAATCATGTATAATGAGCACTGCATTAATCAGCGTCTCCGTAGCACACATGGGAAAGGCAGCGCTGTGCTACATAGCACTTTAAGAATGGCATCGCCGGTTCGAATCCGGCCTGAAGCACCGTCCGGCAGTTTCCGCGGACTCACGTTGTTTTACGCGACGGTGCCCTCTGCTCAGCGTCTTCCCGATCGCCCGCGACATCTTATGAAGCAGAGAACCTGAGTGTTTGTAATTGTTTGCGTCCTGTTTCTTGTGTTTTTTTACTGAGGGCAATCATATGAATCATTGATATCCATTGCAACACCCAGAGGAGTAAAAAATAATTTTACAAAATAGGGGAATGCCGCGATCAGCGGACTTTGACCTACGCACGCACGCAGTAGCCGGCAGTCACGAGACTTTAATCATGTATAATGAGCACTGCATTAATCAGCGTCTCCGTAGCACACATGGGAAAGGCAGCGCTGTGCTACATAGCACTTTAAGAATGGCATCGCCGGTTCGAATCCGGCCTGAAGCACCGTCCGGCAGTTTCCGCGGACTCACGTGGTTTTACGCGACGGTGCCCTCTGCTCAGCGTCTTCCCGATCGCCCGCGACATCTTATGAAGCAGAGTTTGTAACTGTTTGCGTCCTGTTTCTTGTGCTTTTTTACTGAGGGCAATCATATGAATCATTGATATCCATTGCAACACCCAGAGGAGTAAAAAATAATTTTACAAAATAGGGGAATGCCGCGATCAGCGGACTTTGACCTACTCACGCACGCACGCAGTAGCCGGCAGTCCCGAGACTCTAATCATGTATAATGAGCACTGCATTAATCAGCGTCTCCGTAGCACACATGGGAAAGGCAGCGCTGTGCTACATAGCACTTTAAGAATGGCATCGCCGGTTCGAATCTGGCCTGAAGCACCGTCCGGCAGTTTCCGCGGACTCACGTTGTTTTACGCGACGGTGCCCTCTGCTCAGCGTCTTCCCGATCGCCCGCGACATCTTATGAAGTAGAGGACCTGAGTGTTTGTAACTGATTGCGTCCTGTTTCTTGTGTTTTTTTTACTGAGGACAATCATATGAATCATTGATATCCATTGCAACACCCAGAGGAGTAAAAAATAATTTTACAAAATAGGGGAATGCCGCGATCGGCGGACTTTGACCTACACACGCACGCACGCACGCAGTAGCCGGCAGTCACGAGACTTTAATCATGTATAATGAGCACTGCATTAATCAGCGTCTCCGTAGCACACATGGGAAAGGCAGCGCTGTGCTACATAGCACTTTAAGAATGGCATCGCCGGTTCGAATCCGGCCTGAAGCACCCTCCGGCAGTTTCCGCGGACTCACGTCGTTTTACGCGACGGTGCCCTCTGCTCAGCGTCTTCCCGATCTGATCGCCCGCGACATCTTATGAAGCAGAGAACCTGAGTGTTTGTAACTGTTTGCGTCCTGTTTCTTGTGTTTTTTTACTGAGGGCAATCATATGAATCATTGATATCCATTGCAACACCCAGAGGAGTAAAAAATAATTTTACAAAATAGGGGAATGCCGCGATCAGCGGACTTTGACCTACGCACGCACGCACGCACGCAGTAGCCGGCAGTCACGAGACTCTAATCATGTATAATGAGCACTACATTAATCAGTGTCTCCGTAGCACACATGGGAAAGGCAGCGCTGTGCTACATAGCACTTGAAGAATGGCATCGCCGGTTCGAATCCGGCCTGTAGCACCGTCCGGCAGTTTCCGCGGACTGACGTTGTTTTATGCGACGGTGCCCTCTGCTCAGCGTCTTCCCGATCGCCCGCGACATCTTATGAAGCAGAGAACCTGAGTGTTTGTAACTGATTGCTTCCTGTTTCTTGTGTTTTTTTACTGAGGGCAATCATATGAATCATTGATATCCATTGCAACACCCAGAGGAGTAAAAAATAATTTTACAAAATAGGGGAATGCCGCGATTGGCGGACTTTGACCTACACACGCACGCACGCACGCAGTAGCCGGCAGTCACGAGACTTTAATCATGTATAATGAGCACTGCATTAATCAGCGTCTCCGTAGCACACATGGGAAAGGCAGCGCTGTGCTACATAGCACTTTAAGAATGGCATCGCAGGTTCGAATCCGGCCTGAAAGCACCGTCCGGCAGTTTCCGCGGACTCACGTCGTTTTACGCGACGGTGCCCTCTGCTCAGCGTCTTCCCGATCGCCCGCGACATCTTATGAAGCAGAGAACCTGAGTGTTTGTAACTGTTTGCGTCCTGTTTCTTGTGTTTTTTTACTGAGGGCAATCATATGAATCATTGATATCCATTGCAACACCCAGAGGAGTAAAAAATAATTTTACAAAATAGGGGAATGCCGCGATCAGCGGACTTTGACCTACGCACGCACGCACGCAGTAGCCGGCAGTCACGAGACTCTAATCATGTATAATGAGCACTGCATTAATCGGTGTCTCCGTAGCACACATGGGAAAGGCATCGCTGTGCTACATAGCACTTTAAGAATGTCATCGCAGGTTCGAATCCAGCCTGAAGCACCGTCAGGCTGTTTCCGCGGTCTCACGATGTTTTACGCGACGGTGCCCTCTGCTCAGCGTCTTCCTGATCGTCTGCGACATCTTATGAAGCAGAGTTTGTAACTGTTTGCGTCCTGTTTCTTGTGCTTTTTTACTGAGGGCAATCATATGAATCATTGATATCCATTGCAACACCCAGAGGAGTAAAAAATTATTTTACAAAATAGGGGAATGCCGCGATCAGCGGACTTTGACCTACGCACGCACGCACGCAGTAGCCGGCAGTCACGAGACTTTAATCATGTATAATGAGCACTGCATTAATCAGCGTCTCCGTAGCACACATGGGAAAGGCAGCGCTGTGCTACATAGCACTTTAAGAATGGCATCGCCGGTTCGAATCCGGCCTGAAGCACCGTCCGACAGTTTCCGCGGACTCACGTTGTTTTACGCGACGGTGCCCTCTGCTCAGCGTCTTCCCGATCGCCCGCGACATCTTATGAAGCAGAGAACCTGAGTGTTTGTAATTGTTTGCGTCCTGTTTTTTGTGTTTTTTTACTGAGGGCAATCATATGAATCATTGATATCCATTGCAACACCCAGAGGAGTAAAAAATTATTTTACAAAATAGGGGAATGCCGCGATCAGCGGACTTTGACCTACGCACGCACGCACGCAGTAGCCGGCAGTCACGAGACTTTAATCATGTATAATGAGCACTGCATTAATCAGCGTCTCCGTAGCACACATGGGAAAGGCAGCGCTGTGCTACATAGCACTTTAAGAATGGCATCGCCGGTTCGAATCCGGCCTGAAGCACCGTCCGACAGTTTCCGCGGACTCACGTTGTTTTACGCGACGGTGCCCTCTGCTCAGCGTCTTCCCGATCGCCCGCGACATCTTATGAAGCAGAGAACCTGAGTGTTTGTAATTGTTTGCGTCCTGTTTTTTGTGTTTTTTTACTGAGGGCAATCATATGAATCATTGATATCCATTGCAACACCCAGAGGAGTAAAAAATAATTTTACAAAATAGGGGAATGCCGCGATCAGCGGACTTTGACCTACGCACGCACGCAGTAGCCGGCAGTCACGAGACTTTAATCATGTATAATGAGCACTGCATTAATCAGCGTCTCCGTAGCACACATGGGAAAGGCAGCGCTGTGCTACATAGCACTTTAAGAATGGCATCGCCGGTTCGAATCCGGCCTGAAGCACCGTCCGACAGTTTCCGCGGACTCACGTTGTTTTACGCGACGGTGCCCTCTGCTCAGCGTCTTCCCGATCGCCCGCGACATCTTATGAAGCAGAGAACCTGAGTGTTTGTAATTGTTTGCGTCCTGTTTCTTGTGTTTTTTTACTGAGGGCAATCATATGAATCATTGATATCCATTGCAACACCCAGAGGAGTAAAAAATAATTTTACAAAATAGGGGAATGCCGCGATCAGCGGACTTTGACCTACGCACGCACGCAGTAGCCGGCAGTCACGAGACTTTAATCATGTATAATGAGCACTGCATTAATCAGCGTCTCCGTAGCACACATGGGAAAGGCAGCGTTGTGCTACATAGCACTTTAAGAATGGCATCGCCGGTTCGAATCCGGCCTGAAGCACCGTCCGGCAGTTTCCGCGGACTCACGTTGTTTTACGCGACGGTGCCCTCTGCTCAGCGTCTTCCCGATCGCCCGCGACATCTTATGAAGCAGAGAACCTGAGTGTTTGTAATTGTTTGCGTCCTGTTTCTTGTGTTTTTTTACTGAGGGCAATCATATGAATCATTGATATCCATTGCAACACCCAGAGGAGTAAAAAATAATTTTACAAAATAGGGGAATGCCGCGATCAGCGGACTTTGACCTACGCACGCACGCAGTAGCCGGCAGTCACGAGACTTTAATCATGTATAATGAGCACTGCATTAATCAGCGTCTCCGTAGCACACATGGGAAAGGCAGCGCTGTGCTACATAGCACTTTAAGAATGGCATCGCCGGTTCGAATCTGGCCTGAAGCACCGTCCGGCAGTTTCCGCGGACTCACGTTGTTTTACGCGACGGTGCCCTCTGCTCAGCGTCTTCCCGATCGCCCGCGACATCTTATGAAGCAGAGAACCTGAGTGTTTGTAATTGTTTGCGTCCTGTTTCTTGTGTTTTTTTACTGAGGGCAATCATATGAATCATTGATATCCATTGCAACACCCAGAGGAGTAAAAAATAATTTTACAAAATAGGGGAATGCCGCGATCAGCGGACTTTGACCTACGCACGCACGCAGTAGCCGGCAGTCACGAGACTTTAATCATGTATAATGAGCACTGCATTAATCAGCGTCTCCGTAGCACACATGGGAAAGGCAGCGCTGTGCTACATAGCACTTTAAGAATGGCATCGCCGGTTCGAATCCGGCCTGAAGCACCGTCCGGCAGTTTCCGCGGACTCACGTTGTTTTACGCGACGGTGCCCTCTGCTCAGCGTCTTCCCGATCGCCCGCGACATCTTATGAAGCAGAGTTTGTAACTGTTTGCGTCCTGTTTCTTGTGCTTTTTTACTGAGGGCAATCATATGAATCATTGATATCCATTGCAACACCCAGAGGAGTAAAAAATAATTTTACAAAATAGGGGAATGCCGCGATCAGCGGACTTTGACCTACTCACGCACGCACGCAGTAGCCGGCAGTCCCGAGACTCTAATCATGTATAATGAGCACTGCATTAATCAGCGTCTCCGTAGCACACATGGGAAAGGCAGCGCTGTGCTACATAGCACTTTAAGAATGGCATCGCCGGTTCGAATCTGGCCTGAAGCACCGTCCGGCAGTTTCCGCGGACTCACGTTGTTTTACGCGACGGTGCCCTCTGCTCAGCGTCTTCCCGATCGCCCGCGACATCTTATGAAGTAGAGGACCTGAGTGTTTGTAACTGATTGCGTCCTGTTTCTTGTGTTTTTTTTACTGAGGACAATCATATGAATCATTGATATCCATTGCAACACCCAGAGGAGTAAAAAATAATTTTACAAAATAGGGGAATGCCGCGATCGGCGGACTTTGACCTACACACGCACGCACGCAGTAGCCGGCAGTCACGAGACTTTAATCATGTATAATGAGCACTGCATTAATCAGCGTCTCCGTAGCACACATGGGAAAGGCAGCGCTGTGCTACATAGCACTTTAAGAATGGCATCGCCGGTTCGAATCCGGCCTGAAGCACCCTCCGGCAGTTTCCGCGGACTCACGTCGTTTTACGCGACGGTGCCCTCTGCTCAGCGTCTTCCCGATCTGATCGCCCGCGACATCTTATGAAGCAGAGAACCTGAGTGTTTGTAACTGTTTGCGTCCTGTTTCTTGTGTTTTTTTACTGAGGGCAATCATATGAATCATTGATATCCATTGCAACACCCAGAGGAGTAAAAAATAATTTTACAAAATAGGGGAATGCCGCGATCAGCGGACTTTGACCTACGCATGCACGCAGTAGCCGGCAGTCACGAGACTTTAATCATGTATAATGAGCACTGCATTAATCAGCGTCTCCGTAGCACACATGGGAAAGGCAGCGCTGTGCTACATAGCACTTTAAGAATGGCATCGCCGGTTCGAATCCGGCCTGAAGCACCGTCCGGCAGTTTCCGCGGACTCACGTTGTTTTACGCGACGGTGCCCTCTGCTCAGCGTCTTCCCGATCGCCCGCGACATCTTATGAAGCAGAGAACCTGAGTGTTTGTAATTGTTTGCGTCCTGTTTCTTGTGTTTTTTTACTGAGGGCAATCATATGAATCATTGATATCCATTGCAACACCCAGAGGAGTAAAAAATAATTTTACAAAATAGGGGAATGCCGCGATCAGCGGACTTTGACCTACGCACGCACGCAGTAGCCGGCAGTCACGAGACTTTAATCATGTATAATGAGCACTGCATTAATCAGCGTCTCCGTAGCACACATGGGAAAGGCAGCGCTGTGCTACATAGCACTTTAAGAATGGCATCGCCGGTTCGAATCTGGCCTGAAGCACCGTCCGGCAGTTTCCGCGGACTCACGTTGTTTTACGCGACGGTGCCCTCTGCTCAGCGTCTTCCCGATCGCCCGCGACATCTTATGAAGCAGAGAACCTGAGTGTTTGTAATTGTTTGCGTCCTGTTTCTTGTGTTTTTTTACTGAGGGCAATCATATGAATCATTGATATCCATTGCAACACCCAGAGGAGTAAAAAATAATTTTACAAAATAGGGGAATGCCGCGATCAGCGGACTTTGACCTACGCACGCACGCAGTAGCCGGCAGTCACGAGACTTTAATCATGTATAATGAGCACTGCATTAATCAGCGTCTCCGTAGCACACATGGGAAAGGCAGCGCTGTGCTACATAGCACTTTAAGAATGGCATCGCCGGTTCGAATCCGGCCTGAAGCACCGTCCGACAGTTTCCGCGGACTCACGTTGTTTTACGCGACGGTGCCCTCTGCTCAGCGTCTTCCCGATCGCCCGCGACATCTTATGAAGCAGAGAACCTGAGTGTTTGTAATTGTTTGCGTCCTGTTTCTTGTGTTTTTTTACTGAGGGCAATCATATGAATCATTGATATCCATTGCAACACCCAGAGGAGTAAAAAATAATTTTACAAAATAGGGGAATGCCGCGATCAGCGGACTTTGACCTACGCACGCACGCAGTAGCCGGCAGTCACGAGACTTTAATCATGTATAATGAGCACTGCAT
The DNA here is from genome assembly GCF_046254945.1 of Alosa pseudoharengus. NCBI lineage: Eukaryota > Metazoa > Chordata > Actinopteri > Clupeiformes > Clupeidae > Alosa > Alosa pseudoharengus. The sequence continues at coordinate 77,545 of NW_027468837.1, forward strand.
TAATCAGCGTCTCCGTAGCACACATGGGAAAGGCAGCGCTGTGCTACATAGCACTTTAAGAATGGCATCGCCGGTTCGAATCTGGCCTGAAGCACCGTCCGGCAGTTTCCGCGGACTCACGTTGTTTTACGCGACGGTGCCCTCTGCTCAGCGTCTTCCCGATCGCCCGCGACATCTTATGAAGCAGAGAACCTGAGTGTTTGTAATTGTTTGCGTCCTGTTTCTTGTGTTTTTTTACTGAGGGCAATCATATGAATCATTGATATCCATTGCAACACCCAGAGGAGTAAAAAATAATTTTACAAAATAGGGGAATGCCGCGATCAGCGGACTTTGACCTACGCACGCACGCAGTAGCCGGCAGTCACGAGACTTTAATCATGTATAATGAGCACTGCATTAATCAGCGTCTCCGTAGCACACATGGGAAAGGCAGCGCTGTGCTACATAGCACTTTAAGAATGGCATCGCCTGTTCGAATCCGGCCTGAAGCACCGTCCGACAGTTTCCGCGGACTCACGTTGTTTTACGCGACGGTGCCCTCTGCTCAGCGTCTTCCCGATCGCCCGCGACATCTTATGAAGCAGAGAACCTGAGTGTTTGTAATTGTTTGCGTCCAGTTTCTTGTGTTTTTTTACTGAGGGCAATCATATGAATCATTGATATCCATTGCAACACCCAGAGGAGTAAAAAATAATTTTACAAAATAGGGGAATGCCGCGATCAGCGGACTTTGACCTACGCACGCACGCAGTAGCCGGCAGTCACGAGACTTTAATCATGTATAATGAGCACTGCATTAATCAGCGTCTCCGTAGCACACATGGGAAAGGCAGCGCTGTGCTACATAGCACTTTAAGAATGGCATCGCCGGTTCGAATCCGGCCTGAAGCACCGTCCGGCAGTTTCCGCGGACTCACGTTGTTTTACGCGACGGTGCCCTCTGCTCAGCGTCTTCCCGATCGCCCGCGACATCTTATGAAGCAGAGAACCTGAGTGTTTGTAATTGTTTGCGTCCTGTTTCTTGTGTTTTTTTACTGAGGGCAATCATATGAATCATTGATATCCATTGCAACACCCAGAGGAGTAAAAAATAATTTTACAAAATAGGGGAATGCCGCGATCAGCGGACTTTGACCTACGCACGCACGCAGTAGCCGGCAGTCACGAGACTTTAATCATGTATAATGAGCACTGCATTAATCAGCGTCTCCGTAGCACACATGGGAAAGGCAGCGCTGTGCTACATAGCACTTTAAGAATGGCATCGCCGGTTCGAATCCGGCCTGAAGCACCGTCCGGCAGTTTCCGCGGACTCACGTGGTTTTACGCGACGGTGCCCTCTGCTCAGCGTCTTCCCGATCGCCCGCGACATCTTATGAAGCAGAGTTTGTAACTGTTTGCGTCCTGTTTCTTGTGCTTTTTTACTGAGGGCAATCATATGAATCATTGATATCCATTGCAACACCCAGAGGAGTAAAAAATAATTTTACAAAATAGGGGAATGCCGCGATCAGCGGACTTTGACCTACTCACGCACGCACGCAGTAGCCGGCAGTCCCGAGACTCTAATCATGTATAATGAGCACTGCATTAATCAGCGTCTCCGTAGCACACATGGGAAAGGCAGCGCTGTGCTACATAGCACTTTAAGAATGGCATCGCCGGTTCGAATCTGGCCTGAAGCACCGTCCGGCAGTTTCCGCGGACTCACGTTGTTTTACGCGACGGTGCCCTCTGCTCAGCGTCTTCCCGATCGCCCGCGACATCTTATGAAGTAGAGGACCTGAGTGTTTGTAACTGATTGCGTCCTGTTTCTTGTGTTTTTTTTACTGAGGACAATCATATGAATCATTGATATCCATTGCAACACCCAGAGGAGTAAAAAATAATTTTACAAAATAGGGGAATGCCGCGATCGGCGGACTTTGACCTACACACGCACGCACGCACGCAGTAGCCGGCAGTCACGAGACTTTAATCATGTATAATGAGCACTGCATTAATCAGCGTCTCCGTAGCACACATGGGAAAGGCAGCGCTGTGCTACATAGCACTTTAAGAATGGCATCGCCGGTTCGAATCCGGCCTGAAGCACCCTCCGGCAGTTTCCGCGGACTCACGTCGTTTTACGCGACGGTGCCCTCTGCTCAGCGTCTTCCCGATCTGATCGCCCGCGACATCTTATGAAGCAGAGAACCTGAGTGTTTGTAACTGTTTGCGTCCTGTTTCTTGTGTTTTTTTACTGAGGGCAATCATATGAATCATTGATATCCATTGCAACACCCAGAGGAGTAAAAAATAATTTTACAAAATAGGGGAATGCCGCGATCAGCGGACTTTGACCTACGCACGCACGCACGCACGCAGTAGCCGGCAGTCACGAGACTCTAATCATGTATAATGAGCACTACATTAATCAGTGTCTCCGTAGCACACATGGGAAAGGCAGCGCTGTGCTACATAGCACTTGAAGAATGGCATCGCCGGTTCGAATCCGGCCTGTAGCACCGTCCGGCAGTTTCCGCGGACTGACGTTGTTTTATGCGACGGTGCCCTCTGCTCAGCGTCTTCCCGATCGCCCGCGACATCTTATGAAGCAGAGAACCTGAGTGTTTGTAACTGATTGCTTCCTGTTTCTTGTGTTTTTTTACTGAGGGCAATCATATGAATCATTGATATCCATTGCAACACCCAGAGGAGTAAAAAATAATTTTACAAAATAGGGGAATGCCGCGATTGGCGGACTTTGACCTACACACGCACGCACGCACGCAGTAGCCGGCAGTCACGAGACTTTAATCATGTATAATGAGCACTGCATTAATCAGCGTCTCCGTAGCACACATGGGAAAGGCAGCGCTGTGCTACATAGCACTTTAAGAATGGCATCGCAGGTTCGAATCCGGCCTGAAAGCACCGTCCGGCAGTTTCCGCGGACTCACGTCGTTTTACGCGACGGTGCCCTCTGCTCAGCGTCTTCCCGATCGCCCGCGACATCTTATGAAGCAGAGAACCTGAGTGTTTGTAACTGTTTGCGTCCTGTTTCTTGTGTTTTTTTACTGAGGGCAATCATATGAATCATTGATATCCATTGCAACACCCAGAGGAGTAAAAAATAATTTTACAAAATAGGGGAATGCCGCGATCAGCGGACTTTGACCTACGCACGCACGCACGCAGTAGCCGGCAGTCACGAGACTCTAATCATGTATAATGAGCACTGCATTAATCGGTGTCTCCGTAGCACACATGGGAAAGGCATCGCTGTGCTACATAGCACTTTAAGAATGTCATCGCAGGTTCGAATCCAGCCTGAAGCACCGTCAGGCTGTTTCCGCGGTCTCACGATGTTTTACGCGACGGTGCCCTCTGCTCAGCGTCTTCCTGATCGTCTGCGACATCTTATGAAGCAGAGTTTGTAACTGTTTGCGTCCTGTTTCTTGTGCTTTTTTACTGAGGGCAATCATATGAATCATTGATATCCATTGCAACACCCAGAGGAGTAAAAAATTATTTTACAAAATAGGGGAATGCCGCGATCAGCGGACTTTGACCTACGCACGCACGCACGCAGTAGCCGGCAGTCACGAGACTTTAATCATGTATAATGAGCACTGCATTAATCAGCGTCTCCGTAGCACACATGGGAAAGGCAGCGCTGTGCTACATAGCACTTTAAGAATGGCATCGCCGGTTCGAATCCGGCCTGAAGCACCGTCCGACAGTTTCCGCGGACTCACGTTGTTTTACGCGACGGTGCCCTCTGCTCAGCGTCTTCCCGATCGCCCGCGACATCTTATGAAGCAGAGAACCTGAGTGTTTGTAATTGTTTGCGTCCTGTTTTTTGTGTTTTTTTACTGAGGGCAATCATATGAATCATTGATATCCATTGCAACACCCAGAGGAGTAAAAAATTATTTTACAAAATAGGGGAATGCCGCGATCAGCGGACTTTGACCTACGCACGCACGCACGCAGTAGCCGGCAGTCACGAGACTTTAATCATGTATAATGAGCACTGCATTAATCAGCGTCTCCGTAGCACACATGGGAAAGGCAGCGCTGTGCTACATAGCACTTTAAGAATGGCATCGCCGGTTCGAATCCGGCCTGAAGCACCGTCCGACAGTTTCCGCGGACTCACGTTGTTTTACGCGACGGTGCCCTCTGCTCAGCGTCTTCCCGATCGCCCGCGACATCTTATGAAGCAGAGAACCTGAGTGTTTGTAATTGTTTGCGTCCTGTTTTTTGTGTTTTTTTACTGAGGGCAATCATATGAATCATTGATATCCATTGCAACACCCAGAGGAGTAAAAAATAATTTTACAAAATAGGGGAATGCCGCGATCAGCGGACTTTGACCTACGCACGCACGCAGTAGCCGGCAGTCACGAGACTTTAATCATGTATAATGAGCACTGCATTAATCAGCGTCTCCGTAGCACACATGGGAAAGGCAGCGCTGTGCTACATAGCACTTTAAGAATGGCATCGCCGGTTCGAATCCGGCCTGAAGCACCGTCCGACAGTTTCCGCGGACTCACGTTGTTTTACGCGACGGTGCCCTCTGCTCAGCGTCTTCCCGATCGCCCGCGACATCTTATGAAGCAGAGAACCTGAGTGTTTGTAATTGTTTGCGTCCTGTTTCTTGTGTTTTTTTACTGAGGGCAATCATATGAATCATTGATATCCATTGCAACACCCAGAGGAGTAAAAAATAATTTTACAAAATAGGGGAATGCCGCGATCAGCGGACTTTGACCTACGCACGCACGCAGTAGCCGGCAGTCACGAGACTTTAATCATGTATAATGAGCACTGCATTAATCAGCGTCTCCGTAGCACACATGGGAAAGGCAGCGTTGTGCTACATAGCACTTTAAGAATGGCATCGCCGGTTCGAATCCGGCCTGAAGCACCGTCCGGCAGTTTCCGCGGACTCACGTTGTTTTACGCGACGGTGCCCTCTGCTCAGCGTCTTCCCGATCGCCCGCGACATCTTATGAAGCAGAGAACCTGAGTGTTTGTAATTGTTTGCGTCCTGTTTTTTGTGTTTTTTTACTGAGGGCAATCATATGAATCATTGATATCCATTGCAACACCCAGAGGAGTAAAAAATTATTTTACAAAATAGGGGAATGCCGCGATCAGCGGACTTTGACCTACGCACGCACGCACGCAGTAGCCGGCAGTCACGAGACTTTAATCATGTATAATGAGCACTGCATTAATCAGCGTCTCCGTAGCACACATGGGAAAGGCAGCGCTGTGCTACATAGCACTTTAAGAATGGCATCGCCGGTTCGAATCCGGCCTGAAGCACCGTCCGACAGTTTCCGCGGACTCACGTTGTTTTACGCGACGGTGCCCTCTGCTCAGCGTCTTCCCGATCGCCCGCGACATCTTATGAAGCAGAGAACCTGAGTGTTTGTAATTGTTTGCGTCCTGTTTTTTGTGTTTTTTTACTGAGGGCAATCATATGAATCATTGATATCCATTGCAACACCCAGAGGAGTAAAAAATAATTTTACAAAATAGGGGAATGCCGCGATCAGCGGACTTTGACCTACGCACGCACGCAGTAGCCGGCAGTCACGAGACTTTAATCATGTATAATGAGCACTGCATTAATCAGCGTCTCCGTAGCACACATGGGAAAGGCAGCGCTGTGCTACATAGCACTTTAAGAATGGCATCGCCGGTTCGAATCCGGCCTGAAGCACCGTCCGACAGTTTCCGCGGACTCACGTTGTTTTACGCGACGGTGCCCTCTGCTCAGCGTCTTCCCGATCGCCCGCGACATCTTATGAAGCAGAGAACCTGAGTGTTTGTAATTGTTTGCGTCCTGTTTCTTGTGTTTTTTTACTGAGGGCAATCATATGAATCATTGATATCCATTGCAACACCCAGAGGAGTAAAAAATAATTTTACAAAATAGGGGAATGCCGCGATCAGCGGACTTTGACCTACGCACGCACGCAGTAGCCGGCAGTCACGAGACTTTAATCATGTATAATGAGCACTGCATTAATCAGCGTCTCCGTAGCACACATGGGAAAGGCAGCGCTGTGCTACATAGCACTTTAAGAATGGCATCGCCGGTTCGAATCTGGCCTGAAGCACCGTCCGGCAGTTTCCGCGGACTCACGTTGTTTTACGCGACGGTGCCCTCTGCTCAGCGTCTTCCCGATCGCCCGCGACATCTTATGAAGTAGAGGACCTGAGTGTTTGTAACTGATTGCGTCCTGTTTCTTGTGTTTTTTTTACTGAGGACAATCATATGAATCATTGATATCCATTGCAACACCCAGAGGAGTAAAAAATAATTTTACAAAATAGGGGAATGCCGCGATCGGCGGACTTTGACCTACACACGCACGCACGCACGCAGTAGCCGGCAGTCACGAGACTTTAATCATGTATAATGAGCACTGCATTAATCAGCGTCTCCGTAGCACACATGGGAAAGGCAGCGCTGTGCTACATAGCACTTTAAGAATGGCATCGCCGGTTCGAATCCGGCCTGAAGCACCCTCCGGCAGTTTCCGCGGACTCACGTCGTTTTACGCGACGGTGCCCTCTGCTCAGCGTCTTCCCGATCTGATCGCCCGCGACATCTTATGAAGCAGAGAACCTGAGTGTTTGTAACTGTTTGCGTCCTGTTTCTTGTGTTTTTTTACTGAGGGCAATCATATGAATCATTGATATCCATTGCAACACCCAGAGGAGTAAAAAATAATTTTACAAAATAGGGGAATGCCGCGATCAGCGGACTTTGACCTACGCACGCACGCACGCACGCAGTAGCCGGCAGTCACGAGACTCTAATCATGTATAATGAGCACTACATTAATCAGTGTCTCCGTAGCACACATGGGAAAGGCAGCGCTGTGCTACATAGCACTTGAAGAATGGCATCGCCGGTTCGAATCCGGCCTGTAGCACCGTCCGGCAGTTTCCGCGGACTGACGTTGTTTTATGCGACGGTGCCCTCTGCTCAGCGTCTTCCCGATCGCCCGCGACATCTTATGAAGCAGAGAACCTGAGTGTTTGTAACTGATTGCTTCCTGTTTCTTGTGTTTTTTTACTGAGGGCAATCATATGAATCATTGATATCCATTGCAACACCCAGAGGAGTAAAAAATAATTTTACAAAATAGGGGAATGCCGCGATTGGCGGACTTTGACCTACACACGCACGCACGCACGCAGTAGCCGGCAGTCACGAGACTTTAATCATGTATAATGAGCACTGCATTAATCAGCGTCTCCGTAGCACACATGGGAAAGGCAGCGCTGTGCTACATAGCACTTTAAGAATGGCATCGCAGGTTCGAATCCGGCCTGAAAGCACCGTCCGGCAGTTTCCGCGGACTCACGTCGTTTTACGCGACGGTGCCCTCTGCTCAGCGTCTTCCCGATCGCCCGCGACATCTTATGAAGCAGAGAACCTGAGTGTTTGTAACTGTTTGCGTCCTGTTTCTTGTGTTTTTTTACTGAGGGCAATCATATGAATCATTGATATCCATTGCAACACCCAGAGGAGTAAAAAATAATTTTACAAAATAGGGGAATGCCGCGATCAGCGGACTTTGACCTACGCACGCACGCACGCAGTAGCCGGCAGTCACGAGACTCTAATCATGTATAATGAGCACTGCATTAATCGGTGTCTCCGTAGCACACATGGGAAAGGCATCGCTGTGCTACATAGCACTTTAAGAATGTCATCGCAGGTTCGAATCCAGCCTGAAGCACCGTCAGGCTGTTTCCGCGGTCTCACGATGTTTTACGCGACGGTGCCCTCTGCTCAGCGTCTTCCTGATCGTCTGCGACATCTTATGAAGCAGAGTTTGTAACTGTTTGCGTCCTGTTTCTTGTGCTTTTTTACTGAGGGCAATCATATGAATCATTGATATCCATTGCAACACCCAGAGGAGTAAAAAATTATTTTACAAAATAGGGGAATGCCGCGATCAGCGGACTTTGACCTACGCACGCACGCACGCAGTAGCCGGCAGTCACGAGACTTTAATCATGTATAATGAGCACTGCATTAATCAGCGTCTCCGTAGCACACATGGGAAAGGCAGCGCTGTGCTACATAGCACTTTAAGAATGGCATCGCCGGTTCGAATCCGGCCTGAAGCACCGTCCGACAGTTTCCGCGGACTCACGTTGTTTTACGCGACGGTGCCCTCTGCTCAGCGTCTTCCCGATCGCCCGCGACATCTTATGAAGCAGAGAACCTGAGTGTTTGTAATTGTTTGCGTCCTGTTTTTTGTGTTTTTTTACTGAGGGCAATCATATGAATCATTGATATCCATTGCAACACCCAGAGGAGTAAAAAATTATTTTACAAAATAGGGGAATGCCGCGATCAGCGGACTTTGACCTACGCACGCACGCACGCAGTAGCCGGCAGTCACGAGACTTTAATCATGTATAATGAGCACTGCATTAATCAGCGTCTCCGTAGCACACATGGGAAAGGCAGCGCTGTGCTACATAGCACTTTAAGAATGGCATCGCCGGTTCGAATCCGGCCTGAAGCACCGTCCGACAGTTTCCGCGGACTCACGTTGTTTTACGCGACGGTGCCCTCTGCTCAGCGTCTTCCCGATCGCCCGCGACATCTTATGAAGCAGAGAACCTGAGTGTTTGTAATTGTTTGCGTCCTGTTTTTTGTGTTTTTTTACTGAGGGCAATCATATGAATCATTGATATCCATTGCAACACCCAGAGGAGTAAAAAATAATTTTACAAAATAGGGGAATGCCGCGATCAGCGGACTTTGACCTACGCACGCACGCAGTAGCCGGCAGTCACGAGACTTTAATCATGTATAATGAGCACTGCATTAATCAGCGTCTCCGTAGCACACATGGGAAAGGCAGCGCTGTGCTACATAGCACTTTAAGAATGGCATCGCCGGTTCGAATCCGGCCTGAAGCACCGTCCGACAGTTTCCGCGGACTCACGTTGTTTTACGCGACGGTGCCCTCTGCTCAGCGTCTTCCCGATCGCCCGCGACATCTTATGAAGCAGAGAACCTGAGTGTTTGTAATTGTTTGCGTCCTGTTTCTTGTGTTTTTTTACTGAGGGCAATCATATGAATCATTGATATCCATTGCAACACCCAGAGGAGTAAAAAATAATTTTACAAAATAGGGGAATGCCGCGATCAGCGGACTTTGACCTACGCACGCACGCAGTAGCCGGCAGTCACGAGACTTTAATCATGTATAATGAGCACTGCATTAATCAGCGTCTCCGTAGCACACATGGGAAAGGCAGCGTTGTGCTACATAGCACTTTAAGAATGGCATCGCCGGTTCGAATCCGGCCTGAAGCACCGTCCGGCAGTTTCCGCGGACTCACGTTGTTTTACGCGACGGTGCCCTCTGCTCAGCGTCTTCCCGATCGCCCGCGACATCTTATGAAGCAGAGAACCTGAGTGTTTGTAATTGTTTGCGTCCTGTTTCTTGTGTTTTTTTACTGAGGGCAATCATATGAATCATTGATATCCATTGCAACACCCAGAGGAGTAAAAAATAATTTTACAAAATAGGGGAATGCCGCGATCAGCGGACTTTGACCTACGCACGCACGCAGTAGCCGGCAGTCACGAGACTTTAATCATGTATAATGAGCACTGCATTAATCAGCGTCTCCGTAGCACACATGGGAAAGGCAGCGCTGTGCTACATAGCACTTTAAGAATGGCATCGCCGGTTCGAATCTGGCCTGAAGCACCGTCCGGCAGTTTCCGCGGACTCACGTTGTTTTACGCGACGGTGCCCTCTGCTCAGCGTCTTCCCGATCGCCCGCGACATCTTATGAAGCAGAGAACCTGAGTGTTTGTAATTGTTTGCGTCCTGTTTCTTGTGTTTTTTTACTGAGGGCAATCATATGAATCATTGATATCCATTGCAACACCCAGAGGAGTAAAAAATAATTTTACAAAATAGGGGAATGCCGCGATCAGCGGACTTTGACCTACGCACGCACGCAGTAGCCGGCAGTCACGAGACTTTAATCATGTATAATGAGCACTGCATTAATCAGCGTCTCCGTAGCACACATGGGAAAGGCAGCGCTGTGCTACATAGCACTTTAAGAATGGCATCGCCGGTTCGAATCCGGCCTGAAGCACCGTCCGGCAGTTTCCGCGGACTCACGTTGTTTTACGCGACGGTGCCCTCTGCTCAGCGTCTTCCCGATCGCCCGCGACATCTTATGAAGCAGAGTTTGTAACTGTTTGCGTCCTGTTTCTTGTGCTTTTTTACTGAGGGCAATCATATGAATCATTGATATCCATTGCAACACCCAGAGGAGTAAAAAATAATTTTACAAAATAGGGGAATGCCGCGATCAGCGGACTTTGACCTACTCACGCACGCACGCAGTAGCCGGCAGTCCCGAGACTCTAATCATGTATAATGAGCACTGCATTAATCAGCGTCTCCGTAGCACACATGGGAAAGGCAGCGCTGTGCTACATAGCACTTTAAGAATGGCATCGCCGGTTCGAATCTGGCCTGAAGCACCGTCCGGCAGTTTCCGCGGACTCACGTTGTTTTACGCGACGGTGCCCTCTGCTCAGCGTCTTCCCGATCGCCCGCGACATCTTATGAAGTAGAGGACCTGAGTGTTTGTAACTGATTGCGTCCTGTTTCTTGTGTTTTTTTTACTGAGGACAATCATATGAATCATTGATATCCATTGCAACACCCAGAGGAGTAAAAAATAATTTTACAAAATAGGGGAATGCCGCGATCGGCGGACTTTGACCTACACACGCACGCACGCAGTAGCCGGCAGTCACGAGACTTTAATCATGTATAATGAGCACTGCATTAATCAGCGTCTCCGTAGCACACATGGGAAAGGCAGCGCTGTGCTACATAGCACTTTAAGAATGGCATCGCCGGTTCGAATCCGGCCTGAAGCACCCTCCGGCAGTTTCCGCGGACTCACGTCGTTTTACGCGACGGTGCCCTCTGCTCAGCGTCTTCCCGATCTGATCGCCCGCGACATCTTATGAAGCAGAGAACCTGAGTGTTTGTAACTGTTTGCGTCCTGTTTCTTGTGTTTTTTTACTGAGGGCAATCATATGAATCATTGATATCCATTGCAACACCCAGAGGAGTAAAAAATAATTTTACAAAATAGGGGAATGCCGCGATCAGCGGACTTTGACCTACGCACGCACGCAGTAGCCGGCAGTCACGAGACTTTAATCATGTATAATGAGCACTGCATTAATCAGCGTCTCCGTAGCACACATGGGAAAGGCAGCGCTGTGCTACATAGCACTTTAAGAATGGCATCGCCGGTTCGAATCCGGCCTGAAGCACCGTCCGGCAGTTTCCGCGGACTCACGTTGTTTTACGCGACGGTGCCCTCTGCTCAGCGTCTTCCCGATCGCCCGCGACATCTTATGAAGCAGAGAACCTGAGTGTTTGTAATTGTTTGCGTCCTGTTTCTTGTGTTTTTTTACTGAGGGCAATCATATGAATCATTGATATCCATTGCAACACCCAGAGGAGTAAAAAATAATTTTACAAAATAGGGGAATGCCGCGATCAGCGGACTTTGACCTACGCACGCACGCAGTAGCCGGCAGTCACGAGACTTTAATCATGTATAATGAGCACTGCATTAATCAGCGTCTCCGTAGCACACATGGGAAAGGCAGCGCTGTGCTACATAGCACTTTAAGAATGGCATTGCCGGTTCGAATCCGGCCTGAAGCACCGTCCGGCAGTTTCCGCGGACTCACGTTGTTTTACGCGACGGTGCCCTCTGCTCAGCGTCTTCCCGATCGCCCGCGACATCTTATGAAGCAGAGAACCTGAGTGTTTGTAATTGTTTGCGTCCTGTTTCTTGTGTTTTTTTACTGAGGGCAATCATATGAATCATTGATATCCATTGCAACACCCAGAGGAGTAAAAAATAATTTTACAAAATAGGGGAATGCCGCGATCAGCGGACTTTGACCTACGCACGCACGCAGTAGCCGGCAGTCACGAGACTTTAATCATGTATAATGAGCACTGCATTAATCAGCGTCTCCGTAGCACACATGGGAAAGGCAGCGCTGTGCTACATAGCACTTTAAGAATGGCATCGCCGGTTCGAATCCGGCCTGAAGCACCGTCCGGCAGTTTCCGCGGACTCACGTTGTTTTACGCGACGGTGCCCTCTGCTCAGCGTCTTCCCGATCGCCCGCGACATCTTATGAAGCAGAGAACCTGAGTGTTTGTAATTGTTTGCGTCCTGTTTCTTGTGTTTTTTTACTGAGGGCAATCATATGAATCATTGATATCCATTGCAACACCCAGAGGAGTAAAAAATAATTTTACAAAATAGGGGAATGCCGCGATCAGCGGACTTTGACCTACGCACGCACGCAGTAGCCGGCAGTCACGAGACTTTAATCATGTATAATGAGCACTGCATTAATCAGCGTCTCCGTAGCACACATGGGAAAGGCAGCGCTGTGCTACATAGCACTTTAAGAATGGCATCGCCGGTTCGAATCTGGCCTGAAGCACCGTCCGGCAGTTTCCGCGGACTCACGTTGTTTTACGCGACGGTGCCCTCTGCTCAGCGTCTTCCCGATCGCCCGCGACATCTTATGAAGCAGAGAACCTGAGTGTTTGTAATTGTTTGCGTCCTGTTTCTTGTGTTTTTTTACTGAGGGCAATCATATGAATCATTGATATCCATTGCAACACCCAGAGGAGTAAAAAATAATTTTACAAAATAGGGGAATGCCGCGATCAGCGGACTTTGACCTACGCACGCACGCAGTAGCCGGCAGTCACGAGACTTTAATCATGTATAATGAGCACTGCATTAATCAGCGTCTCCGTAGCACACATGGGAAAGGCAGCGCTGTGCTACATAGCACTTTAAGAATGGCATCGCCGGTTCGAATCCGGCCTGAAGCACCGTCCGGCAGTTTCCGCGGACTCACGTTGTTTTACGCGACGGTGCCCTCTGCTCAGCGTCTTCCCGATCGCCCGCGACATCTTATGAAGCAGAGAACCTGAGTGTTTGTAATTGTTTGCGTCCTGTTTCTTGTGTTTTTTTACTGAGGGCAATCATATGAATCATTGATATCCATTGCAACACCCAGAGGAGTAAAAAATAATTTTACAAAATAGGGGAATGCCGCGATCAGCGGACTTTGACCTACGCACGCACGCAGTAGCCGGCAGTCACGAGACTTTAATCATGTATAATGAGCACTGCATTAATCAGCGTCTCCGTAGCACACATGGGAAAGGCAGCGCTGTGCTACATAGCACTTTAAGAATGGCATTGCCGGTTCGAATCCGGCCTGAAGCACCGTCCGGCAGTTTCCGCGGACTCACGTTGTTTTACGCGACGGTGCCCTCTGCTCAGCGTCTTCCCGATCGCCCGCGACATCTTATGAAGCAGAGAACCTGAGTGTTTGTAATTGTTTGCGTCCTGTTTCTTGTGTTTTTTTACTGAGGGCAATCATATGAATCATTGATATCCATTGCAACACCCAGAGGAGTAAAAAATAATTTTACAAAATAGGGGAATGCCGCGATCAGCGGACTTTGACCTACGCACGCACGCAGTAGCCGGCAGTCACGAGACTTTAATCATGTATAATGAGCACTGCATTAATCAGCGTCTCCGTAGCACACATGGGAAAGGCAGCGCTGTGCTACATAGCACTTTAAGAATGGCATCGCCGGTTCGAATCCGGCCTGAAGCACCGTCCGGCAGTTTCCGCGGACTCACGTTGTTTTACGCGACGGTGCCCTCTGCTCAGCGTCTTCCCGATCGCCCGCGACATCTTATGAAGCAGAGAACCTGAGTGTTTGTAATTGTTTGCGTCCTGTTTCTTGTGTTTTTTTACTGAGGGCAATCATATGAATCATTGATATCCATTGCAACACCCAGAGGAGTAAAAAATAATTTTACAAAATAGGGGAATGCCGCGATCAGCGGACTTTGACCTACGCACGCACGCAGTAGCCGGCAGTCACGAGACTTTAATCATGTATAATGAGCACTGCATTAATCAGCGTCTCCGTAGCACACATGGGAAAGGCAGCGCTGTGCTACATAGCACTTTAAGAATGGCATCGCCGGTTCGAATCTGGCCTGAAGCACCGTCCGGCAGTTTCCGCGGACTCACGTTGTTTTACGCGACGGTGCCCTCTGCTCAGCGTCTTCCCGATCGCCCGCGACATCTTATGAAGCAGAGAACCTGAGTGTTTGTAATTGTTTGCGTCCTGTTTGTTGTGTTTTTTGCTGAGGGCAATCATATGAATCATTGATATCCATTGCAACACCCAGAGGAGTAAAAAATAATTTTACAAAATAGGGGAATGCCGCGATCAGCGGACTTTGACCTACGCACGCACGCAGTAGCCGGCAGTCACGAGACTTTAATCATGTATAATGAGCACTGCATTAATCAGCGTCTCCGTAGCACACATGGGAAAGGCAGCGCTGTGCTACATAGCACTTTAAGAATGGCATCGCCGGTTCGAATCTGGCCTGAAGCACCGTCCGGCAGTTTCCGCGGACTCACGTTGTTTTACGCGACGGTGCCCTCTGCTCAGCGTCTTCCCGATCGCCCGCGACATCTTATGAAGCAGAGAACCTGAGTGTTTGTAATTGTTTGCGTCCTGTTTGTTGTGTTTTTTGCTGAGGGCAATCATATGAATCATTGATATCCATTGCAACACCCAGAGGAGTAAAAAATAATTTTACAAAATAGGGGAATGCCGCGATCAGCGGACTTTGACCTACGCACGCACGCAGTAGCCGGCAGTCACGAGACTTTAATCATGTATAATGAGCACTGCATTAATCAGCGTCTCCGTAGCACACATGGGAAAGGCAGCGCTGTGCTACATAGCACTTTAAGAATGGCATCGCCGGTTCGAATCCGGCCTGAAGCACCGTCCGGCAGTTTCCGCGGACTCACGTTGTTTTACGCGACGGTGCCCTCTGCTCAGCGTCTTCCCGATCGCCCGCGACATCTTATGAAGCAGAGAACCTGAGTGTTTGTAATTGTTTGCGTCCTGTTTCTTGTGTTTTTTTACTGAGGGCAATCATATGAATCATTGATATCCATTGCAACACCCAGAGGAGTAAAAAATAATTTTACAAAATAGGGGAATGCCGCGATCAGCGGACTTTGACCTACGCACGCACGCAGTAGCCGGCAGTCACGAGACCTTAATCATGTATAATGAGCACTGCATTAATCAGCGTCTCCGTAGCACACATGGGAAAGGCAGCGCTGTGCTACATAGCACTTTAAGAATGGCATCGCCGGTTCGAATCCGGCCTGAAGCACCGTCCGGCAGTTTCCGCGGACTCACGTTGTTTTACGCGACGGTGCCCTCTGCTCAGCGTCTTCCCGATCGCCCGCGACATCTTATGAAGCAGAGAACCTGAGTGTTTGTAATTGTTTGCGTCCTGTTTCTTGTGTTTTTTTACTGAGGGCAATCATATGAATCATTGATATCCATTGCAACACCCAGAGGAGTAAAAAATAATTTTACAAAATAGGGGAATGCCGCGATCAGCGGACTTTGACCTACGCACGCACGCAGTAGCCGGCAGTCACGAGACTTTAATCATGTATAATGAGCACTGCATTAATCAGCGTCTCCGTAGCACACATGGGAAAGGCAGCGCTGTGCTACATAGCACTTTAAGAATGGCATTGCCGGTTCGAATCCGGCCTGAAGCACCGTCCGGCAGTTTCCGCGGACTCACGTTGTTTTACGCGACGGTGCCCTCTGCTCAGCGTCTTCCCGATCGCCCGCGACATCTTATGAAGCAGAGAACCTGAGTGTTTGTAATTGTTTGCGTCCTGTTTCTTGTGTTTTTTTACTGAGGGCAATCATATGAATCATTGA
Organism: Alosa pseudoharengus; assembly: GCF_046254945.1. Classification (NCBI taxonomy): domain Eukaryota; kingdom Metazoa; phylum Chordata; class Actinopteri; order Clupeiformes; family Clupeidae; genus Alosa; species Alosa pseudoharengus. Next base: position 93,474 of record NW_027468837.1, read on the forward strand.
TATCCATTGCAACACCCAGAGGAGTAAAAAATAATTTTACAAAATAGGGGAATGCCGCGATCAGCGGACTTTGACCTACGCACGCACGCAGTAGCCGGCAGTCACGAGACTTTAATCATGTATAATGAGCACTGCATTAATCAGCGTCTCCGTAGCACACATGGGAAAGGCAGCGCTGTGCTACATAGCACTTTAAGAATGGCATCGCCGGTTCGAATCCGGCCTGAAGCACCGTCCGGCAGTTTCCGCGGACTCACGTTGTTTTACGCGACGGTGCCCTCTGCTCAGCGTCTTCCCGATCGCCCGCGACATCTTATGAAGCAGAGAACCTGAGTGTTTGTAATTGTTTGCGTCCTGTTTCTTGTGTTTTTTTACTGAGGGCAATCATATGAATCATTGATATCCATTGCAACACCCAGAGGAGTAAAAAATAATTTTACAAAATAGGGGAATGCCGCGATCAGCGGACTTTGACCTACGCACGCACGCAGTAGCCGGCAGTCACGAGACTTTAATCATGTATAATGAGCACTGCATTAATCAGCGTCTCCGTAGCACACATGGGAAAGGCAGCGCTGTGCTACATAGCACTTTAAGAATGGCATCGCCGGTTCGAATCCGGCCTGAAGCACCGTCCGGCAGTTTCCGCGGACTCACGTTGTTTTACGCGACGGTGCCCTCTGCTCAGCGTCTTCCCGATCGCCCGCGACATCTTATGAAGCAGAGTTTGTAACTGTTTGCGTCCTGTTTCTTGTGCTTTTTTACTGAGGGCAATCATATGAATCATTGATATCCATTGCAACACCCAGAGGAGTAAAAAATAATTTTACAAAATAGGGGAATGCCGCGATCAGCGGACTTTGACCTACTCACGCACGCACGCAGTAGCCGGCAGTCCCGAGACTCTAATCATGTATAATGAGCACTGCATTAATCAGCGTCTCCGTAGCACACATGGGAAAGGCAGCGCTGTGCTACATAGCACTTTAAGAATGGCATCGCCGGTTCGAATCTGGCCTGAAGCACCGTCCGGCAGTTTCCGCGGACTCACGTTGTTTTACGCGACGGTGCCCTCTGCTCAGCGTCTTCCCAATCGCCCGCGACATCTTATGAAGTAGAGGACCTGAGTGTTTGTAACTGATTGCGTCCTGTTTCTTGTGTTTTTTTTACTGAGGACAATCATATGAATCATTGATATCCATTGCAACACCCAGAGGAGTAAAAAATAATTTTACAAAATAGGGGAATGCCGCGATCGGCGGACTTTGACCTACACACGCACGCACGCACGCAGTAGCCGGCAGTCACGAGACTTTAATCATGTATAATGAGCACTGCATTAATCAGCGTCTCCGTAGCACACATGGGAAAGGCAGCGCTGTGCTACATAGCACTTTAAGAATGGCATCGCCGGTTCGAATCCGGCCTGAAGCACCCTCCGGCAGTTTCCGCGGACTCACGTCGTTTTACGCGACGGTGCCCTCTGCTCAGCGTCTTCCCGATCTGATCGCCCGCGACATCTTATGAAGCAGAGAACCTGAGTGTTTGTAACTGTTTGCGTCCTGTTTCTTGTGTTTTTTTACTGAGGGCAATCATATGAATCATTGATATCCATTGCAACACCCAGAGGAGTAAAAAATAATTTTACAAAATAGGGGAATGCCGCGATCAGCGGACTTTGACCTACGCACGCACGCACGCACGCAGTAGCCGGCAGTCACGAGACTCTAATCATGTATAATGAGCACTACATTAATCAGTGTCTCCGTAGCACACATGGGAAAGGCAGCGCTGTGCTACATAGCACTTGAAGAATGGCATCGCCGGTTCGAATCCGGCCTGTAGCACCGTCCGGCAGTTTCCGCGGACTGACGTTGTTTTATGCGACGGTGCCCTCTGCTCAGCGTCTTCCCGATCGCCCGCGACATCTTATGAAGCAGAGAACCTGAGTGTTTGTAACTGATTGCTTCCTGTTTCTTGTGTTTTTTTACTGAGGGCAATCATATGAATCATTGATATCCATTGCAACACCCAGAGGAGTAAAAAATAATTTTACAAAATAGGGGAATGCCGCGATTGGCGGACTTTGACCTACACACGCACGCACGCACGCAGTAGCCGGCAGTCACGAGACTTTAATCATGTATAATGAGCACTGCATTAATCAGCGTCTCCGTAGCACACATGGGAAAGGCAGCGCTGTGCTACATAGCACTTTAAGAATGGCATCGCAGGTTCGAATCCGGCCTGAAGCACCGTCCGGCAGTTTCCGCGGACTCACGTCGTTTTACGCGACGGTGCCCTCTGCTCAGCGTCTTCCCGATCGCCCGCGACATCTTATGAAGCAGAGAACCTGAGTGTTTGTAACTGTTTGCGTCCTGTTTCTTGTGTTTTTTTACTGAGGGCAATCATATGAATCATTGATATCCATTGCAACACCCAGAGGAGTAAAAAATAATTTTACAAAATAGGGGAATGCCGCGATCAGCGGACTTTGACCTACGCACGCACGCACGCAGTAGCCGGCAGTCACGAGACTCTAATCATGTATAATGAGCACTGCATTAATCGGTGTCTCCGTAGCACACATGGGAAAGGCATCGCTGTGCTACATAGCACTTTAAGAATGTCATCGCAGGTTCGAATCCAGCCTGAAGCACCGTCAGGCTGTTTCCGCGGTCTCACGATGTTTTACGCGACGGTGCCCTCTGCTCAGCGTCTTCCCGATCGCCCGCGACATCTTATGAAGCAGAGTTTGTAACTGTTTGCGTCCTGTTTCTTGTGCTTTTTTACTGAGGGCAATCATATGAATCATTGATATCCATTGCAACACCCAGAGGAGTAAAAAATAATTTTACAAAATAGGGGAATGCCGCGATCAGCGGACTTTGACCTACGCACGCACGCACGCAGTAGCCGGCAGTCACGAAACTCTAATCATGTATAATGAGCACTGCATTAATCAGCGTCTCCGTAGCACACATGGGAAAGGCAGCGCTGTGCTACATAGCACTTTAAGAATGGCATCGCCGGTTCGAATCCGGCCTGACGCACCGTCCGGCAGTTTCCGCGGACTCACGTTGTTTTACGCGACGGTGCCCTCTGCTCAGCGTCTTCCTGATCGTCTGCGACATCTTATGAAGCAGAGTTTGTAACTGTTTGCGTCCTGTTTCTTGTGCTTTTTTACTGAGGGCAATCATATGAATCATTGATATCCATTGCAACACCCAAAGGAGTAAAAAATTATTTTACAAAATAGGGGAATGCCGCGATCAGCGGACTTTGACCTACGCACGCACGCACGCAGTAGCCGGCAGTCACGAGCCTTTAATCATGTATAATGAGCACTGCATTAATCAGCGTCTCCGTAGCACACATGGGAAAGGCAGCGCTGTGCTACATAGCACTTTAAGAATGGCATCGCCGGTTCGAATCCGGCCTGAAGCACCGTCCGGCAGTTTCCGCGGACTCACGTCGTTTTACGCGACGGTGCCCTCTGCTCAGCGTCTTCCCGATCGCCCGCGACATCTTATGAAGCAGAGAACCTGAGTGTTTGTAATTGTTTGCGTCCTGTTTCTTGTGTTTTTTTACTGAGGGCAATCATATGAATCATTGATATCCATTGCAACACCCAGAGGAGTAAAAAATAATTTTACAAAATAGGGGAATGCCGCGATCAGCGGACTTTGACCTACGCACGCACGCAGTAGCCGGCAGTCACGAGACTTTAATCATGTATAATGAGCACTGCATTAATCAGCGTCTCCGTAGCACACATGGGAAAGGCAGCGCTGTGCTACATAGCACTTTAAGAATGGCATCGCCGGTTCGAATCCGGCCTGAAGCACCGTCCGGCAGTTTCCGCGGACTCACGTTGTTTTACGCGATGGTGCCCTCTGCTCAGCGTCTTCCCGATCGCCCGCGACATCTTATGAAGCAGAGAACCTGAGTGTTTGTAATTGTTTGCGTCCTGTTTCTTGTGTTTTTTTACTGAGGGCAATCATATGAATCATTGATATCCATTGCAACACCCAGAGGAGTAAAAAATAATTTTACAAAATAGGGGAATGCCGCGATCAGCGGACTTTGACCTACGCACGCACGCACGCAGTAGCCGGCAGTCACGAGACTCTAATCATGTATAATGAGCACTGCATTAATCGGTGTCTCCGTAGCACACATGGGAAAGGCATCGCTGTGCTACATAGCACTTTAAGAATGTCATCGCAGGTTCGAATCCAGCCTGAAGCACCATCAGGCTGTTTCCGCGGTCTCACGATGTTTTACGCGACGGTGCCCTCTGCTCAGCGTCTTCCCGATCGCCCGCGACATCTTATGAAGCAGAGTTTGTAACTGTTTGCGTCCTGTTTCTTGTGCTTTTTTACTGAGGGCAATCATATGAATCATTGATATCCATTGCAACACCCAGAGGAGTAAAAAATAATTTTACAAAATAGGGGAATGCCGCGATCAGCGGACTTTGACCTACGCACGCACGCACGCAGTAGCCGGCAGTCACGAAACTCTAATCATGTATAATGAGCATTGCATTAATCAGCGTCTCCGTAGCACACATGGGAAAGGCAGCGCTGTGCTACATAGCACTTTAAGAATGGCATCGCCGGTTCGAATCCGGCCTGAAGCACCGTCCGGCAGTTTCCGCGGACTCACGTTGTTTTACGCGACGGTGCCCTCTGCTCAGCGTCTTCCTGATCGCCCGCGACATCTTATGAAGCAGAGTTTGTAACTGTTTGCGTCCTGTTTCTTTTGCTTTTTTACTGAGGGCAATCATATGAATCATTGATATCCATTGCAACACCCAAAGGAGTAAAAAATTATTTTACAAAATAGGGGAATGCCGCGATCAGCGGACTTTGACCTACGCACGCACGCACGCAGTAGCCGGCAGTCACGAGCCTTTAATCATGTATAATGAGCACTGCATTAATCAGCGTCTCCGTAGCACACATGGGAAAGGCAGCGCTGTGCTACATAGCACTTTAAGAATGGCATCGCCGGTTCGAATCCGGCCTGAAGCACCGTCCGGCAGTTTCCGCGGACTCACGTCGTTTTACGCGACGGTGCCCTCTGCTCAGCGTCTTCCCGATCGCCCGCGACATCTTATGAAGCAGAGAACCTGAGTGTTTGTAATTGTTTGCGTCCTGTTTCTTGTGTTTTTTTACTGAGGGCAATCATATGAATCATTGATATCCATTGCAACACCCAGAGGAGTAAAAAATAATTTTACAAAATAGGGGAATGCCGCGATCAGCGGACTTTGACCTACGCACGCACGCAGTAGCCGGCAGTCACGAGACTTTAATCATGTATAATGAGCACTGCATTAATCAGCGTCTCCGTAGCACACATGGGAAAGGCAGCGCTGTGCTACATAGCACTTTAAGAATGGCATCGCCGGTTCGAATCCGGCCTGAAGCACCGTCCGGCAGTTTCCGCGGACTCACGTTGTTTTACGCGATGGTGCCCTCTGCTCAGCGTCTTCCCGATCGCCCGCGACATCTTATGAAGCAGAGAACCTGAGTGTTTGTAATTGTTTGCGTCCTGTTTCTTGTGTTTTTTTACTGAGGGCAATCATATGAATCATTGATATCCATTGCAACACCCAGAGGAGTAAAAAATAATTTTACAAAATAGGGGAATGCCGCGATCAGCGGACTTTGACCTACGCACGCACGCAGTAGCCGGCAGTCACGAGACTTTAATCATGTATAATGAGCACTGCATTAATCAGCGTCTCCGTAGCACACATGGGAAAGGCAGCGCTGTGCTACATAGCACTTTAAGAATGGCATCGCCGGTTCGAATCCGGCCTGAAGCACCGTCCGGCAGTTTCCGCGGACTCACGTTGTTTTACGCGACGGTGCCCTCTGCTCAGCGTCTTCCCGATCGCCCGCGACATCTTATGAAGCAGAGAACCTGAGTGTTTGTAATTGTTTGCGTCCTGTTTCTTGTGTTTTTTTACTGAGGGCAATCATATGAATCATTGATATCCATTGCAACACCCAGAGGAGTAAAAAATAATTTTACAAAATAGGGGAATGCCGCGATCAGCGGACTTTGACCTACGCACGCACGCAGTAGCCGGCAGTCACGAGACTTTAATCATGTATAATGAGCACTGCATTAATCAGCGTCTCCGTAGCACACATGGGAAAGGCAGCGCTGTGCTACATAGCACTTTAAGAATGGCATCGCCGGTTCGAATCCGGCCTGAAGCACCGTCCGACAGTTTCCGCGGACTCACGTTGTTTTACGCGACGGTGCCCTCTGCTCAGCGTCTTCCCGATCGCCCGCGACATCTTATGAAGCAGAGAACCTGAGTGTTTGTAATTGTTTGCGTCCTGTTTCTTGTGTTTTTTTACTGAGGGCAATCATATGAATCATTGATATCCATTGCAACACCCAGAGGAGTAAAAAATAATTTTACAAAATAGGGGAATGCCGCGATCAGCGGACTTTGACCTACGCACGCACGCAGTAGCCGGCAGTCACGAGACTTTAATCATGTATAATGAGCACTGCATTAATCAGCGTCTCCGTAGCACACATGGGAAAGGCAGCGCTGTGCTACATAGCACTTTAAGAATGGCATCGCCGGTTCGAATCCGGCCTGAAGCACCGTCCGGCAGTTTCCGCGGACTCACGTTGTTTTACGCGACGGTGCCCTCTGCTCAGCGTCTTCCCGATCGCCCGCGACATCTTATGAAGCAGAGAACCTGAGTGTTTGTAATTGTTTGCGTCCTGTTTCTTGTGTTTTTTTACTGAGGGCAATCATATGAATCATTGATATCCATTGCAACACCCAGAGGAGTAAAAAATAATTTTACAAAATAGGGGAATGCCGCGATCAGCGGACTTTGACCTACGCACGCACGCAGTAGCCGGCAGTCACGAGACTTTAATCATGTATAATGAGCACTGCATTAATCAGCGTCTCCGTAGCACACATGGGAAAGGCAGCGCTGTGCTACATAGCACTTTAAGAATGGCATCGCCGGTTCGAATCCGGCCTGAAGCACCGTCCGGCAGTTTCCGCGGACTCACGTTGTTTTACGCGACGGTGCCCTCTGCTCAGCGTCTTCCCGATCGCCCGCGACATCTTATGAAGCAGAGAACCTGAGTGTTTGTAATTGTTTGCGTCCTGTTTCTTGTGTTTTTTTACTGAGGGCAATCATATGAATCATTGATATCCATTGCAACACCCAGAGGAGTAAAAAATAATTTTACAAAATAGGGGAATGCCGCGATCAGCGGACTTTGACCTACGCACGCACGCAGTAGCCGGCAGTCACGAGACTTTAATCATGTATAATGAGCACTGCATTAATCAGCGTCTCCGTAGCACACATGGGAAAGGCAGCGCTGTGCTACATAGCACTTTAAGAATGGCATCGCCGGTTCGAATCCGGCCTGAAGCACCGTCCGGCAGTTTCCGCGGACTCACGTTGTTTTACGCGACGGTGCCCTCTGCTCAGCGTCTTCCCGATCGCCCGCGACATCTTATGAAGCAGAGAACCTGAGTGTTTGTAACTGTTTGCGTCCTGTTTCTTGTGTTTTTTTACTGAGGGCAATCATATGAATCATTGATATCCATTGCAACACCCAGAGGAGTAAAAAATAATTTTACAAAATAGGGGAATGCCGCGATCAGCGGACTTTGACCTACGCACGCACGCAGTAGCCGGCAGTCACGAGACTTTAATCATGTATAATGAGCACTGCATTAATCAGCGTCTCCGTAGCACACATGGGAAAGGCAGCGCTGTGCTACATAGCACTTTAAGAATGGCATCGCCGGTTCGAATCCGGCCTGAAGCACCATCCGGCAGTTTCCGCGGACTCACGTTGTTTTACGCCACGGTGCCCTCTGCTCAGCGTCTTCCCGATCGCCCGCGACATCTTATGAAGCAGAGTTTGTAACTGTTTGCGTCCTGTTTCTTGTGCTTTTTTACTGAGGGCAATCATATGAATCATTGATATCCATTGCAACACCCAGAGGAGTAAAAAATTATTTTACAAAATAGGGGAATGCCGCGATCAGCGGACTTTGACCTACGCACGCACGCACGCAGTAGCCGGCAGTCACGAGACTTTAATCATGTATAATGAGCACTGCATTAATCACCGTCTCCGTAGCACACATGGGAAAGGCAGCGCTGTGCTACATAGCACTTTAAGAATGGCATCGCCGGTTCGAATCCGGCCTGAAGCACCGTCCGGCAGTTTCCGCGGACTCACGTTGTTTTACGCGACGGTGCCCTCTGCTCAGCGTCTTCCCGATCGCCCGCGACATCTTATGAAGCAGAGAACCTGAGTGTTTGTAATTGTTTGCGTCCTGTTTCTTGTGTTTTTTTACTGAGGGCAATCATATGAATCATTGATATCCATTGCAACACCCAGAGGAGTAAAAAATAATTTTACAAAATAGGGGAATGCCGCGATCAGCGGACTTTGACCTACGCACGCACGCACGCAGTAGCCGGCAGTCACGAGACTTTAATCATGTATAATGAGCACTGCATTAATCAGCGTCTCCGTAGCACACATGGGAAAGGCAGCGCTGTGCTACATAGCACTTTAAGAATGGCATCGCCGGTTCGAATCCGGCCTGAAGCACCGTCCGGCAGTTTCCGCGGACTCACGTTTTTTTACGCGACGGTGCCCTCTGCTCAGCGTCTTCCCGATCGCCCGCGACATCTTATGAAGCAGAATTTGTAACTGTTTGCGTCCTGTTTCTTGTGCTTTTTTACTGAGGGCAATCATATGAATCATTGATATCCATTGCAACACCCAGAGGAGTAAAAAATTATTTTACAAAATAGGGGAATGCCGCGATCAGCGGACTTTGACCTACGCACGCACGCAAGCAGTAGCCGGCAGTCACGAGACTTTAATCATGTATAATGAGCACTGCATTAATCAGTGTCTCCGTAGCACACATGGGAAAGGCAGCGCTGTGCTACATAGCACTTTAAGAATGGCTTCGCCGGTTCGAATCCGGCCTGAAGCACCGTCCGGCAGTTTCCGCGGACTCACGTCGTTTTACGCGACGGTGCCCTCTGCTCAGCGTCTTCCCGATCGCCCGCGACATCTTATGAAGCAGAGAACCTGAGTGTTTGTAACTGTTTGCGTCCTGTTTCTTGTGTTTTTTTACTGAGGGCAATCATATGAATCATTGATATCCATTGCAACACCCAGAGGAGTAAAAAATAATTTTACAAAATAGGGGAATGCCGCGATCAGCGGACTTTGACCTACGCACGCACGCACGCAGTAGCCGGCAGTCACGAGACTCTAATCATGTATAATGAGCACTGCATTAATCGGTGTCTCCGTAGCACACATGGGAAAGGCATCGCTGTGCTACATAGCACTTTAAGAATGTCATCGCAGGTTCGAATCCAGCCTGAAGCACCGTCAGGCTGTTTCCGCGGTCTCACGATGTTTTACGCGACGGTGCCCTCTGCTCAGCGTCTTCCCGATTGCCCGCGACATCTTATGAAGCAGAGAACCTGAGTGTTTGTAACTGTTTGCGTCCTGTTTCTTGTGTTTTTTTACTGAGGGCAATCATATGAATCATTGATATCCATTGCAACACCCAGAGGAGTAAAAAATAATTTTACAAAATAGGGGAATGCCGCGATCAGCGGACTTTGACCTACGCACGCACGCACGCAGTAGCCGGCAGTCACGAGACTCTAATCATGTATAATGAGCACTGCATTAATCAGCGTCTCCGTAGCACACATGGGAAAGGCAGCGCTGTGCTACATAGCACTTTAAGAATGGCATCGCCGGTTCGAATCCGGCCTGAAGCACCGTCAGGCTGTTTCCACGGTCTCACGATGTTTTACGCGACGGTGCCCTCTGCTCAGCGTCTTCCCGATTGCCCGCGACATCTTATGAAGCAGAGAACCTGAGTGTTTGTAACTGTTTGCGTCCTGTTTCTTGTGTTTTTTTACTGAGGGCAATCATATGAATCATTGATATCCATTGCAACACCCAGAGGAGTAAAAAATAATTTTACAAAATAGGGGAATGCCGCGATCGGCGGACTTTGACCTACTCACGCACGCACGCAGTAGCCGGCAGTCACGAGACTCTAATCATGTATAATGAGCACTGCATTAATCGGTGTCTCCGTAGCACACATGGGAAAGGCATCGCTGTGCTACATAGCACTTTAAGAATGTCATCGCAGGTTCGAATCCAGCCTGAAGCACCGTCAGGCTGTTTCCGCGGTCTCACGATGTTTTACGCGACGGTGCCCTCTGCTCAGCGTCTTCCCGATCGCCCGCGACATCTTATGAAGCAGAGTTTGTAACTGTTTGCGTCCTGTTTGTTGTGCTTTTTTACTGAGGGCAATCATATGAATCATTGATATCCATTGCAACACCCAGAGGAGTAAAAAATAATTTTACAAAATAGGGGAATGCCGCGATCAGCGGACTTTGACCTACGCACGCACGCAGTAGCCGGCAGTCACGAGACTTTAATCATGTATAATGAGCACTGCATTAATCAGCGTCTCCGTAGCACACATGGGAAAGGCAGCGCTGTGCTACATAGCACTTTAAGAATAGCATCGCCGGTTCGGATCCGGCCTGAAGCACCGATTCCGCTGTCTCACGTTGTTTTACGCGACGGTGCCCTCTGCTCAGCGTCTTCCCGATCGCCCGCGACATCTTATGAAGCAGAGAACCTGAGTGTTTGTAACTGTTTGCGTCCTGTTTCTTGTGTTTTTTTACTGAGGGCAATCATATGAATCATTGATATCCATTGCAACACCCAGAGGAGTAAAAAATAATTTTACAAAATAGGGGAATGCCGCGATCAGCGGACTTTGACCTACGCACGCACGCACGCAGTAGCCGGCAGTCACGAGACTCTAATCATGTATAATGAGCACTGCATTAATCAGCGTCTCCGTAGCACACATGGGAAAGGCAGCGCTGTGCTACATAGCACTTTAAGAATGGCATCGCCGGTTCGAATCCGGCCTGAAGCACCGTCCGGCAGTTTCCTCGGACTCACGTTGTTTTACGCGACGGTGCCCTCTGCTCAGCGTCTTCCCGATCGCCCGCGACATCTTATGAAGCAGAGAACCTGAGTGTTTGTAATTGTTTGCGTCCTGTTTCTTGTGTTTTTTTACTGAGGGCAATCATATGAATCATTGATATCCATTGCAACACCCAGAGGAGTAAAAAATAATTTTACAAAATAGGGGAATGCCGCGATCAGCGGACTTTGACCTACGCACGCACGCACGCAGTAGCCGGCAGTCACGAGACTTTAATCATGTATAATGAGCACTGCATTAATCAGCGTCTCCGTAGCACACATGGGAAGGGCATCGCTGTGCTACATAGCACTTTAAGAATGTCATCGCAGGTTCGAATCCAGCCTGAAGCACCGTCAGGCTGTTTCCGCGGTCTCACGATGTTTTACGCGACGGTGCCCTCTGCTCAGCGTCTTCCCGATCGCCCGCGACATCTTATGAAGCAGAGTTTGTAACTGTTTGCGTCCTGTTTCTTGTGCTTTTTTACTGAGTGCAATCATATGAACCATTGATATCCATTGCAACACCCAGAGGAGTAAAAAATAATTTTACAAAATAGGGGAATGCCGCGATCAGCGGACTTTGACCTACGCACGCACGCACGCAGTAACCGGCAGTCACGAGACTCTAATAATGTATAATGAGCACTGCATTAATCAGCGTCTCCGTAGCACACATGGGAAAGGCATCGCTGTGCTACATAGCACTTTAAGAATGTCATCGCAGGTTCGAATCCAGCCTGAAGCACCGTCAGGCTGTTTCCGCGGTCTCACGATGTTTTACGCGACGGTGCCCTCTGCTCAGCGTCTTCCCGATCGCCGCGCGACATCTTATGAAGCAGAGTTTGTAACTGTTTGCGTCCTGTTTCTTGTGCTTTTTTACTGAGGGCAATCATATGAATCATTGATATCCATTGCAACACCCAGAGGAGTAAAAAATAATTTTACAAAATAGGGGAATGCCGCGATCAGCGGACTTTGACCTACGCACGCACGCACGCAGTAGCCGGCAGTCACGAGACTCTAATCATGTATAATGAGCACTGCATTAATCAGCGTCTCCGTAGCACACATGGGAAAGGCAGCGCTGTGCTACATAGCACTTTAAGAATAGCATCGCCGGTTCGGATCCGGCCTGAAGCACCGATTCCGCTGTCTCACGTTGTTTTACGCGACGGTGCCCTCTGCTCAGCGTCTTCCCGATCGCCCGCGACATCTTATGAAGCAGAGTTTGTAACTGTTTGCGTCCTGTTTGTTGTGCTTTTTTACTGAGGGCAATCATATGAATCATTGATATCCATTGCAACACCCAGAGGAGTAAAAAATTATTTTACAAAATAGGGGAATGCCGCGATCAGCGGACTTTGACCTACGCACGCACGCACGCAGTAGCCGGCAGTCACGAGACTCTAATCATGTATAATGAGCACTGCATTAATCAGCGTCTCCGTAGCACACATGGGAAAGGCAGCGCTGTGCTACATAGCACTTTAAGAATAGCATCGCCGGTTCGGATCCGGCCTGAAGCACCGATTCCGCTGTCTCACGTTGTTTTACGCGACGGTGCCCTCTGCTCAGCGTCTTCCCGATCGCCCGCGACATCTTATGAAGCAGAGAACCTGAGTGTTTGTAACTGTTTGCGTCCTGTTTCTTGTGTTTTTTTACTGAGGGCAATCATATGAATCATTGATATCCATTGCAACACCCAGAGGAGTAAAAAATAATTTTACAAAATAGGGGAATGCCGCGATCAGCGGACTTTGACCTACGCACGCACGCACGCAGTAGCCGGCAGTCACGAGACTCTAATCATGTATAATGAGCACTGCATTAATCAGCGTCTCCGTAGCACACATGGGAAAGGCAGCGCTGTGCTACATAGCACTTTAAGAATGGCATCGCCGGTTCGAATCCGGCCTGAAGCACCGTCAGGCTGTTTCCACGGTCTCACGATGTTTTACGCGACGGTGCCCTCTGCTCAGCGTCTTCCCGATCGCCCGCGACATCTTATGAAGCAGAGAACCTGAGTGTTTGTAACTGTTTGCGTCCTGTTTCTTGTGTTTTTTTACTGAGGGCAATCATATGAATCATTGATATCCATTGCAACACCCAGAGGAGTAAAAAATAATTTTACAAAATAGGGGAATGCCGCGATCAGCGGACTTTGACCTACGCACGCACGCACGCAGTAGCCGGCAGTCACGAGACTCTAATCATGTATAATGAGCACTGCATTAATCAGCGTCTCCGTAGCACACATGGGAAAGGCAGCGCTGTGCTACATAGCACTTTAACCATATCATCGCAGGTTCGAATCCGGCCTGAAGCACCTTCTGGCCCTTTCCGCGGTCTTACGTTGTTTTACGCGACGGTGCCCTCTGCTCAGCGTCTTCCCGATCGCCGGCGACATCTTATGAAGCAGAGGACCTGAGTGTTTGTAACTGATTGCGTTCTGTTTCTTGTGTTTTTTTTACTGAGGGCAATCATATGAATCATTGATATCCATTGCAACACCCAGAGGAGTAAAAAATAATTTTACAAAATAGGGGAATGCCGCGATCGGCGGACTTTGACCTACACACGCACGCACGCAGTAGCCGGCAGTCACGAGACTCTAATCATGTATAATGAGCACTGCATTAATCGGTGTCTCCGTAGCACACATGGGAAAGGCATCGCTGTGCTACATAGCACTTTAAGAATGTCATCGCAGGTTCGAATCCAGCCTGAAGCACCGTCAGGCTGTTTCCGCGGTCTCACGATGTTTTACGCGACGGTGCCCTCTGCTCAGCGTCTTCCCGATCGCCCGCGACATCTTATGAAGCAGAGTTTGTAACTGTTTGCGTCCTGTTTGTTGTGCTTTTTTACTGAGGGCAATCATATGAATCATTGATATCCATTGCAACACCCAGAGGAGTAAAAAATAATTTTACAAAATAGGGGAATGCCGCGATCAGCGGACTTTGACCTACGCACGCACGCAGTAGCCGGCAGTCACGAGACTTTAATCATGTATAATGAGCACTGCATTAATCAGCGTCTCCGTAGCACACATGGGAAAGGCAGCGCTGTGCTACATAGCACTTTAAGAATAGCATCGCCGGTTCGGATCCGGCCTGAAGCACCGATTCCGCTGTCTCACGTTGTTTTACGCGACGGTGCCCTCTGCTCAGCGTCTTCCCGATCGCCCGCGACATCTTATGAAGCAGAGAACCTGAGTGTTTGTAACTGTTTGCGTCCTGTTTCTTGTGTTTTTTTACTGAGGGCAATCATATGAATCATTGATATCCATTGCAACACCCAGAGGAGTAAAAAATAATTTTACAAAATAGGGGAATGCCGCGATCAGCGGACTTTGACCTACGCACGCACGCACGCAGTAGCCGGCAGTCACGAGACTCTAATCATGTATAATGAGCACTGCATTAATCAGCGTCTCCGTAGCACACATGGGAAAGGCAGCGCTGTGCTACATAGCACTTTAAGAATGGCATCGCCGGTTCGAATCCGGCCTGAAGCACCGTCAGGCTGTTTCCACGGTCTCACGATGTTTTACGCGACGGTGCCCTCTGCTCAGCGTCTTCCCGATCGCCCGCGACATCTTATGAAGCAGAGAACCTGAGTGTTTGTAACTGTTTGCGTCCTGTTTCTTGTGTTTTTTTACTGAGGGCAATCATATGAATCATTGATATCCATTGCAACACCCAGAGGAGTAAAAAATAATTTTACAAAATAGGGGAATGCCGCGATCAGCGGACTTTGACCTACGCACGCACGCACGCAGTAGCCGGCAGTCACGAGACTCTAATCATGTATAATGAGCACTGCATTAATCAGCGTCTCCGTAGCACACATGGGAAAGGCAGCGCTGTGCTACATAGCACTTTAACCATGTCATCGCAGGTTCGAATCCGGCCTGAAGCACCTTCTGGCCCTTTCCGCGGTCTTACGTTGTTTTACGCGACGGTGCCCTCTGCTCAGCGTCTTCCCGATCGCCGGCGACATCTTATGAAGCAGAGGACCTGAGTGTTTGTAACTGATTGCGTTCTGTTTCTTGTGTTTTTTTTACTGAGGGCAATCATATGAATCATTGATATCCATTGCAACACCCAGAGGAGTAAAAAATAATTTTACAAAATAGGGGAATGCCGCGATCGGCGGACTTTGACCTACACACGCACGCACGCAGTAGCCGGCAGTCACGAGACTCTAATCATGTATAATGAGCACTGCATTAATCGGTGTCTCCGTAGCACACATGGGAAAGGCATCGCTGTGCTACATAGCACTTTAAGAATGTCATCGCAGGTTCGAATCCAGCCTGAAGCACCGTCAGGCTGTTTCCGCGGTCTCACGATGTTTTACGCGACGGTGCCCTCTGCTCAGCGTCTTCCCGATCGCCCGCGACATCTTATGAAGCAGAGTTTGTAACTGTTTGCGTCCTGTTTGTTGTGCTTTTTTACTGAGGGCAATCATATGAATCATTGATATCCATTGCAACACCCAGAGGAGTAAAAAATAATTTTACAAAATAGGGGAATGCCGCGATCAGCGGACTTTGACCTACGCACGCACGCAGTAGCCGGCAGTCACGAGACTTTAATCATGTATAATGAGCACTGCATTAATCAGCGTCTCCGTAGCACACATGGGAAAGGCAGCGCTGTGCTACATAGCACTTTAAGAATAGCATCGCCGGTTCGGATCCGGCCTGAAGCACCGATTCCGCTGTCTCACGTTGTTTTACGCGACGGTGCCCTCTGCTCAGCGTCTTCCCGATCGCCCGCGACATCTTATGAAGCAGAGAACCTGAGTGTTTGTAACTGTTTGCGTCCTGTTTCTTGTGTTTTTTTACTGAGGGCAATCATATGAATCATTGATATCCATTGCAACACCCAGAGAAGTAAAAAATAATTTTACAAAATAGGGGAATGCCGCGATCAGCGGACTTTGACCTACGCACGCACGCACGCAGTAGCCGGCAGTCACGAGACTCTAATCATGTATAATGAGCACTGCATTAATCAGCGTCTCCGTAGCACACATGGGAAAGGCAGCGCTGTGCTACATAGCACTTTAAGAATGGCATCGCCGGTTCGAATCCGGCCTGAAGCACCGTCAGGCTGTTTCCACGGTCTCACGATGTTTTACGCGACGGTGCCCTCTGCTCAGCGTCTTCCCGATCGCCCGCGACATCTTATGAAGCAGAGAACCTGAGTGTTTGTAACTGTTTGCGTCCTGTTTCTTGTGTTTTTTTACTGAGGGCAATCATATGAATCATTGATATCCATTGCAACACCCAGAGGAGTAAAAAATAATTTTACAAAATAGGGGAATGCCGCGATCAGCGGACTTTGACCTACGCACGCACGCACGCAGTAGCCGGCAGTCACGAGACTCTAATCATGTATAATGAGCACTGCATTAATCAGCGTCTCCGTAGCACACATGGGAAAGGCAGCGCTGTGCTACATAGCACTTTAACCATGTCATCGCAGGTTCGAATCCAGCCTGAAGCACCGTCAGGCTGTTTCCGCGGTCTCACGATGTTTTACCCGACGGTGCCCTCTGCTCAGCGTCTTCCCGATCGCCCGCGACATCTTATGAAGCAGAGTTTGTAACTGTTTGCGTCCTGTTTGTTGTGCTTTTTTACTGAGGGCAATCATATGAATCATTGATATCCATTGCAACACCCAGAGGAGTAAAAAATAATTTTACAAAATAGGGGAATGCCGCGATCAGCGGACTTTGACCTACGCACGCACGCAGTAGCCGGCAGTCACGAGACTTTAATCATGTATAATGAGCACTGCATTAATCAGCGTCTCCGTAGCACACATGGGAAAGGCAGCGCTGTGCTACATAGCACTTTAAGAATAGCATCGCCGGTTCGGATCCGGCCTGAAGCACCGATTCCGCTGTCTCACGTTGTTTTACGCGACGGTGCCCTCTGCTCAGCGTCTTCCCGATCGCCCGCGACATCTTATGAAGCAGAGAACCTGAGTGTTTGTAACTGTTTGCGTCCTGTTTCTTGTGTTTTTTTACTGAGGGCAATCATATGAATCATTGATATCCATTGCAACACCCAGAGGAGTAAAAAATAATTTTACAAAATAGGGGAATGCCGCGATCAGCGGACTTTGACCTACGCACGCACGCACGCAGTAGCCGGCAGTCACGAGACTCTAATCATGTATAATGAGCACTGCATTAATCAGCGTCTCCGTAGCACACATGGGAAAGGCAGCGCTGTGCTACATAGCACTTTAAGAATGGCATCGCCGGTTCGAATCCGGCCTGAAGCACCGTCAGGCTGTTTCCACGGTCTCACGATGTTTTACGCGACGGTGCCCTCTGCTCAGCGTCTTCCCGATCGCCCGCGACATCTTATGAAGCAGAGAACCTGAGTGTTTGTAACTGTTTGCGTCCTGTTTCTTGTGTTTTTTTACTGAGGGCAATCATATGAATCATTGATATCCATTGCAACACCCAGAGGAGTAAAAAATAATTTTACAAAATAGGGGAATGCCGCGATCAGCGGACTTTGACCTACGCACGCACGCACGCAGTAGCCGGCAGTCACGAGACTCTAATCATGTATAATGAGCACTGCATTAATCAGCGTCTCCGTAGCACACATGGGAAAGGCAGCGCTGTGCTACATAGCACTTTAACCATGTCATCGCAGGTTCGAATCCGGCCTGAAGCACCTTCTGGCCCTTTCCGCGGTCTTACGTTGTTTTACGCGACGGTGCCCTCTGCTCAGCGTCTTCCCGATCGCCGGCGACATCTTATGAAGCAGAGGACCTGAGTGTTTGTAACTGATTGCGTTCTGTTTCTTGTGTTTTTTTTACTGAGGGCAATCATATGAATCATTGATATCCATTGCAACACCCAGAGGAGTAAAAAATAATTTTACAAAATAGGGGAATGCCGCGATCGGCGGACTTTGACCTACACACGCACGCACGCAGTAGCCGGCAGTCACGAGACTCTAATCATGTATAATGAGCACTGCATTAATCGGTGTCTCCGTAGCACACATGGGAAAGGCATCGCTGTGCTACATAGCACTTTAAGAATGTCATCGCAGGTTCGAATCCAGCCTGAAGCACCGTCAGGCTGTTTCCGCGGTCTCACGATGTTTTACGCGACGGTGCCCTCTGCTCAGCGTCTTCCCGATCGCCCGCGACATCTTATGAAGCAGAGTTTGTAACTGTTTGCGTCCTGTTTGTTGTGCTTTTTTACTGAGGGCAATCATATGAATCATTGATATCCATTGCAACACCCAGAGGAGTAAAAAATAATTTTACAAAATAGGGGAATGCCGCGATCAGCGGACTTTGACCTACGCACGCACGCAGTAGCCGGCAGTCACGAGACTTTAATCATGTATAATGAGCACTGCATTAATCAGCGTCTCCGTAGCACACATGGGAAAGGCAGCGCTGTGCTACATAGCACTTTAAGAATAGCATCGCCGGTTCGGATCCGGCCTGAAGCACCGATTCCGCTGTCTCACGTTGTTTTACGCGACGGTGCCCTCTGCTCAGCGTCTTCCCGATCGCCCGCGACATCTTATGAAGCAGAGTTTGTAACTGTTTGCGTCCTGTTTCTTGTGCTTTTTTACTGAGGGCAATCATATGAATCATTGATATCCATTGCAACACCCAGAGGAGTAAAAAATAATTTTACAAAATAGGGGAATGCCGCGATCGGCGGACTTTGACCTACACACGCACGCACGCACGCAGTAGCCGACAGTCACGAGACTCTAATCATGTATAATGAGCACTGCATTAATGGTGTCTCCGTAGCACACATGGGAAAGGCATCGCTGTGCTACATAGCACTTTAAGAATGTCATCGCAGGTTCGAATCCAGCCTGAAGCACCGTCAGGCTGTTTCCGCGGTCTCACGATGTTTTACGCGACGGTGCCCTCTGCTCAGCGTCTTCCCGATCGCCCGCGACATCTTATGAAGCAGAGTTTGTAACTGTTTGCGTCCTGTTTGTTGTGCTTTTTTACTGAGGGCAATCATATGAATCATTGATATCCATTGCAACACCCAGAGGAGTAAAAAATAATTTTACAAAATAGGGGAATGCCGCGATCAGCGGACTTTGACCTACGCACGCACGCAGTAGCCGGCAGTCACGAGACTTTAATCATGTATAATGAGCACTGCATTAATCAGCGTCTCCGTAGCACACATGGGAAAGGCAGCGCTGTGCTACATAGCACTTTAAGAATAGCATCGCCGGTTCGGATCCGGCCTGAAGCACCGATTCCGCTGTCTCACGTTGTTTTAGGCGACGGTGCCCTCTGCTCAGCGTCTTCCCGATCGCCCGCGACATCTTATGAAGCAGAGTTTGTAACTGTTTGCGTCCTGTTTCTTGTGCTTTTTTACTGAGGGCAATCATATGAATCATTGATATCCATTGCAACACCCAGAGGAGTAAAAAATAATTTTACAAAATAGGGGAATGCCGCGATCGGCGGACTTTGACCTACACACGCACGCACGCACGCAGTAGCCGACAGTCACGAGACTCTAATCATGTATAATGAGCACTGCATTAATGGTGTCTCCGTAGCACACATGGGAAAGGCATCGCTGTGCTACATAGCACTTTAAGAATGTCATCGCAGGTTCGAATCCAGCCTGAAGCACCGTCAGGCTGTTTCCGCGGTCTCACGATGTTTTACGCGACGGTGCCCTCTGCTCAGCGTCTTCCCCATCGCCCGCGACATCTTATGAAGCAGAGTTTGTAACTGTTTGCGTCCTGTTTCTTGTGCTTTTTTACTGAGGGCAATCATATGAATCATTGATATCCATTGCAACACCCAGAGGAGTAAAAAATAATTTTACAAAATAGGGGAATGCCGCGATCAGCGGACTTTGACCTACGCACGCACGCAGTAGCCGGCAGTCACGAGACTTTAATCATGTATAATGAGCACTGCATTAATCAGCGTCTCCGTAGCACACATGGGAAAGGCAGCGCTGTGCTACATAGCACTTTAAGAATAGCATCGCCGGTTCGGATCCGGCCTGAAGCACCGATTCCGCTGTCTCACGTTGTTTTACGCGACGGTGCCCTCTGCTCAGCGTCTTCCCGATCGCCCGCGACATCTTATGAAGCAGAGTTTGTAACTGTTTGCGTCCTGTTTCTTGTGCTTTTTTACTGAGGGCAATCATATGAATCATTGATATCCATTGCAACACCCAGAGGAGTAAAAAATAATTTTACAAAATAGGGGAATGCCGCGATCGGCGGACTTTGACCTACACACGCACGCAGTAGCCGACAGTCACGAGACTCTAATCATGTATAATGAGCACTGCATTAATGGTGTCTCCGTAGCACACATGGGAAAGGCATCGCTGTGCTACATAGCACTTTAAGAATGTCATCGCAGGTTCGAATCCAGCCTGAAGCACCGTCAGGCTGTTTCCGCGGTCTCACGATGTTTTACGCGACGGTGCCCTCTGCTCAGCGTCTTCCCCATCGCCCGCGACATCTTATGAAGCAGAGTTTGTAACTGTTTGCGTCCTGTTTCTTGTGCTTTTTTACTGAGGGCAATCATATGAATCATTGATATCCATTGCAACACCCAGAGGAGTAAAAAATAATTTTACAAAATAGGGGAATGCCGCGATCAGCGGACTTTGACCTATGCACGCACGCACGCAGTAGCCGGCAGTCACGAGACTCTAATCATGTATAATGAGCACTGCATTAATCAGCGTCTCCGTAGCACACATGGGAAAGGCAGCGCTGTGCTACATAGCACTTTAAGAATGGCATCGCCGGTTCGAATCCGGCCTGAAGCACCGTCAGGCTGTTTCCACGGTCTCACGATGTTTTACGCGACGGTGCCCTCTGCTCAGCGTCTTCCCGATCGCCCGCGACATCTTATGAAGCAGAGAACCTGAGTGTTTGTAACTGTTTGCGTCCTGTTTCTTGTGTTTTTTTACTGAGGGCAATCATATGAATCATTGATATCCATTGCAACACCCAGAGGAGTAAAAAATAATTTTACAAAATAGGGGAATGCCGCGATCAGCGGACTTTGACCTACGCACGCACGCACGCAGTAGCCGGCAGTCACGAGACTCTAATCATGTATAATGAGCACTGCATTAATCAGCGTCTCCGTAGCACACATGGGAAAGGCAGCGCTGTGCTACATAGCACTTTAAGAATGGCATCGCCGGTTCGAATCCGGCCTGAAGCACCGTCAGGCTGTTTCCACGGTCTCACGATGTTTTACGCGACGGTGCCCTCTGCTCAGCGTCTTCCCGATCGCCCGCGACATCTTATGAAGCAGAGAACCTGAGTGTTTGTAACTGTTTGCGTCCTGTTTCTTGTGTTTTTTTACTGAGGGCAATCATATGAATCATTGATATCCATTGCAACACCCAGAGGAGTAAAAAATAATTTTACAAAATAGGGGAATGCCGCGATCAGCGGACTTTGACCTACGCACGCACGCACGCAGTAGCCGGCAGTCACGAGACTCTAATCATGTATAATGAGCACTGCATTAATCAGCGTCTCCGTAGCACACATGGGAAAGGCAGCGCTGTGCTACATAGCACTTTAACCATATCATCGCAGGTTCGAATCCGGCCTGAAGCACCTTCTGGCCCTTTCCGCGGTCTTACGTTGTTTTACGCGACGGTGCCCTCTGCTCAGCGTCTTCCCGATCGCCGGCGACATCTTATGAAGCAGAGGACCTGAGTGTTTGTAACTGATTGCGTTCTGTTTCTTGTGTTTTTTTTACTGAGGGCAATCATATGAATCATTGATATCCATTGCAACACCCAGAGGAGTAAAAAATAATTTTACAAAATAGGGGAATGCCGCGATCGGCGGACTTTGACCTACACACGCACGCACGCAGTAGCCGGCAGTCACGAGACTCTAATCATGTATAATGAGCACTGCATTAATCGGTGTCTCCGTAGCACACATGGGAAAGGCATCGCTGTGCTACATAGCACTTTAAGAATGTCATCGCAGGTTCGAATCCAGCCTGAAGCACCGTCAGGCTGTTTCCGCGGTCTCACGATGTTTTACGCGACGGTGCCCTCTGCTCAGCGTCTTCCCGATCGCCCGCGACATCTTATGAAGCAGAGTTTGTAACTGTTTGCGTCCTGTTTGTTGTGCTTTTTTACTGAGGGCAATCATATGAATCATTGATATCCATTGCAACACCCAGAGGAGTAAAAAATAATTTTACAAAATAGGGGAATGCCGCGATCAGCGGACTTTGACCTACGCACGCACGCAGTAGCCGGCAGTCACGAGACTTTAATCATGTATAATGAGCACTGCATTAATCAGCGTCTCCGTAGCACACATGGGAAAGGCAGCGCTGTGCTACATAGCACTTTAAGAATAGCATCGCCGGTTCGGATCCGGCCTGAAGCACCGATTCCGCTGTCTCACGTTGTTTTACGCGACGGTGCCCTCTGCTCAGCGTCTTCCCGATCGCCCGCGACATCTTATGAAGCAGAGAACCTGAGTGTTTGTAACTGTTTGCGTCCTGTTTCTTGTGTTTTTTTACTGAGGGCAATCATATGAATCATTGATATCCATTGCAACACCCAGAGAAGTAAAAAATAATTTTACAAAATAGGGGAATGCCGCGATCAGCGGACTTTGACCTACGCACGCACGCACGCAGTAGCCGGCAGTCACGAGACTCTAATCATGTATAATGAGCACTGCATTAATCAGCGTCTCCGTAGCACACATGGGAAAGGCAGCGCTGTGCTACATAGCACTTTAAGAATGGCATCGCCGGTTCGAATCCGGCCTGAAGCACCGTCAGGCTGTTTCCACGGTCTCACGATGTTTTACGCGACGGTGCCCTCTGCTCAGCGTCTTCCCGATCGCCCGCGACATCTTATGAAGCAGAGAACCTGAGTGTTTGTAACTGTTTGCGTCCTGTTTCTTGTGTTTTTTTACTGAGGGCAATCATATGAATCATTGATATCCATTGCAACACCCAGAGGAGTAAAAAATAATTTTACAAAATAGGGGAATGCCGCGATCAGCGGACTTTGACCTACGCACGCACGCACGCAGTAGCCGGCAGTCACGAGACTCTAATCATGTATAATGAGCACTGCATTAATCAGCGTCTCCGTAGCACACATGGGAAAGGCAGCGCTGTGCTACATAGCACTTTAACCATGTCATCGCAGGTTCGAATCCAGCCTGAAGCACCGTCAGGCTGTTTCCGCGGTCTCACGATGTTTTACCCGACGGTGCCCTCTGCTCAGCGTCTTCCCGATCGCCCGCGACATCTTATGAAGCAGAGTTTGTAACTGTTTGCGTCCTGTTTGTTGTGCTTTTTTACTGAGGGCAATCATATGAATCATTGATATCCATTGCAACACCCAGAGGAGTAAAAAATAATTTTACAAAATAGGGGAATGCCGCGATCAGCGGACTTTGACCTACGCACGCACGCAGTAGCCGGCAGTCACGAGACTTTAATCATGTATAATGAGCACTGCATTAATCAGCGTCTCCGTAGCACACATGGGAAAGGCAGCGCTGTGCTACATAGCACTTTAAGAATAGCATCGCCGGTTCGGATCCGGCCTGAAGCACCGATTCCGCTGTCTCACGTTGTTTTAGGCGACGGTGCCCTCTGCTCAGCGTCTTCCCGATCGCCCGCGACATCTTATGAAGCAGAGTTTGTAACTGTTTGCGTCCTGTTTCTTGTGCTTTTTTACTGAGGGCAATCATATGAATCATTGATATCCATTGCAACACCCAGAGGAGTAAAAAATAATTTTACAAAATAGGGGAATGCCGCGATCGGCGGACTTTGACCTACACACGCACGCACGCACGCAGTAGCCGACAGTCACGAGACTCTAATCATGTATAATGAGCACTGCATTAATGGTGTCTCCGTAGCACACATGGGAAAGGCATCGCTGTGCTACATAGCACTTTAAGAATGTCATCGCAGGTTCGAATCCAGCCTGAAGCACCGTCAGGCTGTTTCCGCGGTCTCACGATGTTTTACGCGACGGTGCCCTCTGCTCAGCGTCTTCCCCATCGCCCGCGACATCTTATGAAGCAGAGTTTGTAACTGTTTGCGTCCTGTTTCTTGTGCTTTTTTACTGAGGGCAATCATATGAATCATTGATATCCATTGCAACACCCAGAGGAGTAAAAAATAATTTTACAAAATAGGGGAATGCCGCGATCAGCGGACTTTGACCTACGCACGCACGCAGTAGCCGGCAGTCACGAGACTTTAATCATGTATAATGAGCACTGCATTAATCAGCGTCTCCGTAGCACACATGGGAAAGGCAGCGCTGTGCTACATAGCACTTTAAGAATAGCATCGCCGGTTCGGATCCGGCCTGAAGCACCGATTCCGCTGTCTCACGTTGTTTTACGCGACGGTGCCCTCTGCTCAGCGTCTTCCCGATCGCCCGCGACATCTTATGAAGCAGAGTTTGTAACTGTTTGCGTCCTGTTTCTTGTGCTTTTTTACTGAGGGCAATCATATGAATCATTGATATCCATTGCAACACCCAGAGGAGTAAAAAATAATTTTACAAAATAGGGGAATGCCGCGATCGGCGGACTTTGACCTACACACGCACGCACGCACGCAGTAGCCGACAGTCACGAGACTCTAATCATGTATAATGAGCACTGCATTAATGGTGTCTCCGTAGCACACATGGGAAAGGCATCGCTGTGCTACATAGCACTTTAAGAATGTCATCGCAGGTTCGAATCCAGCCTGAAGCACCGTCAGGCTGTTTCCGCGGTCTCACGATGTTTTACGCGACGGTGCCCTCTGCTCAGCGTCTTCCCCATCGCCCGCGACATCTTATGAAGCAGAGTTTGTAACTGTTTGCGTCCTGTTTCTTGTGCTTTTTTACTGAGGGCAATCATATGAATCATTGATATCCATTGCAACACCCAGAGGAGTAAAAAATAATTTTACAAAATAGGGGAATGCCGCGATCAGCGGACTTTGACCTATGCACGCACGCACGCAGTAGCCGGCAGTCACGAGACTCTAATCATGTATAATGAGCACTGCATTAATCAGCGTCTCCGTAGCACACATGGGAAAGGCAGCGCTGTGCTACATAGCACTTTAAGAATGGCATCGCCGGTTCGAATCCGGCCTGAAGCACCGTCAGGCTGTTTCCACGGTCTCACGATGTTTTACGCGACGGTGCCCTCTGCTCAGCGTCTTCCCGATCGCCCGCGACATCTTATGAAGCAGAGAACCTGAGTGTTTGTAACTGTTTGCGTCCTGTTTCTTGTGTTTTTTTACTGAGGGCAATCATATGAATCATTGATATCCATTGCAACACCCAGAGGAGTAAAAAATAATTTTACAAAATAGGGGAATGCCGCGATCAGCGGACTTTGACCTACGCACGCACGCACGCAGTAGCCGGCAGTCACGAGACTCTAATCATGTATAATGAGCACTGCATTAATCAGCGTCTCCGTAGCACACATGGGAAAGGCAGCGCTGTGCTACATAGCACTTTAAGAATGGCATCGCCGGTTCGAATCCGGCCTGAAGCACCGTCAGGCTGTTTCCACGGTCTCACGATGTTTTACGCGACGGTGCCCTCTGCTCAGCGTCTTCCCGATCGCCCGCGACATCTTATGAAGCAGAGAACCTGAGTGTTTGTAACTGTTTGCGTCCTGTTTCTTGTGTTTTTTTACTGAGGGCAATCATATGAATCATTGATATCCATTGCAACACCCAGAGGAGTAAAAAATAATTTTACAAAATAGGGGAATGCCGCGATCAGCGGACTTTGACCTACGCACGCACGCACGCAGTAGCCGGCAGTCACGAGACTCTAATCATGTATAATGAGCACTGCATTAATCAGCGTCTCCGTAGCACACATGGGAAAGGCAGCGCTGTGCTACATAGCACTTTAACCATATCATCGCAGGTTCGAATCCGGCCTGAAGCACCTTCTGGCCCTTTCCGCGGTCTTACGTTGTTTTACGCGACGGTGCCCTCTGCTCAGCGTCTTCCCGATCGCCGGCGACATCTTATGAAGCAGAGGACCTGAGTGTTTGTAACTGATTGCGTTCTGTTTCTTGTGTTTTTTTTACTGAGGGCAATCATATGAATCATTGATATCCATTGCAACACCCAGAGGAGTAAAAAATAATTTTACAAAATAGGGGAATGCCGCGATCGGCGGACTTTGACCTACACACGCACGCACGCAGTAGCCGGCAGTCACGAGACTCTAATCATGTATAATGAGCACTGCATTAATCGGTGTCTCCGTAGCACACATGGGAAAGGCATCGCTGTGCTACATAGCACTTTAAGAATGTCATCGCAGGTTCGAATCCAGCCTGAAGCACCGTCAGGCTGTTTCCGCGGTCTCACGATGTTTTACGCGACGGTGCCCTCTGCTCAGCGTCTTCCCGATCGCCCGCGACATCTTATGAAGCAGAGTTTGTAACTGTTTGCGTCCTGTTTGTTGTGCTTTTTTACTGAGGGCAATCATATGAATCATTGATATCCATTGCAACACCCAGAGGAGTAAAAAATAATTTTACAAAATAGGGGAATGCCGCGATCAGCGGACTTTGACCTACGCACGCACGCAGTAGCCGGCAGTCACGAGACTTTAATCATGTATAATGAGCACTGCATTAATCAGCGTCTCCGTAGCACACATGGGAAAGGCAGCGCTGTGCTACATAGCACTTTAAGAATAGCATCGCCGGTTCGGATCCGGCCTGAAGCACCGATTCCGCTGTCTCACGTTGTTTTACGCGACGGTGCCCTCTGCTCAGCGTCTTCCCGATCGCCCGCGACATCTTATGAAGCAGAGAACCTGAGTGTTTGTAACTGTTTGCGTCCTGTTTCTTGTGTTTTTTTACTGAGGGCAATCATATGAATCATTGATATCCATTGCAACACCCAGAGAAGTAAAAAATAATTTTACAAAATAGGGGAATGCCGCGATCAGCGGACTTTGACCTACGCACGCACGCACGCAGTAGCCGGCAGTCACGAGACTCTAATCATGTATAATGAGCACTGCATTAATCAGCGTCTCCGTAGCACACATGGGAAAGGCAGCGCTGTGCTACATAGCACTTTAAGAATGGCATCGCCGGTTCGAATCCGGCCTGAAGCACCGTCAGGCTGTTTCCACGGTCTCACGATGTTTTACGCGACGGTGCCCTCTGCTCAGCGTCTTCCCGATCGCCCGCGACATCTTATGAAGCAGAGAACCTGAGTGTTTGTAACTGTTTGCGTCCTGTTTCTTGTGTTTTTTTACTGAGGGCAATCATATGAATCATTGATATCCATTGCAACACCCAGAGGAGTAAAAAATAATTTTACAAAATAGGGGAATGCCGCGATCAGCGGACTTTGACCTACGCACGCACGCACGCAGTAGCCGGCAGTCACGAGACTCTAATCATGTATAATGAGCACTGCATTAATCAGCGTCTCCGTAGCACACATGGGAAAGGCAGCGCTGTGCTACATAGCACTTTAACCATGTCATCGCAGGTTCGAATCCAGCCTGAAGCACCGTCAGGCTGTTTCCGCGGTCTCACGATGTTTTACCCGACGGTGCCCTCTGCTCAGCGTCTTCCCGATCGCCCGCGACATCTTATGAAGCAGAGTTTGTAACTGTTTGCGTCCTGTTTGTTGTGCTTTTTTACTGAGGGCAATCATATGAATCATTGATATCCATTGCAACACCCAGAGGAGTAAAAAATAATTTTACAAAATAGGGGAATGCCGCGATCAGCGGACTTTGACCTACGCACGCACGCACGCAGTAGCCGGCAGTCACGAGACTCTAATCATGTATAATGAGCACTGCATTAATCAGCGTCTCCGTAGCACACATGGGAAAGGCAGCGCTGTGCTACATAGCACTTTAACCATGTCATCGCAGGTTCGAATCCAGCCTGAAGCACCGTCAGGCTGTTTCCGCGGTCTCACGATGTTTTACCCGACGGTGCCCTCTGCTCAGCGTCTTCCCGATCGCCCGCGACATCTTATGAAGCAGAGTTTGTAACTGTTTGCGTCCTGTTTGTTGTGCTTTTTTACTGAGGGCAATCATATGAATCATTGATATCCATTGCAACACCCAGAGGAGTAAAAAATAATTTTACAAAATAGGGGAATGCCGCGATCAGCGGACTTTGACCTACGCACGCACGCAGTAGCCGGCAGTCACGAGACTTTAATCATGTATAATGAGCACTGCATTAATCAGCGTCTCCGTAGCACACATGGGAAAGGCAGCGCTGTGCTACATAGCACTTTAAGAATAGCATCGCCGGTTCGGATCCGGCCTGAAGCACCGATTCCGCTGTCTCACGTTGTTTTACGCGACGGTGCCCTCTGCTCAGCGTCTTCCCGATCGCCCGCGACATCTTATGAAGCAGAGAACCTGAGTGTTTGTAACTGTTTGCGTCCTGTTTCTTGTGTTTTTTTACTGAGGGCAATCATATGAATCATTGATATCCATTGCAACACCCAGAGGAGTAAAAAATAATTTTACAAAATAGGGGAATGCCGCGATCAGCGGACTTTGACCTACGCACGCACGCACGCAGTAGCCGGCAGTCACGAGACTCTAATCATGTATAATGAGCACTGCATTAATCAGCGTCTCCGTAGCACACATGGGAAAGGCAGCGCTGTGCTACATAGCACTTTAAGAATGGCATCGCCGGTTCGAATCCGGCCTGAAGCACCGTCAGGCTGTTTCCACGGTCTCACGATGTTTTACGCGACGGTGCCCTCTGCTCAGCGTCTTCCCGATCGCCCGCGACATCTTATGAAGCAGAGAACCTGAGTGTTTGTAACTGTTTGCGTCCTGTTTCTTGTGTTTTTTTACTGAGGGCAATCATATGAATCATTGATATCCATTGCAACACCCAGAGGAGTAAAAAATAATTTTACAAAATAGGGGAATGCCGCGATCAGCGGACTTTGACCTACGCACGCACGCACGCAGTAGCCGGCAGTCACGAGACTCTAATCATGTATAATGAGCACTGCATTAATCAGCGTCTCCGTAGCACACATGGGAAAGGCAGCGCTGTGCTACATAGCACTTTAACCATGTCATCGCAGGTTCGAATCCGGCCTGAAGCACCTTCTGGCCCTTTCCGCGGTCTTACGTTGTTTTACGCGACGGTGCCCTCTGCTCAGCGTCTTCCCGATCGCCGGCGACATCTTATGAAGCAGAGGACCTGAGTGTTTGTAACTGATTGCGTTCTGTTTCTTGTGTTTTTTTTACTGAGGGCAATCATATGAATCATTGATATCCATTGCAACACCCAGAGGAGTAAAAAATAATTTTACAAAATAGGGGAATGCCGCGATCGGCGGACTTTGACCTACACACGCACGCACGCAGTAGCCGGCAGTCACGAGACTCTAATCATGTATAATGAGCACTGCATTAATCGGTGTCTCCGTAGCACACATGGGAAAGGCATCGCTGTGCTACATAGCACTTTAAGAATGTCATCGCAGGTTCGAATCCAGCCTGAAGCACCGTCAGGCTGTTTCCGCGGTCTCACGATGTTTTACGCGACGGTGCCCTCTGCTCAGCGTCTTCCCGATCGCCCGCGACATCTTATGAAGCAGAGTTTGTAACTGTTTGCGTCCTGTTTGTTGTGCTTTTTTACTGAGGGCAATCATATGAATCATTGATATCCATTGCAACACCCAGAGGAGTAAAAAATAATTTTACAAAATAGGGGAATGCCGCGATCAGCGGACTTTGACCTACGCACGCACGCAGTAGCCGGCAGTCACGAGACTTTAATCATGTATAATGAGCACTGCATTAATCAGCGTCTCCGTAGCACACATGGGAAAGGCAGCGCTGTGCTACATAGCACTTTAAGAATAGCATCGCCGGTTCGGATCCGGCCTGAAGCACCGATTCCGCTGTCTCACGTTGTTTTACGCGACGGTGCCCTCTGCTCAGCGTCTTCCCGATCGCCCGCGACATCTTATGAAGCAGAGTTTGTAACTGTTTGCGTCCTGTTTCTTGTGCTTTTTTACTGAGGGCAATCATATGAATCATTGATATCCATTGCAACACCCAGAGGAGTAAAAAATAATTTTACAAAATAGGGGAATGCCGCGATCGGCGGACTTTGACCTACACACGCACGCACGCACGCAGTAGCCGACAGTCACGAGACTCTAATCATGTATAATGAGCACTGCATTAATGGTGTCTCCGTAGCACACATGGGAAAGGCATCGCTGTGCTACATAGCACTTTAAGAATGTCATCGCAGGTTCGAATCCAGCCTGAAGCACCGTCAGGCTGTTTCCGCGGTCTCACGATGTTTTACGCGACGGTGCCCTCTGCTCAGCGTCTTCCCGATCGCCCGCGACATCTTATGAAGCAGAGTTTGTAACTGTTTGCGTCCTGTTTGTTGTGCTTTTTTACTGAGGGCAATCATATGAATCATTGATATCCATTGCAACACCCAGAGGAGTAAAAAATAATTTTACAAAATAGGGGAATGCCGCGATCAGCGGACTTTGACCTACGCACGCACGCAGTAGCCGGCAGTCACGAGACTTTAATCATGTATAATGAGCACTGCATTAATCAGCGTCTCCGTAGCACACATGGGAAAGGCAGCGCTGTGCTACATAGCACTTTAAGAATAGCATCGCCGGTTCGGATCCGGCCTGAAGCACCGATTCCGCTGTCTCACGTTGTTTTAGGCGACGGTGCCCTCTGCTCAGCGTCTTCCCGATCGCCCGCGACATCTTATGAAGCAGAGTTTGTAACTGTTTGCGTCCTGTTTCTTGTGCTTTTTTACTGAGGGCAATCATATGAATCATTGATATCCATTGCAACACCCAGAGGAGTAAAAAATAATTTTACAAAATAGGGGAATGCCGCGATCGGCGGACTTTGACCTACACACGCACGCACGCACGCAGTAGCCGACAGTCACGAGACTCTAATCATGTATAATGAGCACTGCATTAATGGTGTCTCCGTAGCACACATGGGAAAGGCATCGCTGTGCTACATAGCACTTTAAGAATGTCATCGCAGGTTCGAATCCAGCCTGAAGCACCGTCAGGCTGTTTCCGCGGTCTCACGATGTTTTACGCGACGGTGCCCTCTGCTCAGCGTCTTCCCCATCGCCCGCGACATCTTATGAAGCAGAGTTTGTAACTGTTTGCGTCCTGTTTCTTGTGCTTTTTTACTGAGGGCAATCATATGAATCATTGATATCCATTGCAACACCCAGAGGAGTAAAAAATAATTTTACAAAATAGGGGAATGCCGCGATCAGCGGACTTTGACCTATGCACGCACGCACGCAGTAGCCGGCAGTCACGAGACTCTAATCATGTATAATGAGCACTGCATTAATCAGCGTCTCCGTAGCACACATGGGAAAGGCAGCGCTGTGCTACATAGCACTTTAAGAATGGCATCGCCGGTTCGAATCCGGCCTGAAGCACCGTCAGGCTGTTTCCACGGTCTCACGATGTTTTACGCGACGGTGCCCTCTGCTCAGCGTCTTCCCGATCGCCCGCGACATCTTATGAAGCAGAGAACCTGAGTGTTTGTAACTGTTTGCGTCCTGTTTCTTGTGTTTTTTTACTGAGGGCAATCATATGAATCATTGATATCCATTGCAACACCCAGAGGAGTAAAAAATAATTTTACAAAATAGGGGAATGCCGCGATCAGCGGACTTTGACCTACGCACGCACGCACGCAGTAGCCGGCAGTCACGAGACTCTAATCATGTATAATGAGCACTGCATTAATCAGCGTCTCCGTAGCACACATGGGAAAGGCAGCGCTGTGCTACATAGCACTTTAAGAATGGCATCGCCGGTTCGAATCCGGCCTGAAGCACCGTCAGGCTGTTTCCACGGTCTCACGATGTTTTACGCGACGGTGCCCTCTGCTCAGCGTCTTCCCGATCGCCCGCGACATCTTATGAAGCAGAGAACCTGAGTGTTTGTAACTGTTTGCGTCCTGTTTCTTGTGTTTTTTTACTGAGGGCAATCATATGAATCATTGATATCCATTGCAACACCCAGAGGAGTAAAAAATAATTTTACAAAATAGGGGAATGCCGCGATCAGCGGACTTTGACCTACGCACGCACGCACGCAGTAGCCGGCAGTCACGAGACTCTAATCATGTATAATGAGCACTGCATTAATCAGCGTCTCCGTAGCACACATGGGAAAGGCAGCGCTGTGCTACATAGCACTTTAACCATATCATCGCAGGTTCGAATCCGGCCTGAAGCACCTTCTGGCCCTTTCCGCGGTCTTACGTTGTTTTACGCGACGGTGCCCTCTGCTCAGCGTCTTCCCGATCGCCGGCGACATCTTATGAAGCAGAGGACCTGAGTGTTTGTAACTGATTGCGTTCTGTTTCTTGTGTTTTTTTTACTGAGGGCAATCATATGAATCATTGATATCCATTGCAACACCCAGAGGAGTAAAAAATAATTTTACAAAATAGGGGAATGCCGCGATCGGCGGACTTTGACCTACACACGCACGCACGCAGTAGCCGGCAGTCACGAGACTCTAATCATGTATAATGAGCACTGCATTAATCGGTGTCTCCGTAGCACACATGGGAAAGGCATCGCTGTGCTACATAGCACTTTAAGAATGTCATCGCAGGTTCGAATCCAGCCTGAAGCACCGTCAGGCTGTTTCCGCGGTCTCACGATGTTTTACGCGACGGTGCCCTCTGCTCAGCGTCTTCCCGATCGCCCGCGACATCTTATGAAGCAGAGTTTGTAACTGTTTGCGTCCTGTTTGTTGTGCTTTTTTACTGAGGGCAATCATATGAATCATTGATATCCATTGCAACACCCAGAGGAGTAAAAAATAATTTTACAAAATAGGGGAATGCCGCGATCAGCGGACTTTGACCTACGCACGCACGCAGTAGCCGGCAGTCACGAGACTTTAATCATGTATAATGAGCACTGCATTAATCAGCGTCTCCGTAGCACACATGGGAAAGGCAGCGCTGTGCTACATAGCACTTTAAGAATAGCATCGCCGGTTCGGATCCGGCCTGAAGCACCGATTCCGCTGTCTCACGTTGTTTTACGCGACGGTGCCCTCTGCTCAGCATCTTCCCGATCGCCCGCGACATCTTATGAAGCAGAGAACCTGAGTGTTTGTAACTGTTTGCGTCCTGTTTCTTGTGTTTTTTTACTGAGGGCAATCATATGAATCATTGATATCCATTGCAACACCCAGAGAAGTAAAAAATAATTTTACAAAATAGGGGAATGCCGCGATCAGCGGACTTTGACCTACGCACGCACGCACGCAGTAGCCGGCAGTCACGAGACTCTAATCATGTATAATGAGCACTGCATTAATCAGCGTCTCCGTAGCACACATGGGAAAGGCAGCGCTGTGCTACATAGCACTTTAAGAATGGCATCGCCGGTTCGAATCCGGCCTGAAGCACCGTCAGGCTGTTTCCACGGTCTCACGATGTTTTACGCGACGGTGCCCTCTGCTCAGCGTCTTCCCGATCGCCCGCGACATCTTATGAAGCAGAGAACCTGAGTGTTTGTAACTGTTTGCGTCCTGTTTCTTGTGTTTTTTTACTGAGGGCAATCATATGAATCATTGATATCCATTGCAACACCCAGAGGAGTAAAAAATAATTTTACAAAATAGGGGAATGCCGCGATCAGCGGACTTTGACCTACGCACGCACGCACGCAGTAGCCGGCAGTCACGAGACTCTAATCATGTATAATGAGCACTGCATTAATCAGCGTCTCCGTAGCACACATGGGAAAGGCAGCGCTGTGCTACATAGCACTTTAACCATGTCATCGCAGGTTCGAATCCAGCCTGAAGCACCGTCAGGCTGTTTCCGCGGTCTCACGATGTTTTACCCGACGGTGCCCTCTGCTCAGCGTCTTCCCGATCGCCCGCGACATCTTATGAAGCAGAGTTTGTAACTGTTTGCGTCCTGTTTGTTGTGCTTTTTTACTGAGGGCAATCATATGAATCATTGATATCCATTGCAACACCCAGAGGAGTAAAAAATAATTTTACAAAATAGGGGAATGCCGCGATCAGCGGACTTTGACCTACGCACGCACGCAGTAGCCGGCAGTCACGAGACTTTAATCATGTATAATGAGCACTGCATTAATCAGCGTCTCCG
The DNA here is from genome assembly GCF_046254945.1 of Alosa pseudoharengus. NCBI lineage: Eukaryota > Metazoa > Chordata > Actinopteri > Clupeiformes > Clupeidae > Alosa > Alosa pseudoharengus. The sequence continues at coordinate 127,803 of NW_027468837.1, forward strand.
TAGCACACATGGGAAAGGCAGCGCTGTGCTACATAGCACTTTAAGAATAGCATCGCCGGTTCGGATCCGGCCTGAAGCACCGATTCCGCTGTCTCACGTTGTTTTAGGCGACGGTGCCCTCTGCTCAGCGTCTTCCCGATCGCCCGCGACATCTTATGAAGCAGAGTTTGTAACTGTTTGCGTCCTGTTTCTTGTGCTTTTTTACTGAGGGCAATCATATGAATCATTGATATCCATTGCAACACCCAGAGGAGTAAAAAATAATTTTACAAAATAGGGGAATGCCGCGATCGGCGGACTTTGACCTACACACGCACGCACGCACGCAGTAGCCGACAGTCACGAGACTCTAATCATGTATAATGAGCACTGCATTAATGGTGTCTCCGTAGCACACATGGGAAAGGCATCGCTGTGCTACATAGCACTTTAAGAATGTCATCGCAGGTTCGAATCCAGCCTGAAGCACCGTCAGGCTGTTTCCGCGGTCTCACGATGTTTTACGCGACGGTGCCCTCTGCTCAGCGTCTTCCCCATCGCCCGCGACATCTTATGAAGCAGAGTTTGTAACTGTTTGCGTCCTGTTTCTTGTGCTTTTTTACTGAGGGCAATCATATGAATCATTGATATCCATTGCAACACCCAGAGGAGTAAAAAATAATTTTACAAAATAGGGGAATGCCGCGATCAGCGGACTTTGACCTACGCACGCACGCAGTAGCCGGCAGTCACGAGACTTTAATCATGTATAATGAGCACTGCATTAATCAGCGTCTCCGTAGCACACATGGGAAAGGCAGCGCTGTGCTACATAGCACTTTAAGAATAGCATCGCCGGTTCGGATCCGGCCTGAAGCACCGATTCCGCTGTCTCACGTTGTTTTACGCGACGGTGCCCTCTGCTCAGCGTCTTCCCGATCGCCCGCGACATCTTATGAAGCAGAGTTTGTAACTGTTTGCGTCCTGTTTCTTGTGCTTTTTTACTGAGGGCAATCATATGAATCATTGATATCCATTGCAACACCCAGAGGAGTAAAAAATAATTTTACAAAATAGGGGAATGCCGCGATCGGCGGACTTTGACCTACACACGCACGCACGCACGCAGTAGCCGACAGTCACGAGACTCTAATCATGTATAATGAGCACTGCATTAATGGTGTCTCCGTAGCACACATGGGAAAGGCATCGCTGTGCTACATAGCACTTTAAGAATGTCATCGCAGGTTCGAATCCAGCCTGAAGCACCGTCAGGCTGTTTCCGCGGTCTCACGATGTTTTACGCGACGGTGCCCTCTGCTCAGCGTCTTCCCCATCGCCCGCGACATCTTATGAAGCAGAGTTTGTAACTGTTTGCGTCCTGTTTCTTGTGCTTTTTTACTGAGGGCAATCATATGAATCATTGATATCCATTGCAACACCCAGAGGAGTAAAAAATAATTTTACAAAATAGGGGAATGCCGCGATCAGCGGACTTTGACCTATGCACGCACGCACGCAGTAGCCGGCAGTCACGAGACTCTAATCATGTATAATGAGCACTGCATTAATCAGCGTCTCCGTAGCACACATGGGAAAGGCAGCGCTGTGCTACATAGCACTTTAAGAATGGCATCGCCGGTTCGAATCCGGCCTGAAGCACCGTCAGGCTGTTTCCACGGTCTCACGATGTTTTACGCGACGGTGCCCTCTGCTCAGCGTCTTCCCGATCGCCCGCGACATCTTATGAAGCAGAGAACCTGAGTGTTTGTAACTGTTTGCGTCCTGTTTCTTGTGTTTTTTTACTGAGGGCAATCATATGAATCATTGATATCCATTGCAACACCCAGAGGAGTAAAAAATAATTTTACAAAATAGGGGAATGCCGCGATCAGCGGACTTTGACCTACGCACGCACGCACGCAGTAGCCGGCAGTCACGAGACTCTAATCATGTATAATGAGCACTGCATTAATCAGCGTCTCCGTAGCACACATGGGAAAGGCAGCGCTGTGCTACATAGCACTTTAAGAATGGCATCGCCGGTTCGAATCCGGCCTGAAGCACCGTCAGGCTGTTTCCACGGTCTCACGATGTTTTACGCGACGGTGCCCTCTGCTCAGCGTCTTCCCGATCGCCCGCGACATCTTATGAAGCAGAGAACCTGAGTGTTTGTAACTGTTTGCGTCCTGTTTCTTGTGTTTTTTTACTGAGGGCAATCATATGAATCATTGATATCCATTGCAACACCCAGAGGAGTAAAAAATAATTTTACAAAATAGGGGAATGCCGCGATCAGCGGACTTTGACCTACGCACGCACGCACGCAGTAGCCGGCAGTCACGAGACTCTAATCATGTATAATGAGCACTGCATTAATCAGCGTCTCCGTAGCACACATGGGAAAGGCAGCGCTGTGCTACATAGCACTTTAACCATATCATCGCAGGTTCGAATCCGGCCTGAAGCACCTTCTGGCCCTTTCCGCGGTCTTACGTTGTTTTACGCGACGGTGCCCTCTGCTCAGCGTCTTCCCGATCGCCGGCGACATCTTATGAAGCAGAGGACCTGAGTGTTTGTAACTGATTGCGTTCTGTTTCTTGTGTTTTTTTTACTGAGGGCAATCATATGAATCATTGATATCCATTGCAACACCCAGAGGAGTAAAAAATAATTTTACAAAATAGGGGAATGCCGCGATCGGCGGACTTTGACCTACACACGCACGCACGCAGTAGCCGGCAGTCACGAGACTCTAATCATGTATAATGAGCACTGCATTAATCGGTGTCTCCGTAGCACACATGGGAAAGGCATCGCTGTGCTACATAGCACTTTAAGAATGTCATCGCAGGTTCGAATCCAGCCTGAAGCACCGTCAGGCTGTTTCCGCGGTCTCACGATGTTTTACGCGACGGTGCCCTCTGCTCAGCGTCTTCCCGATCGCCCGCGACATCTTATGAAGCAGAGTTTGTAACTGTTTGCGTCCTGTTTGTTGTGCTTTTTTACTGAGGGCAATCATATGAATCATTGATATCCATTGCAACACCCAGAGGAGTAAAAAATAATTTTACAAAATAGGGGAATGCCGCGATCAGCGGACTTTGACCTACGCACGCACGCAGTAGCCGGCAGTCACGAGACTTTAATCATGTATAATGAGCACTGCATTAATCAGCGTCTCCGTAGCACACATGGGAAAGGCAGCGCTGTGCTACATAGCACTTTAAGAATAGCATCGCCGGTTCGGATCCGGCCTGAAGCACCGATTCCGCTGTCTCACGTTGTTTTACGCGACGGTGCCCTCTGCTCAGCGTCTTCCCGATCGCCCGCGACATCTTATGAAGCAGAGAACCTGAGTGTTTGTAACTGTTTGCGTCCTGTTTCTTGTGTTTTTTTACTGAGGGCAATCATATGAATCATTGATATCCATTGCAACACCCAGAGAAGTAAAAAATAATTTTACAAAATAGGGGAATGCCGCGATCAGCGGACTTTGACCTACGCACGCACGCACGCAGTAGCCGGCAGTCACGAGACTCTAATCATGTATAATGAGCACTGCATTAATCAGCGTCTCCGTAGCACACATGGGAAAGGCAGCGCTGTGCTACATAGCACTTTAAGAATGGCATCGCCGGTTCGAATCCGGCCTGAAGCACCGTCAGGCTGTTTCCACGGTCTCACGATGTTTTACGCGACGGTGCCCTCTGCTCAGCGTCTTCCCGATCGCCCGCGACATCTTATGAAGCAGAGAACCTGAGTGTTTGTAACTGTTTGCGTCCTGTTTCTTGTGTTTTTTTACTGAGGGCAATCATATGAATCATTGATATCCATTGCAACACCCAGAGGAGTAAAAAATAATTTTACAAAATAGGGGAATGCCGCGATCAGCGGACTTTGACCTACGCACGCACGCACGCAGTAGCCGGCAGTCACGAGACTCTAATCATGTATAATGAGCACTGCATTAATCAGCGTCTCCGTAGCACACATGGGAAAGGCAGCGCTGTGCTACATAGCACTTTAACCATGTCATCGCAGGTTCGAATCCAGCCTGAAGCACCGTCAGGCTGTTTCCGCGGTCTCACGATGTTTTACCCGACGGTGCCCTCTGCTCAGCGTCTTCCCGATCGCCCGCGACATCTTATGAAGCAGAGTTTGTAACTGTTTGCGTCCTGTTTGTTGTGCTTTTTTACTGAGGGCAATCATATGAATCATTGATATCCATTGCAACACCCAGAGGAGTAAAAAATAATTTTACAAAATAGGGGAATGCCGCGATCAGCGGACTTTGACCTACGCACGCACGCAGTAGCCGGCAGTCACGAGACTTTAATCATGTATAATGAGCACTGCATTAATCAGCGTCTCCGTAGCACACATGGGAAAGGCAGCGCTGTGCTACATAGCACTTTAAGAATAGCATCGCCGGTTCGGATCCGGCCTGAAGCACCGATTCCGCTGTCTCACGTTGTTTTACGCGACGGTGCCCTCTGCTCAGCGTCTTCCCGATCGCCCGCGACATCTTATGAAGCAGAGAACCTGAGTGTTTGTAACTGTTTGCGTCCTGTTTCTTGTGTTTTTTTACTGAGGGCAATCATATGAATCATTGATATCCATTGCAACACCCAGAGGAGTAAAAAATTATTTTACAAAATAGGGGAATGCCGCGATCAGCGGACTTTGACCTACGCACGCACGCACGCAGTAGCCGGCAGTCACGAGACTCTAATCATGTATAATGAGCACTGCATTAATCAGCGTCTCCGTAGCACACATGGGAAAGGCAGCGCTGTGCTACATAGCACTTTAAGAATAGCATCGCCGGTTCGGATCCGGCCTGAAGCACCGATTCCGCTGTCTCACGTTGTTTTACGCGACGGTGCCCTCTGCTCAGCGTCTTCCCGATCGCCCGCGACATCTTATGAAGCAGAGAACCTGAGTGTTTGTAACTGTTTGCGTCCTGTTTCTTGTGTTTTTTTACTGAGGGCAATCATATGAATCATTGATATCCATTGCAACACCCAGAGGAGTAAAAAATTATTTTACAAAATAGGGGAATGCCGCGATCAGCGGACTTTGACCTACGCACGCACGCACGCAGTAGCCGGCAGTCACGAGACTCTAATCATGTATAATGAGCACTGCATTAATCAGCGTCTCCGTAGCACACATGGGAAAGGCAGCGCTGTGCTACATAGCACTTTAAGAATGGCATCGCCGGTTCGAATCCGGCCTGAAGCACCGTCAGGCTGTTTCCACGGTCTCACGATGTTTTACGCGACGGTGCCCTCTGCTCAGCGTCTTCCCGATCGCCCGAGACATCTTATGAAGCAGAGAACCTGAGTGTTTGTAACTGTTTGCGTCCTGTTTCTTGTGTTTTTTTACTGAGGGCAATCATATGAATCATTGATATCCATTGCAACACCCAGAGGAGTAAAAAATAATTTTACAAAATAGGGGAATGCCGCGATCAGCGGACTTTGACCTACGCACGCACGCACGCAGTAGCCGGCAGTCACGAGACTCTAATCATGTATAATGAGCACTGCATTAATCAGCGTCTCCGTAGCACACATGGGAAAGGCAGCGCTGTGCTACATAGCACTTTAACCATGTCATCGCAGGTTCGAATCCGGCCTGAAGCACCTTCTGGCCCTTTCCGCGGTCTTACGTTGTTTTACGCGACGGTGCCCTCTGCTCAGCGTCTTCCCGATCGCCGGCGACATCTTATGAAGCAGAGGACCTGAGTGTTTGTAACTGATTGCGTTCTGTTTCTTGTGTTTTTTTTACTGAGGGCAATCATATGAATCATTGATATCCATTGCAACACCCAGAGGAGTAAAAAATAATTTTACAAAATAGGGGAATGCCGCGATCGGCGGACTTTGACCTACACACGCACGCACGCAGTAGCCGGCAGTCACGAGACTCTAATCATGTATAATGAGCACTGCATTAGTCGGTGTCTCCGTAGCACACATGGGAAAGGCATCGCTGTGCTACATAGCACTTTAAGAATGTCAGCGCAGGTTCGAATCCAGCCTGAAGCACCGTCAGGCTGTTTCCGCGGTCTCACGATGTTTTACCCGACGGTGCCCTCTGCTCAGCGTCTTCCCGATCGCCCGCGACATCTTATGAAGCAGAGTTTGTAACTGTTTGCGTCCTGTTTGTTGTGCTTTTTTACTGAGGGCAATCATATGAATCATTGATATCCATTGCAACACCCAGAGGAGTAAAAAATAATTTTACAAAATAGGGGAATGCCGCGATCAGCGGACTTTGACCTACGCACGCACGCAGTAGCCGGCAGTCACGAGACTTTAATCATGTATAATGAGCACTGCATTAATCAGCGTCTCCGTAGCACACATGGGAAAGGCAGCGCTGTGCTACATAGCACTTTAAGAATAGCATCGCCGGTTCGGATCCGGCCTGAAGCACCGATTCCGCTGTCTCACGTTGTTTTACGCGACGGTGCCCTCTGCTGCACGATCTGATATCACCAAGTAACTAACAGTCCAGGATCAATAACGAAGTTATTTGCCCTGGATTAACATTACAACCAACCAATAAGTGGCAAGTTTGGATTGTGATGTGATTAAAAGTGCGACGTGAAGGTGAAAAAAACAGGCTCCCGCCAATTTCACATTTCAGAGCTACTAGCCATGCATCGCAGACAAGTGGATTCTTCACTGTGTGATTCTTGATTCTTTACAATCGTGCCTTACAGGTAAGAGCCTATTTCCAAGAGTTTTAAGCACTCAAAACGATTATTTGCCTCTTGAACGTTTTCAAAACCATTATAGAGTTAATGTGTCTAAAAACAATCTAATAATGATATCTAGCATAACTAGGTAGTGTGTTAGCTGTTCTAAATTTGGAAAAGGTTGAGCTACCAAGTCTGATATTGATACGAAAAAAAATATTAGTGCCCAGTTATATCTCTTAACATGATGGAATGCCTGTCATTAGGCTGTAGGCTAAGCACTTTGATCCTATGAAAAACAGGCTACCTAGCATGACCAGCTAGTGCAATAGCAGACTTGTGGTGGTATGAACTAGCCTAAAGGTAGCTTAGCCTACTACTAAAATGTTCAAGCTAATAGCCAGTGTGAGTCTGTAGACATGTTTGCATAAATAATATTACAGACAAAACTCCTTAGCAATGTGTGTTTTAATCAAACTTTATGGCATTAGCAACGCATACACGCGATGCTACAATTAGCTGCAAGTCTCCCGCCTCACATGAAAGTGGTGGTGTTGGGGGGCAATTTATTTCTGACAGACAGAAATATCACACCTTCATTGATAGCAGTGGAGGTGATGAAAGTGAATTTGAATTGAAACGGATTAGCAATAAAAAATAAAGCGTTAGTCCAGGAGCATCACAGAATCACATTTATCTTGTGGTATCGCAAAATGTTAGCCCAGGACCATCACAGAGTGACATTCATCCTGGACTGTTGTTTATTGTTAGTCCTGGACAATCACAGCCACAGTTTTTCTATGCTGTCATTAAGTGTTGATCCAGGACCATCACAGAGTGACATTCATCCTGGACTGTTGTTTATTGTTAGTCCTGGACAATCACAACCACAGTTATTCTATGCTGTCATTAAGTGTTGATCCAGGACCATCACAGAGTGACATTCATCCTGGACTGTTGTTTATTGTTAGTCCTGGACAATCACAGCCACAGTTTTTCTATGCTGTCATTAAGTGTTGATCCAGGACCATCACAGAGTGACATTCATCCTGGACTGTTGTTTATTGTTAGTCCTGGACAATCACAGCCGCAGTTATTCTATGCTGTCATTAAGTGTTGATCCAGGACCACCAGCATTATGTTTAGCCTGGGCCCACATATGACAGTGACATTCATCCTTACTTTGTCCACACCTTATTTTAATCATTTGAATCTATGTTTCAGAAAACTGGGAAACCTTTCAGGATGCCTGGTAAGTGTGAAAGGCTGCGTGATAAAAAGTGTCATCATTAGTTTATTTCAAATTATGTCAAATTAAAGATATCCTTTTCCTTTTTATTAGATAACCTTGTTGGAACGGTTGGACCTCACACTATCTATGTGTCTAGTCTGAAGAATCTTTTCGAGGACGCATATATTTCAGATGAGGTTCCAACTAATTTTCAGCCATGTGTCTATATGTTAATGTAGATGCATGGAAATTATGTCACATATGATTTTAAGTTTTAAAACCAGATAAATTGCTACTTTTACTTTTTGAAAAAATATGTAAATACAACATTAAAAGCTGGAGGGGGGGGGCATGGTAGAATTTGCCTATTAACCTACTAGTGCTGTTCAGCAAACAATGTACAGCACATTTTGGGTTCAAAGAGTAATTTGAAAGAAAATCATTGGAATGCATGCAGGAATTTGAATTGATCTAACTATGTTTCTTCAACAGGTGATCGATTCTTTCCTTTTTCTGCTCTGCAAGGTATTATTATTAATACTGAGCATTTAATTATCAGTACTCATGAGGCAGATGCAGGATGTGATAATATACTTTGGCTAAGTTTTTAAATGTAATCTCACTATTTCTGTGTTTTTGTTTGACGCAGGACTCTCCAGGTACCATTAATGTACCAAGCCACATAATGACCAAAATCTCGGAGGGTTCTTCTAGAGCCAGAAACTCCTACTTTTTGAAGGTGTGTGTGTGTATTTTCTTAATGTGCAGTAGGTCAGCAGACTTGGGCTTACTATACCTATTGTGGTCATTTAAATTTTGACGTTTTTAACTTCTTCTTTCTCTCCTGTTAGATGAACATCTTCCAGAAGTATGTCGTGGGAGCCATGCTGGAGAACAGCAATCATTGGACTCTTTTTGTAAGTGCTCTGCTGCTTGCTCTTTTTCACATGCTTTCCGTGCATAAAAACTGTTGAAATTTGGAATCTGTAAAACTCACAATGTTCTCTGCTCTAGTATGCAGGCATAGAACGGAGAATTGTAGTTTATATGAACTCCCTTGGAGAGTCCAAAGCCAAGGAACAGGATATCCTGAACAACTGGAGGTAAAATCCGCAAACAGTGGCAACCTATTTTTTACCTGATTAACACTATACTGGGGTCCATTTCCCTAATGCATAGTTCCTAACTATGATGCACCTTCTGTGGTAGCCGAGTTACAGTTATAACTCCTTGAATCTATACAAAATAACTACCTCATTATCTTTTCTCCATTCTGACCAGCTCATTTGCTGCAGCGAGGGGCTGTGATGGGCCCTGGGAGATTGTTAATGTCCAGCATCCAATGCAGACAGATGGACACTCTTGTGGTGTCCATGTCATTCTGGTAATTTTTGTTGATATTGCATTGCATTGTTGCACTAAATCAGTGATTATTTTTGTCAACATAGCACTCACTATATTTCTTCAGTGCCCTCATCACATACTGTACATATTCAAACCTGGAAGCTACTTATAAGTACAGTTCAATCTTCCGGAACATTTAGCATGTCTGCTGGAGAAGGTTTTGGTCACAAGCTTATTTCTCTAATCTTTAGGCCACTTTGTTCTTCATTCCCCAGTATGCACAAGCGCTCTTACATGGTGGGGCAGTTGAGCAGGGCATTGTGAAGGACTTTGGATGGGAGATGTCCGAAATACGAGCACAGCTGTGCCATGATCTTTTCAGGTCATTAGGTAAAGTATTTCAGTTATCTAACATTATACATAGTATACATAGTAAATGGGATAGATTTGTTTATGCTTTTACTTAAAGTCCCACTGCGGCAAAAGTCGAGTTTGTAACTGTATTCCACATCTGTTCTGTTCTATGTAGCTCTGTCGAATATTTGGGCACTGACACCTGATATTCTTAATGTGCATAAAAAGATGATTCAAATGACACCAAATAAGTTTGCTATAGGCTATTTACTTCCACCTTTGACTTCCACCTTCGCTTTTAGGACTATAAAGGCCTAAAAATAACCTTTTTTTTTGTAATGCCCACTATGCTTTACCACCAACACATTCTGATGATGTGAGTACACACAGGATGAGGAAGAAACCCTGAATACAAATCATGTTAATTTATGGTATACATGAAATTGGTTAACCATCAGCATGGTTTCTATGTATTAACTTTAAATTAATTTCATCTGTAGACAGGACACAAAAGTGCAGCGACTGCCGGCGGATAATGCGATCTGAAACAAAGGTGAAGTATACCATGTAACCATTTATGGGAATAATCTTTATTGGGGCAGTTTAAAAATCATGTTTGAGTGTAACTATCATTTGTTTGACCTATTCTCCGTCCTCACTTTGCTTCGAGTACCCTTATTTCGTCCCTTCATGTACACCAGGGGTATTCAATTACTTAAGCCCTCCTCAAGCAATGGCCCGGAGCATCATAATATTTGAATGATTAACATGCCTGTATAGGCTATCTGTCTATCTATCTATCTATCTATCTATCTTTTTTATTTATCTATCTATATCAAAGTCCTTTTAGGCAAGTCCCTCCACTCGGCGGCGATATCTCAATGCTTTTTGGGGACTTATCGGGCATCTATTCGGCAGAAATGCGCATGGCTTCACAACACCAACTTTGCTCCAGCTGCGAGATCACAACACATGATTGGCACAATGTCTTCACAACACACCACATGATTGGCTCAATGTATTCACATGTCCACGTTTTGCCGCGGAAGGGGTGGGATATGTGTAGACAGACTAACCCAATGCATTTCTATAGAGGATTTTCTGAGTGCTGTGTCTCTTTATTAGAAAGTCTCTGTCTATATATCCGGCTATTGGGAGTAAAACAGAGTAGCCTGAGCTATTTTAAGATCTTAACGTGAACTTGAAATAAGATTTAAGCTGAGACAAGGAGGGATATTCCACAGCTGGTTCCTTGAACCCATCCATCAACAACTTTAAATGTTTTTTGTAAGGTATCACCAATATCAATTTAATGTTACAGATGTGTGGCTACATACTGTACATTCTTAAAATGGTTCTGGTCTAGAATATCTATTGAAAACTTCACAATGTGTTTTTAGAGCGTGATCTGCAGGGGACCTGATGGCTATTTTTAGAAGGTGCGCTGGGGGCGCCTCATAGCCGTTCTGCGGGCTACCTGGTGCCCGCGGGCACTGTGTTGGAGACCACTGTGTTATAGCCTACGAAACATTTAGCGCAGCTGTGAAAATCTGTAGTGAAAATCTCAATATGGTCCGGGTCCGGATAGGATCACGTCAGGGTCCGGGTCCGGACCCAGACCGCGGCCCGCCAATTGAAGACCCCTGATGTACACCATGTAGGAATGACAATTAACACACCTTCCTAAATTTAAAAACCTTAATCCTTAAAGTGTAACTTTATTAGTATTTGACAACTTTCTTTCCATTTAAGGTCAAGTGTGATGGCTGTGCTGCCTACAGGCATGCACGCTGTGCAACAAAAGTGTGTCCTATTTGCGCCTATTGTAAAGGTGAGTACATATTCTGTTCAACAATTTATCACTCTAATTTTACTTAGTATAAAACTTTTTTAACATTAACAGATGATTGATAACTGCATGTGAACTGATTGTGAACTTAGTTGTACTGAACTTGAATTCATGATTCTAAAATGCTACAGAGCACTTACATTCATCTTTATACTTCAGAGATCAGAAAAAATTTAGCAGACAAGGGACAGATTTTTGGGAGTATATGGGGAGAAGACATGGAAGAAGAAGGAAGGAAAGGAAGGAGGAAGGAAGATATGTTAGGAGATGAAGGGGGAGAAGATCAGGGAAAGGGAAACCTTGAGGGCAGTGACAGCAAGGACGAAGACCAGGGCAGGGTCCAGGAAATGGAGGAAGAAGAACAGGGACAGGTCCAGGAAAAGGAGGAAGAAGAACAGGGACAGGTCCAGGAAAAGGAGGAAGAAGAACAGGGACAGGTCCAGGAAAAGGAGGAAGAAGAACAGGGACTGGCCCAGGAAAAGGAGGACGGCCAGAGACTGGCCCAGGAAAAGGAGGAGCAAGGCAGTATTGCAGTCCCTGGTCGCCTAGCGGTCACGGGGGCCAAAAAAAAAATTTACAAAATGACTCCGGCGGAAATACAGCGAAGAATTAAAGGTGAAAACATGTCGGCCAATGTCTTCAGGAGTCTTATTGGGGTAGGTTTTCATGAAATGTCTGTAGTGCCAATTTATATTCCTAATCACATTGAGGATAAGTAAGTATAAGTATATATACTCTTGTGATCCTGTGAGGGAAATTTGGTCTCTGCATTTATCCCAATCTGTGAATTAGTGAAACACTCTCCGCACACCGTGAACCACACACTAATCCCGGTGCAGTGAGCTGCCTGCAACAACAGTGGCTCGTGGAACAGTGAGGGGTTAGGTGCCTTGCTCAAGGGCACTTCAGCCGTGCCTACTGATCGGGGTTCGAACAGGCAACCCTCCGGTTCCAAGTCCGAAGCGCTAACCAGTAGGCCACGGCTGCCTCAACCCACTATACAGTTGCCAGTGAAATTATTCAACCCCCTCTTGATATTGTTTAACTATTTTTTTTTTTCAAGAAACAGTGTACCTGACCCAATTTAGACCGCACTATATAAAACAAGATGTGGTTTAACTAAATTCAACCCAAAATGGCTCCAACAAGCTTCTTCAAATTACCACTGTGCTGCCAAATCCTACAAAGATAGGGACTCTTTTTTTACTTTTAAGCTATAGATTCAAAAAGAAATAGAGTCCTTACAATTTTCAATTTCATTCTCTTTCTAGGGAAGAAGGGCAAACCTGCCTCCAGTGGTACTGCAGCAGCCACCAAAAAAGAAAACAAAAACGACAATTTTCAGCTGTCTTACAGAGGGAGAGGCCATGGACTTGGCGGATGGGTTTGCAGGGAGCCTGGTCCACAATGTCAATTCAGCTGACATCTGTCAGGGTGTCACTGAAGACATGGCAGACAAAACAAAGTAAGTATTATGATCCAATCACAGTATTATAGTTCGTCAAGTCTGAAGTATCACCTCAATGCACCTGTCTGTACTGTATATCATCACATTGCACTTTTCTGCTTATTTGCACCTCTGGTTAGACGCAAACTGCATTTTGTTGTCTTTGTACTTGTACTCTTCACAATCAATGGCAATGAAGTTGAATCTAACCTAAACTAATCTTTGACAGTGAATGGAAACTTCAGTCATTTGCATTTATCATGCTAAAAATCTGATTCTAGGCACTACACTGATGCCAAACCTGATTTACATTTACAAGGCGGGATGTGATAAAAGCATGGATAATTGTTTTTTGTGATTGTTGTGATATTAAAAAAAAAGGTTTGAGCTTAGCTAAAGTTCTTAGATGATAAAAGCGGCCCTTCACCACACTGCTCACTAGTTTACTAAAATTGAAAGAACTATCAACTAGGACACCAATATTTTTAACTACAGTTTGCAGATATGCAGAAAGGAGGCCTAGTGTGCTGATTGAGCTGTTAATGATGCTGGGGTAGCCAAATTAATATCACTTCAGTTCAGTCATTGAGTTGTAGAAAAGTGTATAATGTTAGTTTGGCTTTTCATTGATTGACTCGTCTGCCAAAATTGTTTTTAAAATATGTCTAAATATGTAAAATATGTAATAGCCAAAAATGGATGCATGTGATTTAGTTTATTTTTTAATCGATTCACAGCCCTAGTTTTAAACCATATGCCATACCGTAGGTCTTATAATAATTTGTTGTTTTGCTGTGATTGATGTTTTTTTTTCACAGACAGACTCTGATGAAGATGATCCAAAACGCCAAAATGTACGATTGCGACTCTGCTTTTAGTTTAGAGACCCATTCGTTCGGACCAGCTGCACTGGTCCATGTTCTTTCCGTGCTGTGCGCGAAATTGGATCAATTGAATGTTTAGTCCCAAAATGTAAAAAAATAAAAATACTAAACAGAATGATGTCGTTGTTGTTCATGATGCAGACTTTTTAGTTTCTAAATAAAAACATATTCTTCATTCTGAGTTTCTTTTTTTTAAATAATTTCATACATTTACATGTATGGGCAAATTGAACACACAATAACACTGTCTAATCAGTTCAAGTAGTTCATTGTCGTGCTACTCCAACGGAATTACCGGTATAAGTGATAATAATGGGGTGTGATGAAATAGTGTGTGTAGGGAGGGGGTATGGTATAATGGTTAGGCTAGCCTACAGAAAATCTAATTAACCAAATTGTGTGATATGAGTTTTTAAATGTATGCCTACAATGGTTTATTAAGGAAACATATAGTGATTTATATGGTCAGTCATAATGTTCAATTTAATGAATAGTAAGGGAATTTGCACCATAGCCAATGCAGACAAAATTTCATATCTGCTGTGAGTCATGTCAGCTGGCGCAGGCGCAATCTATTATTTAATAATGTGCGTTCTACATGCAGTCACTTTTTTCCATAGACTGAAAGGAAACAAGCCCCCCCCCCCGTATTCTCCATAAAGATTAGTCAATTATGTACCTACTTCCTTCTGACATTCTCTAAATGACTTACGCCTACTGGTTGTGTGGGGTGTAATGGTGTGTGTGTTGGGGGGTGTAAAGATGACACAGAACACGCACGATAATTTGTGTTCTAGACACATGCTTTATTAGTACTCTCATTCATGTTATACTGAATCAAACAATTTTTAATCTCATACAGAATCAGAACCAACTTCACCGTCATAACAGAGTTCATAGCTTAACCAACTCTTGTTTTATTATACACCCCTGAGGTCAGATCAGGCCCGGATCTGGGCAACATCCGCTACAAGTAACAGCGGAGACAGTCTTTCATCACATATCATCAATATGCACACATAATTATACTGTAAGAGCATTAGACAGTATCTTTTGCCTGTTGCACTACAAGGGTTTGGTTTAGAATTGCCCTGACCCCCATTACTGCTTAGAGAATCTGAGGCGTTTATGTTTAAATGTTGAGCTTCTCAATCGCTTTTTGAGAGGGTAATCAGGGGTTTCCACTGTCTTCGCTGGTGTTTCAGCTTTGCAAGACAAAGTGCCTGAACCCATAGTACCTTTTCGACTTGGAAATAATGGTCTGATTTTAAGGGTTCTGTCAACAACATTAATGGGATATGGGACATTGATGTGACCTTGACTCTCTGCCTGTACAACATGGCTATGTAGTCTGTCTATCATATCTTCAATGCGATTGGGAATGTTTGTCCAACAGCTAACAATCCGCGTGACATTCATTAATTTTTCAACACTTGTCAACTCAGTAGTACTGCTCCCCATGGTTGGCACAGAAACTCCTGCACTGTCTGAATTGCTTTGCACCAATTTATCTGTGTTTAGATTATCCATAGTACTAGTGCTACATATGGTTGGCCCAGGGACATCTGCACTGTCTGAATGACTTTGCACTGATTTCTCTGTGATTAGATTGCCAATTGTAGTGCTTCCAGTGGTTGGCAATGGGACATACAGAGTGTCAGAATTACTTTGATCAAATCCTCTGTTTTTTTCAACAACAAGTACAATGAATGAATGTGCATTTATTCTTTATACGTCCAGCAAATTGCAAATTTTGGATGATTGTAAAGTAATCCTCAGCTTTTCCCAGAAGCACTTGAATGAGGTCATCGATGCGCCTGTTTCTGGAGCCGCCGAGAAACTGGTACTTCAGCCTGTGGAAAAATCTGAAGAACAATATTTATAAAACAATAATTATACTGATTGCTATCAATGCTAGACACCTGTTAAATACACAGTAGGATATGTATGGCTAATAACTTAGTATGTATAGCATGTAAGGTTGGGCAAAAATGACATTTTTACCGTTCAATCACATTATTCGTTTCCGAATCCAAGTGGTTGAAGCAACGTCCATAATTTGACCACATGTGCCCAATATCCTCCCAGTGCCTTTTGAAGTAATGGCACACAGCTGGGTACTGTTTAAATTCATGACAGAACTTCTCTGATGTGGCTTTGTATTCAGCAACCTCCAAGAAATATGAAAAACACAAGTTTACATGGTACATGAATCACATCATTTTCAAATACATTAGTGGATGTAGTATGCTGTAACATGATGAAGATATGTCAAAATACTACAAATAAGCTATGTACAGTACACCTAAAACATGCCTAGAATTTCAACTCACAACATATCGCTATAGCCTACTTCACCATAGTAATGCCTATATTATCAAGTCCACGCATGCACAGACCTACTTACAATACACTTACAGTTTTACAAGCCTTGAGTTTGCAAAAAAAAGATATTATGCAATCTCTGATCTTAACATTGGAGGGTCCATGCACACTAGAGTCCGTTTTGGATAGCCATCTTTCAACTGCCTGTTGATTAAGGGAAACAATTAAACAATGGAGGACACTGACTAAATCTGAGAGTGTAAAGAAAAGCTATTGCAATATGCAGTGGACTTAAAAATGATCTACCTGCAAGACGTGATACCAGCACAAAAGGATGGCAGACTCTGGGAAAGTACTTGATAATGCATTGATTTCAGCATAGTCCTTGTCAACCATGAATGCCCTAAAAGGAAGGTTATGGCAAAATGGGTGTGACCAAAACTCAGTGCATGGTGGGGGTGTAGGTTCCAATACAGTATAAATTTTAAAAAAAAATGAACTTGGACACCATACACAGCCAATGTAAAGATGTGCCCAACAGGCTTACGTTTTTAGATTAGTAAAGATACTAGAGAGGCATGAGCCAGGTCATTGACACGAGAACCGTCACACAATTGCAACATGCACACATAAAACAAAACACTGATTTCGGTTTACCTTGGAGGGCACAAGAACTGCTTCCTCAGTTGTGCAAGAGCTTTCTCCAGAGTGTTTTGGCATTCGTTGCTAACAATGGCATATGCCACCGGAACTCCTCGTCCATGATCATCCCTTACAAGGAGTGTGAGCAGAGGAAAGTCATACTGATTGACACAGTGAGTGGTGTCCACAAACACAAGCTGCTTTCCATATTTATCTAAGTTTGACTTCATCATCGGTGTCTGAAGAAGAATAATCAGCTCCTGATATGACGTGTATGGCTGGTAAAATAACACATGCTCTTGCATTGCCCCAGTCAATAAACATTCAACACTCTGGTTGTCATTAGAATTGAAGTGTTTCCTTCTCGTGACAGTTGTTCTCACATTGTCAATATCACGTGGAGTGACAAAGTACATTCTATCATGAACGTTACTGTGTCCTTGATTTCTGGCCCACTTGTGACACTCGGTTAATATTATGTCTGGTTTTGTTCCAAGGGAAAGGAGCTCTTCTATTTTAATTTTCAGCTCAGGGGCCATACAGTTTGAGTGTACATCCCCAGGATCGCTGGTGCTATGGTTAGTATGGTGGTCATATACACGCTGTACAATTACTGTGTAACCTTCCCAATAAGTGCTGACTTTGAATGAGACATAAGCCTTGCAGCCTACAGATCGGTAACTTTTCGGCTTTGGATGTCCAAACCGAAGACAATTAAATTTGAAATAATTTTTTTCCTGGTCTTTCTTTGAGGTGCAATTGAATGTGCTGTATTGTCCATCCAGGTTTTTCAGTTTGCCCATTACAATGGTATGAATATCTTTCTGTTGACGTGGTATGACACAAACATCTAGTTTAGCTTTCCTGGATCCACCTTTTCCTTTCTCTTCATTGATAACTGCTTTTTTAATAATATCCTCCATCTCTGAAAGAAAATAACACATGCTTTTAACCTCCACAGACTTTACTCACAATACTTTCCATTATACAGTTAATAAATAACCCAGCAGCTAAAACTAACCTAACTGGGCATTTGAAATTAACCAAACTTAAGCCAAGTGCCCTGATAGGTTAGCTTTAGGTGCTGGAAAAATGTAGTTTTTGCTATATAGACAGCACTTGTGACCTTGAACAACAGGGCTATAGATCGCATAATGCCAGAGTTATGATTTAATGGCAGCAATTACTCTGGGACTGTAATGCTGTGATTGTCCTGGGCTACCACTTAAATGTACACTATTCAGGTTTAGGTATCTTTACAGACTGTATAGTTCCCTCTAGAGTCACAATGCATTTATATGTTACTCTGCTACTGTAAATAGCAAAGTTCTTCCGACATATATCCCTCCCTACACAATGCAAATGCTTTTGTTGTGGAGGTGAAGGATTAACTACAGGCAAAAACTATCTCCAAAGAGCTTTATATACTGACAAGGTATGTTTTACGATTCTTGCTAGATTTTGCGGGGCACTGGTTTTGGAAGTTGCACAGCTGGTTTCTCGGTAGGGACCCACTAGGCCTATGCTGTACAGCTATGCTAGGTGAACAATTCGCCTATGACAAGTTTGTTTACCATCAAATTGCCTTCATGAAGGTAAAAATATGGCATAACGGTGCATAATCTTGCACGAAGGTCAAGAATAAAAATGACCTTGACTTTACAAACGCTCTATGACAGTCCAGGATAAATGTAATGCTGGTGGTCCTGGATCAACACTTAATGACAGCAAAGATTAACTGTGGGTGTGATTGTCCAGGACTAACAATAAACAACAGTCCAGGATGAATGTCACTCTGTGATGGTCCTGGATCAACACTTAATGACAGCATAGAATAACTGTGGCTGTGATTGTCCAGGACTAACAATAAACAACAGTCCAGGATGAATGTCACTCTGTGATGGTCCTGGATCAACACTTAATGACAGCATAGAATAACTGTGGCTGTAATTGTCCAGGACTAACAATAAACAACAGTCCAGGATTAATGTCACTCTGAGATGGCCCTGGATCAACACGTAATGACAGCATAGAATAACTGTGGCTGTGATTGTCCAGGACTAACAATAAACAACAGTCCAGGATCGATGTAATGCTGTGATGGTCCTGGATCAACACTTAATGACAGCATAGAATAACTGTGGCTGTAATTGTCCAGGACTAACAATAAACAATAGTCCAGGATGAATGTCACTCTGTGATGGTCCTGGATCAACACTTAATGACAGCATAGAATAACTGTGGCTGTGATTGTCCAGGACTAACAATAAACAACAGTCCAGGATCAATGTAATGCTGTGATGGTCCTGGATCAACACTTAATGACAGCATAGAATGACTGTGGCTGTGATTGTCCAGGACTAACAATAAACAACAGTCCAGGATGAATGTCACTCTGTGATGGTCCTGGGCTAACATTTTGCGATACCACAGGATAAATGTGATTCTGTGATGCCCCCTGGACTAACGCTTTATTTTTAATTGCTTATCTGTTTCAATTCAAATTCACTTTCATCACCTCCACTGCTATCAATGAAGGTGTGGCATTTCTGTCTGTCAGAAATAAATTGCCCCCCAACACCACCACTTTCATGTGAGGCAGGAGACTTGCAGCTAATTGTAGCATCGCATATGCATATATGCGTTGCTAATGCCATAACGTTTGATTAAAACACACATTGCTAAGGAGTTTTGTCTGTAATGTTATTTATGCAAACATGTCTACAGACTCACACTGGCTTAGCTTGAACATTTTAGTAGTAAGCTACCTTTAGGCTAGTTCATACCACCACAAGTCTGCTATTGCACTAGCTGGTCATGCTAGGTAGCCTGTTTTTCATAGGATCAAAGTGCTTACAGCCTAATGACAGACATTCCATCATGTTAAGAGATATAACTGGGCACTAATATTTTATTTCTTATCAATATCAGACTTGGTAACTCAATTTTTTCCAATTGTATAACAGCTAGCACACTACCTAGTTATGCTAGATATCATTATTAGATTGTTTTTAGACACATTAACTCTATAATGGTTTTGACATCATATAACCTAATGTCAGACATTACACTTCCCCCCATTACAAATGCAACCCATGCCCCCCAAATTAGTGCTTAAAACTCTTGGAAATAGGCTATCTTACCTGTAAGGCACGATTGTAAAGAATCACACAGTGAAGAATCCACTTGTCTGCGATGGCTAAGTAGCTCTGAAATTTGAAATTGGCGGGAGCCTGTTTTTTTCACCTTCACGTCGCACTTTTAATGACATCACAATCCAAACTTGCCACTGATTGGTTGGTTGTAATGTTAATCCAGGGCAAATAACTTCGTTATTGATCCTGGACTGTTAGTTACTTGGTGATATCAGATCCTGCCCCTCTGCTCAGCGTCTTCCCGATCGCCCGCGACATCTTATGAAGCAGAGAACCTGAGTGTTTGTAACTGTTTGCGTCCTGTTTCTTGTGTTTTTTTACTGAGGGCAATCATATGAATCATTGATATCCATTGCAACACCCAGAGGAGTAAAAAATTATTTTACAAAATAGGGGAATGCCGCGATCAGCGGACTTTGACCTACGCACGCACGCACGCAGTAGCCGGCAGTCACGAGACTACTCTAATCATGTATAATGAGCACTGCATTAATCAGCGTCTCCGTAGCACACATGGGAAAGGCAGCGCTGTGCTACATAGCACTTTAAGAATAGCATCGCCGGTTCGGATCCGGCCTGAAGCACCGATTCCGCTGTCTCACGTTGTTTTACGCGACGGTGCCCTCTGCTCAGCGTCTTCCCGATCGCCCGCGACATCTTATGAAGCAGAGAACCTGAGTGTTTGTAACTGTTTGCGTCCTGTTTCTTGTGTTTTTTTACTGAGGGCAATCATATGAATCATTGATATCCATTGCAACACCCAGAGGAGTAAAAAATTATTTTACAAAATAGGGGAATGCCGCGATCAGCGGACTTTGACCTACGCACGCACGCACGCAGTAGCCGGCAGTCACGAGACTCTAATCATGTATAATGAGCACTGCATTAATCAGCGTCTCCGTAGCACACATGGGAAAGGCAGCGCTGTGCTACATAGCACTTTAAGAATGGCATCGCCGGTTCGAATCCGGCCTGAAGCACCGTCAGGCTGTTTCCACGGTCTCACGATGTTTTACGCGACGGTGCCCTCTGCTCAGCGTCTTCCCGATCGCCCGAGACATCTTATGAAGCAGAGAACCTGAGTGTTTGTAACTGTTTGCGTCCTGTTTCTTGTGTTTTTTTACTGAGGGCAATCATATGAATCATTGATATCCATTGCAACACCCAGAGGAGTAAAAAATTATTTTACAAAATAGGGGAATGCCGCGATCAGCGGACTTTGACCTACGCACGCACGCACGCAGTAGCCGGCAGTCACGAGACTCTAATCATGTATAATGAGCACTGCATTAATCAGCGTCTCCGTAGCACACATGGGAAAGGCAGCGCTGTGCTACATAGCACTTTAAGAATGGCATCGCCGGTTCGAATCCGGCCTGAAGCACCGTCAGGCTGTTTCCACGGTCTCACGATGTTTTACGCGACGGTGCCCTCTGCTCAGCGTCTTCCCGATTGCCCGCGACATCTTATGAAGCAGAGAACCTGAGTGTTTGTAACTGTTTGCGTCCTGTTTCTTGTGTTTTTTTACTGAGGGCAATCATATGAATCATTGATATCCATTGCAACACCCAGAGGAGTAAAAAATTATTTTACAAAATAGGGGAATGCCGCGATCAGCGGACTTTGACCTACGCACGCACGCACGCAGTAGCCGGCAGTCACGAGACTCTAATCATGTATAATGAGCACTGCATTAATCAGCGTCTCCGTAGCACACATGGGAAAGGCAGCGCTGTGCTACATAGCACTTTAAGAATAGCATCGCCGGTTCGGATCCGGCCTGAAGCACCGATTCCGCTGTCTCACGTTGTTTTACGCGACGGTGCCCTCTGCTCAGCGTCTTCCCGATCGCCCGCGACATCTTATGAAGCAGAGAACCTGAGTGTTTGTAACTGTTTGCGTCCTGTTTCTTGTGTTTTTTTACTGAGGGCAATCATATGAATCATTGATATCCATTGCAACACCCAGAGGAGTAAAAAATAATTTTACAAAATAGGGGAATGCCGCGATCAGCGGACTTTGACCTACGCACGCACGCACGCAGTAGCCGGCAGTCACGAGACTCTAATCATGTATAATGAGCACTGCATTAATCAGCGTCTCCGTAGCACACATGGGAAAGGCAGCGCTGTGCTACATAGCACTTTAAGAATGGCATCGCCGGTTCGAATCCGGCCTGAAGCACCGTCAGGCTGTTTCCACGGTCTCACGATGTTTTACGCGACGGTGCCCTCTGCTCAGCGTCTTCCCGATTGCCCGCGACATCTTATGAAGCAGAGAACCTGAGTGTTTGTAACTGTTTGCGTCCTGTTTCTTGTGTTTTTTTACTGAGGGCAATCATATGAATCATTGATATCCATTGCAACACCCAGAGGAGTAAAAAATAATTTTACAAAATAGGGGAATGCCGCGATCAGCGGACTTTGACCTACGCACGCACGCACGCAGTAGCCGGCAGTCACGAGACTCTAATCATGTATAATGAGCACTGCATTAATCAGCGTCTCCGTAGCACACATGGGAAAGGCAGCGCTGTGCTACATAGCACTTTAACCATGTCATCGCAGGTTCGAATCCGGCCTGAAGCACCTTCTGGCCCTTTCCGCGGTCTTACGTTGTTTTACGCGACGGTGCCCTCTGCTCAGCGTCTTCCCGATCGCCGGCGACATCTTATGAAGCAGAGGACCTGAGTGTTTGTAACTGATTGCGTTCTGTTTCTTGTGTTTTTTTTACTGAGGGCAATCATATGAATCATTGATATCCATTGCAACACCCAGAGGAGTAAAAAATAATTTTACAAAATAGGGGAATGCCGCGATCGGCGGACTTTGACCTACACACGCACGCACGCAGTAGCCGGCAGTCACGAGACTCTAATCATGTATAATGAGCACTGCATTAATCGGTGTCTCCGTAGCACACATGGGAAAGGCATCGCTGTGCTACATAGCACTTTAAGAATGTCATCGCAGGTTCGAATCCAGCCTGAAGCACCGTCAGGCTGTTTCCGCGGTCTCACGATGTTTTACTCGACGGTGCCCTCTGCTCAGCGTCTTCCCGATCGCCCGCGACATCTTATGAAGCAGAGTTTGTAACTGTTTGCGTCCTGTTTGTTGTGCTTTTTTACTGAGGGCAATCATATGAATCATTGATATCCATTGCAACACCCAGAGGAGTAAAAAATAATTTTACAAAATAGGGGAATGCCGCGATCAGCGGACTTTGACCTACGCACGCACGCAGTAGCCGGCAGTCACGAGACTTTAATCATGTATAATGAGCACTGCATTAATCAGCGTCTCCGTAGCACACATGGGAAAGGCAGCGCTGTGCTACATAGCACTTTAAGAATAGCATCGCCGGTTCGGATCCGGCCTGAAGCACCGATTCCGCTGTCTCACGTTGTTTTACGCGACGGTGCCCTCTGCTCAGCGTCTTCCCGATCGCCCGCGACATCTTATGAAGCAGAGAACCTGAGTGTTTGTAACTGTTTGCGTCCTGTTTCTTGTGTTTTTTTACTGAGGGCAATCATATGAATCATTGATATCCATTGCAACACCCAGAGGAGTAAAAAATTATTTTACAAAATAGGGGAATGCCGCGATCAGCGGACTTTGACCTACGCACGCACGCACGCAGTAGCCGGCAGTCACGAGACTCTAATCATGTATAATGAGCACTGCATTAATCAGCGTCTCCGTAGCACACATGGGAAAGGCAGCGCTGTGCTACATAGCACTTTAAGAATGGCATCGCCGGTTCGAATCCGGCCTGAAGCACCGTCAGGCTGTTTCCACGGTCTCACGATGTTTTACGCGACGGTGCCCTCTGCTCAGCGTCTTCCCGATCGCCCGAGACATCTTATGAAGCAGAGAACCTGAGTGTTTGTAACTGTTTGCGTCCTGTTTCTTGTGTTTTTTTACTGAGGGCAATCATATGAATCATTGATATCCATTGCAACACCCAGAGGAGTAAAAAATTATTTTACAAAATAGGGGAATGCCGCGATCAGCGGACTTTGACCTACGCACGCACGCACGCAGTAGCCGGCAGTCACGAGACTCTAATCATGTATAATGAGCACTGCATTAATCAGCGTCTCCGTAGCACACATGGGAAAGGCAGCGCTGTGCTACATAGCACTTTAAGAATGGCATCGCCGGTTCGAATCCGGCCTGAAGCACCGTCAGGCTGTTTCCACGGTCTCACGATGTTTTACGCGACGGTGCCCTCTGCTCAGCGTCTTCCCGATTGCCCGCGACATCTTATGAAGCAGAGAACCTGAGTGTTTGTAACTGTTTGCGTCCTGTTTCTTGTGTTTTTTTACTGAGGGCAATCATATGAATCATTGATATCCATTGCAACACCCAGAGGAGTAAAAAATAATTTTACAAAATAGGGGAATGCCGCGATCAGCGGACTTTGACCTACGCACGCACGCACGCAGTAGCCGGCAGTCACGAGACTCTAATCATGTATAATGAGCACTGCATTAATCAGCGTCTCCGTAGCACACATGGGAAAGGCAGCGCTGTGCTACATAGCACTTTAACCATGTCATCGCAGGTTCGAATCCGGCCTGAAGCACCTTCTGGCCCTTTCCGCGGTCTTACGTTGTTTTACGCGACGGTGCCCTCTGCTCAGCGTCTTCCCGATCGCCGGCGACATCTTATGAAGCAGAGGACC
Source organism: Alosa pseudoharengus (assembly GCF_046254945.1). Classification (NCBI taxonomy): domain Eukaryota; kingdom Metazoa; phylum Chordata; class Actinopteri; order Clupeiformes; family Clupeidae; genus Alosa; species Alosa pseudoharengus. The sequence continues at coordinate 152,411 of NW_027468837.1, forward strand.
TGAGTGTTTGTAACTGATTGCGTTCTGTTTCTTGTGTTTTTTTTACTGAGGGCAATCATATGAATCATTGATATCCATTGCAACACCCAGAGGAGTAAAAAATAATTTTACAAAATAGGGGAATGCCGCGATCGGCGGACTTTGACCTACACACGCACGCACGCAGTAGCCGGCAGTCACGAGACTCTAATCATGTATAATGAGCACTGCATTAATCGGTGTCTCCGTAGCACACATGGGAAAGGCATCGCTGTGCTACATAGCACTTTAAGAATGTCATCGCAGGTTCGAATCCAGCCTGAAGCACCGTCAGGCTGTTTCCGTGGTCTCACGATGTTTTACGCGACGGTGCCCTCTGCTCAGCGTCTTCCCGATCGCCCGCGACATCTTATGAAGCAGAGAACCTGAGTGTTTGTAACTGTTTGCGTCCTGTTTCTTGTGTTTTTTTACTGAGGGCAATCATATGAATCATTGATATCCATTGCAACACCCAGAGGAGTAAAAAATAATTTTACAAAATAGGGGAATGCCGCGATCAGCGGACTTTGACCTACGCACGCACGCACGCAGTAGCCGGCAGTCACGAGACTCTAATCATGTATAATGAGCACTGCATTAATCAGCGTCTCCGTAGCACACATGGGAAAGGCAGCGCTGTGCTACATAGTACTTTAACCATATCATCGCAGGTTCGAATCCGGCCTGGAGCACCTTCTGGCCCTTTCCGCGGTCTTACGTTGTTTTACGCGACGGTGCCCTCTGCTCAGCGTCTTCCCGATCGCCGGCGACATCTTATGAAGCAGAGGACCTGAGTGTTTGTAACTGATTGCGTTCTGTTTCTTGTGTTTTTTTTACTGAGGGCAATCATATGAATCATTGATATCCATTGCAACACCCAGAGGAGTAAAAAATAATTTTACAAAATAGGGGAATGCCGCGATCGGCGGACTTTGACCTACACACGCACGCACGCAGTAGCCGGCAGTCACGAGACTCTAATCATGTATAATGAGCACTGCATTAATCGGTGTCTCCGTAGCACACATGGGAAAGGCATCGCTGTGCTACATAGCACTTTAAGAATGTCATCGCAGGTTCGAATCCAGCCTGAAGCACCGTCAGGCTGTTTCCGCGGTCTCACGATGTTTTACGCGACGGTGCCCTCTGCTCAGCGTCTTCCCGATCGCCCGCGACATCTTATGAAGCAGAGTTTGTAACTGTTTGCGTCCTGTTTGTTGTGCTTTTTTACTGAGGGCAATCATATGAATCATTGATATCCATTGCAACACCCAGAGGAGTAAAAAATAATTTTACAAAATAGGGGAATGCCGCGATCAGCGGACTTTGACCTACGCACGCACGCAGTAGCCGGCAGTCACGAGACTTTAATCATGTATAATGAGCACTGCATTAATCAGCGTCTCCGTAGCACACATGGGAAAGGCAGCGCTGTGCTACATAGCACTTTAAGAATAGCATCGCCGGTTCGGATCCGGCCTGAAGCACCGATTCCGCTGTCTCACGTTGTTTTACGCGACGGTGCCCTCTGCTCAGCGTCTTCCCGATCGCCCGCGACATCTTATGAAGCAGAGTTTGTAACTGTTTGCGTCCTGTTTCTTGTGCTTTTTTACTGAGGGCAATCATATGAATCATTGATATCCATTGCAACACCCAGAGGAGTAAAAAATAATTTTACAAAATAGGGGAATGCCGCGATCGGCGGACTTTGACCTACACACGCACGCACGCACGCAGTAGCCGACAGTCACGAGACTCTAATCATGTATAATGAGCACTGCATTAATGGTGTCTCCGTAGCACACATGGGAAAGGCATCGCTGTGCTACATAGCACTTTAAGAATGTCATCGCAGGTTCGAATCCAGCCTGAAGCACCGTCAGGCTGTTTCCGCGGTCTCACGATGTTTTACGCGACGGTGCCCTCTGCTCAGCGTCTTCCCGATCGCCCGCGACATCTTATGAAGCAGAGTTTGTAACTGTTTGCGTCCTGTTTGTTGTGCTTTTTTACTGAGGGCAATCATATGAATCATTGATATCCATTGCAACACCCAGAGGAGTAAAAAATAATTTTACAAAATAGGGGAATGCCGCGATCAGCGGACTTTGACCTACGCACGCACGCAGTAGCCGGCAGTCACGAGACTTTAATCATGTATAATGAGCACTGCATTAATCAGCGTCTCCGTAGCACACATGGGAAAGGCAGCGCTGTGCTACATAGCACTTTAAGAATAGCATCGCCGGTTCGGATCCGGCCTGAAGCACCGATTCCGCTGTCTCACGTTGTTTTAGGCGACGGTGCCCTCTGCTCAGCGTCTTCCCGATCGCCCGCGACATCTTATGAAGCAGAGTTTGTAACTGTTTGCGTCCTGTTTCTTGTGCTTTTTTACTGAGGGCAATCATATGAATCATTGATATCCATTGCAACACCCAGAGGAGTAAAAAATAATTTTACAAAATAGGGGAATGCCGCGATCGGCGGACTTTGACCTACACACGCACGCACGCACGCAGTAGCCGACAGTCACGAGACTCTAATCATGTATAATGAGCACTGCATTAATGGTGTCTCCGTAGCACACATGGGAAAGGCATCGCTGTGCTACATAGCACTTTAAGAATGTCATCGCAGGTTCGAATCCAGCCTGAAGCACCGTCAGGCTGTTTCCGCGGTCTCACGATGTTTTACGCGACGGTGCCCTCTGCTCAGCGTCTTCCCCATCGCCCGCGACATCTTATGAAGCAGAGTTTGTAACTGTTTGCGTCCTGTTTGTTGTGCTTTTTTACTGAGGGCAATCATATGAATCATTGATATCCATTGCAACACCCAGAGGAGTAAAAAATAATTTTACAAAATAGGGGAATGCCGCGATCAGCGGACTTTGACCTACGCACGCACGCAGTAGCCGGCAGTCACGAGACTTTAATCATGTATAATGAGCACTGCATTAATCAGCGTCTCCGTAGCACACATGGGAAAGGCAGCGCTGTGCTACATAGCACTTTAAGAATAGCATCGCCGGTTCGGATCCGGCCTGAAGCACCGATTCCGCTGTCTCACGTTGTTTTAGGCGACGGTGCCCTCTGCTCAGCGTCTTCCCGATCGCCCGCGACATCTTATGAAGCAGAGTTTGTAACTGTTTGCGTCCTGTTTCTTGTGCTTTTTTACTGAGGGCAATCATATGAATCATTGATATCCATTGCAACACCCAGAGGAGTAAAAAATAATTTTACAAAATAGGGGAATGCCGCGATCGGCGGACTTTGACCTACACACGCACGCACGCACGCAGTAGCCGACAGTCACGAGACTCTAATCATGTATAATGAGCACTGCATTAATGGTGTCTCCGTAGCACACATGGGAAAGGCATCGCTGTGCTACATAGCACTTTAAGAATGTCATCGCAGGTTCGAATCCAGCCTGAAGCACCGTCAGGCTGTTTCCGCGGTCTCACGATGTTTTACGCGACGGTGCCCTCTGCTCAGCGTCTTCCCCATCGCCCGCGACATCTTATGAAGCAGAGTTTGTAACTGTTTGCGTCCTGTTTCTTGTGCTTTTTTACTGAGGGCAATCATATGAATCATTGATATCCATTGCAACACCCAGAGGAGTAAAAAATAATTTTACAAAATAGGGGAATGCCGCGATCAGCGGACTTTGACCTACTCACGCACGCAGTAGCCGGCAGTCACGAGACTTTAATCATGTATAATGAGCACTGCATTAATCAGCGTCTCCGTAGCACACATGGGAAAGGCAGCGCTGTGCTACATAGCACTTTAAGAATAGCATCGCCGGTTCGGATCCGGCCTGAAGCACCGATTCCGCTGTCTCACGTTGTTTTACGCGACGGTGCCCTCTGCTCAGCGTCTTCCCGATCGCCCGCGACATCTTATGAAGCAGAGTTTGTAACTGTTTGCGTCCTGTTTCTTGTGCTTTTTTACTGAGGGCAATCATATGAATCATTGATATCCATTGCAACACCCAGAGGAGTAAAAAATAATTTTACAAAATAGGGGAATGCCGCGATCGGCGGACTTTGACCTACACACGCACGCACGCACGCAGTAGCCGACAGTCACGAGACTCTAATCATGTATAATGAGCACTGCATTAATGGTGTCTCCGTAGCACACATGGGAAAGGCATCGCTGTGCTACATAGCACTTTAAGAATGTCATCGCAGGTTCGAATCCAGCCTGAAGCACCGTCAGGCTGTTTCCGCGGTCTCACGATGTTTTACGCGACGGTGCCCTCTGCTCAGCGTCTTCCCCATCGCCCGCGACATCTTATGAAGCAGAGTTTGTAACTGTTTGCGTCCTGTTTCTTGTGCTTTTTTACTGAGGACAATCATATGAATCATTGATATCCATTGCAACACCCAGAGGAGTAAAAAATAATTTTACAAAATAGGGGAATGCCGCGATCAGCGGACTTTGACCTACGCACGCACGCACGCAGTAGCCGGCAGTCACGAGACACTAATCATGTATAATGAGCACTGCATTAATCAGCGTCTCCGTAGCACACATGGGAAAGGCAGCGCTGTGCTACATAGCACTTTAAGAATGGCATCGCCGGTTCGAATCCGGCCTGAAGCACCGTCCGGCAGTTTCCGTGGACTCACGTTTTTTTACGCGACGGTGCCCTCTGCTCAGCGTCTTCCCGATCGCCCGCGACATCTTATGAAGCAGAGAACCTGAGTGTTTGTAACTGTTTGCGTCCTGTTTCTTGTGTTTTTTTACTGAGGGCAATCATATGAATCATTGATATCCATTGCAACACCCAGAGGAGTAAAAAATAATTTTACAAAATAGGGGAATGCCGCGATCAGCGGACTTTGACCTACGCACGCACGCACGCAGTAGCCGGCAGTCACGAGACTCTAATCATGTATAATGAGCACTGCATTAATCAGCGTCTCCGTAGCACACATGGGAAAGGCAGCGCTGTGCTACATAGCACTTTAAGAATGGCATCGCCGGTTCGAATCCGGCCTGAAGCACCGTCAGGCTGTTTCCACGGTCTCACGATGTTTTACGCGACGGTGCCCTCTGCTCAGCGTCTTCCCGATCGCCCGCGACATCTTATGAAGCAGAGAACCTGAGTGTTTGTAACTGTTTGCGTCCTGTTTCTTGTGTTTTTTTACTGAGGGCAATCATATGAATCATTGATATCCATTGCAACACCCAGAGGAGTAAAAAATAATTTTACAAAATAGGGGAATGCCGCGATCAGCGGACTTTGACCTACGCACGCACGCACGCAGTAGCCGGCAGTCACGAGACTCTAATCATGTATAATGAGCACTGCATTAATCAGCGTCTCCGTAGCACACATGGGAAAGGCAGCGCTGTGCTACATAGCACTTTAACCATGTCATCGCAGGTTCGAATCCGGCCTGAAGCACCTTCTGGCCCTTTCCGCGGTCTTACGTTGTTTTACGCGACGGTGCCCTCTGCTCAGCGTCTTCCTGATCGCCGGCGACATCTTATGAAGCAGAGGACCTGAGTGTTTGTAACTGATTGCGTTCTGTTTCTTGTGTTTTTTTTACTGAGGGCAATCATATGAATCATTGATATCCATTGCAACACCCAGAGGAGTAAAAAATAATTTTACAAAATAGGGGAATGCCGCGATCGATCGGCGGACTTTGACCTACACACGCACACACGCAGTAGCCGGCAGTCACGAGACTCTAATCATGTATAATGAGCACTGCATTAATCGGTGTCTCCGTAGCACACATGGGAAAGGCATCGCTGTGCTACATAGCACTTTAAGAATGTCATCGCAGGTTCGAATCCAGCCTGAAGCACCGTCAGGCTGTTTCCGCGGTCTCACGATGTTTTACGCGACGGTGCCCTCTGCTCAGCGTCTTCCCGATCGCCCGCGACATCTTATGAAGCAGAGTTTGTAACTGTTTGCGTCCTGTTTCTTGTGCTTTTTTACTGAGGGCAATCATATGAATCATTGATATCCATTGCAACACCCAGAGGAGTAAAAAATAATTTTACAAAATAGGGGAATGCCGCGATCAGCGGACTTTGACCTACGCACGCACGCAGTAGCCGGCAGTCACGAGACTTTAATCATGTATAATGAGCACTGCATTAATCAGCGTCTCCGTAGCACACATGGGAAAGGCAGCGCTGTGCTACATAGCACTTTAAGAATAGCATCGCCGGTTCGGATCCGGCCTGAAGCACCGATTCCGCTGTCTCACGTTGTTTTACGCGACGGTGCCCTCTGCTCAGCGTCTTCCCGATCGCCCGCGACATCTTATGAAGCAGAGAACCTGAGTGTTTGTAACTGTTTGCGTCCTGTTTCTTGTGTTTTTTTACTGAGGGCAATCATATGAATCATTGATATCCATTGCAACACCCAGAGGAGTAAAAAATTATTTTACAAAATAGGGGAATGCCGCGATCAGCGGACTTTGACCTACGCACGCACGCACGCAGTAGCCGGCAGTCACGAGACTCTAATCATGTATAATGAGCACTGCGTTAATCAGCGTCTCCGTAGCACACATGGGAAAGGCAGCGCTGTGCTACATAGCACTTTAAGAATGGCATCGCCGGTTCGAATCCGGCCTGAAGCACCGTCAGGCTGTTTCCACGGTCTCACGATGTTTTACGCGACGGTGCCCTCTGCTCAGCGTCTTCCCGATCGCCCGCGACATCTTATGAAGCAGAGAACCTGAGTGTTTGTAACTGTTTGCGTCCTGTTTCTTGTGTTTTTTTACTGAGGGCAATCATATGAATCATTGATATCCATTGCAACACCCAGAGGAGTAAAAAATTATTTTACAAAATAGGGGAATGCCGCGATCAGCGGACTTTGACCTACGCACGCACGCACGCAGTAGCCGGCAGTCACGAGACTCTAATCATGTATAATGAGCACTGCATTAATCAGCGTCTCCGTAGCACACATGGGAAAGGCAGCGCTGTGCTACATAGCACTTTAAGAATGGCATCGCCGGTTCGAATCCGGCCTGAAGCACCGTCAGGCTGTTTCCACGGTCTCACGATGTTTTACGCGACGGTGCCCTCTGCTCAGCGTCTTCCCGATTGCCCGCGACATCTTATGAAGCAGAGAACCTGAGTGTTTGTAACTGTTTGCGTCCTGTTTCTTGTGTTTTTTTACTGAGGGCAATCATATGAATCATTGATATCCATTGCAACACCCAGAGGAGTAAAAAATAATTTTACAAAATAGGGGAATGCCGCGATCAGCGGACTTTGACCTACGCACGCACGCACGCAGTAGCCGGCAGTCACGAGACTCTAATCATGTATAATGAGCACTGCATTAATCAGCGTCTCCGTAGCACACATGGGAAAGGCAGCGCTGTGCTACATAGCACTTTAACCATGTCATCGCAGGTTCGAATCCGGCCTGAAGCACCTTCTGGCCCTTTCCGCGGTCTTACGTTGTTTTACGCGACGGTGCCCTCTGCTCAGCGTCTTCCCGATCGCCGGCGACATCTTATGAAGCAGAGGACCTGAGTGTTTGTAACTGATTGCGTTCTGTTTCTTGTGTTTTTTTTACTGAGGGCAATCATATGAATCATTGATATCCATTGCAACACCCAGAGGAGTAAAAAATAATTTTACAAAATAGGGGAATGCCGCGATCGGCGGACTTTGACCTACACACGCACGCACGCAGTAGCCGGCAGTCACGAGACTCTAATCATGTATAATGAGCACTGCATTAATCGGTGTCTCCGTAGCACACATGGGAAAGGCATCGCTGTGCTACATAGCACTTTAAGAATGTCATCGCAGGTTCGAATCCAGCCTGAAGCACCGTCAGGCTGTTTCCGCGGTCTCACGATGTTTTACGCGACGGTGCCCTCTGCTCAGCGTCTTCCCGATCGCCCGCGACATCTTATGAAGCAGAGTTTGTAACTGTTTGCGTCCTGTTTGTTGTGCTTTTTTACTGAGGGCAATCATATGAATCATTGATATCCATTGCAACACCCAGAGGAGTAAAAAATAATTTTACAAAATAGGGGAATGCCGCGATCAGCGGACTTTGACCTACGCACGCACGCAGTAGCCGGCAGTCACGAGACTTTAATCATGTATAATGAGCACTGCATTAATCAGCGTCTCCGTAGCACACATGGGAAAGGCAGCGCTGTGCTACATAGCACTTTAAGAATAGCATCGCCGGTTCGGATCCGGCCTGAAGCACCGATTCCGCTGTCTCACGTTGTTTTACGCGACGGTGCCCTCTGCTCAGCGTCTTCCCGATCGCCCGCGACATCTTATGAAGCAGAGAACCTGAGTGTTTGTAACTGTTTGCGTCCTGTTTCTTGTGTTTTTTTACTGAGGGCAATCATATGAATCATTGATATCCATTGCAACACCCAGAGGAGTAAAAAATTATTTTACAAAATAGGGGAATGCCGCGATCAGCGGACTTTGACCTACGCACGCACGCACGCAGTAGCCGGCAGTCACGAGACTCTAATCATGTATAATGAGCACTGCATTAATCAGCGTCTCCGTAGCACACATGGGAAAGGCAGCGCTGTGCTACATAGCACTTTAAGAATGGCATCGCCGGTTCGAATCCGGCCTGAAGCACCGTCAGGCTGTTTCCACGGTCTCACGATGTTTTACGCGACGGTGCCCTCTGCTCAGCGTCTTCCCGATCGCCCGAGACATCTTATGAAGCAGAGAACCTGAGTGTTTGTAACTGTTTGCGTCCTGTTTCTTGTGTTTTTTTACTGAGGGCAATCATATGAATCATTGATATCCATTGCAACACCCAGAGGAGTAAAAAATTATTTTACAAAATAGGGGAATGCCGCGATCAGCGGACTTTGACCTACGCACGCACGCACGCAGTAGCCGGCAGTCACGAGACTCTAATCATGTATAATGAGCACTGCATTGATCAGCGTCTCCGTAGCACACATGGGAAAGGCAGCGCTGTGCTACATAGCACTTTAAGAATGGCATCGCAGGTTCGAATCCGGCCTGAAGCACCGTCAGGCTGTTTCCACGGTCTCACGATGTTTTACGCGACGGTGCCCTCTGCTCAGCGTCTTCCCGATTGCCCGCGACATCTTATGAAGCAGAGAACCTGAGTGTTTGTAACTGTTTGCGTCCTGTTTCTTGTGTTTTTTTACTGAGGGCAATCATATGAATCATTGATATCCATTGCAACACCCAGAGGAGTAAAAAATAATTTTACAAAATAGGGGAATGCCGCGATCAGCGGACTTTGACCTACGCACGCACGCACGCAGTAGCCGGCAGTCACGAGACTCTAATCATGTATAATGAGCACTGCATTAATCAGCGTCTCCGTAGCACACATGGGAAAGGCAGTGCTGTGCTACATAGCACTTTAACCATGTCATCGCAGGTTCGAATCCGGCCTGAAGCACCTTCTGGCCCTTTCCGCGGTCTTACGTTGTTTTACGCGACGGTGCCCTCTGCTCAGCGTCTTCCCGATCGCCGGCGACATCTTATGAAGCAGAGGACCTGAGTGTTTGTAACTGATTGCGTTCTGTTTCTTGTGTTTTTTTTACTGAGGGCAATCATATGAATCATTGATATCCATTGCAACACCCAGAGGAGTAAAAAATAATTTTACAAAATAGGGGAATGCCGCGATCGGCGGACTTTGACCTACACACGCACGCACGCAGTAGCCGGCAGTCACGAGACTCTAATCATGTATAATGAGCACTGCATTAATCGGTGTCTCCGTAGCACACATGGGAAAGGCATCGCTGTGCTACATAGCACTTTAAGAATGTCATCGCAGGTTCGAATCCAGCCTGAAGCACCGTCAGGCTGTTTCCGCGGTCTCACGATGTTTTACGCGACGGTGCCCTCTGCTCAGCGTCTTCCCGATCGCCCGCGACATCTTATGAAGCAGAGAACCTGAGTGTTTGTAACTGTTTGCGTCCTGTTTCTTGTGTTTTTTTACTGAGGGCAATCATATGAATCATTGATATCCATTGCAACACCCAGAGGAGTAAAAAATAATTTTACAAAATAGGGGAATGCCGCGATCAGCGGACTTTGACCTACGCACGCACGCACGCAGTAGCCGGCAGTCACGAGACTCTAATCATGTATAATGAGCACTGCATTAATCAGCGTCTCCGTAGCACACATGGGAAAGGCAGCGCTGTGCTACATAGTACTTTAACCATATCATCGCAGGTTCGAATCCGGCCTGGAGCACCTTCTGGCCCTTTCCGCGGTCTTACGTTGTTTTACGCGACGGTGCCCTCTGCTCAGCGTCTTCCCGATCGCCGGCGACATCTTATGAAGCAGAGGACCTGAGTGTTTGTAACTGATTGCGTTCTGTTTCTTGTGTTTTTTTTACTGAGGGCAATCATATGAATCATTGATATCCATTGCAACACCCAGAGGAGTAAAAAATAATTTTACAAAATAGGGGAATGCCGCGATCGGCGGACTTTGACCTACACACGCACGCACGCAGTAGCCGGCAGTCACGAGACTCTAATCATGTATAATGAGCACTGCATTAATCGGTGTCTCCGTAGCACACATGGGAAAGGCATCGCTGTGCTACATAGCACTTTAAGAATGTCATCGCAGGTTCGAATCCAGCCTGAAGCACCGTCAGGCTGTTTCCGCGGTCTCACGATGTTTTACGCGACGGTGCCCTCTGCTCAGCGTCTTCCCGATCGCCCGCGACATCTTATGAAGCAGAGTTTGTAACTGTTTGCGTCCTGTTTGTTGTGCTTTTTTACTGAGGGCAATCATATGAATCATTGATATCCATTGCAACACCCAGAGGAGTAAAAAATAATTTTACAAAATAGGGGAATGCCGCGATCAGCGGACTTTGACCTACGCACGCACGCAGTAGCCGGCAGTCACGAGACTTTAATCATGTATAATGAGCACTGCATTAATCAGCGTCTCCGTAGCACACATGGGAAAGGCAGCGCTGTGCTACATAGCACTTTAAGAATAGCATCGCCGGTTCGGATCCGGCCTGAAGCACCGATTCCGCTGTCTCACGCTGTTTTACGCGACGGTGCCCTCTGCTCAGCGTCTTCCCGATCGCCCGCGACATCTTATGAAGCAGAGTTTGTAACTGTTTGCGTCCTGTTTCTTGTGCTTTTTTACTGAGGGCAATCATATGAATCATTGATATCCATTGCAACACCCAGAGGAGTAAAAAATAATTTTACAAAATAGGGGAATGCCGCGATCGGCGGACTTTGACCTACACACGCACGCACGCACGCAGTAGCCGACAGTCACGAGACTCTAATCATGTATAATGAGCACTGCATTAATGGTGTCTCCGTAGCACACATGGGAAAGGCATCGCTGTGCTACATAGCACTTTAAGAATGTCATCGCAGGTTCGAATCCAGCCTGAAGCACCGTCAGGCTGTTTCCGCGGTCTCACGATGTTTTACGCGACGGTGCCCTCTGCTCAGCGTCTTCCCCATCGCCCGCGACATCTTATGAAGCAGAGTTTGTAACTGTTTGCGTCCTGTTTCTTGTGCTTTTTTACTGAGGGCAATCATATGAATCATTGATATCCATTGCAACACCCAGAGGAGTAAAAAATAATTTTACAAAATAGGGGAATGCCGCGATCAGCGGACTTTGACCTACGCACGCACGCAGTAGCCGGCAGTCACGAGACTTTAATCATGTATAATGAGCACTGCATTAATCAGCGTCTCCGTAGCACACATGGGAAAGGCAGCGCTGTGCTACATAGCACTTTAAGAATAGCATCGCCGGTTCGGATCCGGCCTGAAGCACCGATTCCGCTGTCTCACGTTGTTTTACGCGACGGTGCCCTCTGCTCAGCGTCTTCCCGATCGCCCGCGACATCTTATGAAGCAGAGTTTGTAACTGTTTGCGTCCTGTTTCTTGTGCTTTTTTACTGAGGGCAATCATATGAATCATTGATATCCATTGCAACACCCAGAGGAGTAAAAAATAATTTTACAAAATAGGGGAATGCCGCGATCGGCGGACTTTGACCTACACACGCACGCACGCACGCAGTAGCCGACAGTCACGAGACTCTAATCATGTATAATGAGCACTGCATTAATGGTGTCTCCGTAGCACACATGGGAAAGGCATCGCTGTGCTACATAGCACTTTAAGAATGTCATCGCAGGTTCGAATCCAGCCTGAAGCACCGTCAGGCTGTTTCCGCGGTCTCACGATGTTTTACGCGACGGTGCCCTCTGCTCAGCGTCTTCCCCATCGCCCGCGACATCTTATGAAGCAGAGTTTGTAACTGTTTGCGTCCTGTTTCTTGTGCTTTTTTACTGAGGGCAATCATATGAATCATTGATATCCATTGCAACACCCAGAGGAGTAAAAAATAATTTTACAAAATAGGGGAATGCCGCGATCAGCGGACTTTGACCTACGCACGCACGCACGCAGTAGCCGGCAGTCACGAGACTCTAATCATGTATAATGAGCACTGCATTAATCAGCGTCTCCGTAGCACACATGGGAAAGGCAGCGCTGTGCTACATAGCACTTTAAGAATGGCATCGCCGGTTCGAATCCGGCCTGAAGCACCGTCAGGCTGTTTCCACGGTCTCACGATGTTTTACGCGACGGTGCCCTCTGCTCAGCGTCTTCCCGATCGCCCGCGACATCTTATGAAGCAGAGAACCTGAGTGTTTGTAACTGTTTGCGTCCTGTTTCTTGTGTTTTTTTACTGAGGGCAATCATATGAATCATTGATATCCATTGCAACACCCAGAGGAGTAAAAAATAATTTTACAAAATAGGGGAATGCCGCGATCAGCGGACTTTGACCTACGCACGCACGCACGCAGTAGCCGGCAGTCACGAGACTCTAATCATGTATAATGAGCACTGCATTAATCAGCGTCTCCGTAGCACACATGGGAAAGGCAGCGCTGTGCTACATAGCACTTTAAGAATGGCATCGCCGGTTCGAATCCGGCCTGAAGCACCGTCAGGCTGTTTCCACGGTCTCACGATGTTTTACGCGACGGTGCCCTCTGCTCAGCGTCTTCCCGATCGCCCGCGACATCTTATGAAGCAGAGAACCTGAGTGTTTGTAACTGTTTGCGTCCTGTTTCTTGTGTTTTTTTACTGAGGGCAATCATATGAATCATTGATATCCATTGCAACACCCAGAGGAGTAAAAAATAATTTTACAAAATAGGGGAATGCCGCGATCAGCGGACTTTGACCTACGCACGCACGCACGCAGTAGCCGGCAGTCACGAGACTCTAATCATGTATAATGAGCACTGCATTAATCAGCGTCTCCGTAGCACACATGGGAAAGGCAGCGCTGTGCTACATAGCACTTTAAGAATGGCATCGCCGGTTCGAATCCGGCCTGAAGCACCGTCAGGCTGTTTCCACGGTCTCACGATGTTTTACGCGACGGTGCCCTCTGCTCAGCGTCTTCCCGATCGCCCGCGACATCTTATGAAGCAGAGAACCTGAGTGTTTGTAACTGTTTGCGTCCTGTTTCTTGTGTTTTTTTACTGAGGGCAATCATATGAATCATTGATATCCATTGCAACACCCAGAGGAGTAAAAAATAATTTTACAAAATAGGGGAATGCCGCGATCAGCGGACTTTGACCTACGCACGCACGCACGCAGTAGCCGGCAGTCACGAGACTCTAATCATGTATAATGAGCACTGCATTAATCAGCGTCTCCGTAGCACACATGGGAAAGGCAGCGCTGTGCTACATAGCACTTTAACCATATCATCGCAGGTTCGAATCCGGCCTGAAGCACCTTCTGGCCCTTTCCGCGGTCTTACGTTGTTTTACGCGACGGTGCCCTCTGCTCAGCGTCTTCCCGATCGCCGGCGACATCTTATGAAGCAGAGGACCTGAGTGTTTGTAACTGATTGCGTTCTGTTTCTTGTGTTTTTTTTACTGAGGGCAATCATATGAATCATTGATATCCATTGCAACACCCAGAGGAGTAAAAAATAATTTTACAAAATAGGGGAATGCCGCGATCGGCGGACTTTGACCTACACACGCACGCACGCAGTAGCCGGCAGTCACGAGACTCTAATCATGTATAATGAGCACTGCATTAATCGGTGTCTCCGTAGCACACATGGGAAAGGCATCGCTGTGCTACATAGCACTTTAAGAATGTCATCGCAGGTTCGAATCCAGCCTGAAGCACCGTCAGGCTGTTTCCGCGGTCTCACGATGTTTTACGCGACGGTGCCCTCTGCTCAGCGTCTTCCCGATCGCCCGCGACATCTTATGAAGCAGAGTTTGTAACTGTTTGCGTCCTGTTTGTTGTGCTTTTTTACTGAGGGCAATCATATGAATCATTGATATCCATTGCAACACCCAGAAGAGTAAAAAATAATTTTACAAAATAGGGGAATGCCGCGATCAGCGGACTTTGACCTACGCACGCACGCAGTAGCCGGCAGTCACGAGACTTTAATCATGTATAATGAGCACTGCATTAATCAGCGTCTCCGTAGCACACATGGGAAAGGCAGCGCTGTGCTACATAGCACTTTAAGAATAGCATCGCCGGTTCGGATCCGGCCTGAAGCACCGATTCCGCTGTCTCACGTTGTTTTACGCGACGGTGCCCTCTGCTCAGCGTCTTCCCGATCGCCCGCGACATCTTATGAAGCAGAGTTTGTAACTGTTTGCGTCCTGTTTCTTGTGCTTTTTTACTGAGGGCAATCATATGAATCATTGATATCCATTGCAACACCCAGAGGAGTAAAAAATAATTTTACAAAATAGGGGAATGCCGCGATCGGCGGACTTTGACCTACACACGCACGCACGCACGCAGTAGCCGACAGTCACGAGACTCTAATCATGTATAATGAGCACTGCATTAATGGTGTCTCCGTAGCACACATGGGAAAGGCATCGCTGTGCTACATAGCACTTTAAGAATGTCATCGCAGGTTCGAATCCAGCCTGAAGCACCGTCAGGCTGTTTCCGCGGTCTCACGATGTTTTACGCGACGGTGCCCTCTGCTCAGCGTCTTCCCCATCGCCCGCGACATCTTATGAAGCAGAGTTTGTAACTGTTTGCGTCCTGTTTCTTGTGCTTTTTTACTGAGGGCAATCATATGAATCATTGATATCCATTGCAACACCCAGAGGAGTAAAAAATAATTTTACAAAATAGGGGAATGCCGCGATCAGCGGACTTTGACCTACGCACGCACGCAGTAGCCGGCAGTCACGAGACTTTAATCATGTATAATGAGCACTGCATTAATCAGCGTCTCCGTAGCACACATGGGAAAGGCAGCGCTGTGCTACATAGCACTTTAAGAATAGCATCGCCGGTTCGGATCCGGCCTGAAGCACCGATTCCGCTGTCTCACGTTGTTTTAGGCGACGGTGCCCTCTGCTCAGCGTCTTCCCGATCGCCCGCGACATCTTATGAAGCAGAGTTTGTAACTGTTTGCGTCCTGTTTCTTGTGCTTTTTTACTGAGGGCAATCATATGAATCATTGATATCCATTGCAACACCCAGAGGAGTAAAAAATAATTTTACAAAATAGGGGAATGCCGCGATCGGCGGACTTTGACCTACACACGCACGCACGCACGCAGTAGCCGACAGTCACGAGACTCTAATCATGTATAATGAGCACTGCATTAATGGTGTCTCCGTAGCACACATGGGAAAGGCATCGCTGTGCTACATAGCACTTTAAGAATGTCATCGCAGGTTCGAATCCAGCCTGAAGCACCGTCAGGCTGTTTCCGCGGTCTCACGATGTTTTACGCGACGGTGCCCTCTGCTCAGCGTCTTCCCCATCGCCCGCGACATCTTATGAAGCAGAGTTTGTAACTGTTTGCGTCCTGTTTCTTGTGCTTTTTTACTGAGGGCAATCATATGAATCATTGATATCCATTGCAACACCCAGAGGAGTAAAAAATAATTTTACAAAATAGGGGAATGCCGCGATCAGCGGACTTTGACCTACGCACGCACGCAGTAGCCGGCAGTCACGAGACTTTAATCATGTATAATGAGCACTGCATTAATCAGCGTCTCCGTAGCACACATGGGAAAGGCAGCGCTGTGCTACATAGCACTTTAAGAATAGCATCGCCGGTTCGGATCCGGCCTGAAGCACCGATTCCGCTGTCTCACGATGTTTTACGCGACGGTGCCCTCTGCTCAGCGTCTTCCCGATCGCCCGCGACATCTTATGAAGCAGAGTTTGTAACTGTTTGCGTCCTGTTTCTTGTGCTTTTTTACTGAGGGCAATCATATGAATCATTGATATCCATTGCAACACCCAGAGGAGTAAAAAATAATTTTACAAAATAGGGGAATGCCGCGATCGGCGGACTTTGACCTACACACGCACGCACGCACGCAGTAGCCGACAGTCACGAGACTCTAATCATGTATAATGAGCACTGCATTAATGGTGTCTCCGTAGCACACATGGGAAAGGCATCGCTGTGCTACATAGCACTTTAAGAATGTCATCGCAGGTTCGAATCCAGCCTGAAGCACCGTCAGGCTGTTTCCGCGGTCTCACGATGTTTTACGCGACGGTGCCCTCTGCTCAGCGTCTTCCCCATCGCCCGCGACATCTTATGAAGCAGAGTTTGTAACTGTTTGCGTCCTGTTTCTTGTGCTTTTTTACTGAGGGCAATCATATGAATCATTGATATCCATTGCAACACCCAGAGGAGTAAAAAATAATTTTACAAAATAGGGGAATGCCGCGATCAGCGGACTTTGACCTATGCACGCACGCACGCAGTAGCCGGCAGTCACGAGACTCTAATCATGTATAATGAGCACTGCATTAATCAGCGTCTCCGTAGCACACATGGGAAAGGCAGCGCTGTGCTACATAGCACTTTAAGAATGGCATCGCCGGTTCGAATCCGGCCTGAAGCACCGTCAGGCTGTTTCCACGGTCTCACGATGTTTTACGCGACGGTGCCCTCTGCTCAGCGTCTTCCCGATCGCCCGCGACATCTTATGAAGCAGAGAACCTGAGTGTTTGTAACTGTTTGCGTCCTGTTTCTTGTGTTTTTTTACTGAGGGCAATCATATGAATCATTGATATCCATTGCAACACCCAGAGGAGTAAAAAATAATTTTACAAAATAGGGGAATGCCGCGATCGGCGGACTTTGACCTACACACGCACGCACGCACGCAGTAGCCGACAGTCACGAGACTCTAATCATGTATAATGAGCACTGCATTAATGGTGTCTCCGTAGCACACATGGGAAAGGCATCGCTGTGCTACATAGCACTTTAAGAATGTCATCGCAGGTTCGAATCCAGCCTGAAGCACCGTCAGGCTGTTTCCACGGTCTCACGATGTTTTACGCGACGGTGCCCTCTGCTCAGCGTCTTCCCGATCGCCCGCGACATCTTATGAAGCAGAGAACCTGAGTGTTTGTAACTGTTTGCGTCCTGTTTCTTGTGTTTTTTTACTGAGGGCAATCATATGAATCATTGATATCCATTGCAACACCCAGAGGAGTAAAAAATAATTTTACAAAATAGGGGAATGCCGCGATCGGCGGACTTTGACCTACACACGCACGCACGCACGCAGTAGCCGACAGTCACGAGACTCTAATCATGTATAATGAGCACTGCATTAATGGTGTCTCCGTAGCACACATGGGAAAGGCATCGCTGTGCTACATAGCACTTTAAGAATGTCATCGCAGGTTCGAATCCAGCCTGAAGCACCGTCAGGCTGTTTCCGCGGTCTCACGATGTTTTACGCGACGGTGCCCTCTGCTCAGCGTCTTCCCCATCGCCCGCGACATCTTATGAAGCAGAGTTTGTAACTGTTTGCGTCCTGTTTCTTGTGCTTTTTTACTGAGGGCAATCATATGAATCATTGATATCCATTGCAACACCCAGAGGAGTAAAAAATAATTTTACAAAATAGGGGAATGCCGCGATCAGCGGACTTTGACCTACGCACGCACGCAGTAGCCGGCAGTCACGAGACTTTAATCATGTATAATGAGCACTGCATTAATCAGCGTCTCCGTAGCACACATGGGAAAGGCAGCGCTGTGCTACATAGCACTTTAAGAATAGCATCGCCGGTTCGGATCCGGCCTGAAGCACCGATTCCGCTGTCTCACGTTGTTTTACGCGACGGTGCCCTCTGCTCAGCGTCTTCCCGATCGCCCGCGACATCTTATGAAGCAGAGTTTGTAACTGTTTGCGTCCTGTTTCTTGTGCTTTTTTACTGAGGGCAATCATATGAATCATTGATATCCATTGCAACACCCAGAGGAGTAAAAAATAATTTTACAAAATAGGGGAATGCCGCGATCGGCGGACTTTGACCTACACACGCACGCACGCACGCAGTAGCCGACAGTCACGAGACTCTAATCATGTATAATGAGCACTGCATTAATGGTGTCTCCGTAGCACACATGGGAAAGGCATCGCTGTGCTACATAGCACTTTAAGAATGTCATCGCAGGTTCGAATCCAGCCTGAAGCACCGTCAGGCTGTTTCCGCGGTCTCACGATGTTTTACGCGACGGTGCCCTCTGCTCAGCGTCTTCCCCATCGCCCGCGACATCTTATGAAGCAGAGTTTGTAACTGTTTGCGTCCTGTTTCTTGTGCTTTTTTACTGAGGGCAATCATATGAATCATTGATATCCATTGCAACACCCAGAGGAGTAAAAAATAATTTTACAAAATAGGGGAATGCCGCGATCAGCGGACTTTGACCTATGCACGCACGCACGCAGTAGCCGGCAGTCACGAGACTCTAATCATGTATAATGAGCACTGCATTAATCAGCGTCTCCGTAGCACACATGGGAAAGGCAGCGCTGTGCTACATAGCACTTTAAGAATGGCATCGCCGGTTCGAATCCGGCCTGAAGCACCGTCAGGCTGTTTCCACGGTCTCACGATGTTTTACGCGACGGTGCCCTCTGCTCAGCGTCTTCCCGATCGCCCGCGACATCTTATGAAGCAGAGAACCTGAGTGTTTGTAACTGTTTGCGTCCTGTTTCTTGTGTTTTTTTACTGAGGGCAATCATATGAATCATTGATATCCATTGCAACACCCAGAGGAGTAAAAAATAATTTTACAAAATAGGGGAATGCCGCGATCAGCGGACTTTGACCTACGCACGCACGCACGCAGTAGCCGGCAGTCACGAGACTCTAATCATGTATAATGAGCACTGCATTAATCAGCGTCTCCGTAGCACACATGGGAAAGGCAGCGCTGTGCTACATAGCACTTTAAGAATGGCATCGCCGGTTCGAATCCGGCCTGAAGCACCGTCAGGCTGTTTCCACGGTCTCACGATGTTTTACGCGACGGTGCCCTCTGCTCAGCGTCTTCCCGATCGCCCGCGACATCTTATGAAGCAGAGAACCTGAGTGTTTGTAACTGTTTGCGTCCTGTTTCTTGTGTTTTTTTACTGAGGGCAATCATATGAATCATTGATATCCATTGCAACACCCAGAGGAGTAAAAAATAATTTTACAAAATAGGGGAATGCCGCGATCAGCGGACTTTGACCTACGCACGCACGCACGCAGTAGCCGGCAGTCACGAGACTCTAATCATGTATAATGAGCACTGCATTAATCAGCGTCTCCGTAGCACACATGGGAAAGGCAGCGCTGTGCTACATAGCACTTTAACCATATCATCGCAGGTTCGAATCCGGCCTGAAGCACCTTCTGGCCCTTTCCGCGGTCTTACGTTGTTTTACGCGACGGTGCCCTCTGCTCAGCGTCTTCCCGATCGCCGGCGACATCTTATGAAGCAGAGGACCTGAGTGTTTGTAACTGATTGCGTTCTGTTTCTTGTGTTTTTTTTACTGAGGGCAATCATATGAATCATTGATATCCATTGCAACACCCAGAGGAGTAAAAAATAATTTTACAAAATAGGGGAATGCCGCGATCGGCGGACTTTGACCTACACACGCACGCACGCAGTAGCCGGCAGTCACGAGACTCTAATCATGTATAATGAGCACTGCATTAATCGGTGTCTCCGTAGCACACATGGGAAAGGCATCGCTGTGCTACATAGCACTTTAAGAATGTCATCGCAGGTTCGAATCCAGCCTGAAGCACCGTCAGGCTGTTTCCACGGTCTCACGATGTTTTACGCGACGGTGCCCTCTGCTCAGCGTCTTCCCGATCGCCCGCGACATCTTATGAAGCAGAGTTTGTAACTGTTTGCGTCCTGTTTGTTGTGCTTTTTTACTGAGGGCAATCATATGAATCATTGATATCCATTGCAACACCCAGAGGAGTAAAAAATAATTTTACAAAATAGGGGAATGCCGCGATCAGCGGACTTTGACCTACGCACGCACGCAGTAGCCGGCAGTCACGAGACTTTAATCATGTATAATGAGCACTGCATTAATCAGCGTCTCCGTAGCACACATGGGAAAGGCAGCGCTGTGCTACATAGCACTTTAAGAATAGCATTGCCGGTTCGGATCCGGCCTGAAGCACCGATTCCGCTGTCTCACGTTGTTTTACGCGAGGGTGCCCTCTGCTCAGCGTCTTCCCGATCGCCCGCGACATCTTATGAAGCAGAGAACCTGAGTGTTTGTAACTGTTTGCGTCCTGTTTCTTGTGTTTTTTTACTGAGGGCAATCATATGAATCATTGATATCCATTGCAACACCCAGAGGAGTAAAAAATAATTTTACAAAATAGGGGAATGCCGCGATCAGCGGACTTTGACCTACGCACGCACGCACGCAGTAGCCGGCAGTCACGAGACTCTAATCATGTATAATGAGCACTGCATTAATCAGCGTCTCCGTAGCACACATGGGAAAGGCAGCGCTGTGCTACATAGCACTTTAAGAATGGCATCGCCGGTTCGAATCCGGCCTGAAGCACCGTCAGGCTGTTTCCACGGTCTCACGATGTTTTACGCGACGGTGCCCTCTGCTCAGCGTCTTCCCGATCGCCCGCGACATCTTATGAAGCAGAGAACCTGAGTGTTTGTAACTGTTTGCGTCCTGTTTCTTGTGTTTTTTTACTGAGGGCAATCATATGAATCATTGATATCCATTGCAACACCCAGAGGAGTAAAAAATAATTTTACAAAATAGGGGAATGCCGCGATCAGCGGACTTTGACCTACGCACGCACGCACGCAGTAGCCGGCAGTCACGAGACTCTAATCATGTATAATGAGCACTGCATTAATCAGCGTCTCCGTAGCACACATGGGAAAGGCAGCGCTGTGCTACATAGCACTTTAACCATGTCATCGCAGGTTCGAATCCAGCCTGAAGCACCG
Organism: Alosa pseudoharengus; assembly: GCF_046254945.1. Taxonomy (NCBI): domain Eukaryota; kingdom Metazoa; phylum Chordata; class Actinopteri; order Clupeiformes; family Clupeidae; genus Alosa; species Alosa pseudoharengus. Next base: position 173,753 of record NW_027468837.1, read on the forward strand.
TCAGGCTGTTTCCGCGGTCTCATGATGTTTTACCCAACGGTGCCCTCTGCTCAGCGTCTTCCCGATCGCCCGCGACATCTTATGAAGCAGAGTTTGTAACTGTTTGCGTCCTGTTTGTTGTGCTGTTTTTACTGAGGGCAATCATATGAATCATTGATATCCATTGCAACACCCAGAGGAGTAAAAAATAATTTTACAAAATAGGGGAATGCCGCGATCAGCGGACTTTGACCTACGCACGCACGCAGTAGCCGGCAGTCACGAGACTTTAATCATGTATAATGAGCACTGCATTAATCAGCGTCTCCGTAGCACACATGGGAAAGGCAGCGCTGTGCTACATAGCACTTTAAGAATAGCATCGCCGGTTCGGATCCGGCCTGAAGCACCGATTCCGCTGTCTCACGTTGTTTTACGCGACGGTGCCCTCTGCTCAGCGTCTTCCCGATCGCCCGCGACATCTTATGAAGCAGAGAACCTGAGTGTTTGTAACTGTTTGCGTCCTGTTTCTTGTGTTTTTTTACTGAGGGCAATCATATGAATCATTGATATCCATTGCAACACCCAGAGGAGTAAAAAATTATTTTACAAAATAGGGGAATGCCGCGATCAGCGGACTTTGACCTACGCACGCACGCACGCAGTAGCCGGCAGTCACGAGACTCTAATCATGTATAATGAGCACTGCATTAATCAGCGTCTCCGTAGCACACATGGGAAAGGCAGCGCTGTGCTACATAGCACTTTAAGAATAGCATCGCCGGTTCGGATCCGGCCTGAAGCACCGATTCCGCTGTCTCACGTTGTTTTACGCGACGGTGCCCTCTGCTCAGCGTCTTCCCGATCGCCCGCGACATCTTATGAAGCAGAGAACCTGAGTGTTTGTAACTGTTTGCGTCCTGTTTCTTGTGTTTTTTTACTGAGGGCAATCATATGAATCATTGATATCCATTGCAACACCCAGAGGAGTAAAAAATTATTTTACAAAATAGGGGAATGCCGCGATCAGCGGACTTTGACCTACGCACGCACGCACGCAGTAGCCGGCAGTCACGAGACTCTAATCATGTATAATGAGCACTGCATTAATCAGCGTCTCCGTAGCACACATGGGAAAGGCAGCGCTGTGCTACATAGCACTTTAAGAATGGCATCGCCGGTTCGAATCCGGCCTGAAGCACCGTCAGGCTGTTTCCACGGTCTCACGATGTTTTACGCGACGGTGCCCTCTGCTCAGCGTCTTCCCGATCGCCCGAGACATCTTATGAAGCAGAGAACCTGAGTGTTTGTAACTGTTTGCGTCCTGTTTCTTGTGTTTTTTTACTGAGGGCAATCATATGAATCATTGATATCCATTGCAACACCCAGAGGAGTAAAAAATAATTTTACAAAATAGGGGAATGCCGCGATCAGCGGACTTTGACCTACGCACGCACGCACGCAGTAGCCGGCAGTCACGAGACTCTAATCATGTATAATGAGCACTGCATTAATCAGCGTCTCCGTAGCACACATGGGAAAGGCAGCGCTGTGCTACATAGCACTTTAACCATGTCATCGCAGGTTCGAATCCGGCCTGAAGCACCTTCTGGCCCTTTCCGCGGTCTTACGTTGTTTTACGCGACGGTGCCCTCTGCTCAGCGTCTTCCCGATCGCCGGCGACATCTTATGAAGCAGAGGACCTGAGTGTTTGTAACTGATTGCGTTCTGTTTCTTGTGTTTTTTTTACTGAGGGCAATCATATGAATCATTGATATCCATTGCAACACCCAGAGGAGTAAAAAATAATTTTACAAAATAGGGGAATGCCGCGATCGGCGGACTTTGACCTACACACGCACGCACGCAGTAGCCGGCAGTCACGAGACTCTAATCATGTATAATGAGCACTGCATTAATCGGTGTCTCCGTAGCACACATGGGAAAGGCATCGCTGTGCTACATAGCACTTTAAGAATGTCAGCGCAGGTTCGAATCCAGCCTGAAGCACCATCAGGCTGTTTCCGCGGTCTCACGATGTTTTACCCGACGGTGCCCTCTGCTCAGCGTCTTCCCGATCGCCCGCGACATCTTATGAAGCAGAGTTTGTAACTGTTTGCGTCCTGTTTGTTGTGCTTTTTTACTGAGGGCAATCATATGAATCATTGATATCCATTGCAACACCCAGAGGAGTAAAAAATAATTTTACAAAATAGGGGAATGCCGCGATCAGCGGACTTTGACCTACTCACGCACGCAGTAGCCGGCAGTCACGAGACTTTAATCATGTATAATGAGCACTGCATTAATCAGCGTCTCCGTAGCACACATGGGAAAGGCAGCGCTGTGCTACATAGCACTTTAAGAATAGCATCGCCGGTTCGGATCCGGCCTGAAGCACCGATTCCGCTGTCTCACGTTGTTTTACGCGACGGTGCCCTCTGCTCAGCGTCTTCCCGATCGCCCGCGACATCTTATGAAGCAGAGAACCTGAGTGTTTGTAACTGTTTGCGTCCTGTTTCTTGTGTTTTTTTACTGAGGGCAATCATATGAATCATTGATATCCATTGCAACACCCAGAGGAGTAAAAAATTATTTTACAAAATAGGGGAATGCCGCGATCAGCGGACTTTGACCTACGCACGCACGCACGCAGTAGCCGGCAGTCACGAGACTCTAATCATGTATAATGAGCACTGCATTAATCAGCGTCTCCGTAGCACACATGGGAAAGGCAGCGCTGTGCTACATAGCACTTTAAGAATAGCATCGCCGGTTCGGATCCGGCCTGAAGCACCGATTCCGCTGTCTCACGTTGTTTTACGCGACGGTGCCCTCTGCTCAGCGTCTTCCCGATCGCCCGCGACATCTTATGAAGCAGAGAACCTGAGTGTTTGTAACTGTTTGCGTCCTGTTTCTTGTGTTTTTTTACTGAGGGCAATCATATGAATCATTGATATCCATTGCAACACCCAGAGGAGTAAAAAATTATTTTACAAAATAGGGGAATGCCGCGATCAGCGGACTTTGACCTACGCACGCACGCACGCAGTAGCCGGCAGTCACGAGACTCTAATCATGTATAATGAGCACTGCATTAATCAGCGTCTCCGTAGCACACATGGGAAAGGCAGCGCTGTGCTACATAGCACTTTAAGAATGGCATCGCCGGTTCGAATCCGGCCTGAAGCACCGTCAGGCTGTTTCCACGGTCTCACGATGTTTTACGCGACGGTGCCCTCTGCTCAGCGTCTTCCCGATCGCCCGAGACATCTTATGAAGCAGAGAACCTGAGTGTTTGTAACTGTTTGCGTCCTGTTTCTTGTGTTTTTTTACTGAGGGCAATCATATGAATCATTGATATCCATTGCAACACCCAGAGGAGTAAAAAATAATTTTACAAAATAGGGGAATGCCGCGATCAGCGGACTTTGACCTACGCACGCACGCACGCAGTAGCCGGCAGTCACGAGACTCTAATCATGTATAATGAGCACTGCATTAATCAGCGTCTCCGTAGCACACATGGGAAAGGCAGCGCTGTGCTACATAGCACTTTAACCATGTCATCGCAGGTTCGAATCCGGCCTGAAGCACCTTCTGGCCCTTTCCGCGGTCTTACGTTGTTTTACGCGACGGTGCCCTCTGCTCAGCGTCTTCCCGATCGCCGGCGACATCTTATGAAGCAGAGGACCTGAGTGTTTGTAACTGATTGCGTTCTGTTTCTTGTGTTTTTTTTACTGAGGGCAATCATATGAATCATTGATATCCATTGCAACACCCAGAGGAGTAAAAAATAATTTTACAAAATAGGGGAATGCCGCGATCGGCGGACTTTGACCTACACACGCACGCACGCAGTAGCCGGCAGTCACGAGACTCTAATCATGTATAATGAGCACTGCATTAATCGGTGTCTCCGTAGCACACATGGGAAAGGCATCGCTGTGCTACATAGCACTTTAAGAATGTCAGCGCAGGTTCGAATCCAGCCTGAAGCACCATCAGGCTGTTTCCGCGGTCTCACGATGTTTTACCCGACGGTGCCCTCTGCTCAGCGTCTTCCCGATCGCCCGCGACATCTTATGAAGCAGAGTTTGTAACTGTTTGCGTCCTGTTTGTTGTGCTTTTTTACTGAGGGCAATCATATGAATCATTGATATCCATTGCAACACCCAGAGGAGTAAAAAATAATTTTACAAAATAGGGGAATGCCGCGATCAGCGGACTTTGACCTACTCACGCACGCAGTAGCCGGCAGTCACGAGACTTTAATCATGTATAATGAGCACTGCATTAATCAGCGTCTCCGTAGCACACATGGGAAAGGCAGCGCTGTGCTACATAGCACTTTAAGAATAGCATCGCCGGTTCGGATCCGGCCTGAAGCACCGATTCCGCTGTCTCACGTTGTTTTACGCGACGGTGCCCTCTGCTCAGCGTCTTCCCGATCGCCCGCGACATCTTATGAAGCAGAGAACCTGAGTGTTTGTAACTGTTTGCGTCCTGTTTCTTGTGTTTTTTTACTGAGGGCAATCATATGAATCATTGATATCCATTGCAACACCCAGAGGAGTAAAAAATTATTTTACAAAATAGGGGAATGCCGCGATCAGCGGACTTTGACCTACGCACGCACGCACGCAGTAGCCGGCAGTCACGAGACTCTAATCATGTATAATGAGCACTGCATTAATCAGCGTCTCCGTAGCACACATGGGAAAGGCAGCGCTGTGCTACATAGCACTTTAAGAATAGCATCGCCGGTTCGGATCCGGCCTGAAGCACCGATTCCGCTGTCTCACGTTGTTTTACGCGACGGTGCCCTCTGCTCAGCGTCTTCCCGATCGCCCGCGACATCTTATGAAGCAGAGAACCTGAGTGTTTGTAACTGTTTGCGTCCTGTTTCTTGTGTTTTTTTACTGAGGGCAATCATATGAATCATTGATATCCATTGCAACACCCAGAGGAGTAAAAAATAATTTTACAAAATAGGGGAATGCCGCGATCAGCGGACTTTGACCTACGCACGCACGCAGTAGCCGGCAGTCACGAGACTTTAATCATGTATAATGAGCACTGCATTAATCAGCGTCTCCGTAGCACACATGGGAAAGGCAGCGCTGTGCTACATAGCACTTTAAGAATAGCATCGCCGGTTCGGATCCGGCCTGAAGCACCGATTCCGCTGTCTCACGTTGTTTTACGCGACGGTGCCCTCTGCTCAGCGTCTTCCCGATCGCCCGCGACATCTTATGAAGCAGAGTTTGTAACTGTTTGCGTCCTGTTTCTTGTGCTTTTTTACTGAGGGCAATCATATGAATCATTGATATCCATTGCAACACCCAGAGGAGTAAAAAATAATTTTACAAAATAGGGGAATGCCGCGATCGGCGGACTTTGACCTACACACGCACGCACGCACGCAGTAGCCGACAGTCACGAGACTCTAATCATGTATAATGAGCACTGCATTAATGGTGTCTCCGTAGCACACATGGGAAAGGCATCGCTGTGCTACATAGCACTTTAAGAATGTCATCGCAGGTTCGAATCCAGCCTGAAGCACCGTCAGGCTGTTTCCGCGGTCTCACGATGTTTTACGCGACGGTGCCCTCTGCTCAGCGTCTTCCCCATCGCCCGCGACATCTTATGAAGCAGAGTTTGTAACTGTTTGCGTCCTGTTTCTTGTGCTTTTTTACTGAGGGCAATCATATGAATCATTGATATCCATTGCAACACCCAGAGGAGTAAAAAATAATTTTACAAAATAGGGGAATGCCGCGATCAGCGGACTTTGACCTACGCACGCACGCACGCAGTAGCCGGCAGTCACGAGACTCTAATCATGTATAATGAGCACTGCATTAATCAGCGTCTCCGTAGCACACATGGGAAAGGCAGCGCTGTGCTTCATAGCACTTTAAGAATGGCATCGCCGGTTCGAATCCAGCCTGAAGCACCGTCAGGCTGTTTCCACGGTCTCACGATGTTTTACGCGACGGTGCCCTCTGCTCAGCGTCTTCCCGATCGCCCGCGACATCTTATGAAGCAGAGAACCTGAGTGTTTGTAACTGTTTGCGTCCTGTTTCTTGTGTTTTTTTACTGAGGGCAATCATATGAATCATTGATATCCATTGCAACACCCAGAGGAGTAAAAAATAATTTTACAAAATAGGGGAATGCCGCGATCAGCGGACTTTGACCTACGCACGCACGCACGCAGTAGCCGGCAGTCACGAGACTCTAATCATGTATAATGAGCACTGCATTAATCAGCGTCTCCGTAGCACACATGGGAAAGGCAGCGCTGTGCTACATAGCACTTTAAGAATGGCATCGCCGGTTCGAATCCGGCCTGAAGCACCGTCAGGCTGTTTCCACGGTCTCACGATGTTTTACGCGACGGTGCCCTCTGCTCAGCGTCTTCCCGATCGCCCGCGACATCTTATGAAGCAGAGAACCTGAGTGTTTGTAACTGTTTGCGTCCTGTTTCTTGTGTTTTTTTACTGAGGGCAATCATATGAATCATTGATATCCATTGCAACACCCAGAGGAGTAAAAAATAATTTTACAAAATAGGGGAATGCCGCGATCAGCGGACTTTGACCTACGCACGCACGCACGCAGTAGCCGGCAGTCACGAGACTCTAATCATGTATAATGAGCACTGCATTAATCAGCGTCTCCGTAGCACACATGGGAAAGGCAGCGCTGTGCTACATAGCACTTTAACCATATCATCGCAGGTTCGAATCCGGCCTGAAGCACCTTCTGGCCCTTTCCGCGGTCTTACGTTGTTTTACGCGACGGTGCCCTCTGCTCAGCGTCTTCCCGATCGCCGGCGACATCTTATGAAGCAGAGGACCTGAGTGTTTGTAACTGATTGCGTTCTGTTTCTTGTGTTTTTTTTACTGAGGGCAATCATATGAATCATTGATATCCATTGCAACACCCAGAGGAGTAAAAAATAATTTTACAAAATAGGGGAATGCCGCGATCGGCGGACTTTGACCTACACACGCACGCACGCAGTAGCCGGCAGTCACGAGACTCTAATCATGTATAATGAGCACTGCATTAATCGGTGTCTCCGTAGCACACATGGGAAAGGCATCGCTGTGCTACATAGCACTTTAAGAATGTCATCGCAGGTTCGAATCCAGCCTGAAGCACCGTCAGGCTGTTTCCACGGTCTCACGATGTTTTACGCGACGGTGCCCTCTGCTCAGCGTCTTCCCGATCGCCCGCGACATCTTATGAAGCAGAGTTTGTAACTGTTTGCGTCCTGTTTGTTGTGCTTTTTTACTGAGGGCAATCATATGAATCATTGATATCCATTGCAACACCCAGAGGAGTAAAAAATAATTTTACAAAATAGGGGAATGCCGCGATCAGCGGACTTTGACCTACGCACGCACGCAGTAGCCGGCAGTCACGAGACTTTAATCATGTATAATGAGCACTGCATTAATCAGCGTCTCCGTAGCACACATGGGAAAGGCAGCGCTGTGCTACATAGCACTTTAAGAATAGCATCGCCGGTTCGGATCCGGCCTGAAGCACCGATTCCGCTGTCTCACGTTGTTTTACGCGACGGTGCCCTCTGCTCAGCGTCTTCCCGATCGCCCGCGACATCTTATGAAGCAGAGAACCTGAGTGTTTGTAACTGTTTGCGTCCTGTTTCTTGTGTTTTTTTACTGAGGGCAATCATATGAATCATTGATATCCATTGCAACACCCAGAGGAGTAAAAAATAATTTTACAAAATAGGGGAATGCCGCGATCAGCGGACTTTGACCTACGCACGCACGCACGCAGTAGCCGGCAGTCACGAGACTCTAATCATGTATAATGAGCACTGCATTAATCAGCGTCTCCGTAGCACACATGGGAAAGGCAGCGCTGTGCTACATAGCACTTTAAGAATGGCATCGCCGGTTCGAATCCGGCCTGAAGCACCGTCAGGCTGTTTCCACGGTCTCACGATGTTTTACGCGACGGTGCCCTCTGCTCAGCGTCTTCCCGATCGCCCGCGACATCTTATGAAGCAGAGAACCTGAGTGTTTGTAACTGTTTGCGTCCTGTTTCTTGTGTTTTTTTACTGAGGGCAATCATATGAATCATTGATATCCATTGCAACACCCAGAGGAGTAAAAAATAATTTTACAAAATAGGGGAATGCCGCGATCAGCGGACTTTGACCTACGCACGCACGCACGCAGTAGCCGGCAGTCACGAGACTCTAATCATGTATAATGAGCACTGCATTAATCAGCGTCTCCGTAGCACACATGGGAAAGGCAGCGCTGTGCTACATAGCACTTTAACCATGTCATCGCAGGTTCGAATCCAGCCTGAAGCACCGTCAGGCTGTTTCCGCGGTCTCACGATGTTTTACCCAACGGTGCCCTCTGCTCAGCGTCTTCCCGATCGCCGGCGACATCTTATGAAGCAGAGGACCTGAGTGTTTGTAACTGATTGCGTTCTGTTTCTTGTGTTTTTTTTACTGAGGGCAATCATATGAATCATTGATATCCATTGCAACACCCAGAGGAGTAAAAAATAATTTTACAAAATAGGGGAATGCCGCGATCGGCGGACTTTGACCTACACACGCACGCACGCAGTAGCCGGCAGTCACGAGACTCTAATCATGTATAATGAGCACTGCATTAATCGGTGTCTCCGTAGCACACATGGGAAAGGCATCGCTGTGCTACATAGCACTTTAAGAATGTCAGCGCAGGTTCGAATCCAGCCTGAAGCACCGTCAGGCTGTTTCCGCGGTCTCACGATGTTTTACCCGACGGTGCCCTCTGCTCAGCGTCTTCCCGATCGCCCGCGACATCTTATGAAGCAGAGTTTGTAACTGTTTGCGTCCTGTTTGTTGTGCTTTTTTACTGAGGGCAATCATATGAATCATTGATATCCATTGCAACACCCAGAGGAGTAAAAAATAATTTTACAAAATAGGGGAATGCCGCGATCAGCGGACTTTGACCTACGCACGCACGCAGTAGCCGGCAGTCACGAGACTTTAATCATGTATAATGAGCACTGCATTAATCAGCGTCTCCGTAGCACACATGGGAAAGGCAGCGCTGTGCTACATAGCACTTTAAGAATAGCATCGCCGGTTCGGATCCGGCCTGAAGCACCGATTCCGCTGTCTCACGTTGTTTTACGCGACGGTGCCCTCTGCTCAGCGTCTTCCCGATCGCCCGCGACATCTTATGAAGCAGAGAACCTGAGTGTTTGTAACTGTTTGCGTCCTGTTTCTTGTGTTTTTTTACTGAGGGCAATCATATGAATCATTGATATCCATTGCAACACCCAGAGGAGTAAAATATTATTTTACAAAATAGGGGAATGCCGCGATCAGCGGACTTTGACCTACGCACGCACGCACGCAGTAGCCGGCAGTCACGAGACTCTAATCATGTATAATGAGCACTGCATTAATCAGCGTCTCCGTAGCACACATGGGAAAGGCAGCGCTGTGCTACATAGCACTTTAAGAATAGCATCGCCGGTTCGGATCCGGCCTGAAGCACCGATTCCGCTGTCTCACGTTGTTTTACGCGACGGTGCCCTCTGCTCAGCGTCTTCCCGATCGCCCGCGACATCTTATGAAGCAGAGAACCTGAGTGTTTGTAACTGTTTGCGTCCTGTTTGTTGTGCTTTTTTACTGAGGGCAATCATATGAATCATTGATATCCATTGCAACACCCAGAGGAGTAAAAAATAATTTTACAAAATAGGGGAATGCCGCGATCAGCGGACTTTGACCTACGCACGCACGCAGTAGCCGGCAGTCACGAGACTTTAATCATGTATAATGAGCACTGCATTAATCAGCGTCTCCGTAGAACACATGGGAAAGGCAGCGCTGTGCTACATAGCACTTTAAGAATAGCATCGCCGGTTCGGATCCGGCCTGAAGCACCGATTCCGCTGTCTCACGTTGTTTTAGGCGACGGTGCCCTCTGCTCAGCGTCTTCCCGATCGCCCGCGACATCTTATGAAGCAGAGTTTGTAACTGTTTGCGTCCTGTTTCTTGTGCTTTTTTACTGAGGGCAATCATATGAATCATTGATATCCATTGCAACACCCAGAGGAGTAAAAAATAATTTTACAAAATAGGGGAATGCCGCGATCGGCGGACTTTGACCTACACACGCACGCACGCACGCAGTAGCCGACAGTCACGAGACTCTAATCATGTATAATGAGCACTGCATTAATGGTGTCTCCGTAGCACACATGGGAAAGGCATCGCTGTGCTACATAGCACTTTAAGAATGTCATCGCAGGTTTGAATCCAGCCTGAAGCACCGTCAGGCTGTTTCCGCGGTCTCACGATGTTTTACGCGACGGTGCCCTCTGCTCAGCGTCTTCCCCATCGCCCGCGACATCTTATGAAGCAGAGTTTGTAACTGTTTGCGTCCTGTTTCTTGTGCTTTTTTACTGAGGGCAATCATATGAATCATTGATATCCATTGCAACACCCAGAGGAGTAAAAAATAATTTTACAAAATAGGGGAATGCCGCGATCAGCGGACTTTGACCTACGCACGCACGCAGTAGCCGGCAGTCACGAGACTTTAATCATGTATAATGAGCACTGCATTAATCAGCGTCTCCGTAGCACACATGGGAAAGGCAGCGCTGTGCTACATAGCACTTTAAGAATAGCATCGCCGGTTCGGATCCGGCCTGAAGCACCGATTCCGCTGTCTCACGTTGTTTTACGCGACGGTGCCCTCTGCTCAGCGTCTTCCCGATCGCCCGCGACATCTTATGAAGCAGAGTTTGTAACTGTTTGCGTCCTGTTTCTTGTGCTTTTTTACTGAGGGCAATCATATGAATCATTGATATCCATTGCAACACCCAGAGGAGTAAAAAATAATTTTACAAAATAGGGGAATGCCGCGATCGGCGGACTTTGACCTACACACGCACGCACGCACGCAGTAGCCGACAGTCACGAGACTCTAATCATGTATAATGAGCACTGCATTAATGGTGTCTCCGTAGCACACATGGGAAAGGCATCGCTGTGCTACATAGCACTTTAAGAATGTCATCGCAGGTTCGAATCCAGCCTGAAGCACCGTCAGGCTGTTTCCGCGGTCTCACGATGTTTTACGCGACGGTGCCCTCTGCTCAGCGTCTTCCCCATCGCCCGCGACATCTTATGAAGCAGAGTTTGTAACTGTTTGCGTCCTGTTTCTTGTGCTTTTTTACTGAGGGCAATCATATGAATCATTGATATCCATTGCAACACCCAGAGGAGTAAAAAATAATTTTACAAAATAGGGGAATGCCGCGATCAGCGGACTTTGACCTACGCACGCACGCACGCAGTAGCCGGCAGTCACGAGACTCTAATCATGTATAATGAGCACTGCATTAATCAGCGTCTCCGTAGCACACATGGGAAAGGCAGCGCTGTGCTACATAGCACTTTAAGAATGGCATCGCCGGTTCGAATCCGGCCTGAAGCACCGTCAGGCTGTTTCCACGGTCTCACGATGTTTTACGCGACGGTGCCCTCTGCTCAGCGTCTTCCCGATCGCCCGCGACATCTTATGAAGCAGAGAACCTGAGTGTTTGTAACTGTTTGCGTCCTGTTTCTTGTGTTTTTTTACTGAGGGCAATCATATGAATCATTGATATCCATTGCAACACCCAGAGGAGTAAAAAATAATTTTACAAAATAGGGGAATGCCGCGATCAGCGGACTTTGACCTACGCACGCACGCACGCAGTAGCCGGCAGTCACGAGACTCTAATCATGTATAATGAGCACTGCATTAATCAGCGTCTCCGTAGCACACATGGGAAAGGCAGCGCTGTGCTACATAGCACTTTAAGAATGGCATCGCCGGTTCGAATCCGGCCTGAAGCACCGTCAGGCTGTTTCCACGGTCTCACGATGTTTTACGCGACGGTGCCCTCTGCTCAGCGTCTTCCCGATCGCCCGCGACATCTTATGAAGCAGAGAACCTGAGTGTTTGTAACTGTTTGCGTCCTGTTTCTTGTGTTTTTTTACTGAGGGCAATCATATGAATCATTGATATCCATTGCAACACCCAGAGGAGTAAAAAATAATTTTACAAAATAGGGGAATGCCGCGATCAGCGGACTTTGACCTACGCACGCACGCACGCAGTAGCCGGCAGTCACGAGACTCTAATCATGTATAATGAGCACTGCATTAATCAGCGTCTCCGTAGCACACATGGGAAAGGCAGCGCTGTGCTACATAGCACTTTAACCATATCATCGCAGGTTCGAATCCGGCCTGAAGCACCTTCTGGCCCTTTCCGCGGTCTTACGTTGTTTTACGCGACGGTGCCCTCTGCTCAGCGTCTTCCCGATCGCCGGCGACATCTTATGAAGCAGAGGACCTGAGTGTTTGTAACTGATTGCGTTCTGTTTCTTGTGTTTTTTTTACTGAGGGCAATCATATGAATCATTGATATCCATTGCAACACCCAGAGGAGTAAAAAATAATTTTACAAAATAGGGGAATGCCGCGATCGGCGGACTTTGACCTACACACGCACGCACGCAGTAGCCGGCAGTCACGAGACTCTAATCATGTATAATGAGCACTGCATTAATCGGTGTCTCCGTAGCACACATGGGAAAGGCATCGCTGTGCTACATAGCACTTTAAGAATGTCATCGCAGGTTCGAATCCAGCCTGAAGCACCGTCAGGCTGTTTCCGCGGTCTCACGATGTTTTACGCGACGGTGCCCTCTGCTCAGCGTCTTCCCGATCGCCCGCGACATCTTATGAAGCAGAGTTTGTAACTGTTTGCGTCCTGTTTGTTGTGCTTTTTTACTGAGGGCAATCATATGAATCATTGATATCCATTGCAACACCCAGAGGAGTAAAAAATAATTTTACAAAATAGGGGAATGCCGCGATCAGCGGACTTTGACCTACGCACGCACGCAGTAGCCGGCAGTCACGAGACTTTAATCATGTATAATGAGCACTGCATTAATCAGCGTCTCCGTAGCACACATGGGAAAGGCAGCGCTGTGCTACATAGCACTTTAAGAATAGCATCGCCGGTTCGGATCCGGCCTGAAGCACCGATTCCGCTGTCTCACGTTGTTTTACGCGACGGTGCCCTCTGCTCAGCGTCTTCCCGATCGCCCGCGACATCTTATGAAGCAGAGAACCTGAGTGTTTGTAACTGTTTGCGTCCTGTTTCTTGTGTTTTTTTACTGAGGGCAATCATATGAATCATTGATATCCATTGCAACACCCAGAGGAGTAAAAAATAATTTTACAAAATAGGGGAATGCCGCGATCAGCGGACTTTGACCTACGCACGCACGCACGCAGTAGCCGGCAGTCACGAGACTCTAATCATGTATAATGAGCACTGCATTAATCAGCGTCTCCGTAGCACACATGGGAAAGGCAGCGCTGTGCTACATAGCACTTTAACCATGTCATCGCAGGTTCGAATCCGGCCTGAAGCACCTTCTGGCCCTTTCCGCGGTCTTACGTTGTTTTACGCGACGGTGCCCTCTGCTCAGCGTCTTCCCGATCGCCGGCGACATCTTATGAAGCAGAGGACCTGAGTGTTTGTAACTGATTGCGTTCTGTTTCTTGTGTTTTTTTTACTGAGGGCAATCATATGAATCATTGATATCCATTGCAACACCCAGAGGAGTAAAAAATAATTTTACAAAATAGGGGAATGCCGCGATCGGCGGACTTTGACCTACACACGCACGCACGCAGTAGCCGGCAGTCACGAGACTCTAATCATGTATAATGAGCACTGCATTAATCGGTGTCTCCGTAGCACACATGGGAAAGGCATCGCTGTGCTACATAGCACTTTAAGAATGTCAGCGCAGGTTCGAATCCAGCCTGAAGCACCGTCAGGCTGTTTCCGCGGTCTCACGATGTTTTACCCGACGGTGCCCTCTGCTCAGCGTCTTCCCGATCGCCCGCGACATCTTATGAAGCAGAGTTTGTAACTGTTTGCGTCCTGTTTGTTGTGCTTTTTTACTGAGGGCAATCATATGAATCATTGATATCCATTGCAACACCCAGAGGAGTAAAAAATAATTTTACAAAATAGGGGAATGCCGCGATCAGCGGACTTTGACCTACGCACGCACGCAGTAGCCGGCAGTCACGAGACTTTAATCATGTATAATGAGCACTGCATTAATCAGCGTCTCCGTAGCACACATGGGAAAGGCAGCGCTGTGCTACATAGCACTTTAAGAATAGCATCGCCGGTTCGGATCCGGCCTGAAGCACCGATTCCGCTGTCTCACGTTGTTTTACGCGACGGTGCCCTCTGCTCAGCGTCTTCCCGATCGCCCGCGACATCTTATGAAGCAGAGAACCTGAGTGTTTGTAACTGTTTGCGTCCTGTTTCTTGTGTTTTTTTACTGAGGGCAATCATATGAATCATTGATATCCATTGCAACACCCAGAGGAGTAAAAAATAATTTTACAAAATAGGGGAATGCCGCGATCAGCGGACTTTGACCTACGCACGCACGCACGCAGTAGCCGGCAGTCACGAGACTCTAATCATGTATAATGAGCACTGCATTAATCAGCGTCTCCGTAGCACACATGGGAAAGGCAGCGCTGTGCTACATAGCACTTTAACCATGTCATCGCAGGTTCGAATCCGGCCTGAAGCACCTTCTGGCCCTTTCCGCGGTCTTACGTTGTTTTACGCGACGGTGCCCTCTGCTCAGCGTCTTCCCGATCGCCGGCGACATCTTATGAAGCAGAGGACCTGAGTGTTTGTAACTGATTGCGTTCTGTTTCTTGTGTTTTTTTTACTGAGGGCAATCATATGAATCATTGATATCCATTGGAACACCCAGAGGAGTAAAAAATAATTTTACAAAATAGGGGAATGCCGCGATCGGCGGACTTTGACCTACACACGCACGCACGCAGTAGCCGGCAGTCACGAGACTCTAATCATGTATAATGAGCACTGCATTAATCGGTGTCTCCGTAGCACACATGGGAAAGGCATCGCTGTGCTACATAGCACTTTAAGAATGTCAGCGCAGGTTCGAATCCAGCCTGAAGCACCGTCAGGCTGTTTCCGCGGTCTCACGATGTTTTACCCGACGGTGCCCTCTGCTCAGCGTCTTCCCGATCGCCCGCGACATCTTATGAAGCAGAGTTTGTAACTGTTTGCGTCCTGTTTGTTGTGCTTTTTTACTGAGGGCAATCATATGAATCATTGATATCCATTGCAACACCCAGAGGAGTAAAAAATAATTTTACAAAATAGGGGAATGCCGCGATCAGCGGACTTTGACCTACGCACGCACGCAGTAGCCGGCAGTCACGAGACTTTAATCATGTATAATGAGCACTGCATTAATCAGCGTCTCCGTAGCACACATGGGAAAGGCAGCGCTGTGCTACATAGCACTTTAAGAATAGCATCGCCGGTTCGGATCCGGCCTGAAGCACCGATTCCGCTGTCTCACGTTGTTTTACGCGACGGTGCCCTCTGCTCAGCGTCTTCCCGATCGCCCGCGACATCTTATGAAGCAGAGAACCTGAGTGTTTGTAACTGTTTGCGTCCTGTTTCTTGTGTTTTTTTACTGAGGGCAATCATATGAATCATTGATATCCATTGCAACACCCAGAGGAGTAAAAAATTATTTTACAAAATAGGGGAATGCCGCGATCTGCGGACTTTGACCTACGCACGCACGCACGCAGTAGCCGGCAGTCACGAGACTCTAATCATGTATAATGAGCACTGCATTAATCAGCGTCTCCGTAGCACACATGGGAAAGGCAGCGCTGTGCTACATAGCACTTTAAGAATAGCATCGCCGGTTCGGATCGATCCGGCCTGAAGCACCGATTCCGCTGTCTCACGTTGTTTTACGCGACGGTGCCCTCTGCTCAGCGTCTTCCCGATCGCCCGCGACATCTTATGAAGCAGAGAACCTGAGTGTTTGTAACTGTTTGCGTCCTGTTTCTTGTGTTTTTTTACTGAGGGCAATCATATGAATCATTGATATCCATTGCAACACCCAGAGGAGTAAAAAATTATTTTACAAAATAGGGGAATGCCGCGATCAGCGGACTTTGACCTACGCACGCACGCACGCAGTAGCCGGCAGTCACGAGACTCTAATCATGTATAATGAGCACTGCATTAATCAGCGTCTCCGTAGCACACATGGGAAAGGCAGCGCTGTGCTACATAGCACTTTAAGAATGGCATCGCAGGTTCGAATCCGGCCTGAAGCACCGTCAGGCTGTTTCCACGGTCTCACGATGTTTTACGCGACGGTGCCCTCTGCTCAGCGTCTTCCCGATCGCCCGAGACATCTTATGAAGCAGAGAACCTGAGTGTTTGTAACTGTTTGCGTCCTGTTTCTTGTGTTTTTTTACTGAGGGCAATCATATGAATCATTGATATCCATTGCAACACCCAGAGGAGTAAAAAATTATTTTACAAAATAGGGGAATGCCGCGATCAGCGGACTTTGACCTACGCACGCACGCACGCAGTAGCCGGCAGTCACGAGACTCTAATCATGTATAATGAGCACTGCATTAATCAGCGTCTCCGTAGCACACATGGGAAAGGCAGCGCTGTGCTACATAGCACTTTAAGAATGGCATCGCCGGTTCGAATCCGGCCTGAAGCACCGTCAGGCTGTTTCCACGGTCTCACGATGTTTTACGCGACGGTGCCCTCTGCTCAGCGTCTTCCCGATTGCCCGCGACATCTTATGAAGCAGAGAACCTGAGTGTTTGTAACTGTTTGCGTCCTGTTTCTTGTGTTTTTTTACTGAGGGCAATCATATGAATCATTGATATCCATTGCAACACCCAGAGGAGTAAAAAATTATTTTACAAAATAGGGGAATGCCGCGATCAGCGGACTTTGACCTACGCACGCACGCACGCAGTAGCCGGCAGTCACGAGACTCTAATCATGTATAATGAGCACTGCATTAATCAGCGTCTCCGTAGCACACATGGGAAAGGCAGCGCTGTGCTACATAGCACTTTAAGAATAGCATCGCCGGTTCGGATCCGGCCTGAAGCACCGATTCCGCTGTCTCACGTTGTTTTACGCGACGGTGCCCTCTGCTCAGCGTCTTCCCGATCGCCCGCGACATCTTATGAAGCAGAGAACCTGAGTGTTTGTAACTGTTTGCGTCCTGTTTCTTGTGTTTTTTTACTGAGGGCAATCATATGAATCATTGATATCCATTGCAACACCCAGAGGAGTAAAAAATAATTTTACAAAATAGGGGAATGCCGCGATCAGCGGACTTTGACCTACGCACGCACGCACGCAGTAGCCGGCAGTCACGAGACTCTAATCATGTATAATGAGCACTGCATTAATCAGCGTCTCCGTAGCACACATGGGAAAGGCAGCGCTGTGCTACATAGCACTTTAAGAATGGCATCGCCGGTTCGAATCCGGCCTGAAGCACCGTCAGGCTGTTTCCACGGTCTCACGATGTTTTACGCGACGGTGCCCTCTGCTCAGCGTCTTCCCGATTGCCCGCGACATCTTATGAAGCAGAGAACCTGAGTGTTTGTAACTGTTTGCGTCCTGTTTCTTGTGTTTTTTTACTGAGGGCAATCATATGAATCATTGATATCCATTGCAACACCCAGAGGAGTAAAAAATAATTTTACAAAATAGGGGAATGCCGCGATCAGCGGACTTTGACCTACGCACGCACGCACGCAGTAGCCGGCAGTCACGAGACTCTAATCATGTATAATGAGCACTGCATTAATCAGCGTCTCCGTAGCACACATGGGAAAGGCAGCGCTGTGCTACATAGCACTTTAACCATGTCATCGCAGGTTCGAATCCGGCCTGAAGCACCTTCTGGCCCTTTCCGCGGTCTTACGTTGTTTTACGCGACGGTGCCCTCTGCTCAGCGTCTTCCCGATCGCCGGCGACATCTTATGAAGCAGAGGACCTGAGTGTTTGTAACTGATTGCGTTCTGTTTCTTGTGTTTTTTTTACTGAGGGCAATCATATGAATCATTGATATCCATTGCAACACCCAGAGGAGTAAAAAATAATTTTACAAAATAGGGGAATGCCGCGATCGGCGGACTTTGACCTACACACGCACGCACGCAGTAGCCGGCAGTCACGAGACTCTAATCATGTATAATGAGCACTGCATTAATCGGTGTCTCCGTAGCACACATGGGAAAGGCATCGCTGTGCTACATAGCACTTTAAGAATGTCATCGCAGGTTCGAATCCAGCCTGAAGCACCGTCAGGCTGTTTCCGCGGTCTCACGATGTTTTACTCGACGGTGCCCTCTGCTCAGCGTCTTCCCGATCGCCCGCGACATCTTATGAAGCAGAGTTTGTAACTGTTTGCGTCCTGTTTGTTGTGCTTTTTTACTGAGGGCAATCATATGAATCATTGATATCCATTGCAACACCCAGAGGAGTAAAAAATAATTTTACAAAATAGGGGAATGCCGCGATCAGCGGACTTTGACCTACGCACGCACGCAGTAGCCGGCAGTCACGAGACTTTAATCATGTATAATGAGCACTGCATTAATCAGCGTCTCCGTAGCACACATGGGAAAGGCAGCGCTGTGCTACATAGCACTTTAAGAATAGCATCGCCGGTTCGGATCCGGCCTGAAGCACCGATTCCGCTGTCTCACGTTGTTTTACGCGACGGTGCCCTCTGCTCAGCGTCTTCCTGATCGCCCGCGACATCTTATGAAGCAGAGAACCTGAGTGTTTGTAACTGTTTGCGTCCTGTTTCTTGTGTTTTTTTACTGAGGGCAATCATATGAATCATTGATATCCATTGCAACACCCAGAGGAGTAAAAAATTATTTTACAAAATAGGGGAATGCCGCGATCAGCGGACTTTGACCTACGCACGCACGCACGCAGTAGCCGGCAGTCACGAGACTCTAATCATGTATAATGAGCACTACATTAATCAGCGTCTCCTTAGCACACATGGGAAAGGCAGCGCTGTGCTACATAGCACTTTAAGAATGGCATCGCCGGTTCGAATCCGGCCTGAAGCACCGTCAGGCTGTTTCCACGGTCTCACGATGTTTTACGCGACGGTGCCCTCTGCTCAGCGTCTTCCCGATCGCCCGAGACATCTTATGAAGCAGAGAACCTGAGTGTTTGTAACTGTTTGCGTCCTGTTTCTTGTGTTTTTTTACTGAGGGCAATCATATGAATCATTGATATCCATTGCAACACCCAGAGGAGTAAAAAATTATTTTACAAAATAGGGGAATGCCGCGATCAGCGGACTTTGACCTACGCACGCACGCACGCAGTAGCCGGCAGTCACGAGACTCTAATCATGTATAATGAGCACTGCATTAATCAGCGTCTCCGTAGCACACATGGGAAAGGCAGCGCTGTGCTACATAGCACTTTAAGAATGGCATCGCCGGTTCGAATCCGGCCTGAAGCACCGTCAGGCTGTTTCCACGGTCTCACGATGTTTTACGCGACGGTGCCCTCTGCTCAGCGTCTTCCCGATTGCCCGCGACATCTTATGAAGCAGAGAACCTGAGTGTTTGTAACTGTTTGCGTCCTGTTTCTTGTGTTTTTTTACTGAGGGCAATCATATGAATCATTGATATCCATTGCAACACCCAGAGGAGTAAAAAATAATTTTACAAAATAGGGGAATGCCGCGATCAGCGGACTTTGACCTACGCACGCACGCACGCAGTAGCCGGCAGTCACGAGACTCTAATCATGTATAATGAGCACTGCATTAATCAGCGTCTCCGTAGCACACATGGGAAAGGCAGCGCTGTGCTACATAGCACTTTAACCATGTCATCGCAGGTTCGAATCCGGCCTGAAGCACCTTCTGGCCCTTTCCGCGGTCTTACGTTGTTTTACGCGACGGTGCCCTCTGCTCAGCGTCTTCCCGATCGCCGGCGACATCTTATGAAGCAGAGGACCTGAGTGTTTGTAACTGATTGCGTTCTGTTTCTTGTGTTTTTTTTACTGAGGGCAATCATATGAATCATTGATATCCATTGCAACACCCAGAGGAGTAAAAAATAATTTTACAAAATAGGGGAATGCCGCGATCGGCGGACTTTGACCTACACACGCACGCACGCAGTAGCCGGCAGTCACGAGACTCTAATCATGTATAATGAGCACTGCATTAATCGGTGTCTCCGTAGCACACATGGGAAAGGCATCGCTGTGCTACATAGCACTTTAAGAATGTCATCGCAGGTTCGAATCCAGCCTGAAGCACCGTCAGGCTGTTTCCGTGGTCTCACGATGTTTTACGCGACGGTGCCCTCTGCTCAGCGTCTTCCCGATCGCCCGCGACATCTTATGAAGCAGAGAACCTGAGTGTTTGTAACTGTTTGCGTCCTGTTTCTTGTGTTTTTTTACTGAGGGCAATCATATGAATCATTGATATCCATTGCAACACCCAGAGGAGTAAAAAATAATTTTACAAAATAGGGGAATGCCGCGATCAGCGGACTTTGACCTACGCACGCACGCACGCAGTAGCCGGCAGTCACGAGACTCTAATCATGTATAATGAGCACTGCATTAATCAGCGTCTCCGTAGCACACATGGGAAAGGCAGCGCTGTGCTACATAGTACTTTAACCATATCATCGCAGGTTCGAATCCGGCCTGGAGCACCTTCTGGCCCTTTCCGCGGTCTTACGTTGTTTTACGCGACGGTGCCCTCTGCTCAGCGTCTTCCCGATCGCCGGCGACATCTTATGAAGCAGAGGACCTGAGTGTTTGTAACTGATTGCGTTCTGTTTCTTGTGTTTTTTTTACTGAGGGCAATCATATGAATCATTGATATCCATTGCAACACCCAGAGGAGTAAAAAATAATTTTTCAAAATAGGGGAATGCCGCGATCGGCGGACTTTGACCTACACATGCACGCACGCAGTAGCCGGCAGTCACGAGACTCTAATCATGTATAATGAGCACTGCATTAATCGGTGTCTCCGTAGCACACATGGGAAAGGCATCGCTGTGCTACATAGCACTTTAAGAATGTCATCGCAGGTTCGAATCCAGCCTGAAGCACCGTCAGGCTGTTTCCGCGGTCTCACGATGTTTTACGCGACGGTGCCCTCTGCTCAGCGTCTTCCCGATCGCCCGCGACATCTTATGAAGCAGAGTTTGTAACTGTTTGCGTCCTGTTTGTTGTGCTTTTTTACTGAGGGCAATCATATGAATCATTGATATCCATTGCAACACCCAGAGGAGTAAAAAATAATTTTACAAAATAGGGGAATGCCGCGATCAGCGGACTTTGACCTACGCACGCACGCAGTAGCCGGCAGTCACGAGACTTTAATCATGTATAATGAGCACTGCATTAATCAGCGTCTCCGTAGCACACATGGGAAAGGCAGCGCTGTGCTACATAGCACTTTAAGAATAGCATCGCCGGTTCGGATCCGGCCTGAAGCACCGATTCCGCTGTCTCACGTTGTTTTACGCGACGGTGCCCTCTGCTCAGCGTCTTCCCGATCGCCCGCGACATCTTATGAAGCAGAGTTTGTAACTGTTTGCGTCCTGTTTCTTGTGCTTTTTTACTGAGGGCAATCATATGAATCATTGATATCCATTGCAACACCCAGAGGAGTAAAAAATAATTTTACAAAATAGGGGAATGCCGCGATCGGCGGACTTTGACCTACACACGCACGCACGCACGCAGTAGCCGACAGTCACGAGACTCTAATCATGTATAATGAGCACTGCATTAATGGTGTCTCCGTAGCACACATGGGAAAGGCATCGCTGTGCTACATAGCACTTTAAGAATGTCATCGCAGGTTCGAATCCAGCCTGAAGCACCGTCAGGCTGTTTCCGCGGTCTCACGATGTTTTACGCGACGGTGCCCTCTGCTCAGCGTCTTCCCGATCGCCCGCGACATCTTATGAAGCAGAGTTTGTAACTGTTTGCGTCCTGTTTGTTGTGCTTTTTTACTGAGGGCAATCATATGAATCATTGATATCCATTGCAACACCCAGAGGAGTAAAAAATAATTTTACAAAATAGGGGAATGCCGCGATCAGCGGACTTTGACCTACGCACGCACGCAGTAGCCGGCAGTCACGAGACTTTAATCATGTATAATGAGCACTGCATTAATCAGCGTCTCCGTAGCACACATGGGAAAGGCAGCGCTGTGCTACATAGCACTTTAAGAATAGCATCGCCGGTTCGGATCCGGCCTGAAGCACCGATTCCGCTGTCTCACGTTGTTTTAGGCGACGGTGCCCTCTGCTCAGCGTCTTCCCGATCGCCCGCGACATCTTATGAAGCAGAGTTTGTAACTGTTTGCGTCCTGTTTCTTGTGCTTTTTTACTGAGGGCAATCATATGAATCATTGATATCCATTGCAACACCCAGAGGAGTAAAAAATAATTTTACAAAATAGGGGAATGCCGCGATCGGCGGACTTTGACCTACACACGCACGCACGCACGCAGTAGCCGACAGTCACGAGACTCTAATCATGTATAATGAGCACTGCATTAATGGTGTCTCCGTAGCACACATGGGAAAGGCATCGCTGTGCTACATAGCACTTTAAGAATGTCATCGCAGGTTCGAATCCAGCCTGAAGCACCGTCAGGCTGTTTCCGCGGTCTCACGATGTTTTACGCGACGGTGCCCTCTGCTCAGCGTCTTCCCGATCGCCCGCGACATCTTATGAAGCAGAGTTTGTAACTGTTTGCGTCCTGTTTGTTGTGCTTTTTTACTGAGGGCAATCATATGAATCATTGATATCCATTGCAACACCCAGAGGAGTAAAAAATAATTTTACAAAATAGGGGAATGCCGCGATCAGCGGACTTTGACCTACGCACGCACGCACGCAGTAGCCGGCAGTCACGAGACTCTAATCATGTATAATGAGCACTGCATTAATCAGCGTCTCCGTAGCACACATGGGAAAGGCAACGCTGTGCTACATAGTACTTTAACCATATCATCGCAGGTTCGAATCCGGCCTGAAGCACCTTCTGGCCCTTTCCGCGGTCTTACGTTGTTTTACGCGACGGTGCCCTCTGCTCAGCGTCTTCCCGATCGCCGGCGACATCTTATGAAGCAGAGGACCTGAGTGTTTGTAACTGATTGCGTTCTGTTTCTTGTGTTTTTTTTACTGAGGGCAATCATATGAATCATTGATATCCATTGCAACACCCAGAGGAGTAAAAAATAATTTTACAAAATAGGGGAATGCCGCGATCGGCGGACTTTGACCTACACACGCACGCACGCAGTAGCCGGCAGTCACGAGACTCTAATCATGTATAATGAGCACTGCATTAATCGGTGTCTCCGTAGCACACATGGGAAAGGCATCGCTGTGCTACATAGCACTTTAAGAATGTCATCGCAGGTTCGAATCCAGCCTGAAGCACCGTCAGGCTGTTTCCGCGGTCTCACGATGTTTTACGCGACGGTGCCCTCTGCTCAGCGTCTTCCCCATCGCCCGCGACATCTTATGAAGCAGAGTTTGTAACTGTTTGCGTCCTGTTTCTTGTGCTTTTTTACTGAGGGCAATCATATGAATCATTGATATCCATTGCAACACCCAGAGGAGTAAAAAATAATTTTACAAAATAGGGGAATGCCGCGATCAGCGGACTTTGACCTACGCACGCACGCAGTAGCCGGCAGTCACGAGACTTTAATCATGTATAATGAGCACTGCATTAATCAGCGTCTCCGTAGCACACATGGGAAAGGCAGCGCTGTGCTACATAGCACTTTAAGAATAGCATCGCCGGTTCGGATCCGGCCTGAAGCACCGATTCCGCTGTCTCACGTTGTTTTACGCGACGGTGCCCTCTGCTCAGCGTCTTCCCGATCGCCCGCGACATCTTATGAAGCAGAGAACCTGAGTGTTTGTAACTGTTTGCGTCCTGTTTCTTGTGTTTTTTTACTGAGGGCAATCATATGAATCATTGATATCCATTGCAACACCCAGAGGAGTAAAAAATAATTTTACAAAATAGGGGAATGCCGCGATCAGCGGACTTTGACCTACGCACGCACGCACGCAGTAGCCGGCAGTCACGAGACTCTAATCATGTATAATGAGCACTGCATTAATCAGCGTCTCCGTAGCACACATGGGAAAGGCAGCGCTGTGCTACATAGCACTTTAAGAATGGCATCGCCGGTTCGAATCCGGCCTGAAGCACCGTCCGGCAGTTTCCGTGGACTCACGTTTTTTTACGCGACGGTGCCCTCTGCTCAGCGTCTTCCCGATCGCCCGCGACATCTTATGAAGCAGAGAACCTGAGTGTTTGTAACTGTTTGCGTCCTGTTTCTTGTGTTTTTTTACTGAGGGCAATCATATGAATCATTGATATCCATTGCAACACCCAGAGGAGTAAAAAATAATTTTACAAAATAGGGGAATGCCGCGATCAGCGGACTTTGACCTACGCACGCACGCACGCAGTAGCCGGCAGTCACGAGACTCTAATCATGTATAATGAGCACTGCATTAATCAGCGTCTCCGTAGCACACATGGGAAAGGCAACGCTGTGCTACATAGTACTTTAACCATATCATCGCAGGTTCGAATCCGGCCTGAAGCACCTTCTGGCCCTTTCCGCGGTCTTACGTTGTTTTACGCGACGGTGCCCTCTGCTCAGCGTCTTCCCGATCGCCGGCGACATCTTATGAAGCAGAGGACCTGAGTGTTTGTAACTGATTGCGTTCTGTTTCTTGTGTTTTTTTTACTGAGGGCAATCATATGAATCATTGATATCCATTGCAACACCCAGAGGAGTAAAAAATAATTTTACAAAATAGGGGAATGCCGCGATCGGCGGACTTTGACCTACACACGCACGCAAGCAGTAGCCGGCAGTCACGAGACTCTAATCATGTATAATGAGCACTGCATTAATCGGTGTCTCCGTAGCACACATGGGAAAGGCATCGCTGTGCTACATAGCACTTTAAGAATGTCATCGCAGGTTCGAATCCAGCCTGAAGCACCGTCAGGCTGTTTCCGCGGTCTCACGATGTTTTACGCGACGGTGCCCTCTGCTCAGCGTCTTCCCGATCGCCCGCGACATCTTATGAAGCAGAGTTTGTAACTGTTTGCGTCCTGTTTGTTGTGCTTTTTTACTGAGGGCAATCATATGAATCATTGATATCCATTGCAACACCCAGAGGAGTAAAAAATAATTTTACAAAATAGGGGAATGCCGCGATCAGCGGACTTTGACCTACGCACGCACGCAGTAGCCGGCAGTCACGAGACTTTAATCATGTATAATGAGCACTGCATTAATCAGCGTCTCCGTAGCACACATGGGAAAGGCAGCGCTGTGCTACATAGCACTTTAAGAATAGCATCGCCGGTTCGGATCCGGCCTGAAGCACCGATTCCGCTGTCTCACGTTGTTTTACGCGACGGTGCCCTCTGCTCAGCGTCTTCCCGATCGCCCGCGACATCTTATGAAGCAGAGTTTGTAACTGTTTGCGTCCTGTTTCTTGTGCTTTTTTACTGAGGGCAATCATATGAATCATTGATATCCATTGCAACACCCAGAGGAGTAAAAAATAATTTTACAAAATAGGGGAATGCCGCGATCGGCGGACTTTGACCTACACACGCACGCACGCACGCAGTAGCCGACAGTCACGAGACTCTAATCATGTATAATGAGCACTGCATTAATGCTGTCTCCGTAGCACACATGGGAAAGGCATCGCTGTGCTACATAGCACTTTAAGAATGTCATCGCAGGTTCGAATCCAGCCTGAAGCACCGTCAGGCTGTTTCCGCGGTCTCACGATGTTTTACGCGACGGTGCCCTCTGCTCAGCGTCTTCCCGATCGCCCGCGACATCTTATGAAGCAGAGTTTGTAACTGTTTGCGTCCTGTTTGTTGTGCTTTTTTACTGAGGGCAATCATATGAATCATTGATATCCATTGCAACACCCAGAGGAGTAAAAAATAATTTTACAAAATAGGGGAATGCCGCGATCAGCGGACTTTGACCTACGCACGCACGCAGTAGCCGGCAGTCACGAGACTTTAATCATGTATAATGAGCACTGCATTAATCAGCGTCTCCGTAGCACACATGGGAAAGGCAGCGCTGTGCTACATAGCACTTTAAGAATAGCATCGCCGGTTCGGATCCGGCCTGAAGCACCGATTCCGCTGTCTCACGTTGTTTTAAGCGACGGTGCCCTCTGCTCAGCGTCTTCCCGATCGCCCGCGACATCTTATGAAGCAGAGTTTGTAACTGTTTGCGTCCTGTTTCTTGTGCTTTTTTACTGAGGGCAATCATATGAATCATTGATATCCATTGCAACACCCAGAGGAGTAAAAAATAATTTTACAAAATAGGGGAATGCCGCGATCGGCGGACTTTGACCTACACACCCACGCACGCACGCAGTAGCCGACAGTCACGAGACTCTAATCATGTATAATGAGCACTGCATTAATGGTGTCTCCGTAGCACACATGGGAAAGGCATCGCTGTGCTACATAGCACTTTAAGAATGTCATCGCAGGTTCGAATCCAGCCTGAAGCACCGTCAGGCTGTTTCCGCGGTCTCACGATGTTTTACGCGACGGTGCCCTCTGCTCAGCGTCTTCCCCATCGCCCGCGACATCTTATAAAGCAGAGTTTGTAACTGTTTGCGTCCTGTTTCTTGTGCTTTTTTACTGAGGGCAATCATATGAATCATTGATATCCATTGCAACACCCAGAGGAGTAAAAAATAATTTTACAAAATAGGGGAATGCCGCGATCAGCGGACTTTGACCTACGCACGCAAGCAGTAGCCGGCAGTCACGAGACTTTAATCATGTATAATGAGCACTGCATTAATCAGCGTCTCCGTAGCACACATGGGAAAGGCAGCGCTGTGCTACATAGCACTTTAAGAATAGCATCGCCGGTTCGGATCCGGCCTGAAGCACCGATTCCGCTGTCTCACGTTGTTTTACGCGACGGTGCCCTCTGCTCAGCGTCTTCCCGATCGCCCGCGACATCTTATGAAGCAGAGAACCTGAGTGTTTGTAACTGTTTGCGTCCTGTTTCTTGTGTTTTTTTACTGAGGGCAATCATATGAATCATTGATATCCATTGCAACACCCAGAGGAGTAAAAAATAATTTTACAAAATAGGGGAATGCCGCGATCAGCGGACTTTGACCTACGCACGCACGCACGCAGTAGCCGGCAGTCACGAGACTCTAATCATGTATAATGAGCACTGCATTAATCAGCGTCTCCGTAGCACACATGGGAAAGGCAGCGCTGTGCTACATAGTACTTTAACCATATCATCGCAGGTTCGAATCCGGCCTGAAGCACCTTCTGGCCCTTTCCGCGGTCTTAGGTTGTTTTACGCGACGGTGCCCTCTGCTCAGCGTCTTCCCGATCGCCGGCGACATCTTATGAAGCAGAGGACCTGAGTGTTTGTAACTGATTGCGTTCTGTTTCTTGTGTTTTTTTTACTGAGGGCAATCATATGAATCATTGATATCCATTGCAACACCCAGAGGAGTAAAAAATAATTTTACAAAATAGGGGAATGTCGCGATCGGCGGACTTTGACCTACACACGCACGCACGCAGTAGCCGGCAGTCACGAGACTCTAATCATGTATAATGAGCACTGCATTAATCGGTGTCTCCGTAGCACACATGGGAAAGGCATCGCTGTGCTACATAGCACTTTAAGAATGTCATCGCAGGTTCGAATCCAGCCTGAAGCACCGTCAGGCTGTTTCCGCGGTCTCACGATGTTTTACGCGACGGTGCCCTCTGCTCAGCGTCTTCCCGATCGCCCGCGACATCTTATGAAGCAGAGTTTGTAACTGTTTGCGTCCTGTTTGTTGTGCTTTTTTACTGAGGGCAATCATATGAATCATTGATATCCATTGCAACACCCAGAGGAGTAAAAAATAATTTTACAAAATAGGGGAATGCCGCGATCAGCGGACTTTGACCTACGCACGCACGCAGTAGCCGGCAGTCACGAGACTTTAATCATGTATAATGAGCACTGCATTAATCAGCGTCTCCGTAGCACACATGGGAAAGGCAGCGCTGTGCTACATAGCACTTTAAGAATAGCATCGCCGGTTCGGATCCGGCCTGAAGCACCGATTCCGCTGTCTCACGTTGTTTTACGCGACGGTGCCCTCTGCTCAGCGTCTTCCCGATCGCCCGCGACATCTTATGAAGCAGAGTTTGTAACTGTTTGCGTCCTGTTTCTTGTGCTTTTTTACTGAGGGCAATCATATGAATCATTGATATCCATTGCAACACCCAGAGGAGTAAAAAATAATTTTACAAAATAGGGGAATGCCGCGATCGGCGGACTTTGACCTACACACGCACGCACGCACGCAGTAGCCGACAGTCACGAGACTCTAATCATGTATAATGAGCACTGCATTAATGGTGTCTCCGTAGCACACATGGGAAAGGCATCGCTGTGCTACATAGCACTTTAAGAATGTCATCGCAGGTTCGAATCCAGCCTGAAGCACCGTCAGGCTGTTTCCGCGGTCTCACGATGTTTTACGCGACGGTGCCCTCTGCTCAGCGTCTTCCCGATCGCCCGCGACATCTTATGAAGCAGAGTTTGTAACTGTTTGCGTCCTGTTTGTTGTGCTTTTTTACTGAGGGCAATCATATGAATCATTGATATCCATTGCAACACCCAGAGGAGTAAAAAATAATTTTACAAAATAGGGGAATGCCGCGATCAGCGGACTTTGACCTACGCACGCACGCAGTAGCCGGCAGTCACGAGACTTTAATCATGTATAATGAGCACTGCATTAATCAGCGTCTCCGTAGCACACATGGGAAAGGCAGCGCTGTGCTACATAGCACTTTAAGAATAGCATCGCCGGTTCGGATCCGGCCTGAAGCACCGATTCCGCTGTCTCACGTTGTTTTAAGCGACGGTGCCCTCTGCTCAGCGTCTTCCCGATCGCCCGCGACATCTTATGAAGCAGAGTTTGTAACTGTTTGCGTCCTGTTTCTTGTGCTTTTTTACTGAGGGCAATCATATGAATCATTGATATCCATTGCAACACCCAGAGGAGTAAAAAATAATTTTACAAAATAGGGGAATGCCGCGATCGGCGGACTTTGACCTACACACGCACGCACGCACGCAGTAGCCGACAGTCACGAGACTCTAATCATGTATAATGAGCACTGCATTAATGGTGTCTCCGTAGCACACATGGGAAAGGCATCGCTGTGCTACATAGCACTTTAAGAATGTCATCGCAGGTTCGAATCCAGCCTGAAGCACCGTCAGGCTGTTTCCGCGGTCTCACGATGTTTTACGCGACGGTGCCCTCTGCTCAGCGTCTTCCCGATCGCCCGCGACATCTTATGAAGCAGAGTTTGTAACTGTTTGCGTCCTGTTTGTTGTGCTTTTTTACTGAGGGCAATCATATGAATCATTGATATCCATTGCAACACCCAGAGGAGTAAAAAATAATTTTACAAAATAGGGGAATGCCGCGATCAGCGGACTTTGACCTACGCACGCACGCAGTAGCCGGCAGTCACGAGACTTTAATCATGTATAATGAGCACTGCATTAATCAGCGTCTCCGTAGCACACATGGGAAAGGCAGCGCTGTGCTACATAGCACTTTAAGAATAGCATCGCCGGTTCGGATCCGGCCTGAAGCACCGATTCCGCTGTCTCACGTTGTTTTAAGCGACGGTGCCCTCTGCTCAGCGTCTTCCCGATCGCCCGCGACATCTTATGAAGCAGAGTTTGTAACTGTTTGCGTCCTGTTTCTTGTGCTTTTTTACTGAGGGCAATCATATGAATCATTGATATCCATTGCAACACCCAGAGGAGTAAAAAATAATTTTACAAAATAGGGGAATGCCGCGATCGGCGGACTTTGACCTACACACCCACGCACGCACGCAGTAGCCGACAGTCACGAGACTCTAATCATGTATAATGAGCACTGCATTAATGGTGTCTCCGTAGCACACATGGGAAAGGCATCGCTGTGCTACATAGCACTTTAAGAATGTCATCGCAGGTTCGAATCCAGCCTGAAGCACCGTCAGGCTGTTTCCGCGGTCTCACGATGTTTTACGCGACGGTGCCCTCTGCTCAGCGTCTTCCCCATCGCCCGCGACATCTTATGAAGCAGAGTTTGTAACTGTTTGCGTCCTGTTTCTTGTGCTTTTTTACTGAGGGCAATCATATGAATCATTGATATCCATTGCAACACCCAGAGGAGTAAAAAATAATTTTACAAAATAGGGGAATGCCGCGATCAGCGGACTTTGACCTACGCACGCAAGCAGTAGCCGGCAGTCACGAGACTTTAATCATGTATAATGAGCACTGCATTAATCAGCGTCTCCGTAGCACACATGGGAAAGGCAGCGCTGTGCTACATAGCACTTTAAGAATAGCATCGCCGGTTCGGATCCGGCCTGAAGCACCGATTCCGCTGTCTCACGTTGTTTTACGCGACGGTGCCCTCTGCTCAGCGTCTTCCCGATCGCCCGCGACATCTTATGAAGCAGAGAACCTGAGTGTTTGTAACTGTTTGCGTCCTGTTTCTTGTGTTTTTTTACTGAGGGCAATCATATGAATCATTGATATCCATTGCAACACCCAGAGGAGTAAAAAATAATTTTACAAAATAGGGGAATGCCGCGATCAGCGGACTTTGACCTACGCACGCACGCACGCAGTAGCCGGCAGTCACGAGACTCTAATCATGTATAATGAGCACTGCATTAATCAGCGTCTCCGTAGCACACATGGGAAAGGCAGCGCTGTGCTACATAGTACTTTAACCATATCATCGCAGGTTCGAATCCGGCCTGAAGCACCTTCTGGCCCTTTCCGCGGTCTTACGTTGTTTTACGCGACGGTGCCCTCTGCTCAGCGTCTTCCCGATCGCCGGCGACATCTTATGAAGCAGAGGACCTGAGTGTTTGTAACTGATTGCGTTCTGTTTCTTGTGTTTTTTTACTGAGGGCAATCATATGAATCATTGATATCCATTGCAACACCCAGAGGAGTAAAAAATAATTTTACAAAATAGGGGAATGCCGCGATCAGCGGACTTTGACCTACACACGCACGCACGCAGTAGCCGGCAGTCACGAGACTCTAATCATGTATAATGAGCACTGCATTAATCGGTGTCTCCGTAGCACACATGGGAAAGGCATCGCTGTGCTACATAGCACTTTAAGAATGTCATCGCAGGTTCGAATCCAGCCTGAAGCACCGTCAGGCTGTTTCCGCGGTCTCACGATGTTTTACGCGACGGTGCCCTCTGCTCAGCGTCTTCCCGATCGCCCGCGACATCTTATGAAGCAGAGTTTGTAACTGTTTGCGTCCTGTTTGTTGTGCTTTTTTACTGAGGGCAATCATATGAATCATTGATATCCATTGCAACACCCAGAGGAGTAAAAAATAATTTTACAAAATAGGGGAATGCCGCGATCAGCGGACTTTGACCTACGCACGCACGCAGTAGCCGGCAGTCACGAGACTTTAATCATGTATAATGAGCACTGCATTAATCAGCGTCTCCGTAGCACACATGGGAAAGGCAGCGCTGTGCTACATAGCACTTTAAGAATAGCATCGCCGGTTCGGATCCGGCCTGAAGCACCGATTCCGCTGTCTCACGTTGTTTTACGCGACGGTGCCCTCTGCTCAGCGTCTTCCCGATCGCCCGCGACATCTTATGAAGCAGAGTTTGTAACTGTTTGCGTCCTGTTTCTTGTGCTTTTTTACTGAGGGCAATCATATGAATCATTGATATCCATTGCAACACCCAGAGGAGTAAAAAATAATTTTACAAAATAGGGGAATGCCTCGATCGGCGGACTTTGACCTACACACGCACGCACGCACGCAGTAGCCGACAGTCACGAGACTCTAATCATGTATAATGAGCACTGCATTAATGGTGTCTCCGTAGCACACATGGGAAAGGCATCGCTGTGCTACATAGCACTTTAAGAATGTCATCGCAGGTTCGAATCCAGCCTGAAGCACCGTCAGGCTGTTTCCGCGGTCTCACGATGTTTTACGCGACGGTGCCCTCTGCTCAGCGTCTTCCCGATCGCCCGCGACATCTTATGAAGCAGAGTTTGTAACTGTTTGCGTCCTGTTTGTTGTGCTTTTTTACTGAGGGCAATCATATGAATCATTGATATCCATTGCAACACCCAGAGGAGTAAAAAATAATTTTACAAAATAGGGGAATGCCGCGATCAGCGGACTTTGACCTACGCACGCACGCAGTAGCTGGCAGTCACGAGACTTTAATCATGTATAATGAGCACTGCATTAATCAGCGTCTCCGTAGCACACATGGGAAAGGCAGCGCTGTGCTACATAGCACTTTAAGAATAGCATCGCCGGTTCGGATCCGGCCTGAAGCACCGATTCCGCTGTCTCACGTTGTTTTAGGCGACGGTGCCCTCTGCTCAGCGTCTTCCCGATCGCCCGCGACATCTTATGAAGCAGAGTTTGTAACTGTTTGCGTCCTGTTTCTTGTGCTTTTTTACTGAGGGCAATCATATGAATCATTGATATCCATTGCAACACCCAGAGGAGTAAAAAATAATTTTACAAAATAGGGGAATGCCGCGATCGGCGGACTTTGACCTACACACCCACGCACGCACGCAGTAGCCGACAGTCACGAGACTCTAATCATGTATAATGAGCACTGCATTAATGGTGTCTCCGTAGCACACATGGGAAAGGCATCGCTGTGCTACATAGCACTTTAAGAATGTCATCGCAGGTTCGAATCCAGCCTGAAGCACCGTCAGGCTGTTTCCGCGGTCTCACGATGTTTTACGCGACGGTGCCCTCTGCTCAGCGTCTTCCCCATCGCCCGCGACATCTTATAAAGCAGAGTTTGTAACTGTTTGCGTCCTGTTTCTTGTGCTTTTTTACTGAGGGCAATCATATGAATCATTGATATCCATTGCAACACCCAGAGGAGTAAAAAATAATTTTACAAAATAGGGGAATGCCGCGATCAGCGGACTTTGACCTACGCACGCAAGCAGTAGCCGGCAGTCACGAGACTTTAATCATGTATAATGAGCACTGCATTAATCAGCGTCTCCGTAGCACACATGGGAAAGGCAGCGCTGTGCTACATAGCACTTTAAGAATAGCATCGCCGGTTCGGATCCGGCCTGAAGCACCGATTCCGCTGTCTCACGTTGTTTTAGGCGACGGTGCCCTCTGCTCAGCGTCTTCCCGATCGCCCGCGACATCTTATGAAGCAGAGTTTGTAACTGTTTGCGTCCTGTTTCTTGTGCTTTTTTACTGAGGGCAATCATATGAATCATTGATATCCATTGCAACACCCAGAGGAGTAAAAAATAATTTTACAAAATAGGGGAATGCCGCGATCGGCGGACTTTGACCTACACACGCACGCACGCAGTAGCCGACAGTCACGAGACTACTCTAATCATGTATAATGAGCACTGCATTAATGGTGTCTCCGTAGCACACATGGGAAAGGCATCGCTGTGCTACATAGCACTTTAAGAATGTCATCGCAGGTTCGAATCCAGCCTGAAGCACCGTCAGGCTGTTTCCGCGGTCTCACGATGTTTTACGCGACGGTGCCCTCTGCTCAGCGTCTTCCCCATCGCCCGCGACATCTTATGAAGCAGAGTTTGTAACTGTTTGCGTCCTGTTTCTTGTGCTTTTTTACTGAGGGCAATCATATGAATCATTGATATCCATTGCAACACCCAGAGGAGTAAAAAATAATTTTACAAAATAGGGGAATGCCGCGATCAGCGGACTTTGACCTACGCACGCACGCACGCAGTAGCCGGCAGTCACGAGACACTAATCATGTATAATGAGCACTGCATTAATCAGCGTCTCCGTAGCACACATGGGAAAGGCAGCGCTGTGCTACATAGTACTTTAACCATATCATCGCAGGTTCGAATCCGGCCTGAAGCACCTTCTGGCCCTTTCCGCGGTCTTACGTTGTTTTACGCGACGGTGCCCTCTGCTCAGCGTCTTCCCGATCGCCGGCGACATCTTATGAAGCAGAGGACCTGAGTGTTTGTAACTGATTGCGTTCTGTTTCTTGTGTTTTTTTTACTGAGGGCAATCATATGAATCATTGATATCCATTGCAACACCCAGAGGAGTAAAAAATAATTTTACAAAATAGGGGAATGCCGCGATCGGCGGACTTTGACCTACACACGCACGCACGCAGTAGCCGGCAGTCACGAGACTCTAATCATGTATAATGAGCACTGCATTAATCGGTGTCTCCGTAGCACACATGGGAAAGGCATCGCTGTGCTACATAGCACTTTAAGAATGTCATCGCAGGTTCGAATCCAGCCTGAAGCACCGTCAGGCTGTTTCCGCGGTCTCACGATGTTTTACGCGACGGTGCCCTCTGCTCAGCGTCTTCCCGATCGCCCGCGACATCTTATGAAGCAGAGTTTGTAACTGTTTGCGTCCTGTTTGTTGTGCTTTTTTACTGAGGGCAATCATATGAATCATTGATATCCATTGCAACACCCAGAGGAGTAAAAAATAATTTTACAAAATAGGGGAATGCCGCGATCAGCGGACTTTGACCTACGCACGCACGCACGCAGTAGCCGGCAGTCACGAGACTCTAATCATGTATAATGAGCACTGCATTAATCAGCGTCTCCGTAGCACACATGGGAAAGGCAGCGCTGTGCTACATAGCACTTTAACCATATCATCGCAGGTTCGAATCCGGCCTGAAGCACCTTCTGGCCCTTTCCGCGGTCTTACGTTGTTTTACGCGACGGTGCCCTCTGCTCAGCGTCTTCCCGATCGCCGGCGACATCTTATGAAGCAGAGGACCTGAGTGTTTGTAACTGATTGCGTTCTGTTTCTTGTGTTTTTTTTACTGAGGGCAATCATATGAATCATTGATATCCATTGCAACACCCAGAGGAGTAAAAAATAATTTTACAAAATAGGGGAATGCCGCGATCGGCGGACTTTGACCTACACACGCACGCACGCAGTAGCCGGCAGTCACGAGACTCTAATCATGTATAATGAGCACTGCATTAATCGGTGTCTCCGTAGCACACATGGGAAAGGCATCGCTGTGCTACATAGCACTTTAAGAATGTCATCGCAGGTTCGAATCCAGCCTGAAGCACCGTCAGGCTGTTTCCGCGGTCTCACGATGTTTTACGCGACGGTGCCCTCTGCTCAGCGTCTTCCCGATCGCCCGCGACATCTTATGAAGCAGAGTTTGTAACTGTTTGCGTCCTGTTTGTTGTGCTTTTTTACTGAGGGCAATCATATGAATCATTGATATCCATTGCAACACCCAGAGGAGTAAAAAATAATTTTACAAAATAGGGGAATGCCGCGATCAGCGGACTTTGACCTACGCACGCACGCAGTAGCCGGCAGTCACGAGACTTTAATCATGTATAATGAGCACTGCATTAATCAGCGTCTCCGTAGCACACATGGGAAAGGCAGCGCTGTGCTACATAGCACTTTAAGAATAGCATCGCCGGTTCGGATCCGGCCTGAAGCACCGATTCCGCTGTCTCACGTTGTTTTACGCGACGGTGCCCTCTGCTCAGCGTCTTCCCGATCGCCCGCGACATCTTATGAAGCAGAGTTTGTAACTGTTTGCGTCCTGTTTCTTGTGCTTTTTTACTGAGGGCAATCATATGAATCATTGATATCCATTGCAACACCCAGAGGAGTAAAAAATAATTTTACAAAATAGGGGAATGCCGCGATCGGCGGACTTTGACCTACACACGCACGCACGCACGCAGTAGCCGACAGTCACGAGACTCTAATCATGTATAATGAGCACTGCATTAATGGTGTCTCCGTAGCACACATGGGAAAGGCATCGCTGTGCTACATAGCACTTTAAGAATGTCATCGCAGGTTCGAATCCAGCCTGAAGCACCGTCAGGCTGTTTCCGCGGTCTCACGATGTTTTACGCGACGGTGCCCTCTGCTCAGCGTCTTCCCGATCGCCCGCGACATCTTATGAAGCAGAGTTTGTAACTGTTTGCGTCCTGTTTGTTGTGCTTTTTTACTGAGGGCAATCATATGAATCATTGATATCCATTGCAACACCCAGAGGAGTAAAAAATAATTTTACAAAATAGGGGAATGCCGCGATCAGCGGACTTTGACCTACGCACGCACGCAGTAGCTGGCAGTCAC
This sequence comes from Alosa pseudoharengus, assembly GCF_046254945.1. Lineage (NCBI taxonomy): Eukaryota > Metazoa > Chordata > Actinopteri > Clupeiformes > Clupeidae > Alosa > Alosa pseudoharengus. The sequence goes on from NW_027468837.1 coordinate 210,049, forward strand.
GAGACTTTAATCATGTATAATGAGCACTGCATTAATCAGCGTCTCCGTAGCACACATGGGAAAGGCAGCGCTGTGCTACATAGCACTTTAAGAATAGCATCGCCGGTTCGGATCCGGCCTGAAGCACCGATTCCGCTGTCTCACGTTGTTTTAGGCGACGGTGCCCTCTGCTCAGCGTCTTCCCGATCGCCCGCGACATCTTATGAAGCAGAGTTTGTAACTGTTTGCGTCCTGTTTCTTGTGCTTTTTTACTGAGGGCAATCATATGAATCATTGATATCCATTGCAACACCCAGAGGAGTAAAAAATAATTTTACAAAATAGGGGAATGCCGCGATCGGCGGACTTTGACCTACACACGCACGCACGCACGCAGTAGCCGACAGTCACGAGACTCTAATCATGTATAATGAGCACTGCATTAATGGTGTCTCCGTAGCACACATGGGAAAGGCATCGCTGTGCTACATAGCACTTTAAGAATGTCATCGCAGGTTCGAATCCAGCCTGAAGCACCGTCAGGCTGTTTCCGCGGTCTCACGATGTTTTACGCGACGGTGCCCTCTGCTCAGCGTCTTCCCCATCGCCCGCGACATCTTATGAAGCAGAGTTTGTAACTGTTTGCGTCCTGTTTCTTGTGCTTTTTTACTGAGGGCAATCATATGAATCATTGATATCCATTGCAACACCCAGAGGAGTAAAAAATAATTTTACAAAATAGGGGAATGCCGCGATCAGCGGACTTTGACCTACGCACGCACGCACGCAGTAGCCGGCAGTCACGAGACACTAATCATGTATAATGAGCACTGCATTAATCAGCGTCTCCGTAGCACACATGGGAAAGGCAGCGCTGTGCTACATAGCACTTTAAGAATGGCATCGCCGGTTCGAATCCGGCCTGAAGCACCGTCCGGCAGTTTCCGTGGACTCACGTTTTTTTACGCGACGGTGCCCTCTGCTCAGCGTCTTCCCGATCGCCCGCGACATCTTATGAAGCAGAGAACCTGAGTGTTTGTAACTGTTTGCGTCCTGTTTCTTGTGTTTTTTTACTGAGGGCAATCATATGAATCATTGATATCCATTGCAACACCCAGAGGAGTAAAAAATAATTTTACAAAATAGGGGAATGCCGCGATCAGCGGACTTTGACCTACGCACGCACGCACGCAGTAGCCGGCAGTCACGAGACTCTAATCATGTATAATGAGCACTGCATTAATCAGCGTCTCCGTAGCACACATGGGAAAGGCAGCGCTGTGCTACATAGTACTTTAACCATATCATCGCAGGTTCGAATCCGGCCTGAAGCACCTTCTGGCCCTTTCCGCGGTCTTACGTTGTTTTACGCGACGGTGCCCTCTGCTCAGCGTCTTCCCGATCGCCGGCGACATCTTATGAAGCAGAGGACCTGAGTGTTTGTAACTGATTGCGTTCTGTTTCTTGTGTTTTTTTTACTGAGGGCAATCATATGAATCATTGATATCCATTGCAACACCCAGAGGAGTAAAAAATAATTTTACAAAATAGGGGAATGCCGCGATCGGCGGACTTTGACCTACACACGCACGCACGCAGTAGCCGGCAGTCACGAGACTCTAATCATGTATAATGAGCACTGCATTAATCGGTGTCTCCGTAGCACACATGGGAAAGGCATCGCTGTGCTACATAGCACTTTAAGAATGTCATCGCAGGTTCAAATCCAGCCTGAAGCACCGTCAGGCTGTTTCCGCGGTCTCACGATGTTTTACGCGACGGTGCCCTCTGCTCAGCGTCTTCCCGATCGCCCGCGACATCTTATGAAGCAGAGTTTGTAACTGTTTGCGTCCTGTTTGTTGTGCTTTTTTACTGAGGGCAATCATATGAATCATTGATATCCATTGCAACACCCAGAGGAGTAAAAAATAATTTTACAAAATAGGGGAATGCCGCGATCAGCGGACTTTGACCTACGCACGCACGCAGTAGCCGGCAGTCACGAGACTTTAATCATGTATAATGAGCACTGCATTAATCAGCGTCTCCGTAGCACACATGGGAAAGGTAGCGCTGTGCTACATAGCACTTTAAGAATAGCATCGCCGGTTCGGATCCGGCCTGAAGCACCGATTCCGCTGTCTCACGTTGTTTTACGCGACGGTGCCCTCTGCTCAGCGTCTTCCCGATCGCCCGCGACATCTTATGAAGCAGAGTTTGTAACTGTTTGCGTCCTGTTTCTTGTGCTTTTTTACTGAGGGCAATCATATGAATCATTGATATCCATTGCAACACCCAGAGGAGTAAAAAATAATTTTACAAAATAGGGGAATGCCGCGATCGGCGGACTTTGACCTACACACGCACGCACGCACGCAGTAGCCGACAGTCACGAGACTCTAATCATGTATAATGAGCACTGCATTAATGGTGTCTCCGTAGCACACATGGGAAAGGCATCGCTGTGCTACATAGCACTTTAAGAATGTCATCGCAGGTTCGAATCCAGCCTGAAGCACCGTCAGGCTGTTTCCGCGGTCTCACGATGTTTTACGCGACGGTGCCCTCTGCTCAGCGTCTTCCCGATCGCCCGCGACATCTTATGAAGCAGAGTTTGTAACTGTTTGCGTCCTGTTTGTTGTGCTTTTTTACTGAGGGCAATCATATGAATCATTGATATCCATTGCAACACCCAGAGGAGTAAAAAATAATTTTACAAAATAGGGGAATGCCGCGATCAGCGGACTTTGACCTACGCACGCACGCAGTAGCCGGCAGTCACGAGACTTTAATCATGTATAATGAGCACTGCATTAATCAGCGTCTCCGTAGCACACATGGGAAAGGCAGCGCTGTGCTACATAGCACTTTAAGAATAGCATCGCCGGTTCGGATCCGGCCTGAAGCACCGATTCCGCTGTCTCACGTTGTTTTAGGCGACGGTGCCCTCTGCTCAGCGTCTTCCCGATCGCCCGCGACATCTTATGAAGCAGAGTTTGTAACTGTTTGCGTCCTGTTTCTTGTGCTTTTTTACTGAGGGCAATCATATGAATCATTGATATCCATTGCAACACCCAGAGGAGTAAAAAATAATTTTACAAAATAGGGGAATGCCGCGATCGGCGGACTTTGACCTACACACGCACGCACGCACGCAGTAGCCGACAGTCACGAGACTCTAATCATGTATAATGAGCACTGCATTAATGGTGTCTCCGTAGCACACATGGGAAAGGCATCGCTGTGCTACATAGCACTTTAAGAATGTCATCGCAGGTTCGAATCCAGCCTGAAGCACCGTCAGGCTGTTTCCGCGGTCTCACGATGTTTTACGCGACGGTGCCCTCTGCTCAGCGTCTTCCCCATCGCCCGCGACATCTTATGAAGCAGAGTTTGTAACTGTTTGCGTCCTGTTTCTTGTGCTTTTTTACTGAGGGCAATCATATGAATCATTGATATCCATTGCAACACCCAGAGGAGTAAAAAATAATTTTACAAAATAGGGGAATGCCGCGATCAGCGGACTTTGACCTACGCACGCACGCACGCAGTAGCCGGCAGTCACGAGACACTAATCATGTATAATGAGCACTGCATTAATCAGCGTCTCCGTAGCACACATGGGAAAGGCAGCGCTGTGCTACATAGCACTTTAAGAATGGCATCGCCGGTTCGAATCCGGCCTGAAGCACCGTCCGGCAGTTTCCGTGGACTCACGTTTTTTTACGCGACGGTGCCCTCTGCTCAGCGTCTTCCCGATCGCCCGCGACATCTTATGAAGCAGAGAACCTGAGTGTTTGTAACTGTTTGCGTCCTGTTTCTTGTGTTTTTTTACTGAGGGCAATCATATGAATCATTGATATCCATTGCAACACCCAGAGGAGTAAAAAATAATTTTACAAAATAGGGGAATGCCGCGATCAGCGGACTTTGACCTACGCACGCACGCACGCAGTAGCCGGCAGTCACGAGACTCTAATCATGTATAATGAGCACTGCATTAATCAGCGTCTCCGTAGCACACATGGGAAAGGCAGCGCTGTGCTACATAGCACTTTAAGAATGGCATCGCCGGTTCGAATCCGGCCTGAAGCACCGTCAGGCTGTTTCCACGGTCTCACGATGTTTTACGCGACGGTGCCCTCTGCTCAGCGTCTTCCCGATCGCCCGCGACATCTTATGAAGCAGAGAACCTGAGTGTTTGTAACTGTTTGCGTCCTGTTTCTTGTGTTTTTTTACTGAGGGCAATCATATGAATCATTGATATCCATTGCAACACCCAGAGGAGTAAAAAATAATTTTACAAAATAGGGGAATGCCGCGATCAGCGGACTTTGACCTACGCACGCACGCACGCAGTAGCCGGCAGTCACGAGACTCTAATCATGTATAATGAGCACTGCATTAATCAGCGTCTCCGTAGCACACATGGGAAAGGCAGCGCTGTGCTACATAGTACTTTAACCATATCATCGCAGGTTCGAATCCGGCCTGAAGCACCTTCTGGCCCTTTCCGCGGTCTTACGTTGTTTTACGCGACGGTGCCCTCTGCTCAGCGTCTTCCCGATCGCCGGCGACATCTTATGAAGCAGAGGACCTGAGTGTTTGTAACTGATTGCGTTCTGTTTCTTGTGTTTTTTTTACTGAGGGCAATCATATGAATCATTGATATCCATTGCAACACCCAGAGGAGTAAAAAATAATTTTACAAAATAGGGGAATGCCGCGATCGGCGGACTTTGACCTACACACGCACGCACGCAGTAGCCGGCAGTCACGAGACTCTAATCATGTATAATGAGCACTGCATTAATCGGTGTCTCCGTAGCACACATGGGAAAGGCATCGCTGTGCTACATAGCACTTTAAGAATGTCATCGCAGGTTCGAATCCAGCCTGAAGCACCGTCAGGCTGTTTCCGCGGTCTCATGATGTTTTACGCGACGGTGCCCTCTGCTCAGCGTCTTCCCGATCGCCCGCGACATCTTATGAAGCAGAGTTTGTAACTGTTTGCGTCCTGTTTCTTGTGCTTTTTTACTGAGGGCAATCATATGAATCATTGATATCCATTGCAACACCCAGAGGAGTAAAAAATAATTTTACAAAATAGGGGAATGCCGCGATCAGCGGACTTTGACCTACGCACGCACGCAGTAGCCGGCAGTCACGAGACTTTAATCATGTATAATGAGCACTGCATTAATCAGCGTCTCCGTAGCACACATGGGAAAGGCAGCGCTGTGCTACATAGCACTTTAAGAATAGCATCGCCGGTTCGGATCCGGCCTGAAGCACCGATTCCGCTGTCTCACGTTGTTTTACGCGACGGTGCCCTCTGCTCAGCGTCTTCCCGATCGCCCGCGACATCTTATGAAGCAGAGTTTGTAACTGTTTGCGTCCTGTTTCTTGTGCTTTTTTATTGAGGGCAATCATATGAATCATTGATATCCATTGCAACACCCAGAGGAGTAAAAAATAATTTTACAAAATAGGGGAATGCCGCGATCGGCGGACTTTGACCTACACACGCACGCACGCACGCAGTAGCCGACAGTCACGAGACTCTAATCATGTATAATGAGCACTGCATTAATGGTGTCTCCGTAGCACACATGGGAAAGGCATCGCTGTGCTACATAGCACTTTAAGAATGTCATCGCAGGTTCGAATCCAGCCTGAAGCACCGTCAGGCTGTTTCCGCGGTCTCACGATGTTTTACGCGACGGTGCCCTCTGCTCAGCGTCTTCCCCATCGCCCGCGACATCTTATGAAGCAGAGTTTGTAACTGTTTGCGTCCTGTTTGTTGTGCTTTTTTACTGAGGGCAATCATATGAATCATTGATATCCATTGCAACACCCAGAGGAGTAAAAAATAATTTTACAAAATAGGGGAATGCCGCGATCAGCGGACTTTGACCTACGCACGCACGCAGTAGCCGGCAGTCACGAGACTTTAATCATGTATAATGAGCACTGCATTAATCAGCGTCTCCGTAGCACACATGGGAAAGGCAGCGCTGTGCTACATAGCACTTTAAGAATAGCATCGCCGGTTCGGATCCGGCCTGAAGCACCGATTCCGCTGTCTCACGTTGTTTTACGCGACGGTGCCCTCTGCTCAGCGTCTTCCCGATCGCCCGCGACATCTTATGAAGCAGAGTTTGTAACTGTTTGCGTCCTGTTTCTTGTGCTTTTTTATTGAGGGCAATCATATGAATCATTGATATCCATTGCAACACCCAGAGGAGTAAAAAATAATTTTACAAAATAGGGGAATGCCGCGATCGGCGGACTTTGACCTACACACGCACGCACGCACGCAGTAGCCGACAGTCACGAGACTCTAATCATGTATAATGAGCACTGCATTAATGGTGTCTCCGTAGCACACATGGGAAAGGCATCGCTGTGCTACATAGCACTTTAAGAATGTCATCGCAGGTTCGAATCCAGCCTGAAGCACCGTCAGGCTGTTTCCGCGGTCTCACGATGTTTTACGCGACGGTGCCCTCTGCTCAGCGTCTTCCCCATCGCCCGCGACATCTTATGAAGCAGAGTTTGTAACTGTTTGCGTCCTGTTTGTTGTGCTTTTTTACTGAGGGCAATCATATGAATCATTGATATCCATTGCAACACCCAGAGGAGTAAAAAATAATTTTACAAAATAGGGGAATGCCGCGATCAGCGGACTTTGACCTACGCACGCACGCAGTAGCCGGCAGTCACGAGACTTTAATCATGTATAATGAGCACTGCATTAATCAGCGTCTCCGTAGCACACATGGGAAAGGCAGCGCTGTGCTACATAGCACTTTAAGAATAGCATCGCCGGTTCGGATCCGGCCTGAAGCACCGATTCCGCTGTCTCACGTTGTTTTAGGCGACGGTGCCCTCTGCTCAGCGTCTTCCCGATCGCCCGCGACATCTTATGAAGCAGAGTTTGTAACTGTTTGCGTCCTGTTTCTTGTGCTTTTTTACTGAGGGCAATCATATGAATCATTGATATCCATTGCAACACCCAGAGGAGTAAAAAATAATTTTACAAAATAGGGGAATGCCGCGATCGGCGGACTTTGACCTACACACGCACGCACGCACGCAGTAGCCGACAGTCACGAGACTCTAATCATGTATAATGAGCACTGCATTAATGGTGTCTCCGTAGCACACATGGGAAAGGCATCGCTGTGCTACATAGCACTTTAAGAATGTCATCGCAGGTTCGAATCCAGCCTGAAGCACCGTCAGGCTGTTTCCGCGGTCTCACGATGTTTTACGCGACGGTGCCCTCTGCTCAGCGTCTTCCCCATCGCCCGCGACATCTTATGAAGCAGAGTTTGTAACTGTTTGCGTCCTGTTTCTTGTGCTTTTTTACTGAGGGCAATCATATGAATCATTGATATCCATTGCAACACCCAGAGGAGTAAAAAATAATTTTACAAAATAGGGGAATGCCGCGATCAGCGGACTTTGACCTACGCACGCACGCACGCAGTAGCCGGCAGTCACGAGACACTAATCATGTATAATGAGCACTGCATTAATCAGCGTCTCCGTAGCACACATGGGAAAGGCAGCGCTGTGCTACATAGCACTTTAAGAATGGCATCGCCGGTTCGAATCCGGCCTGAAGCACCGTCCGGCAGTTTCCGTGGACTCACGTTTTTTTACGCGACGGTGCCCTCTGCTCAGCGTCTTCCCGATCGCCCGCGACATCTTATGAAGCAGAGAACCTGAGTGTTTGTAACTGTTTGCGTCCTGTTTCTTGTGTTTTTTTACTGAGGGCAATCATATGAATCATTGATATCCATTGCAACACCCAGAGGAGTAAAAAATAATTTTACAAAATAGGGGAATGCCGCGATCAGCGGACTTTGACCTACGCACGCACGCACGCAGTAGCCGGCAGTCACGAGACTCTAATCATGTATAATGAGCACTGCATTAATCAGCGTCTCCGTAGCACACATGGGAAAGGCAGCGCTGTGCTACATAGCACTTTAAGAATGGCATCGCCGGTTCGAATCCGGCCTGAAGCACCGTCAGGCTGTTTCCACGGTCTCACGATGTTTTACGCGACGGTGCCCTCTGCTCAGCGTCTTCCCGATCGCCCGCGACATCTTATGAAGCAGAGAACCTGAGTGTTTGTAACTGTTTGCGTCCTGTTTCTTGTGTTTTTTTACTGAGGGCAATCATATGAATCATTGATATCCATTGCAACACCCAGAGGAGTAAAAAATAATTTTACAAAATAGGGGAATGCCGCGATCAGCGGACTTTGACCTACGCACGCACGCACGCAGTAGCCGGCAGTCACGAGACTCTAATCATGTATAATGAGCACTGCATTAATCAGCGTCTCCGTAGCACACATGGGAAAGGCAGCGCTGTGCTACATAGTACTTTAACCATATCATCGCAGGTTCGAATCCGGCCTGAAGCACCTTCTGGCCCTTTCCGCGGTCTTACGTTGTTTTACGCGACGGTGCCCTCTGCTCAGCGTCTTCCCGATCGCCGGCGACATCTTATGAAGCAGAGGACCTGAGTGTTTGTAACTGATTGCGTTCTGTTTCTTGTGTTTTTTTTACTGAGGGCAATCATATGAATCATTGATATCCATTGCAACACCCAGAGGAGTAAAAAATAATTTTACAAAATAGGGGAATGCCGCGATCGGCGGACTTTGACCTACACACGCACGCACGCAGTAGCCGGCAGTCACGAGACTCTAATCATGTATAATGAGCACTGCATTAATCGGTGTCTCCGTAGCACACATGGGAAAGGCATCGCTGTGCTACATAGCACTTTAAGAATGTCATCGCAGGTTCGAATCCAGCCTGAAGCACCGTCAGGCTGTTTCCGCGGTCTTACGTTGTTTTACGCGACGGTGCCCTCTGCTCAGCGTCTTCCCGATCGATCGCCCGCGACATCTTATGAAGCAGAGTTTGTAACTGTTTGCGTCCTGTTTCTTGTGCTTTTTTACTGAGGGCAATCATATGAATCATTGATATCCATTGCAACACCCAGAGGAGTAAAAAATAATTTTACAAAATAGGGGAATGCCGCGATCAGCGGACTTTGACCTACGCACGCACGCAGTAGCCGGCAGTCACGAGACTTTAATCATGTATAATGAGCACTGCATTAATCAGCGTCTCCGTAGCACACATGGGAAAGGCAGCGCTGTGCTACATAGCACTTTAAGAATAGCATCGCCGGTTCGGATCCGGCCTGAAGCACCGATTCCGCTGTCTCACGTTGTTTTACGCGACGGTGCCCTCTGCTCAGCGTCTTCCCGATCGCCCGCGACATCTTATGAAGCAGAGTTTGTAACTGTTTGCGTCCTGTTTCTTGTGCTTTTTTATTGAGGGCAATCATATGAATCATTGATATCCATTGCAACACCCAGAGGAGTAAAAAATAATTTTACAAAATAGGGGAATGCCGCGATCGGCGGACTTTGACCTACACACGCACGCACGCACGCAGTAGCCGACAGTCACGAGACTCTAATCATGTATAATGAGCACTGCATTAATGGTGTCTCCGTAGCACACATGGGAAAGGCATCGCTGTGCTACATAGCACTTTAAGAATGTCATCGCAGGTTCGAATCCAGCCTGAAGCACCGTCAGGCTGTTTCCGCGGTCTCACGATGTTTTACGCGACGGTGCCCTCTGCTCAGCGTCTTCCCCATCGCCCGCGACATCTTATGAAGCAGAGTTTGTAACTGTTTGCGTCCTGTTTGTTGTGCTTTTTTACTGAGGGCAATCATATGAATCATTGATATCCATTGCAACACCCAGAGGAGTAAAAAATAATTTTACAAAATAGGGGAATGCCGCGATCAGCGGACTTTGACCTACGCACGCACGCAGTAGCCGGCAGTCACGAGACTTTAATCATGTATAATGAGCACTGCATTAATCAGCGTCTCCGTAGCACACATGGGAAAGGCAGCGCTGTGCTACATAGCACTTTAAGAATAGCATCGCCGGTTCGGATCCGGCCTGAAGCACCGATTCCGCTGTCTCACGTTGTTTTAGGCGACGGTGCCCTCTGCTCAGCGTCTTCCCGATCGCCCGCGACATCTTATGAAGCAGAGTTTGTAACTGTTTGCGTCCTGTTTCTTGTGCTTTTTTACTGAGGGCAATCATATGAATCATTGATATCCATTGCAACACCCAGAGGAGTAAAAAATAATTTTACAAAATAGGGGAATGCCGCGATCGGCGGACTTTGACCTACACACGCACGCACGCACGCAGTAGCCGACAGTCACGAGACTCTAATCATGTATAATGAGCACTGCATTAATGGTGTCTCCGTAGCACACATGGGAAAGGCATCGCTGTGCTACATAGCACTTTAAGAATGTCATCGCAGGTTCGAATCCAGCCTGAAGCACCGTCAGGCTGTTTCCGCGGTCTCACGATGTTTTACGCGACGGTGCCCTCTGCTCAGCGTCTTCCCCATCGCCCGCGACATCTTATGAAGCAGAGTTTGTAACTGTTTGCGTCCTGTTTCTTGTGCTTTTTTACTGAGGGCAATCATATGAATCATTGATATCCATTGCAACACCCAGAGGAGTAAAAAATAATTTTACAAAATAGGGGAATGCCGCGATCAGCGGACTTTGACCTACGCACGCACGCACGCAGTAGCCGGCAGTCACGAGACACTAATCATGTATAATGAGCACTGCATTAATCAGCGTCTCCGTAGCACACATGGGAAAGGCAGCGCTGTGCTACATAGCACTTCAAGAATGGCATCGCCGGTTCGAATCCGGCCTGAAGCACCGTCCGGCAGTTTCCGTGGACTCACGTTTTTTTACGCGACGGTGCCCTCTGCTCAGCGTCTTCCCGATCGCCCGCGACATCTTATGAAGCAGAGAACCTGAGTGTTTGTAACTGTTTGCGTCCTGTTTCTTGTGTTTTTTTACTGAGGGCAATCATATGAATCATTGATATCCATTGCAACACCCAGAGGAGTAAAAAATAATTTTACAAAATAGGGGAATGCCGCGATCAGCGGACTTTGACCTACGCACGCACGCACGCAGTAGCCGGCAGTCACGAGACTCTAATCATGTATAATGAGCACTGCATTAATCAGCGTCTCCGTAGCACACATGGGAAAGGCAGCGCTGTGCTACATAGCACTTTAAGAATGGCATCGCCGGTTCGAATCCGGCCTGAAGCACCGTCAGGCTGTTTCCACGGTCTCACGATGTTTTACGCGACGGTGCCCTCTGCTCAGCGTCTTCCCGATCGCCCGCGACATCTTATGAAGCAGAGAACCTGAGTGTTTGTAACTGTTTGCGTCCTGTTTCTTGTGTTTTTTTACTGAGGGCAATCATATGAATCATTGATATCCATTGCAACACCCAGAGGAGTAAAAAATAATTTTACAAAATAGGGGAATGCCGCGATCAGCGGACTCTGACCTACGCACGCACGCACGCAGTAGCCGGCAGTCACGAGACTCTAATCATGTATAATGAGCACTGCATTAATCAGCGTCTCCGTAGCACACATGGGAAAGGCAGCGCTGTGCTACATAGCACTTTAACCATGTCATCGCAGGTTCGAATCCGGCCTGAAGCACCTTCTGGCCCTTTCCGCGGTCTTACGTTGTTTTACGCGACGGTGCCCTCTGCTCAGCGTCTTCCCGATCGCCGGCGACATCTTATGAAGCAGAGGACCTGAGTGTTTGTAACTGATTGCGTTCTGTTTCTTGTGTTTTTTTTACTGAGGGCAATCATATGAATCATTGATATCCATTGCAACACCCAGAGGAGTAAAAAATAATTTTACAAAATAGGGGAATGCCGCGATCGGCGGACTTTGACCTACACACGCACACACGCAGTAGTCGGCAGTCACGAGACTCTAATCATGTATAATGAGCACTGCATTAATCGGTGTCTCCGTAGCACACATGGGAAAGGCATCGCTGTGCTACATAGCACTTTAAGAATGTCATCGCAGGTTCGAATCCAGCCTGGAGCACCGTCAGGCTGTTTCCGCGGTCTCACGATGTTTTACGCGACGGTGCCCTCTGCTCAGCGTCTTCCCGATCGCCCGCGACATCTTATGAAGCAGAGTTTGTAACTGTTTGCGTCCTGTTTCTTGTGCTTACTGAGGGCAATCATATGAATCATTGATATCCATTGCAACACCCAGAGGAGTAAAAAATAATTTTACAAAATAGGGGAATGCCGCGATCAGCGGACTTTGACCTACGCACGCACGCAGTAGCCGGCAGTCAAGAGACTTTAATCATGTATAATGAGCACTGCATTAATCAGCGTCTCCGTAGCACACATGGGAAAGGCAGCGCTGTGCTACATAGCACTTTAAGAATAGCATCGCCGGTTCGGATCCGGCCTGAAGCACCGATTCCGCTGTCTCACGTTGTTTTACGCGACGGTGCCCTCTGCTCAGCGTCTTCCCGATCGCCCGCGACATCTTATGAAGCAGAGAACCTGAGTGTTTGTAACTGTTTGCGTCCTGTTTCTTGTGTTTTTTTACTGAGGGCAATCATATGAATCATTGATATCCATTGCAACACCCAGAGGAGTAAAAAATTATTTTACAAAATAGGGGAATGCCGCGATCAGCGGACTTTGACCTACGCACGCACGCACGCAGTAGCCGGCAGTCACGAGACTCTAATCATGTATAATGAGCACTGCATTAATCAGCGTCTCCGTAGCACACATGGGAAAGGCAGCGCTGTGCTACATAGCACTTTAAGAATGGCATCGCCGGTTCGAATCCGGCCTGAAGCACCGTCAGGCTGTTTCCACGGTCTCACGATGTTTTACGCGACGGTGCCCTCTGCTCAGCGTCTTCCCGATCGCCCGCGACATCTTATGAAGCAGAGAACCTGAGTGTTTGTAACTGTTTGCGTCCTGTTTCTTGTGTTTTTTTACTGAGGGCAATCATATGAATCATTGATATCCATTGCAACACCCAGAGGAGTAAAAAATTATTTTACAAAATAGGGGAATGCCGCGATCAGCGGACTTTGACCTACGCACGCACGCACGCAGTAGCCGGCAGTCACGAGACTCTAATCATGTATAATGAGCACTGCATTAATCAGCGTCTCCGTAGCACACATGGGAAAGGCAGCGCTGTGCTACATAGCACTTTAAGAATGGCATCGCCGGTTCGAATCCGGCCTGAAGCACCGTCAGGCTGTTTCCACGGTCTCACGATGTTTTACGCGACGGTGCCCTCTGCTCAGCGTCTTCCCGATCGCCCGCGACATCTTATGAAGCAGAGAACCTGAGTGTTTGTAACTGTTTGCGTCCTGTTTCTTGTGTTTTTTTACTGAGGGCAATCATATGAATCATTGATATCCATTGCAACACCCAGAGGAGTAAAAAATAATTTTACAAAATAGGGGAATGCCGCGATCAGCGGACTTTGACCTACGCACGCACGCACGCAGTAGCCGGCAGTCACGAGACTCTAATCATGTATAATGAGCACTGCATTAATCAGCGTCTCCGTAGCACACATGGGAAAGGCAGCGCTGTGCTACATAGCACTTTAAGAATGGCATCGCCGGTTCGAATCCGGCCTGAAGCACCGTCCGGCAGTTTCCGCGGACTCACGTAGTTTTACGCGACGGTGCCTTCTGCTCAGTCTTCCCGATCGCCCGCGACATCTTATGAAGCAGAGAACCTGAGTGTTTGCGTCCTGTTTCTTGTGTTTTTTTACTGAGGGCAATCATATGAATCATTGATATCCATTGCAACACCCAGAGGAGTAAAAAATAATTTTACAAAATAGGGGAATGTCGCGATCAGCGGACTTTGACCTATGCACGCACGCACGCAGTAGCCGGCAGTCACGAGACTCTAATCATGTATAATGAGCACTGCATTAATCAGCGTCTCCGTAGCACACATGGGAAAGGCAGCGCTGTGCTACATAGCACTTTAAGAATAGCATCGCCGGTTCGAATCCGGCCTGAAGCACCGTCCGGCAGTTTCCGCAGACTCACGTTGTTTTACGCGACGGTGCCCTCTGCTCAGCGTCTTCCCGATCGCCCGCGACATCTTATGAAGCAGAGAACCTGAGTGTTTGTAACTGTTTGCGTCCTGTTTCTTGTGTTTTTTTACTGAGGGCAATCATATGAATCATTGATATCCATTGCAACACCCAGAGGAGTAAAAAATAATTTTACAAAATAGGGGAATGCCGCGATCAGCGGACTTTGACCTACGCACGCACGCACGCAGTAGCCGGCAGTCACGAGACTCTAATCATGTATAATGAGCACTGCATTAATCAGCGTCTCCGTAGCACACATGGGAAAGGCAGCGCTGTGCTACATAGCACTTTAAGAATGGCATCGCCGGTTTGAATCCGGCCTGAAGCACCGTCAGGCTGTTTCCACGGTCTCACGATGTTTTACGCGACGGTGCCCTCTGCTCAGCGTCTTCCCGATCGATCGCCCGCGACATCTTATGAAGCAGAGAACCTGAGTGTTTGTAACTGTTTGCGTCCTGTTTCTTGTGTTTTTTTACTGAGGGCAATCATATGAATCATTGATATCCATTGCAACACCCAGAGGAGTAAAAAATTATTTTACAAAATAGGGGAATGCCGCGATCAGCGGACTTTGACCTACGCACGCACGCACGCAGTAGCCGGCAGTCACGAGACTCTAATCATGTATAATGAGCACTGCATTAATCAGCGTCTCCGTAGCACACATGGGAAAGGCAGCGCTGTGCTACATAGCACTTTAAGAATGGCATCGCCGGTTCGAATCCGGCCTGAAGCACCGTCAGGCTGTTTCCACGGTCTCACGATGTTTTACGCGACGGTGCCCTCTGCTCAGCGTATTCCCGATCGCCCGCAACATCTTATGAAGCAGAGAACCTGAGTGTTTGTAACTGTTTGCGTCCTGTTTCTTGTGTTTTTTTACTGAGGGCAATCATATGAATCATTGATATCCATTGCAACACCCAGAGGAGTAAAAAATAATTTTACAAAATAGGGGAATGCCGCGATCAGCGGACTTTGACCTACGCACGCACGCACGCAGTAGCCGGCAGTCACGAGACTCTAATCATGTATAATGAGCACTGCATTAATCAGCGTCTCCGTAGCACACATGGGAAAGGCAGCGCTGTGCTACATAGCACTTTAAGAATGGCATCGCCGGTTCGAATCCGGCCTGAAGCACCGTCCGGCAGTTTCCGCGGACTCACGTAGTTTTACGCGACGGTGCCTTCTGCTCAGTCTTCCCGATCGCCCGCGACATCTTATGAAGCAGAGAACCTGAGTGTTTGCGTCCTGTTTCTTGTGTTTTTTTACTGAGGGCAATCATATGAATCATTGATATCCATTGCAACACCCAGAGGAGTAAAAAATAATTTTACAAAATAGGGGAATGTCGCGATCAGCGGACTTTGACCTATGCACGCACGCACGCAGTAGCCGGCAGTCACGAGACTCTAATCATGTATAATGAGCACTGCATTAATCAGCGTCTCCGTAGCACACATGGGAAAGGCAGCGCTGTGCTACATAGCACTTTAAGAATAGCATCGCCGGTTCGAATCCGGCCTGAAGCACCGTCCGGCAGTTTCCGCAGACTCACGTTGTTTTACGCGACGGTGCCCTCTGCTCAGCGTCTTCCCGATCGCCCGCGACATCTTATGAAGCAGAGAACCTGAGTGTTTGTAACTGTTTGCGTCCTGTTTCTTGTGTTTTTTTACTGAGGGCAATCATATGAATCATTGATATCCATTGCAACACCCAGAGGAGTAAAAAATAATTTTACAAAATAGGGGAATGCCGCGATCAGCGGACTTTGACCTACGCACGCACGCACGCAGTAGCCGGCAGTCACGAGACTCTAATCATGTATAATGAGCACTGCATTAATCAGCGTCTCCGTAGCACACATGGGAAAGGCAGCGCTGTGCTACATAGCACTTTAAGAATGGCATCGCAGGTTCGAATCCGGCCTGAAGCACCGTCCGGCAGTTTCCGCGGACTCACGTTGTTTTACGCGACGGTGCCCTCTGCTCAGCGTCTTCCCGATCGCCGGCGACATCTTATGAAGCAGAGGACCTGAGTGTTTGTAACTGATTGCGTCCTGTTTCTTGTGTTTTTTTTACTGAGGGCAATCATATGAATCATTGATATCCATTGCAACACCCAGAGGAGTAAAAAATAATTTTACAAAATAGGGGAATGCCGCGATCAGCGGACTTTGACCTACGCACGCACGCACGCAGTAGCCGGCAGTCACGAGACTCTAATCATGTATAATGAGCACTGCATTAATCAGCGTCTCCGTGGCACACATGGGAAAGGCAGCTCTGTGCTACATAGCACGTTAAGAATGGCATTGCAGGTTCGAATAAGGCCTGAAGCACCGTCCGGCCATTTCCGCGGTCTCGCGTTGTTTTACGCGACGTGCCCTCTGCTCAGCGTCTTCCCGATCGCCCGCGACATCTTATGAAGCAGAGTTTGTAACTGTTTGCGTCCTGTTTCTTGTGCTTTTTTACTGAGGGCAATCATATGAATCATTGATATCCATTGCAACACCCAGAGGAGTAAAAAATAATTTTACAAAATAGGGGAATGCCGCGATCGGCGGACTTTGACCTACACACGCACACACGCACGCAGTAGCCGACAGTCACGAGACTCTAATCATGTATAATGAGCACTGCATTAATGGTGTCTCCGTAGCACACATGGGAAAGGCATCGCTGTGCTACATAGCACTTTAAGAATGTCATCGCAGGTTCGAATCCAGCCTGAAGCACCGTCAGGCTGTTTCCGCGGTCTCACGATGTTTTACGCGACGGTGCCCTCTGCTCAGCGTCTTCCCGATCGCCCGCGACATCTTATGAAGCAGAGTTTGTAACTGTTTGCGTCCTGTTTGTTGTGCTTTTTTACTGAGGGCAATCATATGAATCATTGATATCCATTGCAACACCCAGAGGAGTAAAAAATAATTTTACAAAATAGGGGAATGCCGCGATCAGCGGACTTTGACCTACGCACGCATGCAGTAGCTGGCAGTCACGAGACTTTAATCATGTATAATGAGCACTGCATTAATCAGCGTCTCCGTAGCACACATGGGAAAGGCAGCGCTGTGCTACATAGCACTTTAAGAATAGCATCGCCGGTTCGGATCCGGCCTGAAGCACCGATTCCGCTGTCTCACGTTGTTTTAGGCGACGGTGCCCTCTGCTCAGCGTCTTCCCGATCGCCCGCGACATCTTATGAAGCAGAGTTTGTAACTGTTTGCGTCCTGTTTCTTGTGCTTTTTTACTGAGGGCAATCATATGAATCATTGATATCCATTGCAACACCCAGAGGAGTAAAAAATAATTTTACAAAATAGGGGAATGCCGCGATCGGCGGACTTTGACCTACACACGCACGCACGCAGTAGCCGACAGTCACGAGACTCTAATCATGTATAATGAGCACTGCATTAATGGTGTCTCCGTAGCACACATGGGAAAGGCATCGCTGTGCTACATAGCACTTTAAGAATGTCATCGCAGGTTCGAATCCAGCCTGAAGCACCGTCAGGCTGTTTCCGCGGTCTCACGATGTTTTACGCGATGGTGCCCTCTGCTCAGCGTCTTCCCCATCGCCCGCGACATCTTATGAAGCAGAGTTTGTAACTGTTTGCGTCCTGTTTCTTGTGCTTTTTTACTGAGGGCAATCATATGAATCATTGATATCCATTGCAACACCCAGAGGAGTAAAAAATAATTTTACAAAATAGGGGAATGCCGCGATCAGCGGACTTTGACCTACGCACGCACGCACGCAGTAGCCGGCAGTCACGAGACACTAATCATGTATAATGAGCACTGCATTAATCAGCGTCTCCGTAGCACACATGGGAAAGGCAGCGCTGTGCTACATAGCACTTTAAGAATGGCATCGCCGGTTCGAATCCGGCCTGAAGCACCCCGGCAGTTTCCGTGGACTCACGTTTTTTTACGCGACGTGCCCTCTGCTCAGCGTCTTCCCGATCGCCCGCGACATCTTATGAAGCAGAGAACCTGAGTGTTTGTAACTGTTTGCGTCCTGTTTCTTGTGTTTTTTTACTGAGGGCAATCATATGAATCATTGATATCCATTGCAACACCCAGAGGAGTAAAAAATAATTTTACAAAATAGGGGAATGCCGCGATCAGCGGACTTTGACCTACGCACGCACGCACGCAGTAGCCGGCAGTCACGAGACTCTAATCATGTATAATGAGCACTGCATTAATCAGCGTCTCCGTAGCACACATGGGAAAGGCAGCGCTGTGCTACATAGTACTTTAACCATATCATCGCAGGTTCGAATCCGGCCTGAAGCACCTTCTGGCCCTTTCCGCGGTCTTACGTTGTTTTACGCGACGGTGCCCTCTGCTCAGCGTCTTCCCGATCGCCGGCGACATCTTATGAAGCAGAGGACCTGAGTGTTTGTAACTGATTGCGTTCTGTTTCTTGTGTTTTTTTTACTGAGGGCAATCATATGAATCATTGATATCCATTGCAACACCCAGAGGAGTAAAAAATAATTTTACAAAATAGGGGAATGCCGCGATCGGCGGACTTTGACCTACACACGCACGCACGCAGTAGCCGGCAGTCACGAGACTCTAATCATGTATAATGAGCACTGCATTAATCGGTGTCTCCGTAGCACACATGGGAAAGGCATCGCTGTGCTACATAGCACTTTAAGAATGTCATCGCAGGTTCGAATCCAGCCTGAAGCACCGTCAGGCTGTTTCCGCGGTCTCACGATGTTTTACGCGACGGTGCCCTCTGCTCAGCGTCTTCCCGATCGCCCGCGACATCTTATGAAGCAGAGTTTGTAACTGTTTGCGTCCTGTTTGTTGTGCTTTTTTACTGAGGGCAATCATATGAATCATTGATATCCATTGCAACACCCAGAGGAGTAAAAAATAATTTTACAAAATAGGGGAATGCCGCGATCAGCGGACTTTGACCTACGCACGCACGCAGTAGCCGGCAGTCACGAGACTTTAATCATGTATAATGAGCACTGCATTAATCAGCGTCTCCGTAGCACACATGGGAAAGGTAGCGCTGTGCTACATAGCACTTTAAGAATAGCATCGCCGGTTCGGATCCGGCCTGAAGCACCGATTCCGCTGTCTCACGTTGTTTTACGCGACGGTGCCCTCTGCTCAGCGTCTTCCCGATCGCCCGCGACATCTTATGAAGCAGAGTTTGTAACTGTTTGCGTCCTGTTTCTTGTGCTTTTTTACTGAGGGCAATCATATGAATCATTGATATCCATTGCAACACCCAGAGGAGTAAAAAATAATTTTACAAAATAGGGGAATGCCGCGATCGGCGGACTTTGACCTACACACGCACGCACGCACGCAGTAGCCGACAGTCACGAGACTCTAATCATGTATAATGAGCACTGCATTAATGGTGTCTCCGTAGCACACATGGGAAAGGCATCGCTGTGCTACATAGCACTTTAAGAATGTCATCGCAGGTTCGAATCCAGCCTGAAGCACCGTCAGGCTGTTTCCGCGGTCTCACGATATTTTACGCGACGGTGCCCTCTGCTCAGCGTCTTCCCGATCGCCCGCGACATCTTATGAAGCAGAGTTTGTAACTGTTTGCGTCCTGTTTGTTGTGCTTTTTTACTGAGGGCAATCATATGAATCATTGATATCCATTGCAACACCCAGAGGAGTAAAAAATAATTTTACAAAATAGGGGAATGCCGCGATCGGCGGACTTTGACCTACACACGCACGCACGCACGCAGTAGCCGACAGTCACGAGACTCTAATCATGTATAATGAGCACTGCATTAATGGTGTCTCCGTAGCACACATGGGAAAGGCATCGCTGTGCTACATAGCACTTTAAGAATGTCATCGCAGGTTCGAATCCAGCCTGAAGCACCGTCAGGCTGTTTCCGCGGTCTCACGATGTTTTACGCGACGGTGCCCTCTGCTCAGCGTCTTCCCGATCGCCCGCGACATCTTATGAAGCAGAGTTTGTAACTGTTTGCGTCCTGTTTGTTGTGCTTTTTTACTGAGGGCAATCATATGAATCATTGATATCCATTGCAACACCCAGAGGAGTAAAAAATAATTTTACAAAATAGGGGAATGCCGCGATCAGCGGACTTTGACCTACGCACGCACGCAGTAGCCGGCAGTCACGAGACTTTAATCATGTATAATGAGCACTGCATTAATCAGCGTCTCCGTAGCACACATGGGAAAGGTAGCGCTGTGCTACATAGCACTTTAAGAATAGCATCGCCGGTTCGGATCCGGCCTGAAGCACCGATTCCGCTGTCTCACGTTGTTTTACGCGACGGTGCCCTCTGCTCAGCGTCTTCCCGATCGCCCGCGACATCTTATGAAGCAGAGTTTGTAACTGTTTGCGTCCTGTTTCTTGTGCTTTTTTACTGAGGGCAATCATATGAATCATTGATATCCATTGCAACACCCAGAGGAGTAAAAAATAATTTTACAAAATAGGGGAATGCCGCGATCGGCGGACTTTGACCTACACACGCACGCACGCACGCAGTAGCCGACAGTCACGAGACTCTAATCATGTATAATGAGCACTGCATTAATGGTGTCTCCGTAGCACACATGGGAAAGGCATCGCTGTGCAACATAGCACTTTAAGAATGTCATCGCAGGTTCGAATCCAGCCTGAAGCACCGTCAGGCTGTTTCCGCGGTCTCACGATATTTTACGCGACGGTGCCCTCTGCTCAGCGTCTTCCCGATCGCCCGCGACATCTTATGAAGCAGAGTTTGTAACTGTTTGCGTCCTGTTTGTTGTGCTTTTTTACTGAGGGCAATCATATGAATCATTGATATCCATTGCAACACCCAGAGGAGTAAAAAATAATTTTACAAAATAGGGGAATGCCGCGATCACTCTAATCATGTATAATGAGCACTGCATTAATGGTGTCTCCGTAGCACACATGGGAAAGGCATCGCTGTGCTACATAGCACTTTAAGAATGTCATCGCAGGTTCGAATCCAGCCTGAAGCACCGTCAGGCTGTTTCCGCGGTCTCACGATGTTTTACGCGACGGTGCCCTCTGCTCAGCGTCTTCCCGATCGCCCGCGACATCTTATGAAGCAGAGTTTGTAACTGTTTGCGTCCTGTTTGTTGTGCTTTTTTACTGAGGGCAATCATATGAATCATTGATATCCATTGCAACACCCAGAGGAGTAAAAAATAATTTTACAAAATAGGGGAATGCCGCGATCAGCGGACTTTGACCTACGCACGCACGCAGTAGCCGGCAGTCACGAGACTTTAATCATGTATAATGAGCACTGCATTAATCAGCGTCTCCGTAGCACACATGGGAAAGGCAGCGCTGTGCTACATAGCACTTTAAGAATAGCATCGCCGGTTCGGATCCGGCCTGAAGCACCGATTCCGCTGTCTCACGTTGTTTTAGGCGACGGTGCCCTCTGCTCAGCGTCTTCCCGATCGCCCGCGACATCTTATGAAGCAGAGTTTGTAACTGTTTGCGTCCTGTTTCTTGTGCTTTTTTACTGAGGGCAATCATATGAATCATTGATATCCATTGCAACACCCAGAGGAGTAAAAAATAATTTTACAAAATAGGGGAATGCCGCGATCGGCGGACTTTGACCTACACACGCACGCACGCACGCAGTAGCCGACAGTCACGAGACTCTAATCATGTATAATGAGCACTGCATTAATGGTGTCTCCGTAGCACACATGGGAAAGGCATCGCTGTGCTACATAGCACTTTAAGAATGTCATCGCAGGTTCGAATCCAGCCTGAAGCACCGTCAGGCTGTTTCCGCGGTCTCACGATGTTTTACGCGACGGTGCCCTCTGCTCAGCGTCTTCCCCATCGCCCGCGACATCTTATGAAGCAGAGTTTGTAACTGTTTGCGTCCTGTTTCTTGTGCTTTTTTACTGAGGGCAATCATATGAATCATTGATATCCATTGCAACACCCAGAGGAGTAAAAAATAATTTTACAAAATAGGGGAATGCCGCGATCAGCGGACTTTGACCTACGCACGCACGCACGCAGTAGCCGGCAGTCACGAGACACTAATCATGTATAATGAGCACTGCATTAATCAGCGTCTCCGTAGCACACATGGGAAAGGCAGCGCTGTGCTACATAGCACTTTAAGAATGGCATCGCCGGTTCGAATCCGGCCTGAAGCACCGTCCGGCAGTTTCCGTGGACTTACGTTTTTTTACGCGACGTGCCCTCTGCTCAGCGTCTTCCCGATCGCCCGCGACATCTTATGAAGCAGAGAACCTGAGTGTTTGTAACTGTTTGCGTCCTGTTTCTTGTGTTTTTTTACTGAGGGCAATCATATGAATCATTGATATCCATTGCAACACCCAGAGGAGTAAAAAATAATTTTACAAAATAGGGGAATGCCGCGATCAGCGGACTTTGACCTACGCACGCACGCACGCAGTAGCCGGCAGTCACGAGACTCTAATCATGTATAATGAGCACTGCATTAATCAGCGTCTCCGTAGCACACATGGGAAAGGCAGCGCTGTGCTACATAGCACTTTAAGAATGGCATCGCCGGTTCGAATCCGGCCTGAAGCACCGTCAGGCTGTTTCCACGGTCTCACGATGTTTTACGCGACGGTGCCCTCTGCTCAGCGTCTTCCCGATCGCCCGCGACATCTTATGAAGCAGAGAACCTGAGTGTTTGTAACTGTTTGCGTCCTGTTTCTTGTGTTTTTTTACTGAGGGCAATCATATGAATCATTGATATCCATTGCAACACCCAGAGGAGTAAAAAATAATTTTACAAAATAGGGGAATGCCGCGATCAGCGGACTTTGACCTACGCACGCACGCACGCAGTAGCCGGCAGTCACGAGACTTTAATCATGTATAATGAGCACTGCATTAATCAGCGTCTCCGTAGCACACATGGGAAAGGCAGCGCTGTGCTACATAGCACTTTAAGAATAGCATCGCCGGTTCGGATCCGGCCTGAAGCACCGATTCCGCTGTCTCACGTTGTTTTAGGCGACGGTGCCCTCTGCTCAGCGTCTTCCCGATCGCCCGCGACATCTTATGAAGCAGAGTTTGTAACTGTTTGCGTCCTGTTTCTTGTGCTTTTTTACTGAGGGCAATCATATGAATCATTGATATCCATTGCAACACCCAGAGGAGTAAAAAATAATTTTACAAAATAGGGGAATGCCGCGATCGGCGGACTTTGACCTACACACGCACGCACGCACGCAGTAGCCGACAGTCACGAGACTCTAATCATGTATAATGAGCACTGCATTAATGGTGTCTCCGTAGCACACATGGGAAAGGCATCGCTGTGCTACATAGCACTTTAAGAATGTCATCGCAGGTTCGAATCCAGCCTGAAGCACCGTCAGGCTGTTTCCGCGGTCTCACGATGTTTTACGCGACGGTGCCCTCTGCTCAGCGTCTTCCCGATCGCCCGCGACATCTTATGAAGCAGAGTTTGTAACTGTTTGCGTCCTGTTTGTTGTGCTTTTTTACTGAGGGCAATCATATGAATCATTGATATCCATTGCAACACCCAGAGGAGTAAAAAATAATTTTACAAAATAGGGGAATGCCGCGATCAGCGGACTTTGACCTACGCACGCACGCAGTAGCCGGCAGTCACGAGACTTTAATCATGTATAATGAGCACTGCATTAATCAGCGTCTCCGTAGCACACATGGGAAAGGTAGCGCTGTGCTACATAGCACTTTAAGAATAGCATCGCCGGTTCGGATCCGGCCTGAAGCACCGATTCCGCTGTCTCACGTTGTTTTACGCGACGGTGCCCTCTGCTCAGCGTCTTCCCGATCGCCCGCGACATCTTATGAAGCAGAGTTTGTAACTGTTTGCGTCCTGTTTCTTGTGCTTTTTTACTGAGGGCAATCATATGAATCATTGATATCCATTGCAACACCCAGAGGAGTAAAAAATAATTTTACAAAATAGGGGAATGCCGCGATCGGCGGACTTTGACCTACACACGCACGCACGCACGCAGTAGCCGACAGTCACGAGACTCTAATCATGTATAATGAGCACTGCATTAATGGTGTCTCCGTAGCACACATGGGAAAGGCATCGCTGTGCTACATAGCACTTTAAGAATGTCATCGCAGGTTCGAATCCAGCCTGAAGCACCGTCAGGCTGTTTCCGCGGTCTCACGATATTTTACGCGACGGTGCCCTCTGCTCAGCGTCTTCCCGATCGCCCGCGACATCTTATGAAGCAGAGTTTGTAACTGTTTGCGTCCTGTTTGTTGTGCTTTTTTACTGAGGGCAATCATATGAATCATTGATATCCATTGCAACACCCAGAGGAGTAAAAAATAATTTTACAAAATAGGGGAATGCCGCGATCGGCGGACTTTGACCTACACACGCACGCACGCACGCAGTAGCCGACAGTCACGAGACTCTAATCATGTATAATGAGCACTGCATTAATGGTGTCTCCGTAGCACACATGGGAAAGGCATCGCTGTGCTACATAGCACTTTAAGAATGTCATCGCAGGTTCGAATCCAGCCTGAAGCACCGTCAGGCTGTTTCCGCGGTCTCACGATGTTTTACGCGACGGTGCCCTCTGCTCAGCGTCTTCCCGATCGCCCGCGACATCTTATGAAGCAGAGTTTGTAACTGTTTGCGTCCTGTTTGTTGTGCTTTTTTACTGAGGGCAATCATATGAATCATTGATATCCATTGCAACACCCAGAGGAGTAAAAAATAATTTTACAAAATAGGGGAATGCCGCGATCAGCGGACTTTGACCTACGCACGCACGCAGTAGCCGGCAGTCACGAGACTTTAATCATGTATAATGAGCACTGCATTAATCAGCGTCTCCGTAGCACACATGGGAAAGGCAGCGCTGTGCTACATAGCACTTTAAGAATAGCATCGCCGGTTCGGATCCGGCCTGAAGCACCGATTCCGCTGTCTCACGTTGTTTTAGGCGACGGTGCCCTCTGCTCAGCGTCTTCCCGATCGCCCGCGACATCTTATGAAGCAGAGTTTGTAACTGTTTGCGTCCTGTTTCTTGTGCTTTTTTACTGAGGGCAATCATATGAATCATTGATATCCATTGCAACACCCAGAGGAGTAAAAAATAATTTTACAAAATAGGGGAATGCCGCGATCGGCGGACTTTGACCTACACACGCACGCACGCACGCAGTAGCCGACAGTCACGAGACTCTAATCATGTATAATGAGCACTGCATTAATGGTGTCTCCGTAGCACACATGGGAAAGGCATCGCTGTGCTACATAGCACTTTAAGAATGTCATCGCAGGTTCGAATCCAGCCTGAAGCACCGTCAGGCTGTTTCCGCGGTCTCACGATGTTTTACGCGACGGTGCCCTCTGCTCAGCGTCTTCCCCATCGCCCGCGACATCTTATGAAGCAGAGTTTGTAACTGTTTGCGTCCTGTTTCTTGTGCTTTTTTACTGAGGGCAATCATATGAATCATTGATATCCATTGCAACACCCAGAGGAGTAAAAAATAATTTTACAAAATAGGGGAATGCCGCGATCAGCGGACTTTGACCTACGCACGCACGCACGCAGTAGCCGGCAGTCACGAGACTCTAATCATGTATAATGAGCACTGCATTAATCAGCGTCTCCGTAGCACACATGGGAAAGGCAGCGCTGTGCTACATAGCACTTTAAGAATGGCATCGCCGGTTCGAATCCGGCCTGAAGCACCGTCAGGCTGTTTCCACGGTCTCACGATGTTTTACGCGACGGTGCCCTCTGCTCAGCGTCTTCCCGATCGCCCGCGACATCTTATGAAGCAGAGAACCTGAGTGTTTGTAACTGTTTGCGTCCTGTTTCTTGTGTTTTTTTACTGAGGGCAATCATATGAATCATTGATATCCATTGCAACACCCAGAGGAGTAAAAAATAATTTTACAAAATAGGGGAATGCCGCGATCAGCGGACTCTGACCTACGCACGCACGCACGCAGTAGCCGGCAGTCACGAGACTCTAATCATGTATAATGAGCACTGCATTAATCAGCGTCTCCGTAGCACACATGGGAAAGGCAGCGCTGTGCTACATAGCACTTTAACCATGTCATCGCAGGTTCGAATCCGGCCTGAAGCACCTTCTGGCCCTTTCCGCGGTCTTACGTTGTTTTACGCGACGGTGCCCTCTGCTCAGCGTCTTCCCGATCGCCGGCGACATCTTATGAAGCAGAGGACCTGAGTGTTTGTAACTGATTGCGTTCTGTTTCTTGTGTTTTTTTTACTGAGGGCAATCATATGAATCATTGATATCCATTGCAACACCCAGAGGAGTAAAAAATAATTTTACAAAATAGGGGAATGCCGCGATCGGCGGACTTTGACCTACACACGCACACACGCAGTAGCCGGCAGTCACGAGACTCTAATCATGTATAATGAGCACTGCATTAATCGGTGTCTCCGTAGCACACATGGGAAAGGCATCGCTGTGCTACATAGCACTTTAAGAATGTCATCGCAGGTTCGAATCCAGCCTGAAGCACCGTCAGGCTGTTTCCGCGGTCTCACGATGTTTTACGCGACGGTGCCCTCTGCTCAGCGTCTTCCCGATCGCCCGCGACATCTTATGAAGCAGAGTTTGTAACTGTTTGCGTCCTGTTTCTTGTGCTTTTTTACTGAGGGCAATCATATGAATCATTGATATCCATTGCAACACCCAGAGGAGTAAAAAATAATTTTACAAAATAGGGGAATGCCGCGATCAGCGGACTTTGACCTACGCACGCACGCAGTAGCCGGCAGTCACGAGACTTTAATCATGTATAATGAGCACTGCATTAATCAGCGTCTCCGTAGCACACATGGGAAAGGCAGCGCTGTGCTACATAGCACTTTAAGAATAGCATCGCCGGTTCGGATCCGGCCTGAAGCACCGATTCCGCTGTCTCACGTTGTTTTACGCGACGGTGCCCTCTGCTCAGCGTCTTCCCGATCGCCCGCGACATCTTATGAAGCAGAGAACCTGAGTGTTTGTAACTGTTTGCGTCCTGTTTCTTGTGTTTTTTTACTGAGGGCAATCATATGAATCATTGATATCCATTGCAACACCCAGAGGAGTAAAAAATTATTTTACAAAATAGGGGAATGCAGCGATCAGCGGACTTTGACCTACGCACGCACGCACGCAGTAGCCGGCAGTCACGAGACTCTAATCATGTATAATGAGCACTGCATTAATCAGCGTCTCCGTAGCACACATGGGAAAGGCAGCGCTGTGCTACATAGCACTTTAAGAATGGCATCGCCGGTTCGAATCCGGCCTGAAGCACCGTCAGGCTGTTTCCACGGTCTCACGATGTTTTACGCGACGGTGCCCTCTGCTCAGCGTCTTCCCGATCGCCCGCGACATCTTATGAAGCAGAGAACCTGAGTGTTTGTAACTGTTTGCGTCCTGTTTCTTATGTTTTTTTACTGAGGGCAATCATATGAATCATTGATATCCATTGCAACACCCAGAGGAGTAAAAAATTATTTTACAAAATAGGGGAATGCCGCGATCAGCGGACTTTGACCTACGCACGCACGCACGCAGTAGCCGGCAGTCACGAGACTCTAATCATGTATAATGAGCACTGCATTAATCAGCGTCTCCGTAGCACACATGGGAAAGGCAGCGCTGTGCTACATAGCACTTTAAGAATGGCATCGCCGGTTCGAATCCGGCCTGAAGCACCGTCAGGCTGTTTCCACGGTCTCACGATGTTTTACGCGAAGGTGCCCTCTGCTCAGCGTCTTCCCGATCGCCCGCGACATCTTATGAAGCAGAGAACCTGAGTGTTTGTAACTGTTTGCGTCCTGTTTCTTGTGTTTTTTTACTGAGGGCAATCA
Source organism: Alosa pseudoharengus (assembly GCF_046254945.1). NCBI lineage: Eukaryota > Metazoa > Chordata > Actinopteri > Clupeiformes > Clupeidae > Alosa > Alosa pseudoharengus. Next base: position 237,986 of record NW_027468837.1, read on the forward strand.
TATGAATCATTGATATCCATTGCAACACCCAGAGGAGTAAAAAATTATTTTACAAAATAGGGGAATGCCGCGATCAGCGGACTTTGACCTACGCACGCACGCACGCAGTAGCCGGCAGTCACGAGACTCTAATCATGTATAATGAGCACTGCATTAATCAGCGTCTCCGTAGCACACATGGGAAAGGCAGCGCTGTGCTACATAGCACTTTAAGAATGGCATCGCCGGTTCGAATCCGGCCTGAAGCACCGTCAGGCTGTTTCCACGGTCTCACGATGTTTTACGCGACGGTGCCCTCTGCTCAGCGTCTTCCCGATTGCCCGCGACATCTTATGAAGCAGAGAACCTGAGTGTTTGTAACTGTTTGCGTCCTGTTTCTTGTGTTTTTTTACTGAGGGCAATCATATGAATCATTGATATCCATTGCAACACCCAGAGGAGTAAAAAATAATTTTACAAAATAGGGGAATGCCGCGATCAGCGGACTTTGACCTACGCACGCACGCAGGCAATAGCCGGCAGTCACGAGACTCTAATCATGTATAATGAGCACTGCATTAATCAGCGTCTCCGTAGCACACATGGGAAAGGCAGCGCTGTGCTACATAGCACTTTAACAATGTCATCGCAGGTTCGAATCCGGCCTGAAGCACCTTTCAGCGGTCTCACGTTGTTTTACGCGACGGTGCCCTCTGCTCAGCGTCTTCCCGATCGCCCGCGACATCTTATGAAGCAGAGAACCTGAGTGTTTGTAACTGTTTGCGTCCTGTTTCTTGTGTTTTTTTACTGAGGGCAATCATATGAATCATTGATATCCATTGCAACACCCAGAGGAGTAAAAAATAATTTTACAAAATAGGGGAATGCCGCGATCAGCGGACTTTGACCTACGCACGCACGCAGGCAATAGCCGGCAGTCACGAGACTCTAATCATGTATAATGAGCACTGCATTAATCAGCGTCTCCGTAGCACACATGGGAAAGGCAGCGCTGTGCTACATAGCACTTTAACAATGTCATCGCAGGTTCGAATCCGGCCTGAAGCACCTTCCCGCTGTTTCAGCGGTCTCACGTTGTTTTACGCGACGGTGCCCTCTGCTCAGCGTCTTCCCGATCGCCCGCGACATCTTATGAAGCAGAGAACCTGAGTGTTTGTAACTGTTTGCGTCCTGTTTCTTGTGTTTTTTTACTGAGGGCAATCATATGAATCATTGATATCCATTGCAACACCCAGAGGAGTAAAAAATAATTTTACAAAATAGGGGAATGCCGCGATCAGCGGACTTTGACCTACGCACGCACGCACGCAGTAGCCGGCAGTCACGAGACTCTAATCATGTATAATGAGCACTGCATTAATCAGCGTCTCCGTAGCACACATGGGAAAGGCAGCGCTGTGCTACATAGCACTTTAAGAATGGCATCGCCGGTTCGAATCCGGCCTGAAGCACCGTCCGGCAGTTTCCGCGGACTCACGTAGTTTTACGCGACGGTGCCTTCTGCTCAGTCTTCCCGATCGCCCGCGACATCTTATTAAGCAGAGAACCTGAGTGTTTGCGTCCTGTTTCTTGTGTTTTTTTACTGAGGGCAATCATATGAATCATTGATATCCATTGCAACACCCAGAGGAGTAAAAAATAATTTTACAAAATAGGGGAATGTCGCGATCAGCGGACTTTGACCTATGCACGCACGCACGCAGTAGCCGGCAGTCACGAGACTCTAATCATGTATAATGAGCACTGCATTAATCAGCGTCTCCGTAGCACACATGGGAAAGGCAGCGCTGTGCTACATAGCACTTTAAGAATAGCATCGCCGGTTCGAATCCGGCCTGAAGCACCGTCCGGCAGTTTCCGCAGACTCACGTTGTTTTACGCGACGGTGCCCTCTGCTCAGCGTCTTCCCGATCGCCCGCGACATCTTATGAAGCAGAGAACCTGAGTGTTTGTAACTGTTTGCGTCCTGTTTCTTGTGTTTTTTTACTGAGGGCAATCATATGAATCATTGATATCCATTGCAACACCCAGAGGAGTAAAAAATAATTTTACAAAATAGGGGAATGCCGCGATCAGCGGACTTTGACCTACGCACGCACGCACGCAGTAGCCGGCAGTCACGAGACTCTAATCATGTATAATGAGCACTGCATTAATCAGCGTCTCCGTAGCACACATGGGAAAGGCAGCGCTGTGCTACATAGCACTTTAAGAATGGCATCGCAGGTTCGAATCCGGCCTGAAGCACCGTCCGGCAGTTTCCGCGGACTCACGTTGTTTTACGCGACGGTGCCCTCTGCTCAGCGTCTTCCCGATCGCCAGCGACATCTTATGAAGCAGAGGACCTGAGTGTTTGTAACTGATTGCGTCCTGTTTCTTGTGTTTTTTTTACTGAGGGCAATCATATGAATCATTGATATCCATTGTAACACCCAGAGGAGTAAAAAATAATTTTACAAAATAGGGGAATGCCGCGATCAGCGGACTTTGACCTACGCACGCACGCACGCAGTAGCCGGCAGTCACGAGACTCTAATCATGTATAATGAGCAATGCATTAATCAGCGTCTCCGTGGCACACATGGGAAAGGCAGCTCTGTGCTACATAGCACGTTAAGAATGGCATTGCAGGTTCGAATAAGGCCTGAAGCACCGTCCGGCCATTTCCGCGGTCTCGCGTTGTTTTACGCGACGTGCCCTCTGCTCAGCGTCTTCCCGATCGCCTGCGACATCTTATGAAGCAGAGTTTGTAACTGTTTGCGTCCTGTTTCTTGTGCTTTTTTACTGAGGGCAATCATATGAATCATTGATATCCATTGCAACACCCAGAGGAGTAAAAAATAATTTTACAAAATAGGGGAATGCCGCGATCGGCGGACTTTGACCTACACACGCACACACGCACGCAGTAGCCGACAGTCACGAGACTCTAATCATGTATAATGAGCACTGCATTAATGGTGTCTCCGTAGCACACATGGGAAAGGCATCGCTGTGCTACATAGCACTTTAAGAATGTCATCGCAGGTTCGAATCCAGCCTGAAGCACCGTCAGGCTGTTTCCGCGGTCTCACGATGTTTTACGCGACGGTGCCCTCTGCTCAGCGTCTTCCCGATCGCCCGCGACATCTTATGAAGCAGAGTTTGTAACTGTTTGCGTCCTGTTTGTTGTGCTTTTTTACTGAGGGCAATCATATGAATCATTGATATCCATTGCAACACCCAGAGGAGTAAAAAATAATTTTACAAAATAGGGGAATGCCGCGATCAGCGGACTTTGACCTACGCACGCACGCAGTAGCTGGCAGTCACGAGACTTTAATCATGTATAATGAGCACTGCATTAATCAGCGTCTCCGTAGCACACATGGGAAAGGCAGCGCTGTGCTACATAGCACTTTAAGAATAGCATCGCCGGTTCGGATCCGGCCTGAAGCACCGATTCCGCTGTCTCACGTTGTTTTAGGCGACGGTGCCCTCTGCTCAGCGTCTTCCCGATCGCCCGCGACATCTTATGAAGCAGAGTTTGTAACTGTTTGCGTCCTGTTTCTTGTGCTTTTTTACTGAGGGCAATCATATGAATCATTGATATCCATTGCAACACCCAGAGGAGTAAAAAATAATTTTACAAAATAGGGGAATGCCGCGATCGGCGGACTTTGACCTACACACGCACGCACGCAGTAGCCGACAGTCACGAGACTCTAATCATGTATAATGAGCACTGCATTAATGGTGTCTCCGTAGCACACATGGGAAAGGCATCGCTGTGCTACATAGCACTTTAAGAATGTCATCGCAGGTTCGAATCCAGCCTGAAGCACCGTCAGGCTGTTTCCGCGGTCTCACGATGTTTTACGCGATGGTGCCCTCTGCTCAGCGTCTTCCCCATCGCCCGCGACATCTTATGAAGCAGAGTTTGTAACTGTTTGCGTCCTGTTTCTTGTGCTTTTTTACTGAGGGCAATCATATGAATCATTGATATCCATTGCAACACCCAGAGGAGTAAAAAATAATTTTACAAAATAGGGGAATGCCGCGATCAGCGGACTTTGACCTACGCACGCACGCACGCAGTAGCCGGCAGTCACGAGACACTAATCATGTATAATGAGCACTGCATTAATCAGCGTCTCCGTAGCACACATGGGAAAGGCAGCGCTGTGCTACATAGCACTTTAAGAATGGCATCGCCGGTTCGAATCCGGCCTGAAGCACCCCGGCAGTTTCCGTGGACTCACGTTTTTTTACGCGACGTGCCCTCTGCTCAGCGTCTTCCCGATCGCCCGCGACATCTTATGAAGCAGAGAACCTGAGTGTTTGTAACTGTTTGCGTCCTGTTTCTTGTGTTTTTTTACTGAGGGCAATCATATGAATCATTGATATCCATTGCAACACCCAGAGGAGTAAAAAATAATTTTACAAAATAGGGGAATGCCGCGATCAGCGGACTTTGACCTACGCACGCACGCACGCAGTAGCCGGCAGTCACGAGACTCTAATCATGTATAATGAGCACTGCATTAATCAGCGTCTCCGTAGCACACATGGGAAAGGCAGCGCTGTGCTACATAGTACTTTAACCATATCATCGCAGGTTCGAATCCGGCCTGAAGCACCTTCTGGCCCTTTCCGCGGTCTTACGTTGTTTTACGCGACGGTGCCCTCTGCTCAGCGTCTTCCCGATCGCCGGCGACATCTTATGAAGCAGAGGACCTGAGTGTTTGTAACTGATTGCGTTCTGTTTCTTGTGTTTTTTTTACTGAGGGCAATCATATGAATCATTGATATCCATTGCAACACCCAGAGGAGTAAAAAATAATTTTACAAAATAGGGGAATGCCGCGATCGGCGGACTTTGACCTACACACGCACGCACGCAGTAGCCGGCAGTCACGAGACTCTAATCATGTATAATGAGCACTGCATTAATCGGTGTCTCCGTAGCACACATGGGAAAGGCATCGCTGTGCTACATAGCACTTTAAGAATGTCATCGCAGGTTCGAATCCAGCCTGAAGCACCGTCAGGCTGTTTCCGCGGTCTCACGATGTTTTACGCGACGGTGCCCTCTGCTCAGCGTCTTCCCGATCGCCCGCGACATCTTATGAAGCAGAGTTTGTAACTGTTTGCGTCCTGTTTGTTGTGCTTTTTTACTGAGGGCAATCATATGAATCATTGATATCCATTGCAACACCCAGAGGAGTAAAAAATAATTTTACAAAATAGGGGAATGCCGCGATCAGCGGACTTTGACCTACGCACGCACGCAGTAGCCGGCAGTCACGAGACTTTAATCATGTATAATGAGCACTGCATTAATCAGCGTCTCCGTAGCACACATGGGAAAGGCAGCGCTGTGCTACATAGCACTTTAAGAATAGCATCGCCGGTTCGGATCCGGCCTGAAGCACCGATTCCGCTGTCTCACGTTGTTTTACGCGACGGTGCCCTCTGCTCAGCGTCTTCCCGATCGCCCGCGACATCTTATGAAGCAGAGTTTGTAACTGTTTGCGTCCTGTTTCTTGTGCTTTTTTATTGAGGGCAATCATATGAATCATTGATATCCATTGCAACACCCAGAGGAGTAAAAAATAATTTTACAAAATAGGGGAATGCCGCGATCGGCGGACTTTGACCTACACACGCACGCACGCACGCAGTAGCCGACAGTCACGAGACTCTAATCATGTATAATGAGCACTGCATTAATGGTGTCTCCGTAGCACACATGGGAAAGGCATCGCTGTGCTACATAGCACTTTAAGAATGTCATCGCAGGTTCGAATCCAGCCTGAAGCACCGTCAGGCTGTTTCCGCGGTCTCACGATGTTTTACGCGACGGTGCCCTCTGCTCAGCGTCTTCCCGATCGCCCGCGACATCTTATGAAGCAGAGTTTGTAACTGTTTGCGTCCTGTTTGTTGTGCTTTTTTACTGAGGGCAATCATATGAATCATTGATATCCATTGCAACACCCAGAGGAGTAAAAAATAATTTTACAAAATAGGGGAATGCCGCGATCAGCGGACTTTGACCTACGCACGCACGCAGTAGCCGGCAGTCACGAGACTTTAATCATGTATAATGAGCACTGCATTAATCAGCGTCTCCGTAGCACACATGGGAAAGGCAGCGCTGTGCTACATAGCACTTTAAGAATAGCATCGCCGGTTCGGATCCGGCCTGAAGCACCGATTCCGCTGTCTCACGTTGTTTTAGGCGACGGTGCCCTCTGCTCAGCGTCTTCCCGATCGCCCGCGACATCTTATGAAGCAGAGTTTGTAACTGTTTGCGTCCTGTTTCTTGTGCTTTTTTACTGAGGGCAATCATATGAATCATTGATATCCATTGCAACACCCAGAGGAGTAAAAAATAATTTTACAAAATAGGGGAATGCCGCGATCGGCGGACTTTGACCTACACACGCACGCACGCACGCAGTAGCCGACAGTCACGAGACTCTAATCATGTATAATGAGCACTGCATTAATGGTGTCTCCGTAGCACACATGGGAAAGGCATCGCTGTGCTACATAGCACTTTAAGAATGTCATCGCAGGTTCGAATCCAGCCTGAAGCACCGTCAGGCTGTTTCCGCGGTCTCACGATGTTTGACGCGACGGTGCCCTCTGCTCAGCGTCTTCCCCATCGCCCGCGACATCTTATGAAGCAGAGTTTGTAACTGTTTGCGTCCTGTTTCTTGTGCTTTTTTACTGAGGGCAATCATATGAATCATTGATATCCATTGCAACACCCAGAGGAGTAAAAAATAATTTTACAAAATAGGGGAATGCCGCGATCAGCGGACTTTGACCTACGCACGCACGCACGCAGTAGCCGGCAGTCACGAGACACTAATCATGTATAATGAGCACTGCATTAATCAGCGTCTCCGTAGCACACATGGGAAAGGCAGCGCTGTGCTACATAGCACTTTAAGAATAGCATCGCCGGTTCGGATCCGGCCTGAAGCACCGATTCCGCTGTCTCACGTTGTTTTAGGCGACGGTGCCCTCTGCTCAGCGTCTTCCCGATCGCCCGCGACATCTTATGAAGCAGAGTTTGTAACTGTTTGCGTCCTGTTTCTTGTGCTTTTTTACTGAGGGCAATCATATGAATCATTGATATCCATTGCAACACCCAGAGGAGTAAAAAATAATTTTACAAAATAGGGGAATGCCGCGATCGGCGGACTTTGACCTACACACGCACGCACGCACGCAGTAGCCGACAGTCACGAGACTCTAATCATGTATAATGAGCACTGCATTAATGGTGTCTCCGTAGCACACATGGGAAAGGCATCGCTGTGCTACATAGCACTTTAAGAATGTCATCGCAGGTTCGAATCCAGCCTGAAGCACCGTCAGGCTGTTTCCGCGGTCTCACGATGTTTGACGCGACGGTGCCCTCTGCTCAGCGTCTTCCCCATCGCCCGCGACATCTTATGAAGCAGAGTTTGTAACTGTTTGCGTCCTGTTTCTTGTGCTTTTTTACTGAGGGCAATCATATGAATCATTGATATCCATTGCAACACCCAGAGGAGTAAAAAATAATTTTACAAAATAGGGGAATGCCGCGATCAGCGGACTTTGACCTACGCACGCACGCACGCAGTAGCCGGCAGTCACGAGACACTAATCATGTATAATGAGCACTGCATTAATCAGCGTCTCCGTAGCACACATGGGAAAGGCAGCGCTGTGCTACATAGCACTTTAAGAATGGCATCGCCGGTTCGAATCCGGCCTGAAGCACCGTCCGGCAGTTTTCCGTGGACTCACGTTTTTTTACGCGACGGTGCCCTCTGCTCAGCGTCTTCCCGATCGCCCGCGACATCTTATGAAGCAGAGAACCTGAGTGTTTGTAACTGTTTGCGTCCTGTTTCTTGTGTTTTTTTACTGAGGGCAATCATATGAATCATTGATATCCATTGCAACACCCAGAGGAGTAAAAAATAATTTTACAAAATAGGGGAATGCCGCGATCAGCGGACTTTGACCTACGCACGCACGCACGCAGTAGCCGGCAGTCACGAGACTCTAATCATGTATAATGAGCACTGCATTAATCAGCGTCTCCGTAGCACACATGGGAAAGGCAGCGCTGTGCTACATAGCACTTTAAGAATGGCATCGCCGGTTCGAATCCGGCCTGAAGCACCGTCAGGCTGTTTCCACGGTCTCACGATGTTTTACGCGACGGTGCCCTCTGCTCAGCGTCTTCCCGATCGCCCGCGACATCTTATGAAGCAGAGAACCTGAGTGTTTGTAACTGTTTGCGTCCTGTTTCTTGTGTTTTTTTACTGAGGGCAATCATATGAATCATTGATATCCATTGCAACACCCAGAGGAGTAAAAAATAATTTTACAAAATAGGGGAATGCCGCGATCAGCGGACTCTGACCTACGCACGCACGCACGCAGTAGCCGGCAGTCACGAGACTCTAATCATGTATAATGAGCACTGCATTAATCAGCGTCTCCGTAGCACACATGGGAAAGGCAGCGCTGTGCTACATAGCACTTTAACCATGTCATCGCAGGTTCGAATCCGGCCTGAAGCACCTTCTGGCCCTTTCCGCGGTCTTACGTTGTTTTACGCGACGGTGCCCTCTGCTCAGCGTCTTCCCGATCGCCGGCGACATCTTATGAAGCAGAGGACCTGAGTGTTTGTAACTGATTGCGTTCTGTTTCTTGTGTTTTTTTTTACTGAGGGCAATCATATGAATCATTGATATCCATTGCAACACCCAGAGGAGTAAAAAATAATTTTACAAAATAGGGGAATGCCGCGATCGGCGGACTTTGACCTACACACGCACACACGCAGTAGCCGGCAGTCACGAGACTCTAATCATGTATAATGAGCACTGCATTAATCGGTGTCTCCGTAGCACACATGGGAAAGGCATCGCTGTGCTACATAGCACTTTAAGAATGTCATCGCAGGTTCGAATCCAGCCTGAAGCACCGTCAGGCTGTTTCCGCGGTCTCACGATGTTTTACGCGACGGTGCCCTCTGCTCAGCGTCTTCCCGATCGCCCGCGACATCTTATGAAGCAGAGTTTGTAACTGTTTGCGTCCTGTTTCTTGTGCTTTTTTACTGAGGGCAATCATATGAATCATTGATATCCATTGCAACACCCAGAGGAGTAAAAAATAATTTTACAAAATAGGGGAATGCCGCGATCAGCGGACTTTGACCTACGCACGCACGCAGTAGCCGGCAGTCACGAGACTTTAATCATGTATAATGAGCACTGCATTAATCAGCGTCTCCGTAGCACACATGGGAAAGGCAGCGCTGTGCTACATAGCACTTTAAGAATAGCATCGCCGGTTCGGATCCGGCCTGAAGCACCGATTCCGCTGTCTCACGTTGTTTTACGCGACGGTGCCCTCTGCTCAGCGTCTTCCCGATCGCCCGCGACATCTTATGAAGCAGAGAACCTGAGTGTTTGTAACTGTTTGCGTCCTGTTTCTTGTGTTTTTTTACTGAGGGCAATCATATGAATCATTGATATCCATTGCAACACCCAGAGGAGTAAAAAATTATTTTACAAAATAGGGGAATGCCGCGATCAGCGGACTTTGACCTACGCACGCACGCACGCAGTAGCCGGCAGTCACGAGACTCTAATCATGTATAATGAGCACTGCATTAATCAGCGTCTCCGTAGCACACATGGGAAAGGCAGCGCTGTGCTACATAGCACTTTAAGAATGGCATCGCCGGTTCGAATCCGGCCTGAAGCACCGTCAGGCTGTTTCCACGGTCTCACGATGTTTTACGCGACGGTGCCCTCTGCTCAGCGTCTTCCCGATTGCCCGCGACATCTTATGAAGCAGAGAACCTGAGTGTTTGTAACTGTTTGCGTCCTGTTTCTTGTGTTTTTTTACTGAGGGCAATCATATGAATCATTGATATCCATTGCAACACCCAGAGGAGTAAAAAATAATTTTACAAAATAGGGGAATGCCGCGATCAGCGGACTTTGACCTACGCACGCACGCAGGCAATAGCCGGCAGTCACGAGACTCTAATCATGTATAATGAGCACTGCATTAATCAGCGTCTCCGTAGCACACATGGGAAAGGCAGCGCTGTGCTACATAGCACTTTAACAATGTCATCGCAGGTTCGAATCCGGCCTGAAGCACCTTCCCGCTGTTTCAGCGGTCTCACGTTGTTTTACGCGACGGTGCCCTCTGCTCAGCGTCTTCCCGATCGCCCGCGACATCTTATGAAGCAGAGAACCTGAGTGTTTGTAACTGTTTGCGTCCTGTTTCTTGTGTTTTTTTACTGAGGGCAATCATATGAATCATTGATATCCATTGCAACACCCAGAGGAGTAAAAAATAATTTTACAAAATAGGGGAATGCCGCGATCAGCGGACTTTGACCTACGCACGCACGCACGCAGTAGCCGGCAGTCACGAGACTCTAATCATGTATAATGAGCACTGCATTAATCAGCGTCTCCGTAGCACACATGGGAAAGGCAGCGCTGTGCTACATAGCACTTTAAGAATGGCATCGCCGGTTCGAATCCGGCCTGAAGCACCGTCCGGCAGTTTCCGCGGACTCACGTAGTTTTACGCGACGGTGCCTTCTGCTCAGTCTTCCCGATCGCCCGCGACATCTTATGAAGCAGAGAACCTGAGTGTTTGCGTCCTGTTTCTTGTGTTTTTTTACTGAGGGCAATCATATGAATCATTGATATCCATTGCAACACCCAGAGGAGTAAAAAATAATTTTACAAAATAGGGGAATGTCGCGATCAGCGGACTTTGACCTATGCACGCACGCACGCAGTAGCCGGCAGTCACGAGACTCTAATCATGTATAATGAGCACTGCATTAATCAGCGTCTCCGTAGCACACATGGGAAAGGCAGCGCTGTGCTACATAGCACTTTAAGAATAGCATCGCCGGTTCGAATCCGGCCTGAAGCACCGTCCGGCAGTTTCCGCAGACTCACGTTGTTTTACGCGACGGTGCCCTCTGCTCAGCGTCTTCCCGATCGCCCGCGACATCTTATGAAGCAGAGAACCTGAGTGTTTGTAACTGTTTGCGTCCTGTTTCTTGTGTTTTTTTACTGAGGGCAATCATATGAATCATTGATATCCATTGCAACACCCAGAGGAGTAAAAAATAATTTTACAAAATAGGGGAATGCCGCGATCAGCGGACTTTGACCTACGCACGCACGCACGCAGTAGCCGGCAGTCACGAGACTCTAATCATGTATAATGAGCACTGCATTAATCAGCGTCTCCGTAGCACACATGGGAAAGGCAGCGCTGTGCTACATAGCACTTTAAGAATGGCATCGCAGGTTCGAATCCGGCCTGAAGCACCGTCCGGCAGTTTCCGCGGACTCACGTTGTTTTACGCGACGGTGCCCTCTGCTCAGCGTCTTCCCGATCGCCAGCGACATCTTATGAAGCAGAGGACCTGAGTGTTTGTAACTGATTGCGTTCTGTTTCTTGTGTTTTTTTTTACTGAGGGCAATCATATGAATCATTGATATCCATTGCAACACCCAGAGGAGTAAAAAATAATTTTACAAAATAGGGGAATGCCGCGATCGGCGGACTTTGACCTACACACGCACACACGCAGTAGCCGGCAGTCACGAGACTCTAATCATGTATAATGAGCACTGCATTAATCGGTGTCTTCGTAGCACACATGGGAAAGGCATCGCTGTGCTACATAGCACTTTAAGAATGTCATCGCAGGTTCGAATCCAGCCTGAAGCACCGTCAGGCTGTTTCCGCGGTCTCACGATGTTTTACGCGACGGTGCCCTCTGCTCAGCGTCTTCCCGATCGCCCGCGACATCTTATGAAGCAGAGTTTGTAACTGTTTGCGTCCTGTTTCTTGTGCTTTTTTACTGAGGGCAATCATATGAATCATTGATATCCATTGCAACACCCAGAGGAGTAAAAAATAATTTTACAAAATAGGGGAATGCCGCGATCAGCGGACTTTGACCTACGCACGCACGCAGTAGCCGGCAGTCACGAGACTTTAATCATGTATAATGAGCACTGCATTAATCAGCGTCTCCGTAGCACACATGGGAAAGGCAGCGCTGTGCTACATAGCACTTTAAGAATAGCATCGCCGGTTCGGATCCGGCCTGAAGCACCGATTCCGCTGTCTCACGTTGTTTTACGCGACGGTGCCCTCTGCTCAGCGTCTTCCCGATCGCCCGCGACATCTTATGAAGCAGAGAACCTGAGTGTTTGTAACTGTTTGCGTCCTGTTTCTTGTGTTTTTTTACTGAGGGCAATCATATGAATCATTGATATCCATTGCAACACCCAGAGGAGTAAAAAATTATTTTACAAAATAGGGGAATGCAGCGATCACTCTAATCATGTATAATGAGCACTGCATTAATCAGCGTCTCCGTAGCACACATGGGAAAGGCAGCGCTGTGCTACATAGCACTTTAAGAATGGCATCGCAGGTTCGAATCCGGCCTGAAGCACCGTCAGGCTGTTTCCACGGTCTCACGATGTTTTACGCGACGGTGCCCTCTGCTCAGCGTCTTCCCGATCGCCCGCGACATCTTATGAAGCAGAGAACCTGAGTGTTTGTAACTGTTTGCGTCCTGTTTCTTATGTTTTTTTACTGAGGGCAATCATATGAATCATTGATATCCATTGCAACACCCAGAGGAGTAAAAAATTATTTTACAAAATAGGGGAATGCCGCGATCAGCGGACTTTGACCTACGCACGCACGCACGCAGTAGCCGGCAGTCACGAGACTCTAATCATGTATAATGAGCACTGCATTAATCAGCGTCTCCGTAGCACACATGGGAAAGGCAGCGCTGTGCTACATAGCACTTTAAGAATGGCATCGCCGGTTCGAATCCGGCCTGAAGCACCGTCAGGCTGTTTCCACGGTCTCACGATGTTTTACGCGAAGGTGCCCTCTGCTCAGCGTCTTCCCGATCGCCCGCGACATCTTATGAAGCAGAGAACCTGAGTGTTTGTAACTGTTTGCGTCCTGTTTCTTGTGTTTTTTTACTGAGGGCAATCATATGAATCATTGATATCCATTGCAACACCCAGAGGAGTAAAAAATTATTTTACAAAATAGGGGAATGCCGCGATCAGCGGACTTTGACCTACGCACGCACGCACGCAGTAGCCGGCAGTCACGAGACTCTAATCATGTATAATGAGCACTGCATTAATCAGCGTCTCCGTAGCACACATGGGAAAGGCAGCGCTGTGCTACATAGCACTTTAAGAATGGCATCGCCGGTTCGAATCCGGCCTGAAGCACCGTCAGGCTGTTTCCACGGTCTCACGATGTTTTACGCGACAGTGCCCTCTGCTCAGCGTCTTCCCGATTGCCCGCGACATCTTATGAAGCAGAGAACCTGAGTGTTTGTAACTGTTTGCGTCCTGTTTCTTGTGTTTTTTTACTGAGGGCAATCATATGAATCATTGATATCCATTGCAACACCCAGAGGAGTAAAAAATAATTTTACAAAATAGGGGAATGCCGCGATCAGCGGACTTTGACCTACGCACGCACGCAGGCAATAGCCGGCAGTCACGAGACTCTAATCATGTATAATGAGCACTGCATTAATCAGCGTCTCCGTAGCACACATGGGAAAGGCAGCGCTGTGCTACATAGCACTTTAACAATGTCATCGCAGGTTCGAATCCGGCCTGAAGCACCTTCCCGCTGTTTCAGCGGTCTCACGTTGTTTTACGCGACGGTGCCCTCTGCTCAGCGTCTTCCCGATCGCCCGCGACATCTTATGAAGCAGAGAACCTGAGTGTTTGTAACTGTTTGCGTCCTGTTTCTTGTGTTTTTTTACTGAGGGCAATCATATGAATCATTGATATCCATTGCAACACCCAGAGGAGTAAAAAATAATTTTACAAAATAGGGGAATGCCGCGATCAGCGGACTTTGACCTACGCACGCACGCACGCAGTAGCCGGCAGTCACGAGACTCTAATCATGTATAATGAGCACTGCATTAATCAGCGTCTCCGTAGCACACATGGGAAAGGCAGCGCTGTGCTACATAGCACTTTAAGAATGGCATCGCCGGTTCGAATCCGGCCTGAAGCACCGTCCGGCAGTTTCCGCGGACTCACGTAGTTTTACGCGACGGTGCCTTCTGCTCAGTCTTCCCGATCGCCCGCGACATCTTATGAAGCAGAGAACCTGAGTGTTTGCGTCCTGTTTCTTGTGTTTTTTTACTGAGGGCAATCATATGAATCATTGATATCCATTGCAACACCCAGAGGAGTAAAAAATAATTTTACAAAATAGGGGAATGTCGCGATCAGCGGACTTTGACCTATGCACGCACGCACGCAGTAGCCGGCAGTCACGAGACTCTAATCATGTATAATGAGCACTGCATTAATCAGCGTCTCCGTAGCACACATGGGAAAGGCAGCGCTGTGCTACATAGCACTTTAAGAATAGCATCGCCGGTTCGAATCCGGCCTGAAGCACCGTCCGGCAGTTTCCGCAGACTCACGTTGTTTTACGCGACGGTGCCCTCTGCTCAGCGTCTTCCCGATCGCCCGCGACATCTTATGAAGCAGAGAACCTGAGTGTTTGTAACTGTTTGCGTCCTGTTTCTTGTGTTTTTTTACTGAGGGCAATCATATGAATCATTGATATCCATTGCAACACCCAGAGGAGTAAAAAATAATTTTACAAAATAGGGGAATGCCGCGATCAGCGGACTTTGACCTACGCACGCACGCACGCAGTAGCCGGCAGTCACGAGACTCTAATCATGTATAATGAGCACTGCATTAATCAGCGTCTCCGTAGCACACATGGGAAAGGCAGCGCTGTGCTACATAGCACTTTAAGAATGGCATCGCAGGTTCGAATCCGGCCTGAAGCACCGTCCGGCAGTTTCCGCGGACTCACGTTGTTTTACGCGACGGTGCCCTCTGCTCAGCGTCTTCCCGATCGCCAGCGACATCTTATGAAGCAGAGGACCTGAGTGTTTGTAACTGATTGCGTCCTGTTTCTTGTGTTTTTTTTACTGAGGGCAATCATATGAATCATTGATATCCATTGCAACACCCAGAGGAGTAAAAAATAATTTTACAAAATAGGGGAATGCCGCGATCAGCGGACTTTGACCTACGCACGCACGCACGCAGTAGCCGGCAGTCACGAGACTCTAATCATGTATAATGAGCACTGCATTAATCAGCGTCTCCGTGGCACACATGGGAAAGGCAGCTCTGTGCTACATAGCACGTTAAGAATGGCATTGCAGGTTCGAATAAGGCCTGAAGCACCGTCCGGCCATTTCCGCGGTCTCGCGTTGTTTTACGCGACGTGCCCTCTGCTCAGCGTCTTCCCGATCGCCCGCGACATCTTATGAAGCAGAGTTTGTAACTGTTTGCGTCCTGTTTCTTGTGCTTTTTTACTGAGGGCAATCATATGAATCATTGATATCCATTGCAACACCCAGAGGAGTAAAAAATAATTTTACAAAATAGGGGAATGCCGCGATCAGCGGACTTTGACCTACGCAGGCACGCACGCAGTAGCCGGCAGTCACGAGACTCTAATCATGTATAATGAGCACTGCATTAATCAGCGTCTCCGTAGCACACATGGGAAAGGCAGCGCTGTGCTACATAGCACTTTAAGAATAGCATCGCCGGTTCGGATCCGGCCTGAAGCACCGATTCCGCTGTCTCACGTTGTTTTAGCGACGGTGCCCTCTGCTCAGCGTCTTCCCGATCGCCCGCGACATCTTATGAAGCAGAGAACCTGAGTGTTTGTAACTGTTTGCGTCCTGTTTCTTGTGTTTTTTTACTGAGGGCAATCATATGAATCATTGATATCCATTGCAACACCCAGAGGAGTAAAAAATAATTTTACAAAATAGGGGAATGCCGCGATCAGCGGACTTTGACCTACGCACGCACGCACGCAGTAGCCGGCAGTCACGAGACTCTAATCATGTATAATGAGCACTGCATTAATCAGCGTCTCCGTAGCACACATGGGAAAGGCAGCGCTGTGCTACATAGTACTTTAACCATATCATCGCAGGTTCGAATCCGGCCTGAAGCACCTTCTGGCCCTTTCCGCGGTCTTACGTTGTTTTACGCGACGGTGCCCTCTGCTCAGCGTCTTCCCGATCGCCGGCGACATCTTATGAAGCAGAGGACCTGAGTGTTTGTAACTGATTGCGTTCTGTTTCTTGTGTTTTTTTTACTGAGGGCAATCATATGAATCATTGATATCCATTGCAACACCCAGAGGAGTAAAAAATAATTTTACAAAATAGGGGAATGCCGCGATCGGCGGACTTTGACCTACACACGCACGCACGCAGTAGCCGGCAGTCACGAGACTCTAATCATGTATAATGAGCACTGCATTAATCGGTGTCTCCGTAGCACACATGGGAAAGGCATCGCTGTGCTACATAGCACTTTAAGAATGTCATCGCAGGTTCGAATCCAGCCTGAAGCACCGTCAGGCTGTTTCCGCGGTCTCACGATGTTTTACGCGACGGTGCCCTCTGCTCAGCGTCTTCCCGATCGCCCGCGACATCTTATGAAGCAGAGTTTGTAACTGTTTGCGTCCTGTTTGTTGTGCTTTTTTACTGAGGGCAATCATATGAATCATTGATATCCATTGCAACACCCAGAGGAGTAAAAAATAATTTTACAAAATAGGGGAATGCCGCGATCAGCGGACTTTGACCTACGCACGCACGCACGCAGTAGCCGGCAGTCACGAGACACTAATCATGTATAATGAGCACTGCATTAATCAGCGTCTCCGTAGCACACATGGGAAAGGCAGCGCTGTGCTACATAGCACTTTAAGAATGGCATCGCCGGTTCGAATCCGGCCTGAAGCACCGTCAGGCTGTTTCCACGGTCTCACGATGTTTTACGCGACGGTGCCCTCTGCTCAGCGTCTTCCCGATCGCCCGCGACATCTTATGAAGCAGAGAACCTGAGTGTTTGTAACTGTTTGCGTCCTGTTTCTTGTGTTTTTTTACTGAGGGCAATCATATGAATCATTGATATCCATTGCAACACCCAGAGGAGTAAAAAATAATTTTACAAAATAGGGGAATGCCGCGATCAGCGGACTTTGACCTACGCACGCACGCACGCAGTAGCCGGCAGTCACGAGACTCTAATCATGTATAATGAGCACTGCATTAATCAGCGTCTCCGTAGCACACATGGGAAAGGCAGCGCTGTGCTACATAGTACTTTAACCATATCATCGCAGGTTCGAATCCGGCCTGAAGCACCTTCTGGCCCTTTCCGCGGTCTTACGTTGTTTTACGCGACGGTGCCCTCTGCTCAGCGTCTTCCCGATCGCCGGCGACATCTTATGAAGCAGAGGACCTGAGTGTTTGTAACTGATTGCGTTCTGTTTCTTGTGTTTTTTTTACTGAGGGCAATCATATGAATCATTGATATCCATTGCAACACCCAGAGGAGTAAAAAATAATTTTACAAAATAGGGGAATGCCGCGATCGGCGGACTTTGACCTACACACGCACGCACGCAGTAGCCGGCAGTCACGAGACTCTAATCATGTATAATGAGCACTGCATTAATCGGTGTCTCCGTAGCACACATGGGAAAGGCATCGCTGTGCTACATAGCACTTTAAGAATGTCATCGCAGGTTCGAATCCAGCCTGAAGCACCGTCAGGCTGTTTCCGCGGTCTCTCGATGTTTTACGCGACGGTGCCCTCTGCTCAGCGTCTTCCCGATCGCCCGCGACATCTTATGAAGCAGAGTTTGTAACTGTTTGCGTCCTGTTTGTTGTGCTTTTTTACTGAGGGCAATCATATGAATCATTGATATCCATTGCAACACCCAGAGGAGTAAAAAATAATTTTACAAAATAGGGGAATGCCGCGATCAGCGGACTTTGACCTACGCACGCACGCAGTAGCCGGCAGTCACGAGACTTTAATCATGTATAATGAGCACTGCATTAATCAGCGTCTCCGTAGCACACATGGGAAAGGCAGCGCTGTGCTACATAGCACTTTAAGAATAGCATCGCCGGTTCGGATCCGGCCTGAAGCACCGATTCCGCTGTCTCACGTTGTTTTACGCGACGGTGCCCTCTGCTCAGCGTCTTCCCGATCGCCCGCGACATCTTATGAAGCAGAGTTTGTAACTGTTTGCGTCATGTTTCTTGTGCTTTTTTATTGAGGGCAATCATATGAATCATTGATATCCATTGCAACACCCAGAGGAGTAAAAAATAATTTTACAAAATAGGGGAATGCCGCGATCGGCGGACTTTGACCTACACACGCACGCACGCACGCAGTAGCCGACAGTCACGAGACTCTAATCATGTATAATGAGCACTGCATTAATGGTGTCTCCGTAGCACACATGGGAAAGGCATCGCTGTGCTACATAGCACTTTAAGAATGTCATCGCAGGTTCGAATCCAGCCTGAAGCACCGTCAGGCTGTTTCCGCGGTCTCACGATGTTTTACGCGACGGTGCCCTCTGCTCAGCGTCTTCCCGATCGCCCGCGACATCTTATGAAGCAGAGTTTGTAACTGTTTGCGTCCTGTTTCTTGTGCTTTTTTACTGAGGGCAATCATATGAATCATTGATATCCATTGCAACACCCAGAGGAGTAAAAAATAATTTTACAAAATAGGGGAATGCCGCGATCAGCGGACTTTGACCTACGCACGCACGCAGTAGCCGGCAGTCACGAGACTTTAATCATGTATAATGAGCACTGCATTAATCAGCGTCTCCGTAGCTCACATGGGAAAGGCAGCGCTGTGCTACATAGCACTTTAAGAATAGCATCGCCGGTTCGGATCCGGCCTGAAGCACCGATTCCGCTGTCTCACGTTGTTTTAGGCGACGGTGCCCTCTGCTCAGCGTCTTCCCGATCGCCCGCGACATCTTATGAAGCAGAGTTTGTAACTGTTTGCGTCCTGTTTCTTGTGCTTTTTTACTGAGGGCAATCATATGAATCATTGATATCCATTGCAACACCCAGAGGAGTAAAAAATAATTTTACAAAATAGGGGAATGCCGCGATCGGCGGACTTTGACCTACACACGCACGCACGCACGCAGTAGCCGACAGTCACGAGACTCTAATCATGTATAATGAGCACTGCATTAATGGTGTCTCCGTAGCACACATGGGAAAGGCATCGCTGTGCTACATAGCACTTTAAGAATGTCATCGCAGGTTCGAATCCAGCCTGAAGCACCGTCAGGCTGTTTCCGCGGTCTCACGATGTTTTACGCGACGGTGCCCTCTGCTCAGCGTCTTCCCCATCGCCCGCGACATCTTATGAAGCAGAGTTTGTAACTGTTTGCGTCCTGTTTCTTGTGCTTTTTTACTGAGGGCAATCATATGAATCATTGATATCCATTGCAACACCCAGAGGAGTAAAAAATAATTTTACAAAATAGGGGAATGCCGCGATCAGCGGACTTTGACCTACGCACGCACGCACGCAGTAGCCGGCAGTCACGAGACACTAATCATGTATAATGAGCACTGCATTAATCAGCGTCTCCGTAGCACACATGGGAAAGGCAGCGCTGTGCTACATAGCACTTTAAGAATGGCATCGCCGGTTCGAATCCGGCCTGAAGCACCGTCCGGCAGTTTCCGTGGACTCACGTTTTTTTACGCGACGGTGCCCTCTGCTCAGCGTCTTCCCGATCGCCCGCGACATCTTATGAAGCAGAGAACCTGAGTGTTTGTAACTGTTTGCGTCCTGTTTCTTGTGTTTTTTTACTGAGGGCAATCATATGAATCATTGATATCCATTGCAACACCCAGAGGAGTAAAAAATTATTTTACAAAATAGGGGAATGCCGCGATCAGCGGACTTTGACCTACGCACGCACGCACGCAGTAGCCGGCAGTCACGAGACTCTAATCATGTATAATGAGCACTGCATTAATCAGCGTCGCCGTAGCACACATGGGAAAGGCAGCGCTGTGCTACATAGCACTTTAAGAATGGCATCGCCGGTTCGAATCCGGCCTGAAGCACCGTCAGGCTGTTTCCACGGTCTCACGATGTTTTACGCGACGGTGCCCTCTGCTCAGCGTCTTCCCGATCGCCCGCGACATCTTATGAAGCAGAGAACCTGAGTGTTTGTAACTGTTTGCGTCCTGTTTCTTGTGTTTTTTTACTGAGGGCAATCATATGAATCATTGATATCCATTGCAACACCCAGAGGAGTAAAAAATAATTTTACAAAATAGGGGAATGCCGCGATTAGCGGACTCTGACCTACGCACGCACGCACGCAGTAGCCGGCAGTCACGAGACTCTAATCATGTATAATGAGCACTGCATTAATCAGCGTCTCCGTAGCACACATGGGAAAGGCAGCGCTGTGCTACATAGCACTTTAACCATGTCATCGCAGGTTCGAATCCGGCCTGAAGCACCTTCTGGCCCTTTCCGCGGTCTTACGTTGTTTTACGCGACGGTGCCCTCTGCTCAGCGTCTTCCCGATCGCCGGCGACATCTTATGAAGCAGAGGACCTGAGTGTTTGTAACTGATTGCGTTCTGTTTCTTGTGTTTTTTTTACTGAGGGCAATCATATGAATCATTGATATCCATTGCAACACCCAGAGGAGTAAAAAATAATTTTACAAAATAGGGGAATGCCGCGATCGGCGGACTTTGACCTACACACGCACACACGCAGTAGCCGGCAGTCACGAGACTCTAATCATGTATAATGAGCACTGCATTAATCGGTGTCTCCGTAGCACACATGGGAAAGGCATCGCTGTGCTACATAGCACTTTAAGAATGTCATCGCAGGTTCGAATCCAGCCTGAAGCACCGTCAGGCTGTTTCCGCGGTCTCACGATGTTTTACGCGACGGTGCCCTCTGCTCAGCGTCTTCCCGATCGCCCGCGACATCTTATGAAGCAGAGTTTGTAACTGTTTGCGTCCTGTTTCTTGTGCTTTTTTACTGAGGGCAATCATATGAATCATTGATATCCATTGCAACACCCAGAGGAGTAAAAAATAATTTTACAAAATAGGGGAATGCCGCGATCAGCGGACTTTGACCTACGCACGCACGCAGTAGCCGGCAGTCACGAGACTTTAATCATGTATAATGAGCACTGCATTAATCAGCGTCTCCGTAGCACACATGGGAAAGGCAGCGCTGTGCTACATAGCACTTTAAGAATAGCATCGCCGGTTCGGATCCGGCCTGAAGCACCGATTCCGCTGTCTCACGTTGTTTTACGCGACGGTGCCCTCTGCTCAGCGTCTTCCCGATCGCCCGCGACATCTTATGAAGCAGAGAACCTGAGTGTTTGTAACTGTTTGCGTCCTGTTTCTTGTGTTTTTTTACTGAGGGCAATCATATGAATCATTGATATCCATTGCAACACCCAGAGGAGTAAAAAATTATTTTACAAAATAGGGGAATGCCGCGATCAGCGGACTTTGACCTACGCACGCACGCACGCAGTAGCCGGCAGTCACGAGACTCTAATCATGTATAATGAGCACTGCATTAATCAGCGTCTCCGTAGCACACATGGGAAAGGCAGCGCTGTGCTACATAGCACTTTAAGAATGGCATCGCCGGTTCGAATCCGGCCTGAAGCACCGTCAGGCTGTTTCCACGGTCTCACGATGTTTTACGCGACGGTGCCCTCTGCTCAGCGTCTTCCCAATCGCCCGCGACATCTTATGAAGCAGAGAACCTGAGTGTTTGTAACTGTTTGCGTCCTGTTTCTTGTGTTTTTTTACTGAGGGCAATCATATGAATCATTGATATCCATTGCAACACCCAGAGGAGTAAAAAATAATTTTACAAAATAGGGGAATGCCGCGATCGGCGGACTTTGACCTACGCACGCACGCAGGCAGTAGCCGGCAGTCACGAGACTCTAATCATGTATAATGAGCACTGCATTAATCAGCGTCTCCGTAGCAAACATGGGAAAGGCAGCGCTGTGCTACATAGCACTTTAAGAATGGCATCGCCGGTTCGAATCCGGCCTGAAGCACCGTCAGGCTGTTTCCACGGTCTCACGATGTTTTACGCGACGGTGCCCTCTGCTCAGCGTCTTCCCGATCGCCCGCGACATCTTATGAAGCAGAGAACCTGAGTGTTTGTAACTGTTTGCGTCCTGTTTCTTGTGTTTTTTTACTGAGGGCAATCATATGAATCATTGATATCCATTGCAACACCCAGAGGAGTAAAAAATAATTTTACAAAATAGGGGAATGCCGCGATCAGCGGACTTTGACCTACGCACGCACGCACGCAGTAGCCGGCAGTCACGAGACTCTAATCATGTATAATGAGCACTGCATTAATCAGCGTCTCCGTAGCACACATGGGAAAGGCAGCGCTGTGCTACATAGCACTTTAACCATGTCATCGCAGGTTCGAATCCGGCCTGAAGCACCTTCTGGCCCTTTCCGCGGTCTTACGTTGTTTTACGCGACGGTGCCCTCTGCTCAGCGTCTTCCCGATCGCCGGCGACATCTTATGAAGCAGAGGACCTGAGTGTTTGTAACTGATTGCGTTCTGTTTCTTGTGTTTTTTTTACTGAGGGCAATCATATGAATCATTGATATCCATTGCAACACCCAGAGGAGTAAAAAATAATTTTACAAAATAGGGGAATGCCGCGATCGGCGGACTTTGACCTACACACGCACGCACGCAGTAGCCGGCAGTCACGAGACTCTAATCATGTATAATGAGCACTGCATTAATCGGTGTCTCCGTAGCACACATGGGAAAGGCATCGCTGTGCTACATAGCACTTTAAGAATGTCATCGCAGGTTCGAATCCAGCCTGAAGCACCGTCAGGCTGTTTCCGCGGTCTCACGATGTTTTACGCGACGGTGCCCTCTGCTCAGCGTCTTCCCGATCGCCCGCGACATCTTATGAAGCAGAGTTTGTAACTGTTTGCGTCCTGTTTCTTGTGCTTTTTTACTGAGGGCAATCATATGAATCATTGATATCCATTGCAACACCCAGAGGAGTAAAAAATAATTTTACAAAATAGGGGAATGCCGCGATCAGCGGACTTTGACCTACGCACGCACGCAGTAGCCGGCAGTCACGAGACTTTAATCATGTATAATGAGCACTGCATTAATCAGCGTCTCCGTAGCACACATGGGAAAGGCAGCGCTGTGCTACATAGCACTTTAAGAATAGCATCGCCGGTTCGGATCCGGCCTGAAGCACCGATTCCGCTGTCTCACGTTGTTTTAGCGACGGTGCCCTCTGCTCAGCGTCTTCCCGATCGCCCGCGACATCTTATGAAGCAGAGAACCTGAGTGTTTGTAACTGTTTGCGTCCTGTTTCTTGTGTTTTTTTACTGAGGGCAATCATATGAATCATTGATATCCATTGCAACACCCAGAGGAGTAAAAAATTATTTTACAAAATAGGGGAATGCCGCGATCAGCGGACTTTGACCTACGCACGCACGCACGCAGTAGCCGGCAGTCACGAGACTCTAATCATGTATAATGAGCACTACATTAATCAGCGTCTCCATAGCACACATGGGAAAGGCAGCGCTGTGCTACATAGCACTTTAAGAATGGCATCGCCGGTTCGAATCCGGCCTGAAGCACCGTCAGGCTGTTTCCACGGTCTCACGATGTTTTACGCGACGGTGCCCTCTGCTCAGCGTCTTCCCGATCGCCCGAGACATCTTATGAAGCAGAGAACCTGAGTGTTTGTAACTGTTTGCGTCCTGTTTCTTGTGTTTTTTTACTGAGGGCAATCATATGAATCATTGATATCCATTGCAACACCCAGAGGAGTAAAAAATTATTTTACAAAATAGGGGAATGCCGCGATCAGCGGACTTTGACCTACGCACGCACGCACGCAGTAGCCGGCAGTCACGAGACTCTAATCATGTATAATGAGCACTGCATTAATCAGCGTCTCCGTAGCACACATGGGAAAGGCAGCGCTGTGCTACATAGCACTTTAACCATGTCATCGCAGGTTCGAATCCGGCCTGAAGCACCTTCTGGCCCTTTCCGCGGTCTTACGTTGTTTTACGCGACGGTGCCCTCTGCTCAGCGTCTTCCCGATCGCCGGCGACATCTTATGAAGCAGAGGACCTGAGTGTTTGTAACTGATTGCGTTCTGTTTCTTGTGTTTTTTTTACTGAGGGCAATCATATGAATCATTGATATCCATTGCAACACCCAGAGGAGTAAAAAATAATTTTACAAAATAGGGGAATGCCGCGATCGGCGGACTTTGACCTACACACGCACGCACGCAGTAGCCGGCAGTCACGAGACTCTAATCATGTATAATGAGCACTGCATTAATCGGTGTCTCCGTAGCACACATGGGAAAGGCATCGCTGTGCTACATAGCACTTTAAGAATGTCATCGCAGGTTCGAATCCAGCCTGAAGCACCGTCAGGCTGTTTCCGCGGTCTCACGATGTTTTACGCGACGGTGCCCTCTGCTCAGCGTCTTCCCGATCGCCCGCGACATCTTATGAAGCAGAGTTTGTAACTGTTTGCGTCCTGTTTCTTGTGCTTTTTTACTGAGGGCAATCATATGAATCATTGATATCCATTGCAACACCCAGAGGAGTAAAAAATAATTTTACAAAATAGGGGAATGCCGCGATCAGCGGACTTTGACCTACGCACGCACGCAGTAGCCGGCAGTCACGAGACTTTAATCATGTATAATGAGCACTGCATTAATCAGCGTCTCCGTAGCACACATGGGAAAGGCAGCGCTGTGCTACATAGCACTTTAAGAATAGCATCGCCGGTTCGGATCCGGCCTGAAGCACCGATTCCGCTGTCTCACGTTGTTTTAGCGACGGTGCCCTCTGCTCAGCGTCTTCCCGATCGCCCGCGACATCTTATGAAGCAGAGAACCTGAGTGTTTGTAACTGTTTGCGTCCTGTTTCTTGTGTTTTTTTACTGAGGGCAATCATATGAATCATTGATATCCATTGCAACACCCAGAGGAGTAAAAAATTATTTTACAAAATAGGGGAATGCCGCGATCAGCGGACTTTGACCTACGCACGCACGCACGCAGTAGCCGGCAGTCACGAGACTCTAATCATGTATAATGAGCACTACATTAATCAGCGTCTCCGTAGCACACATGGGAAAGGCAGCGCTGTGCTACATAGCACTTTAAGAATGGCATCGCCGGTTCGAATCCGGCCTGAAGCACCGTCAGGCTGTTTCCACGGTCTCACGATGTTTTACGCGACGGTGCCCTCTGCTCAGCGTCTTCCCGATCGCCCGAGACATCTTATGAAGCAGAGAACCTGAGTGTTTGTAACTGTTTGCGTCCTGTTTCTTGTGTTTTTTTACTGAGGGCAATCATATGAATCATTGATATCCATTGCAACACCCAGAGGAGTAAAAAATTATTTTACAAAATAGGGGAATGCCGCGATCAGCGGACTTTGACCTACGCACGCACGCACGCAGTAGCCGGCAGTCACGAGACTCTAATCATGTATAATGAGCACTGCATTAATCAGCGTCTCCGTAGCACACATGGGAAAGGCAGCGCTGTGCTACATAGCACTTTAACCATGTCATCGCAGGTTCGAATCCGGCCTGAAGCACCTTCTGGCCCTTTCCGCGGTCTTACGTTGTTTTACGCGACGGTGCCCTCTGCTCAGCGTCTTCCCGATCGCCGGCGACATCTTATGAAGCAGAGGACCTGAGTGTTTGTAACTGATTGCGTTCTGTTTCTTGTGTTTTTTTTACTGAGGGCAATCATATGAATCATTGATATCCATTGCAACACCCAGAGGAGTAAAAAATAATTTTACAAAATAGGGGAATGCCGCGATCGGCGGACTTTGACCTACACACGCACGCACGCAGTAGCCGGCAGTCACGAGACTCTAATCATGTATAATGAGCACTGCATTAATCGGTGTCTCCGTAGCACACATGGGAAAGGCATCGCTGTGCTACATAGCACTTTAAGAATGTCATCGCAGGTTCGAATCCAGCCTGAAGCACCGTCAGGCTGTTTCCGCGGTCTCACGATGTTTTACGCGACGGTGCCCTCTGCTCAGCGTCTTCCCGATCGCCCGCGACATCTTATGAAGCAGAGTTTGTAACTGTTTGCGTCCTGTTTGTTGTGCTTTTTTACTGAGGGCAATCATATGAATCATTGATATCCATTGCAACACCCAGAGGAGTAAAAAATAATTTTACAAAATAGGGGAATGCCGCGATCAGCGGACTTTGACCTACGCACGCACGCAGTAGCCGGCAGTCACGAGACTTTAATCATGTATAATGAGCACTGCATTAATCAGCGTCTCCGTAGCACACATGGGAAAGGCAGCGCTGTGCTACATAGCACTTTAAGAATAGCATCGCCGGTTCGGATCCGGCCTGAAGCACCGATTCCGCTGTCTCACGTTGTTTTACGCGACGGTGCCCTCTGCTCAGCGTCTTCCCGATCGCCCGCGACATCTTATGAAGCAGAGTTTGTAACTGTTTGCGTCCTGTTTCTTGTGCTTTTTTACTGAGGGCAATCATATGAATCATTGATATCCATTGCAACACCCAGAGGAGTAAAAAATAATTTTACAAAATAGGGGAATGCCGCGATCGGCGGACTTTGACCTACACACGCACGCACGCACGCAGTAGCCGACAGTCACGAGACTCTAATCATGTATAATGAGCACTGCATTAATGGTGTCTCCGTAGCACACATGGGAAAGGCATCGCTGTGCTACATAGCACTTTAAGAATGTCATCGCAGGTTCGAATCCAGCCTGAAGCACCGTCAGGCTGTTTCCGCGGTCTCACGATGTTTTACGCGACGGTGCCCTCTGCTCAGCGTCTTCCCGATCGCCCGCGACATCTTATGAAGCAGAGTTTGTAACTGTTTGCGTCCTGTTTCTTGTGCTTTTTTACTGAGGGCAATCATATGAATCATTGATATCCATTGCAACACCCAGAGGAGTAAAAAATAATTTTACAAAATAGGGGAATGCCGCGATCAGCGGACTTTGACCTACGCACGCACGCAGTAGCCGGCAGTCACGAGACTTTAATCATGTATAATGAGCACTGCATTAATCAGCGTCTCCGTAGCACACATGGGAAAGGCAGCGCTGTGCTACATAGCACTTTAAGAATAGCATCGCCGGTTCGGATCCGGCCTGAAGCACCGATTCCGCTGTCTCACGTTGTTTTAGCGACGGTGCCCTCTGCTCAGCGTCTTCCCGATCGCCCGCGACATCTTATGAAGCAGAGAACCTGAGTGTTTGTAACTGTTTGCGTCCTGTTTCTTGTGTTTTTTTACTGAGGGCAATCATATGAATCATTGATATCCATTGCAACACCCAGAGGAGTAAAAAATTATTTTACAAAATAGGGGAATGCCGCGATCAGCGGACTTTGACCTACGCACGCACGCACGCAGTAGCCGGCAGTCACGAGACTCTAATCATGTATAATGAGCACTACATTAATCAGCGTCTCCGTAGCACACATGGGAAAGGCAGCGCTGTGCTACATAGCACTTTAAGAATGGCATCGCCGGTTCGAATCCGGCCTGAAGCACCGTCAGGCTGTTTCCACGGTCTCACGATGTTTTACGCGACGGTGCCCTCTGCTCAGCGTCTTCCCGATCGCCCGAGACATCTTATGAAGCAGAGAACCTGAGTGTTTGTAACTGTTTGCGTCCTGTTTCTTGTGTTTTTTTACTGAGGGCAATCATATGAATCATTGATATCCATTGCAACACCCAGAGGAGTAAAAAATTATTTTACAAAATAGGGGAATGCCGCGATCAGCGGACTTTGACCTACGCACGCACGCACGCAGTAGCCGGCAGTCACGAGACTCTAATCATGTATAATGAGCACTGCATTAATCAGCGTCTCCGTAGCACACATGGGAAAGGCAGCGCTGTGCTACATAGCACTTTAACCATGTCATCGCAGGTTCGAATCCGGCCTGAAGCACCTTCTGGCCCTTTCCGCGGTCTTACGTTGTTTTACGCGACGGTGCCCTCTGCTCAGCGTCTTCCCGATCGCCGGCGACATCTTATGAAGCAGAGGACCTGAGTGTTTGTAACTGATTGCGTTCTGTTTCTTGTGTTTTTTTTACTGAGGGCAATCATATGAATCATTGATATCCATTGCAACACCCAGAGGAGTAAAAAATAATTTTACAAAATAGGGGAATGCCGCGATCGGCGGACTTTGACCTACACACGCACGCACGCAGTAGCCGGCAGTCACGAGACTCTAATCATGTATAATGAGCACTGCATTAATCGGTGTCTCCGTAGCACACATGGGAAAGGCATCGCTGTGCTACATAGCACTTTAAGAATGTCATCGCAGGTTCGAATCCAGCCTGAAGCACCGTCAGGCTGTTTCCGCGGTCTCACGATGTTTTACGCGACGGTGCCCTCTGCTCAGCGTCTTCCCGATCGCCCGCGACATCTTATGAAGCAGAGTTTGTAACTGTTTGCGTCCTGTTTGTTGTGCTTTTTTACTGAGGGCAATCATATGAATCATTGATATCCATTGCAACACCCAGAGGAGTAAAAAATAATTTTACAAAATAGGGGAATGCCGCGATCAGCGGACTTTGACCTACGCACGCACGCAGTAGCCGGCAGTCACGAGACTTTAATCATGTATAATGAGCACTGCATTAATCAGCGTCTCCGTAGCACACATGGGAAAGGCAGCGCTGTGCTACATAGCACTTTAAGAATAGCATCGCCGGTTCGGATCCGGCCTGAAGCACCGATTCCGCTGTCTCACGTTGTTTTACGCGACGGTGCCCTCTGCTCAGCGTCTTCCCGATCGCCCGCGACATCTTATGAAGCAGAGTTTGTAACTGTTTGCGTCCTGTTTCTTGTGCTTTTTTACTGAGGGCAATCATATGAATCATTGATATCCATTGCAACACCCAGAGGAGTAAAAAATAATTTTACAAAATAGGGGAATGCCGCGATCGGCGGACTTTGACCTACACACGCACGCACGCACGCAGTAGCCGACAGTCACGAGACTCTAATCATGTATAATGAGCACTGCATTAATGGTGTCTCCGTAGCACACATGGGAAAGGCATCGCTGTGCTACATAGCACTTTAAGAATGTCATCGCAGGTTCGAATCCAGCCTGAAGCACCGTCAGGCTGTTTCCGCGGTCTCACGATGTTTTACGCGACGGTGCCCTCTGCTCAGCGTCTTCCCCATCGCCCGCGACATCTTATGAAGCAGAGTTTGTAACTGTTTGCGTCCTGTTTCTTGTGCTTTTTTACTGAGGGCAATCATATGAATCATTGATATCCATTGCAACACCCAGAGGAGTAAAAAATAATTTTACAAAATAGGGGAATGCCGCGATCAGCGGACTTTGACCTACGCACGCACGCACGCAGTAGCCGGCAGTCACGAGACACTAATCATGTATAATGAGCACTGCATTAATCAGCGTCTCCGTAGCACACATGGGAAAGGCAGCGCTGTGCTACATAGCACTTTAAGAATGGCATCGCCGGTTCGAATCCGGCCTGAAGCACCGTCTGGCAGTTTCCGTGGACTCACGTTTTTTTACGCGACGGTGCCCTCTGCTCAGCGTCTTCCCGATCGCCCGCGACATCTTATGAAGCAGAGAACCTGAGTGTTTGTAACTGTTTGCGTCCTGTTTCTTGTGTTTTTTTACTGAGGGCAATCATATGAATCATTGATATCCATTGCAACACCCAGAGGAGTAAAAAATTATTTTACAAAATAGGGGAATGCCGCGATCAGCGGACTTTGACCTACGCACGCACGCACGCAGTAGCCGGCAGTCACGAGACTCTAATCATGTATAATGAGCACTGCATTAATCAGCGTCTCCGTAGCACACATGGGAAAGGCAGCGCTGTGCTACATAGCACTTTAAGAATGGCATCGCCGGTTCGAATCCGGCCTGAAGCACCGTCAGGCTGTTTCCACGGTCTCACGATGTTTTACGCGACGGTGCCCTCTGCTCAGCGTCTTCCCGATCGCCCGCGACATCTTATGAAGCAGAGAACCTGAGTGTTTGTAACTGTTTGCGTCCTGTTTCTTGTGTTTTTTTACTGAGGGCAATCATATGAATCATTGATATCCATTGCAACACCCAGAGGAGTAAAAAATAATTTTACAAAATAGGGGAATGCCGCGATCAGCGGACTCTGACCTACGCACGCACGCACGCAGTAGCCGGCAGTCACGAGACTCTAATCATGTATAATGAGCACTGCATTAATCAGCGTCTCCGTAGCACACATGGGAAAGGCAGCGCTGTGCTACATAGCACTTTAACCATGTCATCGCAGGTTCGAATCCGGCCTGAAGCACCTTCTGGCCCTTTCCGCGGTCTTACGTTGTTTTACGCGACGGTGCCCTCTGCTCAGCGTCTTCCCGATCGCCGGCGACATCTTATGAAGCAGAGGACCTGAGTGTTTGTAACTGATTGCGTTCTGTTTCTTGTGTTTTTTTTACTGAGGGCAATCATATGAATCATTGATATCCATTGCAACACCCAGAGGAGTAAAAAATAATTTTACAAAATAGGGGAATGCCGCGATCGGCGGACTTTGACCTACACACGCACACACGCAGTAGCCGGCAGTCACGAGACTCTAATCATGTATAATGAGCACTGCATTAATCGGTGTCTCCGTAGCACACATGGGAAAGGCATCGCTGTGCTACATAGCACTTTAAGAATGTCATCGCAGGTTCGAATCCAGCCTGAAGCACCGTCAGGCTGTTTCCGCGGTCTCACGATGTTTTACGCGACGGTGCCCTCTGCTCAGCGTCTTCCCGATCGCCCGCGACATCTTATGAAGCAGAGTTTGTAACTGTTTGCGTCCTGTTTCTTGTGCTTTTTTACTGAGGGCAATCATATGAATCATTGATATCCATTGCAACACCCAGAGGAGTAAAAAATAATTTTACAAAATAGGGGAATGCCGCGATCAGC
Source organism: Alosa pseudoharengus (assembly GCF_046254945.1). NCBI lineage: Eukaryota > Metazoa > Chordata > Actinopteri > Clupeiformes > Clupeidae > Alosa > Alosa pseudoharengus. The sequence goes on from NW_027468837.1 coordinate 269,039, forward strand.
GGACTTTGACCTACGCACGCACGCAGTAGCCGGCAGTCACGAGACTTTAATCATGTATAATGAGCACTGCATTAATCAGCGTCTCCGTAGCACACATGGGAAAGGCAGCGCTGTGCTACATAGCACTTTAAGAATAGCATCGCCGGTTCGGATCCGGCCTGAAGCACCGATTACGCTGTCTCACGTTGTTTTACGCGACGGTGCCCTCTGCTCAGCGTCTTCCCGATCGCCCGCGACATCTTATGAAGCAGAGAACCTGAGTGTTTGTAACTGTTTGCGTCCTGTTTCTTGTGTTTTTTTACTGAGGGCAATCATATGAATCATTGATATCCATTGCAACACCCAGAGGAGTAAAAAATTATTTTACAAAATAGGGGAATGCCGCGATCAGCGGACTTTGACCTACGCACGCACGCACGCAGTAGCCGGCAGTCACGAGACTCTAATCATGTATAATGAGCACTGCATTAATCAGCGTCTCCGTAGCACACATGGGAAAGGCAGCGCTGTGCTACATAGCACTTTAAGAATGGCATCGCCGGTTCGAATCCGGCCTGAAGCACCGTCAGGCTGTTTCCACGGTCTCACGATGTTTTACGCGACGGTGCCCTCTGCTCAGCATCTTCCCGATCGCCCGCGACATCTTATGAAGCAGAGAACCTGAGTGTTTGTAACTGTTTGCGTCCTGTTTCTTGTGTTTTTTTACTGAGGGCAATCATATGAATCATTGATATCCATTGCAACACCCAGAGGAGTAAAAAATAATTTTACAAAATAGGGGAATGCCGCGATCAGCGGACTTTGACCTACGCACGCACGCACGCAGTAGCCGGCAGTCACGAGACTCTAATCATGTATAATGAGCACTGCATTAATCAGCGTCTCCGTAGCACACATGGGAAAGGCAGCGCTGTGCTACATAGCACTTTAAGAATGGCATCGCCGGTTCGAATCCGGCCTGAAGCACCGTCAGGCTGTTTCCACGGTCTCACGATGTTTTACGCGACGGTGCCCTCTGCTCAGCGTCTTCCCGATCGCCCGCGACATCTTATGAAGCAGAGAACCTGAGTGTTTGTAACTGTTTGCGTCCTGTTTCTTGTGTTTTTTTACTGAGGGCAATCATATGAATCATTGATATCCATTGCAACACCCAGAGGAGTAAAAAATAATTTTACAAAATAGGGGAATGCCGCGATCAGCGGACTTTGACCTACGCACGCACGCACGCAGTAGCCGGCAGTCACGAGACTCTAATCATGTATAATGAGCACTGCATTAATCAGCGTCTCCGTAGCACACATGGGAAAGGCAGCGCTGTGCTACATAGCACTTTAACCATGTCATCGCAGGTTCGAATCCGGCCTGAAGCACCTTCTGGCCCTTTCCGCGGTCTTACGTTGTTTTACGCGACGGTGCCCTCTGCTCAGCGTCTTCCCGATCGCCGGCGACATCTTATGAAGCAGAGGACCTGAGTGTTTGTAACTGATTGCGTTCTGTTTCTTGTGTTTTTTTTACTGAGGGCAATCATATGAATCATTGATATCCATTGCAACACCCAGAGGAGTAAAAAATAATTTTACAAAATAGGGGAATGCCGCGATCGGCGGACTTTGACCTACACACGCACGCACGCAGTAGCCGGCAGTCACGAGACTCTAATCATGTATAATGAGCACTGCATTAATCGGTGTCTCCGTAGCACACATGGGAAAGGCATCGCTGTGCTACATAGCACTTTAAGAATGTCATCGCAGGTTCGAATCCAGCCTGAAGCACCGTCAGGCTGTTTCCGCGGTCTCACGATGTTTTACGCGACGGTGCCCTCTGCTCAGCGTCTTCCCGATCGCCCGCGACATCTTATGAAGCAGAGTTTGTAACTGTTTGCGTCCTGTTTCTTGTGCTTTTTTACTGAGGGCAATCATATGAATCATTGATATCCATTGCAACACCCAGAGGAGTAAAAAATAATTTTACAAAATAGGGGAATGCCGCGATCAGCGGACTTTGACCTACGCACGCACGCAGTAGCCGGCAGTCACGAGACTTTAATCATGTATAATGAGCACTGCATTAATCAGCGTCTCCGTAGCACACATGGGAAAGGCAGCGCTGTGCTACATAGCACTTTAAGAATAGCATCGCCGGTTCGGATCCGGCCTGAAGCACCGATTCCGCTGTCTCACGTTGTTCTGGCGACGGTGCCCTCTGCTCAGCGTCTTCCCGATCGCCCGCGACATCTTATGAAGCAGAGAACCTGAGTGTTTGTAACTGTTTGCGTCCTGTTTCTTGTGTTTTTTTACTGAGGGCAATCATATGAATCATTGATATCCATTGCAACACCCAGAGGAGTAAAAAATTATTTTACAAAATAGGGGAATGCCGCGATCAGCGGACTTTGACCTACGCACGCACGCACGCAGTAGCCGGCAGTCACGAGACTCTAATCATGTATAATGAGCACTACATTAATCAGCGTCTCCGTAGCACACATGGGAAAGGCAGCGCTGTGCTACATAGCACTTTAAGAATGGCATCGCCGGTTCGAATCCGGCCTGAAGCACCGTCAGGCTGTTTCCACGGTCTCACGATGTTTTACGCGACGGTGCCCTCTGCTCAGCGTCTTCCCGATCGCCCGAGACATCTTATGAAGCAGAGAACCTGAGTGTTTGTAACTGTTTGCGTCCTGTTTCTTGTGTTTTTTTACTGAGGGCAATCATATGAATCATTGATATCCATTGCAACACCCAGAGGAGTAAAAAATTATTTTACAAAATAGGGGAATGCCGCGATCAGCAGACTTTGACCTACGCACGCACGCACGCAGTAGCCGGCAGTCACGAGACTCTAATCATGTATAATGAGCACTGCATTAATCAGCGTCTCCGTAGCACACATGGGAAAGGCAGCGCTGTGCTACATAGCACTTTAACCATGTCATCGCAGGTTCGAATCCGGCCTGAAGCACCTTCTGGCCCTTTCCGCGGTCTTACGTTGTTTTACGCGACGGTGCCCTCTGCTCAGCGTCTTCCCGATCGCCGGCGACATCTTATGAAGCAGAGGACCTGAGTGTTTGTAACTGATTGCGTTCTGTTTCTTGTGTTTTTTTTACTGAGGGCAATCATATGAATCATTGATATCCATTGCAACACCCAGAGGAGTAAAAAATAATTTTACAAAATAGGGGAATGCCGCGATCGGCGGACTTTGACCTACACACGCACGCACGCAGTAGCCGGCAGTCACGAGACTCTAATCATGTATAATGAGCACTGCATTAATCGGTGTCTCCGTAGCACACATGGGAAAGGCATCGCTGTGCTACATAGCACTTTAAGAATGTCATCGCAGGTTCGAATCCAGCCTGAAGCACCGTCAGGCTGTTTCCGCGGTCTCACGATGTTTTACGCGACGGTGCCCTCTGCTCAGCGTCTTCCCGATCGCCCGCGACATCTTATGAAGCAGAGTTTGTAACTGTTTGCGTCCTGTTTGTTGTGCTTTTTTACTGAGGGCAATCATATGAATCATTGATATCCATTGCAACACCCAGAGGAGTAAAAAATAATTTTACAAAATAGGGGAATGCCGCGATCAGCGGACTTTGACCTACGCACGCACGCAGTAGCCGGCAGTCACGAGACTTTAATCATGTATAATGAGCACTGCATTAATCAGCGTCTCCGTAGCACACATGGGAAAGGCAGCGCTGTGCTACATAGCACTTTAAGAATAGCATCGCCGGTTCGGATCCGGCCTGAAGCACCGATTCCGCTGTCTCACGTTGTTTTACGCGACGGTGCCCTCTGCTCAGCGTCTTCCCGATCGCCCGCGACATCTTATGAAGCAGAGTTTGTAACTGTTTGCGTCCTGTTTCTTGTGCTTTTTTATTGAGGGCAATCATATGAATCATTGATATCCATTGCAACACCCAGAGGAGTAAAAAATAATTTTACAAAATAGGGGAATGCCGCGATCGGCGGACTTTGACCTACACACGCACGCACGCACGCAGTAGCCGACAGTCACGAGACTCTAATCATGTATAATGAGCACTGCATTAATGGTGTCTCCGTAGCACACATGGGAAAGGCATCGCTGTGCTACATAGCACTTTAAGAATGTCATCGCAGGTTCGAATCCAGCCTGAAGCACCGTCAGGCTGTTTCCGCGGTCTCACGATGTTTTACGCGACGGTGCCCTCTGCTCAGCGTCTTCCCGATCGCCCGCGACATCTTATGAAGCAGAGTTTGTAACTGTTTGCGTCCTGTTTCTTGTGCTTTTTTACTGAGGGCAATCATATGAATCATTGATATCCATTGCAACACCCAGAGGAGTAAAAAATAATTTTACAAAATAGGGGAATGCCGCGATCAGCGGACTTTGACCTACGCACGCACGCAGTAGCCGGCAGTCACGAGACTTTAATCATGTATAATGAGCACTGCATTAATCAGCGTCTCCGTAGCACACATGGGAAAGGCAGCGCTGTGCTACATAGCACTTTAAGAATAGCATCGCCGGTTCGGATCCGGCCTGAAGCACCGATTCCGCTGTCTCACGTTGTTTTAGGCGACGGTGCCCTCTGCTCAGCGTCTTCCCGATCGCCCGCGACATCTTATGAAACAGAGTTTGTAACTGTTTGCGTCCTGTTTCTTGTGCTTTTTTACTGAGGGCAATCATATGAATCATTGATATCCATTGCAACACCCAGAGGAGTAAAAAATAATTTTACAAAATAGGGGAATGCCGCGATCGGCGGACTTTGACCTACACACGCACGCACGCACGCAGTAGCCGACAGTCACGAGACTCTAATCATGTATAATGAGCACTGCATTAATGGTGTCTCCGTAGCACACATGGGAAAGGCATCGCTGTGCTACATAGCACTTTAAGAATGTCATCGCAGGTTCGAATCCAGCCTGAAGCACCGTCAGGCTGTTTCCGCGGTCTCACGATGTTTTACGCGACGGTGCCCTCTGCTCAGCGTCTTCCCCATCGCCCGCGACATCTTATGAAGCAGAGTTTGTAACTGTTTGCGTCCTGTTTCTTGTGCTTTTTTACTGAGGGCAATCATATGAATCATTGATATCCATTGCAACACCCAGAGGAGTAAAAAATAATTTTACAAAATAGGGGAATGCCGCGATCAGCGGACTTTGACCTACGCACGCACGCACGCAGTAGCCGGCAGTCACGAGACACTAATCATGTATAATGAGCACTGCATTAATCAGCGTCTCCGTAGCACACATGGGAAAGGCAGCGCTGTGCTACATAGCACTTTAAGAATGGCATCGCCGGTTCGAATCCGGCCTGAAGCACCGTCCGGCAGTTTCCGTGGACTCACGTTTTTTTACGCGACGGTGCCCTCTGCTCAGCGTCTTCCCGATCGCCCGCGACATCTTATGAAGCAGAGAACCTGAGTGTTTGTAACTGTTTGCGTCCTGTTTCTTGTGTTTTTTTACTGAGGGCAATCATATGAATCATTGATATCCATTGCAACACCCAGAGGAGTAAAAAATTATTTTACAAAATAGGGGAATGCCGCGATCAGCGGACTTTGACCTACGCACGCACGCACGCAGTAGCCGGCAGTCACGAGACTCTAATCATGTATAATGAGCACTGCATTAATCAGCGTCTCCGTAGCACACATGGGAAAGGCAGCGCTGTGCTACATAGCACTTTAAGAATGGCATCGCCGGTTCGAATCCGGCCTGAAGCACCGTCAGGCTGTTTCCACGGTCTCACGATGTTTTACGCGACGGTGCCCTCTGCTCAGCGTCTTCCCGATCGCCCGCGACATCTTATGAAGCAGAGAACCTGAGTGTTTGTAACTGTTTGCGTCCTGTTTCTTGTGTTTTTTTACTGAGGGCAATCATATGAATCATTGATATCCATTGCAACACCCAGAGGAGTAAAAAATTATTTTACAAAATAGGGGAATGCCGCGATCAGCGGACTCTGACCTACGCACGCACGCACGCAGTAGCCGGCAGTCACGAGACTCTAATCATGTATAATGAGCACTGCATTAATCAGCGTCTCCGTAGCACACATGGGAAAGGCAGCGCTGTGCTACATAGCACTTTAACCATGTCATCGCAGGTTCGAATCCGGCCTGAAGCACCTTCTGGCCCTTTCCGCGGTCTTACGTTGTTTTACGCGACGGTGCCCTCTGCTCAGCGTCTTCCCGATCGCCGGCGACATCTTATGAAGCAGAGGACCTGAGTGTTTGTAACTGATTGCGTTCTGTTTCTTGTGTTTTTTTTACTGAGGGCAATCATATGAATCATTGATATCCATTGCAACACCCAGAGGAGTAAAAAATAATTTTACAAAATAGGGGAATGCCGCGATCGGCGGACTTTGACCTACACACGCACGCACGCAGTAGCCGGCAGTCACGAGACTCTAATCATGTATAATGAGCACTGCATTAATCGGTGTCTCCGTAGCACACATGGGAAAGGCATCGCTGTGCTACATAGCACTTTAAGAATGTCATCGCAGGTTCGAATCCAGCCTGAAGCACCGTCAGGCTGTTTCCGCGGTCTCACGATGTTTTACGCGACGGTGCCCTCTGCTCAGCGTCTTCCCGATCGCCCGCGACATCTTATGAAGCAGAGTTTGTAACTGTTTGCGTCCTGTTTGTTGTGCTTTTTTACTGAGGGCAATCATATGAATCATTGATATCCATTGCAACACCCAGAGGAGTAAAAAATAATTTTACAAAATAGGGGAATGCCGCGATCAGCGGACTTTGACCTACGCACGCACGCAGTAGCCGGCAGTCACGAGACTTTAATCATGTATAATGAGCACTGCATTAATCAGCGTCTCCGTAGCACACATGGGAAAGGCAGCGCTGTGCTACATAGCACTTTAAGAATAGCATCGCCGGTTCGGATCCGGCCTGAAGCACCGATTCCGCTGTCTCACGTTGTTTTACGCGACGGTGCCCTCTGCTCAGCGTCTTCCCGATCGCCCGCGACATCTTATGAAGCAGAGTTTGTAACTGTTTGCGTCCTGTTTCTTGTGCTTTTTTACTGAGGGCAATCATATGAATCATTGATATCCATTGCAACACCCAGAGGAGTAAAAAATAATTTTACAAAATAGGGGAATGCCGCGATCGGCGGACTTTGACCTACACACGCACGCACGCACGCAGTAGCCGACAGTCACGAGACTCTAATCATGTATAATGAGCACTGCATTAATGGTGTCTCCGTAGCACACATGGGAAAGGCATCGCTGTGCTACATAGCACTTTAAGAATGTCATCGCAGGTTCGAATCCAGCCTGAAGCACCGTCAGGCTGTTTCCGCGGTCTCACAATGTTTTACGCGACGGTGCCCTCTGCTCAGCGTCTTCCCCATCGCCCGCGACATCTTATGAAGCAGAGTTTGTAACTGTTTGCGTCCTGTTTCTTGTGCTTTTTTACTGAGGGCAATCATATGAATCATTGATATCCATTGCAACACCCAGAGGAGTAAAAAATAATTTTACAAAATAGGGGAATGCCGCGATCAGCGGACTTTGACCTACGCACGCACGCAGTAGCCGGCAGTCACGAGACTTTAATCATGTATAATGAGCACTGCATTAATCAGCGTCTCCGTAGCACACATGGGAAAGGCAGCGCTGTGCTACATAGCACTTTAAGAATAGCATCGCCGGTTCGGATCCGGCCTGAAGCACCGATTCCGCTGTCTCACGTTGTTTTAGGCGACGGTGCCCTCTGCTCAGCGTCTTCCCGATCGCCCGCGACATCTTATGAAGCAGAGTTTGTAACTGTTTGCGTCCTGTTTCTTGTGCTTTTTTACTGAGGGCAATCATATGAATCATTGATATCCATTGCAACACCCAGAGGAGTAAAAAATAATTTTACAAAATAGGGGAATGCCGCGATCGGCGGACTTTGACCTACACACGCACGCACGCACGCAGTAGCCGACAGTCACGAGACTCTAATCATGTATAATGAGCACTGCATTAATGGTGTCTCCGTAGCACACATGGGAAAGGCATCGCTGTGCTACATAGCACTTTAAGAATGTCATCGCAGGTTCGAATCCAGCCTGAAGCACCGTCAGGCTGTTTCCGCGGTCTCACGATGTTTTACGCGACGGTGCCCTCTGCTCAGCGTCTTCCCCATCGCCCGCGACATCTTATGAAGCAGAGTTTGTAACTGTTTGCGTCCTGTTTCTTGTGCTTTTTTACTGAGGGCAATCATATGAATCATTGATATCCATTGCAACACCCAGAGGAGTAAAAAATAATTTTACAAAATAGGGGAATGCCGCGATCAGCGGACTTTGACCTACGCACGCACGCACGCAGTAGCCGGCAGTCACGAGACACTAATCATGTATAATGAGCACTGCATTAATCAGCGTCTCCGTAGCACACATGGGAAAGGCAGCGCTGTGCTACATAGCACTTTAAGAATGGCATCGCCGGTTCGAATCCGGCCTGAAGCACCGTCCGGCAGTTTCCGTGGACTCACGTTTTTTTACGCGACGGTGCCCTCTGCTCAGCGTCTTCCCGATCGCCCGCGACATCTTATGAAGCAGAGAACCTGAGTGTTTGTAACTGTTTGCGTCCTGTTTCTTGTGTTTTTTTACTGAGGGCAATCATATGAATCATTGATATCCATTGCAACACCCAGAGGAGTAAAAAATTATTTTACAAAATAGGGGAATGCCGCGATCAGCGGACTTTGACCTACGCACGCACGCACGCAGTAGCCGGCAGTCACGAGACTCTAATCATGTATAATGAGCACTGCATTAATCAGCGTCTCCGTAGCACACATGGGAAAGGCAGCGCTGTGCTACATAGCACTTTAAGAATGGCATCGCCGGTTCGAATCCGGCCTGAAGCACCGTCAGGCTGTTTCCACGGTCTCACGATGTTTTACGCGACGGTGCCCTCTGCTCAGCGTCTTCCCGATCGCCCGCGACATCTTATGAAGCAGAGAACCTGAGTGTTTGTAACTGTTTGCGTCCTGTTTCTTGTGTTTTTTTACTGAGGGCAATCATATGAATCATTGATATCCATTGCAACACCCAGAGGAGTAAAAAATAATTTTACAAAATAGGGGAATGCCGCGATCAGCGGACTCTGACCTACGCACGCACGCACGCAGTAGCCGGCAGTCACGAGACTCTAATCATGTATAATGAGCACTGCATTAATCAGCGTCTCCGTAGCACACATGGGAAAGGCAGCGCTGTGCTACATAGCACTTTAACCATGTCATCGCAGGTTCGAATCCGGCCTGAAGCACCTTCTGGCCCTTTCCGCGGTCTTACGTTGTTTTACGCGACGGTGCCCTCTGCTCAGCGTCTTCCCGATCGCCGGCGACATCTTATGAAGCAGAGGACCTGAGTGTTTGTAACTGATTGCGTTCTGTTTCTTGTGTTTTTTTTACTGAGGGCAATCATATGAATCATTGATATCCATTGCAACACCCAGAGGAGTAAAAAATAATTTTACAAAATAGGGGAATGCCGCGATCGGCGGACTTTGACCTACACACGCACACACGCAGTAGCCGGCAGTCACGAGACTCTAATCATGTATAATGAGCACTGCATTAATCGGTGTCTCCGTAGCACACATGGGAAAGGCATCGCTGTGCTACATAGCACTTTAAGAATGTCATCGCAGGTTCGAATCCAGCCTGAAGCACCGTCAGGCTGTTTCCGCGGTCTCACGATGTTTTACGCGACGGTGCCCTCTGCTCAGCGTCTTCCCGATCGCCCGCGACATCTTATGAAGCAGAGTTTGTAACTGTTTGCGTCCTGTTTCTTGTGCTTTTTTACTGAGGGCAATCATATGAATCATTGATATCCATTGCAACACCCAGAGGAGTAAAAAATAATTTTACAAAATAGGGGAATGCCGCGATCAGCGGACTTTGACCTAAGCACGCACGCAGTAGCCGGCAGTCACGAGACTTTAATCATGTATAATGAGCACTGCATTAATCAGCGTCTCCGTAGCACACATGGGAAAGGCAGCGCTGTGCTACATAGCACTTTAAGAATAGCATCGCAGGTTCGGATCCGGCCTGAAGCACCGATTCCGCTGTCTCACGTTGTTTTACGCGACGGTGCCCTCTGCTCAGCGTCTTCCCGATCGCCCGCGACATCTTATGAAGCAGAGAACCTGAGTGTTTGTAACTGTTTGCGTCCTGTTTCTTGTGTTTTTTTACTGAGGGCAATCATATGAATCATTGATATCCATTGCAACACCCAGAGGAGTAAAAAATTATTTTACAAAATAGGGGAATGCCGCGATCAGCGGACTTTGACCTACGCACGCACGCACGCAGTAGCCGGCAGTCACGAGACTCTAATCATGTATAATGAGCACTGCATTAATCAGCGTCTCCGTAGCACACATGGGAAAGGCAGCGCTGTGCTACATAGCACTTTAAGAATGGCATCGCCGGTTCGAATCCGGCCTGAAGCACCGTCAGGCTGTTTCCACGGTCTCACGATGTTTTACGCGACGGTGCCCTCTGCTCAGCGTCTTCCCGATCGCCCGCGACATCTTATGAAGCAGAGAACCTGAGTGTTTGTAACTGTTTGCGTCCTGTTTCTTGTGTTTTTTTACTGAGGGCAATCATATGAATCATTGATATCCATTGCAACACCCAGAGGAGTAAAAAATAATTTTACAAAATAGGGGAATGCCGCGATCAGCGGAATTTGACCTACGCACGCACGCACGCAGTAGCCGGCAGTCACGAGACTCTAATCATGTATAATGAGCACTGCATTAATCAGCGTCTCCGTAGCACACATGGGAAAGGCAGCGCTGTGCTACATAGCACTTTAACCATGTCATCGCAGGTTCGAATCCGGCCTGAAGCACCTTCTGGCCCTTTCCGCGGTCCTACGTTGTTTTACGCGACGGTGCCCTCTGCTCAGCGTCTTCCCGATCGCCGGCGACATCTTATGAAGCAGAGGACCTGAGTGTTTGTAACTGATTGCGTTCTGTTTCTTGTGTTTTTTTTACTGAGGGCAATCATATGAATCATTGATATCCATTGCAACACCCAGAGGAGTAAAAAATAATTTTACAAAATAGGGGAATGCCGCGATCGGCGGACTTTGACCTACACACGCACGCACGCAGTAGCCGGCAGTCACGAGACTCTAATCATGTATAATGAGCACTGCATTAATCGGTGTCTCCGTAGCACACATGGGAAAGGCATCGCTGTGCTACATAGCACTTTAAGAATGTCATCGCAGGTTCGAATCCAGCCTGAAGCACCGTCAGGCTGTTTCCGCGGTCTCACGATGTTTTACGCGACGGTGCCCTCTGCTCAGCGTCTTCCCGATCGCCCGCGACATCTTATGAAGCAGAGTTTGTAACTGTTTGCGTCCTGTTTCTTGTGCTTTTTTACTGAGGGCAATCATATGAATCATTGATATCCATTGCAACACCCAGAGGAGTAAAAAATAATTTTACAAAATAGGGGAATGCCGCGATCAGCGGACTTTGACCTAAGCACGCACGCAGTAGCCGGCAGTCACGAGACTTTAATCATGTATAATGAGCACTGCATTAATCAGCGTCTCCGTAGCACACATGGGAAAGGCAGCGCTGTGCTACATAGCACTTTAAGAATAGCATCGCAGGTTCGGATCCGGCCTGAAGCACCGATTCCGCTGTCTCACGTTGTTTTACGCGACGGTGCCCTCTGCTCAGCGTCTTCCCGATCGCCCGCGACATCTTATGAAGCAGAGAACCTGAGTGTTTGTAACTGTTTGCGTCCTGTTTCTTGTGTTTTTTTACTGAGGGCAATCATATGAATCATTGATATCCATTGCAACACCCAGAGGAGTAAAAAATTATTTTACAAAATAGGGGAATGCCGCGATCAGCGGACTTTGACCTACGCACGCACGCACGCAGTAGCCGGCAGTCACGAGACTCTAATCATGTATAATGAGCACTGCATTAATCAGCGTCTCCGTAGCACACATGGGAAAGGCAGCGCTGTGCTACATAGCACTTTAAGAATGGCATCGCCGGTTCGAATCCGGCCTGAAGCACCGTCAGGCTGTTTCCACGGTCTCACGATGTTTTACGCGACGGTGCCCTCTGCTCAGCGTCTTCCCGATCGCCCGCGACATCTTATGAAGCAGAGAACCTGAGTGTTTGTAACTGTTTGCGTCCTGTTTCTTGTGTTTTTTTACTGAGGGCAATCATATGAATCATTGATATCCATTGCAACACCCAGAGGAGTAAAAAATAATTTTACAAAATAGGGGAATGCCGCGATCAGCGGAATTTGACCTACGCACGCACGCACGCAGTAGCCGGCAGTCACGAGACTCTAATCATGTATAATGAGCACTGCATTAATCAGCGTCTCCGTAGCACACATGGGAAAGGCAGCGCTGTGCTACATAGCACTTTAACCATGTCATCGCAGGTTCGAATCCGGCCTGAAGCACCTTCTGGCCCTTTCCGCGGTCCTACGTTGTTTTACGCGACGGTGCCCTCTGCTCAGCGTCTTCCCGATCGCCGGCGACATCTTATGAAGCAGAGGACCTGAGTGTTTGTAACTGATTGCGTTCTGTTTCTTGTGTTTTTTTTACTGAGGGCAATCATATGAATCATTGATATCCATTGCAACACCCAGAGGAGTAAAAAATAATTTTACAAAATAGGGGAATGCCGCGATCGGCGGACTTTGACCTACACACGCACGCACGCAGTAGCCGGCAGTCACGAGACTCTAATCATGTATAATGAGCACTGCATTAATCGGTGTCTCCGTAGCACACATGGGAAAGGCATCGCTGTGCTACATAGCACTTTAAGAATGTCATCGCAGGTTCGAATCCAGCCTGAAGCACCGTCAGGCTGTTTCCGCGGTCTCACGATGTTTTACGCGACGGTGCCCTCTGCTCAGCGTCTTCCCGATCGCCCGCGACATCTTATGAAGCAGAGTTTGTAACTGTTTGCGTCCTGTTTGTTGTGCTTTTTTACTGAGGGCAATCATATGAATCATTGATATCCATTGCAACACCCAGAGGAGTAAAAAATAATTTTACAAAATAGGGGAATGCCGCGATCAGCGGACTTTGACCTAAGCACGCACGCAGTAGCCGGCAGTCACGAGACTTTAATCATGTATAATGAGCACTGCATTAATCAGCGTCTCCGTAGCACACATGGGAAAGGCAGCGCTGTGCTACATAGCACTTTAAGAATAGCATCGCAGGTTCGGATCCGGCCTGAAGCACCGATTCCGCTGTCTCACGTTGTTTTACGCGACGGTGCCCTCTGCTCAGCGTCTTCCCGATCGCCCGCGACATCTTATGAAGCAGAGAACCTGAGTGTTTGTAACTGTTTGCGTCCTGTTTCTTGTGTTTTTTTACTGAGGGCAATCATATGAATCATTGATATCCATTGCAACACCCAGAGGAGTAAAAAATTATTTTACAAAATAGGGGAATGCCGCGATCAGCGGACTTTGACCTACGCACGCACGCACGCAGTAGCCGGCAGTCACGAGACTCTAATCATGTATAATGAGCACTGCATTAATCAGCGTCTCCGTAGCACACATGGGAAAGGCAGCGCTGTGCTACATAGCACTTTAAGAATGGCATCGCCGGTTCGAATCCGGCCTGAAGCACCGTCAGGCTGTTTCCACGGTCTCACGATGTTTTACGCGACGGTGCCCTCTGCTCAGCGTCTTCCCGATCGCCCGAGACATCTTATGAAGCAGAGAACCTGAGTGTTTGTAACTGTTTGCGTCCTGTTTCTTGTGTTTTTTTACTGAGGGCAATCATATGAATCATTGATATCCATTGCAACACCCAGAGGAGTAAAAAATTATTTTACAAAATAGGGGAATGCCGCGATCAGCGGACTTTGACCTACGCACGCACGCACGCAGTAGCCGGCAGTCACGAGACTCTAATCATGTATAATGAGCACTGCATTAATCAGCGTCTCCGTAGCACACATGGGAAATGCAGCGCTGTGCTACATAGCACTTTAAGAATGGCATCGCCGGTTCGAATCCGGCCTGAAGCACCGTCAGGCTGTTTCCACGGTCTCACGATGTTTTACGCGACGGTGCCCTCTGCTCAGCGTCTTCCCGATTGCCCGCAACATCTTATGAAGCAGAGAACCTGAGTGTTTGTAACTGTTTGCGTCCTGTTTCTTGTGTTTTTTTACTGAGGGCAATCATATGAATCATTGATATCCATTGCAACACCCAGAGGAGTAAAAAATAATTTTACAAAATAGGTGAATGCCGCGATCAGCGGACTTTGACCTACGCACGCACGCACGCAGTAGCCGGCAGTCACGAGACTCTAATCATGTATAATGAGCACTGCATTAATCAGCGTCTCCGTAGCACACATGGGAAAGGCAGCGCTGTGCTACATAGCACTTTAAGAATGGCATCGCCGGTTCGAATCTGGCCTGAAGCACCGTCCGGCAGTTTCCGCGGACTCACGTTGTTTTACGCGACGGTGCCCTCTGCTCAGCGTCTTCCCGATCGCCCGCGACATCTTATGAAGTAGAGGACCTGAGTGTTTGTAACTGATTGCGTCCTGTTTCTTGTGTTTTTTTTACTGAGGACAATCATATGAATCATTGATATCCATTGCAACACCCAGAGGAGTAAAAAAATAATTTTACAAAATAGGGGAATGCCGCGATCGGCGGACTTTGACCTACACACGCACGCACGCACGCAGTAGCCGGCAGTCACGAGACTTTAATCATGTATAATGAGCACTGCATTAATCAGCGTCTCCGTAGCACACATGGGAAAGGCAGCGCTGTGCTACATAGCACTTTAAGAATGGCATCGCCGGTTCAATTCCGGCCTGAAGCACCGTCCGGCAGTTTCCGCGGACTCACGTCGTTTTACGCGACGGTGCCCTCTGCTCAGCGTCTTCCCGATCTGATCGCCCGCGACATCTTATGAAGCAGAGAACCTGAGTGTTTGTAACTGTTTGCGTCCTGTTTCTTGTGTTTTTTTACTGAGGGCAATCATATGAATCATTGATATCCATTGCAACACCCAGAGGAGTAAAAAATAATTTTACAAAATAGGGGAATGCCGCGATCAGCGGACTTTGACCTACGCACGCACGCACGCAGTAGCCGGCAGTCACGAGACTTTAATCATGTATAATGAGCACTGCATTAATCAGCATCTCCGTAGCACACATGGGAAAGGCAGCGCTGTGCTACATAGCACTTTAAGAATGGCATCGCCGTTTCGAATCCGGCCTGAAGCACCGTCCGGCAGTTTCCGCGGACTCACGTTGTTTTACGCGACGGTGCCCTCTGCTCAGCGTCTTCCCGATCGCCCGCGACATCTTATGAAGCAGAGTTTGTAACTGTTTGCGTCCTGTTTCTTGTGCTTTTTTACTGAGGGCAATCATATGAATCATTGATATCCATTGCAACACCCAGAGGAGTAAAAAATAATTTTACAAAATAGGGGAATGCCGCGATCAGCGGACTTTGACCTACGCACGCACGCAGTAGCCGGCAGTCACGAGACTTTAATCATGTATAATGAGCACTGCATTAATCAGCGTCTCCGTAGCACACATGGGAAAGGCAGCGCTGTTTTACATAGCACTTTAAGAATAGCATCGCTGGTTCGGATCCGGCCTGAAGCACCGATTCCGCTGTCTCACGTTGTTTTATGCGACGGTGCCCTCTGCTCAGCGTCTTCCCGATCGCCCGCGACATCTTATGAAGCAGAGAACCTGAGTGTTTGTAACTGTTTGCGTCCTGTTTCTTGTGTTTTTTTACTGAGGGCAATCATATGAATCATTGATATCCATTGCAACACCCAGAGGAGTAAAAAATAATTTTACAAAATAGGGGAATGCCGCGATCAGCGGACTTTGACCTACGCACGCACGCACGCAGTAGCCGGCAGTCACGAGACTCTAATCATGTATAATGAGCACTGCATTAATCAGCGTCTCCGTAGCACACATGGGAAAGGCAGCGCTGTGCTACATAGCACTTTAAGAATGGCATCGCCGGTTCGAATCCGGCCTGAAGCACCGTCCGGCAGTTTCCGCGGACTCACGTTTTTTTACGCGACGGTGCCCTCTGCTCAGCGTCTTCCCGATCGCCCGCGACATCTTATGAAGCAGAGAACCTGAGTGTTTGTAACTGTTTGCGTCCTGTTTCTTGTGTTTTTTTTACTGAGGGCAATCATATGAATCATTGATATCCATTGCAACACCCAGAGGAGTAAAAAATAATTTTACAAAATAGGGGAATGCCGCGATCAGCGGACTTTGACCTACGCACGCACGCACGCAGTAGCCGGCAGTCACGAGACTCTAATCATGTATAATGAGCACTGCATTAATCAGCGTCTCCGTAGCACACATGGGAAAGGCAGCGCTGTGCTACATAGCACTTTAAGAATGGCATCGCCGGTTCGAATCCGGCCTGAAGCACCGTCAGGCTGTTTCCACGGTCTCACGATGTTTTATGCGACGGTGCCCTCTGCTCAGCGTCTTCCCGATCGCCCGCGACATCTTATGAAGCAGAGAACCTGAGTGTTTGTAACTGTTTGCGTCCTGTTTCTTGTGTTTTTTTACTGAGGGCAATCATATGAATCATTGATATCCATTGCAACACCCAGAGGAGTAAAAAATAATTTTACAAAATAGGGGAATGCCGCGATCAGCGGACTTTGACCTACGCACGCACGCAGTAGCCGGCAGTCACGAGACTTTAATCATGTATAATGAGCACTGCATTAATCAGCGTCTCCGTAGCACACATGGGAAAGGCAGCGCTGTTTTACATAGCACTTTAAGAATAGCATCGCTGGTTCGGATCCGGCCTGAAGCACCGATTCCGCTGTCTCACGTTGTTTTATGCGACGGTGCCCTCTGCTCAGCGTCTTCCCGATCGCCCGCGACATCTTATGAAGCAGAGAACCTGAGTGTTTGTAACTGTTTGCGTCCTGTTTCTTGTGTTTTTTTACTGAGGGCAATCATATGAATCATTGATATCCATTGCAACACCCAGAGGAGTAAAAAATAATTTTACAAAATAGGGGAATGCCGCGATCAGCGGACTTTGACCTACGCACGCACGCACGCAGTAGCCGGCAGTCACGAGACTCTAATCATGTATAATGAGCACTGCATTAATCAGCGTCTCCGTAGCACACATGGGAAAGGCAGCGCTGTGCTACATAGCACTTTAAGAATGGCATCGCCGGTTCGAATCCGGCCTGAAGCACCGTCCGGCAGTTTCCGCGGACTCACGTTTTTTTACGCGACGGTGCCCTCTGCTCAGCGTCTTCCCGATCGCCCGCGACATCTTATGAAGCAGAGAACCTGAGTGTTTGTAACTGTTTGCGTCCTGTTTCTTGTGTTTTTTTTACTGAGGGCAATCATATGAATCATTGATATCCATTGCAACACCCAGAGGAGTAAAAAATAATTTTACAAAATAGGGGAATGCCGCGATCAGCGGACTTTGACCTACGCACGCACGCACGCAGTAGCCGGCAGTCACGAGACTCTAATCATGTATAATGAGCACTGCATTAATCAGCGTCTCCGTAGCACACATGGGAAAGGCAGCGCTGTGCTACATAGCACTTTAAGAATGGCATCGCCGGTTCGAATCCGGCCTGAAGCACCGTCAGGCTGTTTCCACGGTCTCACGATGTTTTATGCGACGGTGCCCTCTGCTCAGCGTCTTCCCGATCGCCCGCGACATCTTATGAAGCAGAGAACCTGAGTGTTTGTAACTGTTTGCGTCCTGTTTCTTGTGTTTTTTTACTGAGGGCAATCATATGAATCATTGATATCCATTGCAACACCCAGAGGAGTAAAAAATAATTTTACAAAATAGGGGAATGCCGCGATCAGCGGACTTTGACCTACGCACGCACGCACGCAGTAGCCGGCAGTCACGAGACTCTAATCATGTATAATGAGCACTGCATTAATCAGCGTCTCCGTAGCACACATGGGAAAGGCAGCGCTGTGCTACATAGCACTTTAAGAATGGCATCGCCGGTTCGAATCTGGCCTGAAGCACCGTCCGGCAGTTTCCGCGGACTCACGTTGTTTTACGCGACGGTGCCCTCTGCTCAGCGTCTTCCCGATCGCCCGCGACATCTTATGAAGCAGAGGACCTGAGTGTTTGTAACTGATTGCGTCCTGTTTCTTGTGTTTTTTTTACTGAGGGCAATCATATGAATCATTGATATCCATTGCAACACCCAGAGGAGTAAAAAATAATTTTACAAAATAGGGGAATGCCGCGATCGGCGGACTTTGACCTACACACGCACGCACGCACGCAGTAGCCGGCAGTCACGAGACTCTAATCATGTATAATGAGCACTGCATTAATCAGCGTCTCCGTAGCACACATGGGAAAGGCATCGCTGTGCTACATAGCACTTTAAGAATGGCATCGCCGGTTCGAATCCGCCCTTAAGCACCGTCCGGCAGTTTCCGCGGTCTCACGTTGTTTTACGCGACGGTGCCCTCTGCTCAGCGTCTTCCCGATCGCCCGCGACATCGTATGAAGCAGAGTTTGTAACTGTTTGCGTCCTGTATCTTGTGCTTTTTTACTGAGGGCAATCATATGAATCATTGATATCCATTGCAACACCCAGGAGAGTAAAAAATAATTTTACAAAATAGGGGAATGCTGCGATCGGCGGACTTTGACCTACGCACGCACGCACACAGTAGCCGGCAGTCACGAGACTCTAATCATGTATAATGAGCACTGCACTAATCAGCATCTCCGTAGCACACATGGGAAAGGCAGCGCTGTGCTACATAGCACTTTAACCATGTCATCGCAGGTTCGAATCCGGCCTGAAGCACCTTCTGGCCCTTTCCGCGGTCTTACGTTGTTTTACGCGACGGTGCCCTCTGCTCAGCGTCTTCCCGATCGCCGGCGACATCTTATGAAGCAGAGAACCTGAGTGTTTGTAACTGATTGCATTCCTGTTTCTTGTGTTTTTTTACTGAGGGCAATCATATGAATCATTGATATCCATTGCAACACCCAGAGGAGTAAAAAATAATTTTACAAAATAGGGGAATGCCCCGATCGGCGGACTTTGACCTACGCACGCACGCAGTAGCCGGCAGTCACGAGACTCTAATCATGTATAATGAGCACTGCATTAATCAGCGTCTCCGTAGCACACATGGGAAAGGCAGCGCTGTGCTACATAGCACGTTAAGAATGTCATAGCAGGTTCTAATCCGGCCTGAAACACCGTCTGGCCGTTTCCGCGGTCTCGCGTTGTTTTACGCGACGGTGCCCTCTGCTCAGCGTCTTCCCGATCGCCCGCGACATCTTATGAAGCAGAGAACCTGAGTGTTTGTATGGTATGTGCCAACCAACCCCAAAATCAGTGTGCCAACCTGCTCGGCCCACATTAGGTCAAACTTTTTTGCACAAATGCTGTTAGCCTGCTAATATCAGTCACCTCAGGTTTTCAAACTTCATTTTAAATTATAGATGAGTCCCCTAGCAATCAATTATAATTAATATTTTTTTATATCCCTAACTATTACCCTTCTAGGATGTATTTAGTGGGAGGTGCATATTCTAAGTTTTGACAATACAAAATTAAAAAGTTGTTCTCACCTAAAGGGTTAATGACCTGGAGACCAGTTACATACGTGAGTTTACTCTACTCAATAAGGCCGTCAGTTTAGTGTTGGAATTTTGTTGCAGCTCCCACTAGTAGCCTGGATATTAACAGTGTGCCAACCTGCCCCTGTTCCAACCAGCCCCGGTCTCCCCTACATCGGTAGGCCTATACTGTTTAGAAAGGTAGCCTATAGGGGGTTTGGGGGGCAGGGGTCCAAAAATTTAAATTGAACCTATAATCTTCCAATAGACTACTGTTTTACCTCAAGCTTCATGCAGGGAGGTAGTCTACATTACATGACATATGGGACCACACTAACATCTTAGTGAGATCAGTTTGCTTATTAGGCATAGGCTATAGCCCTAAGGTGTCTGGGTGGGGGAGGAAAGGACGCCCCCGACAGATACTATGAATGTTGCCATGGAAATAAGAGTATACAAATAGGCCTTGTTTCGAAGTCTGTCGTTGTAGCTAAAGAAGAGTGATCACCCCAGGCCTACAGTGTACCATAAGTAGTTCATAATTCCTATATTAATTACCATCTATCGTCGTCACTGCGCAATCCACGAAATGTTTGCGTTGTGCATGCGACAAACCCCAAATTTTCGTATCAACTCTCACTTTGTGCAAAGCAGAGTCGACACGAGTTAGGCTACTCCGCTTGAACGTTTGGACGGATTATGTAAGATGGCCAAAGTGAGCCAAGACGAATTTGTACAGCACCTGTCAAAAGTGTTCGCTGTTATCTGTGTGGTGGTGACTCTGAAGCCTGCCAGCGCCATTGAGACAGGTAGGAGTGATATATGGGTTGTCTCCAAGATGTCTAGGAAATGTCCACAGCTTATCCTGTTGAGTAGCCTAGGCCTACGGTCACATATGTGATTAGAATGTTCGCTAACCGAGAATTCCGCACTATGATGCTGCGACAATACCCTCCCCACAGACTGTATCGATATAAAGACCACTGAAACTGTAGAACGTTATAGATCGTTTGCGTAGAATTCTAGAAGGAACCAGGAAAATAATTCACTCCTCAACAGGTTAACACATAGCGTTCCATTTAGATTAGTTGTATTTAGGCTTAGGCTTCATAAAAAAGAAAAAACAGACTGTCAGATATTTAAAGTCTAGTAATGAATTGTGAATCCTCCTTGTCGTGTGTGGGTAGTGGGGCACTTTCTAAACGAATGCAAAACGCCATGAAATGGACATTATGATGTCACTATGATTAAGCTATGTGCCAACCTTGATTGTTTAGCCTAGCCTATGGTATAGACCAGAGCCATATCTATCTATATGGCAGACGCCTTTGTCCAAAGCGACATACAAATAACAATACAATAGTTAAATTGAACAGTAAACAATTAAAAAATGGGTAGGCCCAAAGACTACATTAAGGAGAATAGAAATAATAAACAACAATGTCAATTAAATCAATAGCCTAATGAAATTAACAAATACTATAATATACAAACCATAACGCACAAGAAGTAGGCCCTACTAATAAACTAAGTGCATATTGAACAGATACGCCTTTAGTCCCCTCTTGAAAGACCCAAAACACAGAACAGAGAGCACCACATGTGCACTGTAAGAATGCTGTAAAATTACAGGAACATACTGGCAACAATTTCGCCAATACCAGTGTTACCAGTGTTGGGAAAGTTCACTTTCTACATGAACTAGTTCAAAGTTCAGTTCACAAATTTTAAAATGAACTAGTTAAGCTAATTTATTATTCATTTATTTATTAATTTATACTAGTTCATAATTAAAAATGTTGAACTAAGTTCACAGTTCCAAAATTATTGCCACAGCCCATATTGAACCACAGACAGCAATTGTTTCATCTTAATTAAGTTTATGAAAGCTGGGCTTTCCACTTTACTCAAAGGCTGCAGGTCTCCGACAATATACTGCACCACTAGGTTGTCCAGCTGCGGCTGGGAGATGACAATGGAGCCGCTATACGCAGTTAATGGGATTTGGGTCGAGGATCTGTGTTGACTGTCTTTTGATTTTTTATTTGCTTGCATACTTTGAAAGGCTAGCCGCGTGCTTCAGTTCAATGTGCCGTTTCAGGTTTGCTGTGGATGTGACTGAAGTGCGGATTTTCTTTTTGAAAGCCGGCAGGCAAAGTTTATACAGACAGTAGCCTAAGATTTTTTCCATCCTTACCGACCTGGTCATAAACTCGTTTAACTGATCATAGGCTACGCCTCCTGCATGCTGCTTTTTGTTTTGATGAAACATGCAGCGGTGCGACACTGGTGGCTGATGTTGCCAGATTGGGTGTTTTTTCCGCTGTTTACGATGTGTTTTAGCCGGGTTTTCGCCTGGAAGACTCTATAGAAATCTGGCACCTTATTGAACGAAGTTAAACTGAGAGAGCGTGCTGTTCACAGACACCAATGAACAAGTTCACAGTAACGTTCATCAGGCAGTAACACACTACGTTCAGTTCACGTTCGCCAAAAATATGAATGAGTTCATGAACTATCGTTCAATGAACGCGTTCAGGCACAACGCTGATTATTACAGTATTTATACACTGTACAATATAATTACAGTAAATTTAGCTGTGAGCTATATCCCAGTACAATTGCAATATGGCTTTGTGAAATTACAGCATATCTTTTCCTGTAAAATGTCAGCATGATGCTGTCTTTTTATAGTACTGTTGCTGGAATCTAATTCACAGTACAACTCTGTTTCTGTAAATTACATCAGGTTATGTTTGTGCCATACTAAAAGTATGTGTACCACATTTAAACAATTATAAAATGATGTAGGCCTATACAATTATTTATCAAAATAACAGTTGCAATGTGCAATTTTAACAAACACTATACAAAATATACAACACTATACAAAATATTTGTATTAAAAAGTGCTAAACAACAACTGAAACAAGAAATTAATGTGTGCAATTTTAACAAACACTATACAAACTATACAACACTCAAGTGCAAAAGAAAGTGCAAAACAACAAGGGCCCTTTGGTAATTGCACTCTTTTACAAATGCGGACCATTTATGCTTATTTTCATGCAGGCTGTCAGACTGTTGCCCTGCAGCCTGTCCCGCAAGTCTGTCTTGATCTATACACGGAGAGTGAATGAAGTTTAAATTATTTCATACTTTTGTGTAAGATTTACAGTTTTGAATTAGAATGTTTGGCAAACGATGATAGATAAGACATGACATTCAACCACCAGATGCTGCTGTTCGGACGCATCACACAATTCGGCATATCCTACCCGTAAATCCTCAAATTATGGCCGGGATGATAATTGTCATTAGCCTCCCAGATAGCAAGGACCACTGTCAGTCCATTGGGGGCATAGCTGGCGGTCCGCTGGCATTTTGCTCATCGGTTCTCTGGCGGTCTGCTGACAGATCGCAGACAAATTGCCCAATATTTTGCCACTATTGGTCTAAAATATTTTTCATTTGTTCAGTTATACTCCATATATCATTTTATTAACTTTTCTTAATATTCATGACAAGTTAAATTTAAAGAGATGGTGGTCCAACGGTGGACCACAAGTGGCACGCCACTGGCGGCATACCACCAGCGGTCCGCTATCTGCCAATCTGATTTTGCTATCTAGGTTATGGCTATCAGTCCACGAGCACTAAAAGACATTGTTTCGATTTAACTCAATGAAATTAAAGAGCTCTTCTTAATATTTTATATTGTTGGTTACTGTTGCCAATGAAAAGTCGTTGTCCTATGATTTATAAAGTCCACGGATGGTCCTTTCATGTGCAGAAAGAATTTTGAAAAAAGGAGGTTGCTCATCGGAGATACTCAGGTCTGAATATTGGGTCATTCCACGTCAGTTCAACCAGGGCCCACGCACTTAAGTCTCAAAAAATTCTGAAAAAATTACCAGGTGTACCTATGTTACCCAGGAGACACACTGTAAAATTACTCTTATGTAAGATCAATCATTTCCAAGATACAGCCAGTTTTACAGGGGGAGGGGGGTGTCGATTTTGTTCGGCCTCTTTTTTTTGTCAAAGTTCACAAGCCCACAGTGCAAGAACTAAACCATGTAGGAGGCTCAAATTTTGCATGCTGGTACATAAATATGAATAGTATGTAGCAAAATCGTCACGTTTGGTCTGGATGATCCTGCATGGTCATAGCTGTCCCTCAAAGTTGATACAAATTTTATTGGAGTTTTTGGCTGGGCTCTGTTTAAGCCTTCAGAAGACATATTTTTACTCAACATAGGCTCTTGATTTATTTTCCTTACTGAGATAAGTAGAAACACTCTCACAAAAAGCAATGAACAGAAAATAAATCCCTTCAGGGTCTGAACAGCAGATCTCACAAGTCTGAAAAATCATTTTGGTTATCATTTTCAGAGCACCCAAACACCTTGTGGGAATATACAAAGATTTTTTAAATATGTTTTTCTTTATTCTCCATGATCCCTTCTTTTTGAAAACACCAATTTGACTTGTCTTATGCAAATCTTTCTTTTTTATTTTTCACCCTGAACATGGGCAAAATGCCCCATTGACATCAATATGTTTTATATAGTCACCACACTACCACCTGTGGTTGTATAGAGTAAACTGTGGGCCCTGGTTGAATTGACGTGGAGTGACCCTATTGCTATTTTTTGGTATTTTTTGGCCAGGCATGTGACATAGTGGATATGTGGATATTTCACAAGTTCTCAAATACTGGCCTGATGAATTAACCCCGTTAGCCAAACTTGACACATGTACAGTATAAGAGACATAAAGACATGGATGGCAAACAATTTTTTGTTAAAAACCTAGGAGTTATAATTGACCAGGACCTATCACTAAATAATCACATAAAATAGATCACCAAAACTTCATTTTACCATTTAAGAAACATTTCAAAGATAAGGAAGTCCTTATCTTTACCAGATGCCGAGAAATTAATCCATGCTTTTGTCACCTCAAGGATAGACTATTGCAATGCTCTATACGCTCGATGCAATAATACCTGTCTAAAGAGCTTAGGCTACAGCTTATGCAAAATGCAGCTGCTCGCACACTCACTAGAACTAAAAAAATATGAACATATTTCTCCCATCCTAGCATCTCTACACTGGCTACCTGTTAAAAGTCGCATTGACTTCAAAATATTACTTCTAACATACAAAGCAATAAATGGCCGGGCACCTGAATATATTAAAGATCTCCTAGTCCCATACAACCCATCTAGACCGCTTCGATCACAAAATACTGAACTTCTTGTAATCCCAAGAATCTCAAAAACTACAGTAGGAGGCAGAGCTTTCTGCCACCGCGCACCCGTCCTTTGGAATAATCTCCCTCCCTTAATTCGATTAGCAGACACCCTCCCTATTTTTAAGTCTAGACTTAAAACATACCTCTTTAGTGCCTCCCATAGTTAGGTATGGTGCAGTGTGGAACTTCAACCACCTCAGGGTTTTTTGGAATGGACCACCCTGCTGTATCCTCGTGTGACTGGCACCCCAGTCATGCGTGTGATGGTGGTCACTGACCATACCTGCGCTGGTGTCGACTACCCTTCTATACCCTGCTATATAGTGCTGTTATGGACTTTTCATCTGTCACACCGTACAACCCGCCTCTCTCCTCGCTCCCCTTCCCTCTCTCTCTCTCTCTCAACTCTCCCTCTCTTGCCTATTCTTTCTATGGTATAACACTATATAGTACCATTCATATATTTATTGATATTAACCATTTTGATCTATAGTAATACTAACCCACTCTATATCTATCTTTCAAGGATACAAGGATACAAGGAAGTTTATTGTCACATGCATATAGTTACTGGAAGTAAGAAATGCAGTGAAATTAAGTCTGGTGTCAGCCTATTTGTGCATTTATGGGGGGGGGGGGGGGTGCAATAGAAGAGGGGTTTAGTAGATTAAGTGGCAAGGGCTGCATAAGAAAGGTGGGGGAGGATTGGGATGGGGGGGGGGGGGGCAACAAGGAGCACCCAAGAGCAACAGGGGCAAGTAAAAACTAACTTACCAAGGAAGAAACCTTGGGCATATCCATGGCTCAAGGGGCTAACCCAACTGCCAGGGGTCTTGGTGTGTGTGTTGGGGGGATGACAAGGGAGATGGGATAGTGTGCTGTGTATGTGGGGAGAGGGCAGTGTGCAATATGTGTGTTGGAGAAGCTTCCTCATGAGACAATGTGCTGTGTATTGGGGGGGAAGGGGGGGCAGTGTGCTGTAAGTATGTTGGGGATGTGTGTTGGAGAAGCTTCCTGATGAAATAATGTGCTGTGTATGTAGGGGAGAGGGGGGGGGGGGGCAGTGTAGTGCAAGTATGATGTATGTGAGTGATGACAGTGAAGATGTGTGTGTGGGTGGGAGGGGAGTGGAGCAGTGACTGTGTGTGTGTGTGTGGGTAGGTGGGGGCAGTATGCTGTAAGTATGTAGAGGAGGTGTGTTGGAGAAGATCCTGAAGACAATGTGCTGTGTATGTAGGGAGGGGGGGGCAGTGTGCAGCAAGTATGTAGAGGAGGCTTACTGTAGCAAGCAGTGTGCTGTATGTACAGTATGTGAGGTGATGACAGTGATGATGTAAGTGTGTGAGTTTTTTGTGTGTGTGTTGGGGATGGGGGTGGGGGGGGGGGGGGGGGGCAGAAAGGCTAGGTAATCAAGGACATGGGTAGATAGATGGAGGAGAAATCAAAAATAATAAATAAAAAGTTCTATGGAGATGTGCAAAAGTTGGAGAAAGTGTGTGTGTGTGTGTGTGTGTTTTGACGTGTGATAAAATAATAAAATAAATAAGGGGTCTGTAGCATAGGGAGAGGGATGTAAAAGTGCTAAAAGTCATGTAGGTGTGTGTGTGTGTGTGTGTGGGGGGGGGGGGGTCATGAGTGCTGAGGAGTGAATGTGTGCAAAGTCAGTATAGTGTGAGTTCAGAGTTGGGAAATGTTTGAGAGTGCTGAGGAGTTAATTTGTGCAAAGTCAGTATAGTGTGAGTTCAGAGTTCGGATGGCCTGGGGATAAAAACTTCTCCTGAGTCTCTCAGTTCTGGCTTTGTGACTACATACAGTAGGCGTCTTCTTGATTTCAGCGGTAGGAATAATCCATTGTTAGGATGAGAAGAGTCCTTCAGAATCTTTTGGGCTCTTAGGAGTACTCTTATGGAATAGATATCTTGTAGAGCAGGGAGTTGAGTTCTTATAGTACGTTCAGCTGAGCGCACTACTCTCTGCAGAGTACTACAATCTCTAACTATGGAGTTCCCATACCAGGTGTGTAACGGTGCGGTTGTCCGTTACGGCTACAGTTTATTTCATACGGGAGCTAAATACAAAGAACGGACAACGTGATTTACCATCACACTTTATTTGCACACACGAACACGAACGGCATTCAGCATGGTTGCAGCAACTGCAAACCACAAACGCATACAGGACAATATAAGCCTTACCTTCAGGGTGGCCAACTGAAGGTTGAGGGAACACGGACATTCAGCAAACTTTTCATTGTGTTGGACAAATGTGATCGGGATGGCGTTGCGGTGATGGAAACAGGAGACAGTGGTGATGTTTCTCAAAAGTAGCCAGGTTTTTATTTCCACCTTAGCAGCTGCATGCATGAACCAGTATGGAGAAAATTGGAAAAAGAAAAGAAAAACCAAACTCCAAACAATAATCTCAAATCAATCAATGAGCTTCCAAAATATATCAAATTAACTTTGACAACCTTTTTCAATCATAGGGCAAACTGCTGCAAATCACAAAACGAGTGTTAGGCCTATTAGCAGGGGCTATCACTTGCTCACCTCAGACCATTCTACCTAGCCTGGCAGGCCATCCTATATCATTGAAATGTATAGTCTGGAATCGAATCATTCACCTGCTTAATCCAAGGGGCGGGCAGAGAATTGTCTTTCAAACTGCCTAGGCATGCAATAGGCCAGCGCTACGACCATATCCGTATCCGGTCGGCAAAACGGCAAATACATCCTTCTTCGAAAGGAATGACTTAAGTGCATTGTGTTGCTCTACTTTCAAAGAAAAGCACAAGTCCAACTCCTTCAAAGTTGACGCCAACGCCGATTCAAACAACCGCTCTTCGTTCGCCATAGCTACCTTCCTTGTTGTTCACCGTCGCAGGATGTCGTTATCCTGTTAAGCCCGCCTTAAGACTCTCTAACGAAATAGAGCGCTGTGATTGGAGTTCAACCGGACGGTCGTTGGTTGGCCTACCGAGTTAATAGATTCGGTCACCGGTTCGCGCGACGGGGGGGGGGGGGTTTATATCGCGCGTTACTTCCCCCGCCATATCGCTCCAAGACATGCCTCAAGCTGCAAATGTCATGCTCTCCATGTCTCTGAAATTAGCTGACATACACTCATATTGACCTACACTAGACTCAAGCACTGTCCATGGTTAGCCTACATTCGGTCTTGTTCAGTAGTCAGCTGTGCGCGCGGTCTCCTCGTGAGCCTACCAATAGCCTATTCACTTCTAACATTTAACTTAACTACCAAGATAACATAGCCTATGTCATATAATATTTCCCCCCTTTGTAAATTTAGGATATGAATTTCAATGAACAATTCCAAGATGCACGAAACATAAAGGCTAACTTACCAAGAACCTAGACACCCGTTTGATTACTCATGCATTAGCACGGTTACGGTCTCTAACCTGTTGTACAGTCCTCGTGACAGCCTACCAACAAACATCTCATTTAACAACTACCAAGATAACATGACGTGTATTTGTATTTTATATCCATCGGTAATGTAGCCTATGAACCTCTATGTAGGCTACATAATCACCTAAGATGCACGAGAAATAAATAGGTTTCTGCGATCGGTTGATAACTCAAACTTGCGATAACACCCGTTTGATTAGACTCATACCCTCGGTTACGGTCTCCTTCAGTAGCCTGGCGCGCGGTCACTTCGTGAACCTACTATGAAACCAGCAACATTCACCTCTCTAACATTTAACTTTCTAACTACAAAGATAACATGACGTGTATTTGTAGGCTATGTGATGAACTTCCCCATCGATATATGAATGGCCATGAACACAAGCATCTACGATGCACTAAAACAAGGCATGGTTAATAACTTGCCGCGAACCTAGACAACCGTTTTGATTACATAAAGCGCTTTCAGACATACGTGTAAGACCGGAGGTTCTGCCGATGTTAAACGGTGGGGCCGTATATCTGAACGACATAACCGGTCATATGGAAGTCCGAATTCACCCGGTGTTTATACTACTCCCCCCCTAGTATTTCCTCCGGACATTATGTAAATGTGCTGTGTCTGAACGAGAAGTAGAACATGCGGTTAAAATCACACCTAGTGAGAGGGCGTGTTGGTGACGTTTCTTTCGTGCGTCCATGTGGTTAGATCTGACTTAAATGCCAGTGTTATGATGGAGTGGCATAGTGCTGTCCAGAAAATCTCCGACCTGGAAAGATACAGACATCACGGAGCTACTGTCCATGAGGGCATACAACATTTTGATAGAACACATGAAGGGAACGGCACGTTGTAGCCTACAACTGCATGGCAAGGCCAAACGAATTCAAAAGACTGAATCATCATAAGCAGAAGGCGCTGAAAAGGCAGTAGCCTACAGCGACGTCATTGACGACAATAACAGGAGTATTTAATAAATTGTTAGCCAACACGGTTTTCTGTTCATTGATAGCCTTAGGCAGAATTAGGCTACAGAAAAGAATACAGGATATTTTTTTCTCTCCCGGCAGTAAAGACAGTAGATTCGTGTTTAAAATCTAAATGAAAACTAAAGGTAGGCTATCTTATGCATATGACCATCCAGAGGAGGCTGGTGATCTGTCAAGAATGATGAAGATCGTAAGATACAGATGGTTTTATTGTTGCTGTCATTATTACCACAAACACGAATTGACAACGAAACCATGGAGATAGTGGGTTATATCTTGCCTGCTTATTAGGCCATGCACAGCCCTGTCAGAACTCCGTGTAGCATGCATAGCCTACTGGCAGTTTTCATAGACCATCACCAACTAGTTCGCACTTTGGATATATCGTTGGATTGTGAAAAGCCCAATTTCGAATAACTACAGTAGCCTACAACAGATGAGGTAGGATGCATCTTTTGCAATTAGAATTTCGTGTGGGTGAGACCTGTTACCTATCAGTAGACATGTCATCTCGAGTTCCACGACAGCTTAGCTAGTGCCACCGAAATATGACACTGAAATCCTTTCACTATTGGAGTCGCTCAGATAGAAACAGCTGTAACGTGGTTAGGACACTTTTGCTGTGGAGTGCAGACGCCATAAGTTAGGTGTGGTTTTGACAATCAGAAAAGCAATATACTGAAATAGTTTAATGATGTAAAGTCAAGTGGTCTGGTGTGTGCGCACAGTTTTTATTGATGAGTCGGAGTGGCAAGGGCATTATAAAACTTCTCGCTCTTAGGCCTACTCATACACCGCGCTGAAATGGCGTAGTTGTCTAAATTCAAATCATATCATGCTAGGGGAGAAATAAACCATGAAAAAACTTCACTGTTATGTTAGTATTTTGTTTGTTGCTTAAAAATGTTGTATGATGGCCTTGAAGTCTTGAGTTAGCCTACTGAATTGGCTGGTAGCCTACCATAAAGTGTGTGCATGTTCTCTCTCTCCAACGCAAACCAGATTCTGGTACATAACGTTGAAAACAGATAAATGTGTTTATTCGAAGCACACATACAAATACTGTATGTGCGCACTTACGTGACTATCCTACTTCAAGTATTAGCCTACGCACAATAGATTTCTCTTCTTTAGCCTATAATGCATAGGCTACACTTTTTAAACAAAAAGCAGCTGTGACAGGCAGCGGCCGCATAAATTTCTGCGTCATAGCTCGCAGCTCGTGAACTCTACAAGCCCCCACCCCTCACTCGACAACCACACGGAGATTCTGTAATGTGCGTGTATGTCGTTCACACATACGTCCGTATAAGGTCAGTATTAGGTCCGCAGGTTAGCATCATATCTGAATCATCCGAAGGGTAGGACCTCCGTTTGACAAACCTCCGCATGTACTCCGGAGGTTATATCTGAAAGCGCTCAGACTCATAGCCTATACCTCGGTTACGGTCTCGTTTAGTAGGCGAAGTAGCCTGATGCGCGGTCTCTTCGTGACAAACGAAGCCAGCAACATTTAACTTTATAACTAGGCTACCCAGGTAGCCTATTTGAAGCTTATGTGATGTAGGCTACTTCCCCATCAATAATGTGTAAATTGAACACAATCATCTACGATAGGCTATAAGGCTTGGTTAATAACTAACTTGTCGAGAACCTACCGTTTGATAACATTAGACACACCCTCGACTACGGTCTTGCTCAGCCTGGCACGGTCTTCGTGAGGCTAAGCAACATTCACTTCTCTAACATTTAACTTTATAACTTTAAGATAATATGACGTGTAGGCTAATATGAGATGTAGGCCTACTTCCCCATCGATAATGTGTGAATTGCCATGAATAAATAATCTAGGCTACGATGCACTAACAAGGCTGGTATGAATCAAACTTGCCGAGAACCAGATAAAGGGTACAGCGGTTGTTGCACGGTTACATTCGGTCTCATTCTGTCTCCTCGTGACCGCCTGCAGCCTACAGTCATTCACATCTAAGCATTTATTTAACATGCTACTAAGATAACATTAGGCCTATGTGTATTTGTAGGTATGTGATATAATACTTTCCCATCGATAAAATGTCCATGAACATAAGCATCTAGTTTGCACTAGAAAGGCTTATGTGATCGGTTGATTACAACTTGCCGAGAACTGTTTGACTCGTGTGGCAGCCACGGTTACGAGGCCCGGAGAACCTAGCGAACTGTTTGACTCGTTTGACAGCCACGGTTATGAGGCCCAGGCTCATCATAGTTTGACTGATTATACTACCACTCCAGTAGAGGCGCTAATACGCGATACGATGAAAGAGTAGCGACGAGAACACTCGAGCACAGCCAATCAAGCCAGTGTTGCTCTGTATGTGAAAATGGATGTTAGGAACACTGAGTCGGTTTTTGACGTTTGGCACTCGATTCTCCCGGCTCAGTGACACGACCCGGGTTATTTAACTGACACTTCGGTCAGTTCGTCAACACTATTTCCGTCGGGTCTTTTCTCCGTCCCCAGATCAGGAAGCGCTATTCGCCTTATTCACCTCGAACGTTCCACCGAGCCTGAGGGGTACCAGAGCCCGTCTACGGAGAGCCTTGCCACTCTGTATTAAGTCCCATTGTACCGAATTTTGGATGCAGTTCCACCAGAGTTCCACTGGGGGCGATCGCCATGAGTGCAGAATGAATGGGAGTCAATGGAGCTAGACGGCTAAATTTGTCTCTTTCACCTGATTGTCGTTGACAAATCTCAGATTTGATTGTAGTTTGTATAACTTCAACATGGGTTATAGGTCAAAAGTTGAATGAACAAGTACTTATGTCCTTTTGATTTCTTACAGGTTGGGTCGTTGTTGCACATAACACGCTAGCATTGTGCTAATGAATGACGTCATTGACACATTTGAAAGGCTTTTTAGAACAATTAAGTGACTTTAAAAAATATAATACTCAACCAAGTGTATTTTCTTTCCCTCCCCTTTCGAATACAATACTCAAATTACTTCAAAAAAAATTATATCCCGAGAAAAGTGGATTTTGAGGGGTACAGCTCCATAGACCTCCATGCATTCTGCACTCGTGGACGAGCGCCCTCATGTGGAACCACAGAAGGAACTGCAACCAGTTCAGAAACCGGAAGTTTTCCGAGAGTGGCAGTTCTCCCCTTATTAGACATTCTCTGGGGGTACACTTACCACTTCCGGGATTTCTCACAACGCGAATTCTCACACTGCCGTGTTCCCCAATGCACTTCATCATACAGGAAAACATCAATGCACTTCATCACACAGGAAAACATCAGAGGACAAACGTTTCACCGTTTCCCCAAAGATCAGGGACTATGTCGACAATGGATAATAAACATCAGAAGGGATCCTGGTCGTAATTTTAAGGTAAGTTTTATTATATGTCTGGTGCTGTAAGGCTGAGCAGTCTCCATAACTAGCTTGTATCGCTAGCAGCTAGCTAGAACTAGCACGTTTTAATAGATAGATTAAGGCAGAGAGACAGGTTGTTGAAATATACAGCCTAGTCCAAAATTAGTATGTTATTTGTTGCAGCCCTTGGATCCAAAAAGAGAGTCTCGACTGATGCATTAGGTGTTCTTTATTTAGTTCGCCAAACCAGCATACGTTCAACTTTTAATCTATCATCGTCACCTTAGCACCGTGAAAACTGTATTGAAAACATACAAACATCACACACTTCCTTTCACATTTCCTAAATAACCATGAATGAAACATACCTCGCTGCGCTCACCAAGGAATGCAAAATATATGATAGTCCTTTCTTCCGTCATGAAACGGGCGTCAAGTCATTTAAGTTCATGAGTGAAACGAAATCTGATAAAATCCTGTAGGCCCAAACACAGCTGCATACTACTCACAACCGCCAGCTACCATTTAAAAGCTCATCTTCCCTTGTGCAAACTACGGTGCCACCAAAGGGACAAATTTCAACATTACAGGTGCACAGAATTTCCGGTCAATTACATACAAATAACATTAAAGGCACATACGAAATATAGAATTCATTTAGATTAAATTACACACACTTACAAACATATTTTACTAGTAAACCAACTAGTACTTATTTCATTAGATCAACAGCAGATATTAAAACTCCAAAGTGGTCCTTTACACTCCCACCAATCATGCTATGATTACACCACTAAATAAATCATACATGATTAAGATCTTCTAGACCACTTACTATCCCCATATTGAAAAATTGTGCAAATACGCATAGAGTTATGTTAATATGACGGTTTATGTGTGTATGTCTGTTTGTGCATGTATATATGTGAACGTATACTTTATGACTATTCACTTTCAAGAAGCAACACCAACTTTTGAATGGGTCTCTCTATAACAGAAGGTTTAGATGGAAACTGATGCTTTCCTGATTTCTGTTCTCCAACTCGTAATTTCACTCTTCGCACTAAGCCATCACCATTCATAAAGGTTTCCACTACTTGCCCCAACTGCCACTGATTTCTTGGGAGAATGTCTTCCTTTACAATGACCACATCATTCACTTTGAGATTTCGCCGGGCCACGTGCCACTTCTGTCGTGTGGAAATGTTCTGGAGGTACTCCCTCTTCCATCGACTCCAGAACTGCTCGATCAAATACTGAACTCGACGCCATCGCTTTGTACAGTATACATCCTCTTTCTCAAACTTTCCAGGAGGTGGAAGAGCAATCTTTGACTTCATTAGGATTAGATGATTAGGCGTTAAAGGTTCAAGAGAGTCAGGATCATTTATTCCATCTACGGTCAGCGGGCGGCTGTTAACAATGGCCATAGCTTCGTAAAAGAGTGTCCTAAGGGAGGGATCATCGAGCCTACCCAAACTTTGAGCCAAAGTAGCATCCAACACACTTCGAACAGTGCATATCTGGCGCTCCCAAACCCCACCAGCATGGCTTGCTGACGGGGCATTGAAGACAAACTCGCACTGATGCTCCGCCAGAAACCTTTCCAAAGCCTGGTTGTCACACTGTTTAAGTGCTTCTCTCAATTCATTCCTAGCTCCTATGAAATTCCTGCCTTGGTCACTGTACAGTTGGCGCACTACTCCCCTTAGGCTGATGAGACACCGTAAGGCATTGATAAAGGAGTCAGTGGATAGATCTTCTAACATTTCAATGTGAACAGCACGGGAATAGAAACAGGTAAAGATCAAACCGTACCTTTTATACTCCTTCCTACATCTTTTAATGACAAATGGTCCAAAACAGTCCATTCCGCAGTATGTGAATGGGGCAGATGCTTCAACACGCTCTTTAGGAAGTTCAGCCATACGCTGTTCTTCTACCGGACGCCTCAGCTTCCTGCACTGAACACATTTGTGGATCAGTTTCGCAACCAACTTGCTGCCACTGATGATCCAGAATCCATTTGCTCTAAGCTCCATTTGAGTTTGACTTCGACCTTGATGGCATACTTGAGAATGATAGTGCGACAATATAAGCTGGGTGATATGACCGTCTTTGGGTAAAATGCGCGGGTGCCTAAATTCTTCACTAAGCGACGAATGTTTCAATCTTCCACCAACGCAAAGTATGCCCTCTTTAAGAATGGGATCAAGACTAAAAAGGGGGCTAGAACATGGAAGACTTTCCCCTGCTTCAAGTGCCTTTATCTCTCGACTGAACGCTTGCTGTTGGACAAGCTTTATCACCGTTTTGGCAGCACGCCCACGCTCTTTGACAGTCACAACCTCAGTTTGACACTTTCGTCCAGACACTAGTCTCTTAATTCTTGCCACTACCTTAAGGAGTGTTGTCCAAGAGGATAATCTAGACAGACGATCAAGCATATTCGTACAATGAGTCATATAGTCGCATAATCTTATTGCAAAAGCCTGAATGGTCTTAACCTCTGGGTCACCAACCAACAGGTCAGGTGACGAAGTACGTTCTGGATGGACCTCTTCCTTCCACAAAAATTCAGGACCCGATAGCCAGGTTGTTGATAAAATGTCTGATGCACGGAGCCCCCTAGAGGCATGATCAGCTGGGTTGTCTGTCGTATCAACATAATGCCACTGGCTCGGCTTGGTGTACTCTCGTATAAGCTGGACACGATTCGCCACAAAGATGTGAAATCTCCGTGCTTCATTGTTGATATATGCTAGAGTGACTTGAGAATCTGTCCAGAAGAATTCCTCATCAATCTTCATATTTAGCTCTGACTTAAGCAGAATGCTCAGTCTAGCAGCGACCACAGCAGCTGAAAGTTCTAAACGGGGAATGCTTTTGCCATGATGAAACTGCAGTGAACTTTGTTCCGGACATCCTTAAATCGAAGGTAAGAACATGCACCATAGCCTACACTACTAGCGTCTGCAAAGTGGTGCAACTCTATGCTCACAATCTCTCCTAAGTCTTGTGGGTGATAACATCTTGGGATGCAAACTCCTTTAAGACCTCGGAGACCAGCCTTCCATTCCTCCCACCGTGGCAGCAAGTCCTCAGAAAGCAGGTCATCCCATCCAATGCTCCGACGACAGTTCCTGCAGAATGCACTTTCCACTTAAAACAAAAGGAGCCACAAAGCCCAGAGGATCATACAAGGAAGCTATGACTGATAGAATGCCACGACGTGTGTCTGGCCTGTCTTTCAAGTTAATGTTAAAACTGAAACGGTCACTTTGAATTAGCCACTGAATACCTAGTGCATGTTCTATTGAGGCTGAATCAGGATTGAGGTCAAGACAGTCGACCCTTGACGCTCTTTCGGATGCCTCAACACAAAGAAGAGCCTCACTTTCATTCGAGTTGAATTTGTGGAGTCGTAGGCCTCCTCTTTTACACAACTCTTGCGCTTCAACTATCAGTTCACAGGCCTCCTTAACTGTGGGAACACTCACTAGCCCATCATCGACATAGAAACTACTTTCAACAAATGCCGCTGCAGAGGGATAATGTGCCTTGTATTGCTGTGCAAGATATTTCAGGCCAAAGTTAGCGCACCCTGGAGAGGAAGCGGCGCCGAAGAGATGGACTGCCATCTGATATTCCTTAGGGCTCTTACAGAGTCAACGCATCGCTACGCATACGCGCCCGCAAGGCTACGCATCGCTACGTTTCGGCCGCCATTATGCGTCGATGCGTAGCAAAATGTGTCATCCCAGTTTTTGATACGCGACGCACTGACACATGCAATACTATGCCTTGTCGGTGGGGGCGACACTACAAGTATTGTACATAATGTCAAGTATATGTTATATTTACAGAAGAAGGTTTGAATACAATGGCCAGAGAAGAGGAAACATTATGCAAGCTTATCTTTCTTTTACGGTCTATGGAGCTCCACATTGTAGGTTACATGCTATTCATTGTGTATAACATGATTGTCACTTGGAGGAGACTTCAGACTTGTAGATAACTTACGTTAGTTTAGTTAGCTAACCGCTGCTAACGTGCTAGCATCGTCACGTCAGAAAACCATGGGGATGTGCACATGTGTTAGTGTACATTTATTCACCGTATATTAATAAAGTTGAAGTGGCTCTGCAATGTAGGCTATGTTTGCGTTTATTTACAGTACCATGTTCCTTACATGACATGACCCAGTGTCCTTGTAACATGCAGTCAATCTAGCACAGCGAATCACACTCACCTCCCGTCTATAGTTTGTCACCCAACAAAGCTAGATATTACTTTTTATACGTGTCTCCATGTCATACTGGAGTCTTTTTGAGAATTCTAAATTAAATATGATCCGTGGCTCTCCAAAAGAGCCTCTTGGGATGTAACTTTTACAGACAGCTTAAATATCACTCAGAATGTCACCAGAGCCGTATACGGCTTTGAATGTCACCAGTGACTGCTACCCCCTGTTGCGTGAACGATGTATTGCATTTCACTTATCGGCCGCGTTGCTTGCGTTCACCGTGTAAACTATGAAAGGGAGCACGTCGCTCGCGTCGCTAACGTTGCTTGCTCACGTTGCTCGCGTTGACTCTGTAAGAGCCCTTAGGCTCACGATCAAGGTCTCCATGCTCCCACCATAGAAACCTCAGGTAACTGCGATTGTCAGGTGTGACAAAGAACTGATGGAACATCCTTTCAATATCGCAGATGATGGCCACCTTCTCCTTTCTGAAACGACAGAGAACTCCTACCAAGGAATTAATCATATCGGGGCCTGTCAGCAAAGTATCGTTCAATGAGATGCTACAAAATTTAGCTGAACAATCAAAGACAACTCTCAGTTTGTCAGGTTTCTTCGGGTGGTACACACCGTGGTGGGGTATGTACTAAACAACCTCTCCGACAGATACCTCTGGGGCTGGCTCTGCGTCACCTTTGTTGATCACATCCTCCATGAATGCCTTGTAATGATCATAGAACTGTTGATTGGCCTTGAGCTTCCTCTTTAAGTGCTGCAGGCGAATTATGGCCAACTTCTTATTGTTAGGTAATGAGGGGGGCTTATGGCCTTTAAATGGGAGAGGCATCTCCAAGTGACCGTCTGCTTTCTTCTGGATGTTTTCACTAAGAATCTGTATGAAGCGCACATCATCTTGAGAGACACATTTACCCTCAGAATTCCTCTCATTGAAGTCAGTCTCCAGAACCTTCAAGATGTCTGCAGCTGATGGAACCGGCATCTCTCTCACTGCAACTCTATGTACGAATCTTTGGGCCCGTCCCATTTCTCCCCCCTTAAAACTTCCACTTCGTTTTGATTGCCCTCAACATTAAAGCCCCCTCAACAAGGGAAGTGGAGGTGAAGATCTTTCCCTATAAATTGGGACACCACTAAATGCAAATTAGCGTAGCGAACGTGCTCACCTACGTCACACGCAGCGCCGACGTGTCTACCGGTAGTAGCCTGCTACTATTTTCATTCAGGAACATGCCCATTCCAGCGGTCGTTGTTGTGTGGGCTGTGCTGGTTTATCTACGTCTAGTTAATCAACAAAGATATTCGTGTTCATGTGAACGCCAGAACACCCACCTTAAATATTGACGAAACTACCCAGATCAGATATATAACGTTATTTGATGGGCAGACTCTCTCAAAGCACTCAGCAGATATCATGAACATCGTCAGATAGCTTCGTGAGATATTTTCTAACATTAGTGTTCAAAACTCAACAGTCCATTAGATGTGCATCCAGCTAACATATTCCAACATATTCCGAAATTTTAATATGCTTATTTGCGAAAATATATGAAAAATTTGGCCGGCTCGCTGAGCTCGCACGGTATCCAGGGTAATTTCATCTCCCACTTCGTTTTAAGCCTGCATCGGTCCTGGCTATGTTTTGAGGGTTGATTTTAAGGGCAAAATAGCACTTCCCCTTGCTCCCTATAGTAATGGGACACCCTAGCCCTACACGTGCACGCGCAAAAACGAGGGTTAGGGCAAAAATCTAGGGGTAGGGGAGGTATTGGGACGGGCCCTTTGACTTCCCTGCCTATCCAAGTGGGGATTAGCTGCTCCTATTATACTCCATCTCAGCTCGGTCTTCTGTGCGAATGGTTCATTCTCACCACCAGTGATGACCTCAAGGGGGGCTAAAGCTGAAGGACAATCATAGCCAATCAACAGTCCCACTTCGCAGTCTTGAAGAGATGGCAAGTTATTTGCAAGATGTTTGAGGTGAGGCCACTGTGACGCTGTGGTCCTGGTTGGTATGCAAGACTTGTCAACAGGAATAAAGTCACGTGTGTATGCTTGCCGTAACTGTATGTGATTTTCAGAATGAAAGCTTCGAACTAGCAAACCACACACACTTTGACTGGCTATCACTGTGTCTACAGCAGTCATTGTACTAAGCTTCAACTGTAATGGTTTAGAAACTACATCTAGCTCTCTGACAAGGTCTTCCAAGACAAAAGATGAATCACTCTGTGTGTCAAGAAGAGCATAGGTAAGAATTTCCTTACTTGAGGTAGCAGAAGAATTCTGAGTCACTGCATGGGACAAAACTTTGCGGACTTCCTGATTTGCTTGTCCTTCTGTGGAACTTCTCTTTGTTTCACCGGATCTCTTCTCTCTCTCTTCATGCAAACAGGTTGGATGGCGCCGGCTACACATTCCACAGACATGCCGCGTTTTACAATCTTTTGTTATATGTCCCTTACGCAAACATCCAAAGCATAGATAATTTTGATGTATGAATGCCTTTTTATCTCCCATAGACTTGGCAGCAAAGACTGGGCACTTAGCAATGCCGTGCAGCTCATCCTTACAGACAGGGCATGGCAGCTTTGGCCTGAAGGGAGACAAACTTTCTGACTTAAAAGCATGAGATTTTGTTTGGGCACTTGTACTTAGGGCCTTTGCCCTCTTGGGAACCTTTTCATCTACTGAGTTGGAGCTCAAGAAGGAAGAAGTGATGGGATTACAGGCTATGCGGGCTTCCTTCAGCACAAACTTAGTAAAGTATTCAAAGATTGGATATTCTCCAGATGCATCAAGCTGCTCTACTACGATTCGGCTCCATTTGCGTACAATCCAGTCTGGCAATTTTTTCAAGAGCTTATGATTTTCCTCACAATCATTTAAAATGGCCAATCCTTTGACGTGGGGCATAGCTTCTACACAGCTCTTTAAAAAGTCTGCAAAATCTCTAAGTGCCAGAGAATCATTAGGACTAATCTTAGGCCATTTCATCAGCTTATCTCGAAACGCTTTCTGCACAATGAATGGATTTCCGTACCGGTCCTTTAAAACTGCCCAAGCACCTTCATATGCATCCTCAGAGCTACGGTAAAAGAATCCTTCCACAGCCTTCCGTGCCTCTCCTGAGAGGTAGCTTTTCAAGTAGAGCATTTTTTCGCTAGCAGAGATAGGTTTCCTGTCAATTAGAGTTGTGAATGACATCCAGAAGTCAACGAATTTCAAAGGATCACCTGCAAACATGGTTGGTTCAGGAACAGGCAGACGATTTAGACTTAATGAACTTGCAATTGCTTCAGCTAAGTTGGCTGTTACACTCTGAGATGGTGGTTGCGATTGGAACAGGGAGACTCCCATATCTAGTTGTCTGTTTGAATACGTAGCCGGAGTGGTTCTGACAACAGAGGCTGTATTGGGTTCTCCCACCATGTTCTCCACATCACCCTCCAGTTTATTATAAGTTCTAACTCGAGCTGCAGCCACTTTCACATCCATGCTTGCTTGCAACATTTTCAGCTTTGTTTTCTCCTCTTCTAACTTCAGCTCCACTTCTGCTTGTTTCTGCTTCATTTCTATCAGCATTTGTGACTCATGGAGTTTCCATTCACTTTCCAGCTTTATAAGTTTGGCTTGTTGAACTTGTATCTCTTCTATAGACTTTGCCTGTTCTAATTTGGCTGCGAGATCTGCTTCCGCATCTGCACGCTTGCTAGAAGCCTTAGAGCTTGTGATTGACAGGTTATCTAATTTTATGGATCCTTCTGAAATAACACTTTCAGTGCTTGTCCCACCAAAGACAGATTTATATTCTTCACGACTTAAAATCATTCGCACTCTTTCTTTTTCAGCTTCCCCTTTAAAGGTCTCTTGAACTAGACCTACATCAAGCCGTTTACTCACAAGGTCACATATTTCTGTTGTCAGTGTGTTACAAGCATCCAATTTCTGCACAATCTCTGGTGTACTAAGAGAATTGCGTTGAAGTGGCTCATAATTTTGACTTACACGGTCGTATCCACTCTGAATGTGTTGGTTTATTTTATCAAGATCCTCCTTCAAACAGAATTTCTTAAGCCTAGTTCTAGCTTCTCGTGCTATCTGCTTCCAAGATTCATAAGCTCTCAAAAATGCCTTTACGTGCTTTTTAGCTTCCTCTTCACGCATTTGTTTGCCTTTTTCTGTAAGCTTTCGTTCACGAGAGACTGTTTCTTCTGGGTCTCTAGATTTCTCGTCTGTTAAAGGTTCATCAGGGCTTAGATCTTTCTCATCAGTGGACTTTTCATTTTCTCCTGACAGACATGTTCGTATCACTAATTGATATAGGCTATTTCTAGATTATGTGATTCAGGGAGCTGTGATAAGATGGTGGTGTAACCTAACACTGCTCGCTTTGATTATTCAAGACAGGCCTACCCAAAATGACAATTAAATACAGAAAACACTTTAAATATTCAAGACAACTTAATAAGAATTAGAATGGTTAAAGTTAACTTCTGAGATAGCCTACACCTCTTTACCATACAACTCTTTACCATACAATTTCATCACATTTCACAAATTTTAAGATGCAAGAGTATAATACACCATTAAACATTTCATATGTGTAACCATTCATCAGATATTCGCAGTTCATTCACAAACACGAGAGCCTGTTATTTAGCCTTACGACTTGGATCGAACAGGATATATAGTCCAGGCAAAGTAACCCATTTTGGAGCCAAAAATAGAACTAATTGTAAAAGAATTTTTTTCAGCATAGATCATTTCTATGAGGTGTCCAGAACAACATACTAAAAGTCCTAAGAAATCCTAGTTGAGGAAATATGTTTAATTCTCATCAATCCAAGATGTGTGCCAGTATAAGGCCACACAACAATACACCCCTATGGGACTATTTTCTCCCTTTACGTCTATCAAAAAAAAACTTTACACAATCATCCATGAAAAGTTATTTTTTTTTTATTACAAGTTTCTTTGAAAATGAATTTGAATATGCAAATGAGCTGTACACTAATCAAATATAGGCCCCCATAGGCTTATTTTTCCCTTTACTCCTACCACAATAAAACTTTACAC
The DNA here is from genome assembly GCF_046254945.1 of Alosa pseudoharengus. NCBI lineage: Eukaryota > Metazoa > Chordata > Actinopteri > Clupeiformes > Clupeidae > Alosa > Alosa pseudoharengus. The sequence continues at coordinate 311,092 of NW_027468837.1, forward strand.
AATGAAAGTCTACATGAAAAGTAAAACATTTTGTATTAGAAGTTTGTTTGAAAATTAATTTGAATATGCAAATGAGCAACATACTAATCGCATATGCCCAAAATACACCCTGATGGGCTTATTTTTTCCTTTACTCCTATCACAATCAATCCTCGCAGTGAAAATATATATGAAAGGTAACATTTTTTTTTTACAATGGGTACAATGAGACATGCCCCACCCTCCTCATTAGTATGCTGTCCATGCATAATACATTGGGTATTGGTAAATAGTGTATATGGCTAATACCTTTTTGGGCTGTCATGTCATGAGGAGGGTGACAAATGTCAAAATCCATGTTAGTTCACATCTTGAGGGTATATGCTTTCAGACAATATATGGTTTAGGTGGTTTAATTAGTTTTCTCTTCATGGTACAGCCCAAAATGTATCAGAACACACTTAATTTACCAATACCCCATGTGTTATGCATGGGCAGCATACTAATGAGGAGGATGGGACATGTTTCATGTCATGTTAGATCACATCCTGAGGGTATAAGCTTTGAGAAAATATATGGTTTATATGGTTGAAACAGTTTTTCCTAAATGGCACAGAACCAAAGTATGAGCCATATACCCAATTTACTCATACCCTATCTATTATGAATGGGCAGCAAAGTAAAGGGGAGGGTGAGAAAGGTCAAAACCTATGTTAGATCACATCCTGAGGGTCTAACCTTCCAGAAAATATATGGTTTATATAGTTAAATCAGTTTATGTGGTAAGAGTAAAGGAAAAATTAAGCTTATTTGGGTGTATTTTGGGCATATTCGATTAGTGTATAGCTCATTTGCATATTAAAATTAATTTTCAAAAAAACTTGTAATACAAAAAAAAATACTTTTCATGGCTACTTTCATTGTGTAAAGTTTAATTTTGATAGGAGTAAAGGAAAAAAATAGCCCCATTGATGGTGGCCTATTGTTGCCTGGTCTTCTTGGCACACATCTTGGATTGATGAGAATTTAACATATTTCCTCAACTAGGATTTCTTAGGACTTTTAGTATGTTGTTCTGGACACCTCATAGAAATGATCTAAGCTGCAAAAAATTATTTTACAATTAGTCTGTCGTAAAACGCTACTTTGCCTGGACTAATAGCCATGTAGGCAAACAGTGCAGTTCGTTTTTTTTTTTTTTTTTTTTATATCCTGATAACCAAGAGTCTCTCGCCGCATCTGTAGTCTCTGTTAAACGCTAGCAATTTACGACCTTGCCTGGATGCGTGGAACAAACGATGGCAACCTCTGGAACAAAGACGACGTGCAGCAAAACAGATGACTCCGATGTAGCGTCGAGTTTTCACTGTAGCAGCCCTTGGATCCAAAAAGAGAGTCTCGACTGATGCATTAGGTGTTCTTTATTTAGTTCGCCAAACCAGCATACGTTCAACTTTTAATCCATCATCGTCACCTTAGCACCGTGAAAACTGTATTGAAAACATAAACATCACACACTTGCTTTCACGGCTACAAAACATCATTACGTGAACAAACATTTAGAGCGACACATTAATTACACAGCAAAATAGCCCATACATATGCAAACATTTCCTAAATAACCATGAATGAAACGTACCTCGCTGCGCTCACCAAGGAATGCAAAATATATGATAGTCCTTTCTTCCGTCATGAAACGGGCGTCAAGTCATTTAAGTTCATGAGTGAAACGAAATCTGATAAAATCCTGTAGGCCCAAACACAGCTGCATACTACTCACAACCGCCAGCTACCATTTAAAAGCTCATCTTCCCTTGTGCAAACTACGGTGCCACCAAAGGGACAAATTTCAACATTACAGGTGCACAGAATTTCCGGTCAATCACATACAAATAACATTAAAGGCACATACGAAATATAGAATTCATTTAGATTAAATTACACACACTTACAAACATATTTTACTAGTAAACCAACTAGTACTTATTTCATTAGATCAACAGCAGATATTAAAACTCCAAAGTGGTCCTTTACATTATTAAAATCTACCACCACAGATTCACTAGTATAAGCATATTCTGAGTGACCTTGTTAGCTTCTAGTCACAAGCTAACCTAGGGAACACGTCACATCATTTTTCCTAGCTAGGAGGATGTACAGGAGTCACATTGAGTCTGATCAATAAAATTGTACATGTAAAAATGCTTATATGATTACATTTTATTTGCTGATGCAGATAAACACATACACAAGTGTGCTCGGAGCATTTCCTCCCAGACTGCCTTGTGAAAAGCAAGACTGGTATTACCAAGTTTAAACATAGAGCTGTGCCAACTGTGTTTGCATGGAGTTCTGTCAGACCAGAGAGGAGTGTTGTTTAGATTAATTAAGATACTAGTTTGTAATGCATTTATTAACTGTGTAGTGACAGTATTTCTCTGTTGATGATTTCCAGTAATGTTTCCACGGATCTCGATGATCGACATGGTGTAATTGGTTACATGAATTGAGCATGAATATCCTTGTAAAAGACCTAATGTGTCCATCAATATGTTTCTCTTATACTTCCAGTGAAGACACCCCCTCCGCACCCAGACCATGAATATGCTGCACTACCTCCCTCACTTCAAGATCAACTTGGGGAAGCCCGCAAGACCATCGGTGATCAAGAACTTTTCATTTTAGATTTTAGAGTTATTAGAACAAAAACAGTTTTTGATTTCAAATTTTCAAGGTGACGATAAACAGATTTCATTTTATACAGGGTTCCCAGATTATGATACATTTAAAGCTGTGTTTATGGCCCATACACCTACTGCAGAAAATATGGTGGGATCATTATTGTTCATCTTTATGAATCTATACAAAACCTTTACCATCATTATTGTTCATCTTCACTAATCTATACAAATACTTTACCATCATTATTGTTCATCTTACGAATCTACAAAACCTTAACCACCATTATTGTTCATCTTTATTAATCTATACACACTTTACCATCAGTATTGTTCATCTTTATGAAGCTATACAAAACCTTAACCATCATTATTGTTCATCTTTATGAATCTATACAAAACCTTAACCACCATTATTGTTCATCTTTATGAATACAAAACCTTAATCAATATTATTGTTCATCTTTACAAATCTATACAATATGCGAACTTGTATTGTTACCATAGCACATTATCATGGTCAATGTATCACAGGATCAGTACCTGTCAGACCTTATAATCACTTCTCATGCTCTTTACTTACCTGTGAGTGATTTGATTGTTTACGTGTGTGTGTATGTATAAGCTACTGGATGTCTATCTATCTAAAGAATAAAGTACAATTGTATTACGCATGGATGATGTCCTTCATAACTTTATAATTTAATATACCGGAACCAGAACATCAGAGAACATAAAAAAAAAACATTGATAGGCACTCTGGTCTAGGTTTGTAAAGGTAACTTTGTACATATAAGTTGGTATGGGGAATAATGTAAAAAGGCCGGTCTGTATACTGTAAGCATGGAAAAGGAACCAGAACATCAGAAAACAGGCCGTTCAAAAAACATTGACAGGCACACTGGTCTAGGTTTATAAAGGTAATTTTGTACATAGAAGTTGGTATGGGGAATAATGTAAAAAGGCCTGCCTGTACACTGTAAGCATGGAAAAGGAACCAGAACATCAGAAAACAGGCCGTTCAAAAAACATTGATAGGCACAATGGTCTAGGTTTGTAAGTAACCCTGTACATAGAAGTAGTTGCACTGCGTCTCCCTTATCAATGGCTGCTCAAGTGACAGCTCCACCTGAAAAGATAATCAAACTTTAGACACTTGACACTTCAGAGTTGCTATTAACAAATATATGGCATATACATAGGTGTGTGTGTGTGTGTATATATATATATACACATACACTGAGTGTGCAGTGAATTAGGTACATCTGGCATTGAAATGATCTGCCATAAAAATATTACAGCTACATGCTGGTAGTGGTAGGTTGTTTACAGATGTGATACTTGCGAACACAACTTGAAAGATACCTAATATCTTGGACACTCATTGTACAAAAAAGTCTGGGTTGTGGAAAAGCTCATATTAAGATTGAACAGTATGGATTTCATCCTATGTCAATTTTAAACAGACAAGTGATTTGTAAACTAATTACATTTTGAAGAACCTTCCTCAACCCTGGATACACTGCTCCAAGAACTGAGTATAACTCTTATCTTAACATGATTGTTAATACTTACCTTACCTTATCACTTACCTAATAGTTATACTGTCATTCATTGTCAACAAGCAATAGCAACATGCACCTAGCCCTGTCTGGCTTTGCTAATTTGAAACAAGATATTTGAGTAGATATCAATGAGGCTTATGTGATATTACATCAACTACAGATAACATGTTAATAAGATAAAATAGACATGTTATTTTCAGTCAGACAGGGAAAGGTACATTGTTGATATAAACTCATAGGGCCCTATCATGACATTCTAAGGTGCATCGTCACTCGTCAAAAGTCTATTCAAATTTAGTAGGATGTCCAGTTCACATTGGGAGGGGTTTCGTTCTCAAAAGTGGAGCGCATGGCGTAACAAGGTGTTCCTAGGTCTTTTAATCAGTCATATGGGTGTGTTTGGGGCGTAACATCATTTTAAACCAATGAGAATGACATCTGTCATTCCCTTTAACGGCGCAACGCGCGATATGTCAAATAAATGCATCGGTATTTTGGCATTCAACGGCGCATTTGAAGGAGGCTGCTTGCGAGACCGTATGGAATAGTCATTCTTAAACCATGCTTTACTAAAACCTAGCATAGCCTTCACGCATTTGCACTCGTCTATTATTTGAACTCATTGGCAAAGTGAAACTAACTTCACCAAGGAGTCAGTCAACGACAAGACAGTTATATGCAGTTACTTTCACTATTGACTGACAATGGGTTACCATCGAAAACATAGGTTGGAAAAAGCAACACTTACCCTAATGTTGCTCAAATGACTGAATAAAACAACATTTATCCTGCAGAGGAGTTGCTTATATCTCGTGACAGTGCATCTTCAGCTGTGCTCCATACGTGTCTCTCGCCTCTCCCCTAATCACTTTTAACCGTCATTACCAATTTGCAAATGATGGTGAATAACTACTCATCATGAGATGTACAGTATTTCGTAATATCTTTATTCTAATTATGTTTACCATTGTAATCATGCAATTTGTAATGCTTTGCATGGACGTGCGCTGGTGTGCGTTCATGAATGATAGAAGGATGGTGCGTGCACCTGCCAATATGACTGTTGACATGCGCTCTTAAAATAGCATATGAACAACTCGCCATTGACTTCTGACCAGGTTTAGGTGGTGTATGATAGCGATTTTTAGACAATGCGCCAGGTCCCTCCCTAGGTTGTTAATTGCCACACCCCTGGGCGCAATGCTTAAAAAATAAAGGTGCAAAATAACGAATTCAACTTCGCGCCGGTGAATAACGAACTTTACGCCATGCGCTGGTGACCCAAAATACAGCCCATAATGAACATTTAGCAAGCTGGTTTAACTGCAATGCGAACTTCGATACAGTAACTGTATCCCTTAATTAACACAACCCGGGGGGTGTTGCAGTCGGTACTGGCCCACTGCTCCACATTTTGTATCGTTAATTCGAATTGCGAATTGTCCGACACAATGAAAAGTTTGCTGAATGTCCGTGTTCCCTCAACCTTCAGTTGGCCACCCTGAAAGTAAGGCTTATATTGTCCTGTATGCGTTTGTGGTTTGCAGTTGCTGCAACCATGCTGGATGCCGTTCGTGTTCGTGTGTGCAAATAAAGTGTGTTTGTAAATAACGTTGTCCGTTCTTTGTATTTAGCTCCCGTATATAATAAACTGTAGCCGTAACGGGCAACCGCACCGTTACAAGGTGATGATGCTACCAGTTAGAACACTCTCAACCGCTGAAGTGTAGAAGGCCTTCATGATGGATGTAGAAACTTTGAATTTCCTTAGCTGACGAAGGAAGTATAGTCGTTGTCTGGACTTCTTCAGAACATGTTGAGTGTTAACAGTCCATGTTAAGTCTTCAGTAATGTGGACACCAAGGTATTTAAAACTTGTGACTCTCTCTACAGGTTGCCCGCTTATCATTATTGGGGTGTAACTGTAGTTCTGCTGCTTCCTTCTGTAATCCACTACCATTTCCTTGGTTTTATTGATATTCAGTGTCAAGCTGTTAGATTGACACCACTGTGCCACCTCATCAACCTGATCCAAGTAGAGCTGTTCATTGTTGTTACTAATCAGGCCCAAGATCACTGTGTCATCTGCAAACTTGATGATGGAGGTATGACTACTGTTGGCTTTGCAGTCATGTGTGTAGATGTTGTACAACAGTGGACTCAAAACACAGCCTTGGGGAGCACCAGTGCTGATGGTTAATGAGTCAGATGTCAGACCCCCCACTCTAATCACTTGTGAAAGGTTGGTGAGGAAGTAAAATATCCAGTGACACAGGGTGGTGTTCAGTCCTAAGGCCTTCATCTTTGTGACCAAGGTGAGAGGTACTATCGTGTTGAATGCTGAACTAAAGTCAATGAACAGCATCCTCACATAATTCCCATTCCCCTCCTCCAGGTGAGTTAAGGTGGTGTGCATGAGGTTTGAGATGGCATCCTCTGTAGACCTGTTGGCTCTGTAAGCAAATTGGAGGGGGTCGAAGGAGGCAGGGAGGGATGAGCATATAATGTTTTTCACAAGCTTCTCAAAACACTTCATCACTGTAGACGTCAGGGCTACTGGGCGGTAGTCATTCAGACATGATGGACTTTTGTTTTTCGGTACTGGAACAATAACAGACTGCTTGAGGCAAGTAGGAACTGTCTCTTGAGCCAATAATGTGTTAAAGATATAAGTGAACACAGGAGCTAACTGAGCAGCGCAGGATTTCAAAATCCTGTTAGAAATTCCATCCGGTCCAGCAGCTTTTCTACAATTAACCCTCCTAAAGGCATTGCTCACATCGACCTCAGAGACACAGAAAGGTGCATCCTCATTTGCTTCACATGCTGCAGCTAGTGCAAGATAGTCTGTGTTTTTCATGTCAAAGCGAGCATAAAAAGCATTTAGTTCATCAGGGAGGGCTTTACTCACATTCATCATAGGAGGGGACTTTCTTTCAAAGCCAGTGATGCTTCGGAGTCCTTTCCACACTCGTGCTGGATCACCCTCCAAGAAATCAGCTTCAACTTTGTCTCTATAGCGCCGCTTAGCATCTTTAATAGCTCTACGTAAACTATAAGATGCTGCTTTGTAATCCGTCATATCCCCTGAAATAAGCCCAGCATTATAAGTCATGGTGCGTGTCTTTAATGCCGTTCTCACTTCTCTATCCACCCATTGCTTCTGGTTAGGGAAGCTTCGGATCTTTACAGTTGGGATGATGGAATCAGTTAGCATATTGATGTAACTCAATGATACTTCCGTAAACTCATTGATGTCAGCAGAGTTCGTCTTGAACATCTCCCCCCCCTTACCTCACTTGTGATCAGCCATCAGCCATCCTTGTGTTTGGCCCTCATCTCACCTGAATCCCATCCCTACGACTGCCCTATCATCGCCTATTGCTGTCCTCCTGCCCGGATTCCTGGCCCGCGCAGCCTGGCGACCCACTACTTGCCCTATGACAACTCCTTATCCCCCTGGACAATTATATTTCCTTCACTGGACTATTTGAACTTTCTGGCACTAAATAGGATTCCTGCATTATCATACAGGATATCTAACCATCCCACCTCTTGTAACATACACCTCAGGTGGCTTTAAACACCATGTTCTATTCTTTACATCTAATTAACTTTTGCATTTATCATGTACTGTTCTGTAGCTGACCCAAGGCAGATGGGTCAGGCCCTTGAGTCGTGGATCTGCTCAAGGTTTCTTCCTATATGTATCTCCAATTCTAGGGAGTTTTTCCTCACCCCTGTTACTCATGTGCCTTCTTTTCTTTTCTCTGATTGTCTAACATTCTGTAAAGCGCCATGAGACAAGTGTAATGTTTTGGTGCTCTATAAGAGAGATTAAATTGAAATTGAAAATTGTTGGTGCAAAGCCTATTACTCAATAAAACCACCAACAACCACCAACATCTTTGCAAGCACATTTTTGTTGCTTCATCTCTGGCATGGAAAATTATTTTGTCTTTCAAGTTTATACAGAATGATTGATTATGTATGGGCAGCCAGAAGGAAGCTCTACTGTGAGCTCCACAAATGCTCTGGAAAATGTAGCTTCTGTAAATGCTACTTTACATTAATACACAGGATTAGATGTTAAAATCCCTTGTGCCAAAATCCAAGGTAAAAACACATTCAGAAGCCCCTGCTCAAGTTTAACTTTAAAAAGCACACTACCCACAAATCCGCCACCAAATGGTCACAAGCACAATGCAAATGGCCTATCCAACAGCAGTAGCCTATATAGTATGCGGCATGTCATTGGGGTTATCAAGTGGGCACCCTCATTCACCGATGTTTCGTTAAGTTAGGCCCACGACACCTCATGAAGGCTTAACAGTGAAACCAGCGTCCTGGAGACACTCCCCTCCATGCTACCACCATATTACCACATTGAAATATCCAATACTCAAAATACTCTTAACCAGCCCAGGCATGGTCTAAGTTGGCTAGGTCGGTCCGTCCCGTTGATGTGGACTGAACCATAAACCATAAAGAACCTTAGCCAAGTACCATCACCCTAGGCACAGCCCATCACAAACACAAAACAAATTAGCCAGTTAGCTTAGCCCATTATCAGGCCCCATCCCAAACACAAAACAAATTAGCCAGCAGTTAGCAGTTAGCTTACGCCCCATGCTGCCCCATATTACCACAACAAGCATCCAAATACCCTTAACCAACCTAGGCATGGTTTAACCCTTAGAACCCGATTGACGCAAAGTGCGTCAAAAAACACACCCTTTCTTCTCTGTTACATTGCTCCGGAACGGTTCATCGCAGCGAGATGAAACCTTTATTGCACGGCAGAGCAGAAGTGGGGCTTTCCAACGAGACTACACACTTGTCTGTACGATCAAGTATGAAAATTAAAAAAAATCATGAAATTAAATCAAATTGCATCATATTTACAGTCTATACTTCCCTGCGTTCACCTGCACACACATTACTCTAGTTTGAATTACTCGCGAACCCGTGATCGCATCGATATGGCAAGCATATCAGATGAAAGAGGAGAAACAGGGCTATCCATTGGTACCATGTTTATCGACCCTTCTGGCTTATAAAACCAGACGAAGTGAATGCAAAATAATAACGTCATGTACACAAACCAACGCAGCACACTCATTACTCTCGTTTGAATTACTCGCGGACCCGTGATCGCATAGATATACCACGCATGTCAGATGAAAGAGGAGACACGGAGCTATCATTTGATACCACGTACATCCTTCTGGGTTATAAAACAGACGAAGTGACAGCAAAATAATAACTTCATATAGCTGGACTTACCCCACGTTTTTGTCTGTTCTTGTGGCAAAGCATGTTTATAATCCAATGCTATCATGTGTTTCTCTATGGCAAAGCATGTTCATATTCCGGTTTTGAGATCCTAGCAAATTCCTGCATGGCATCCAATTCAAGGCTCACATTGCATCCCAATTTGTTCAACAAATAAACACCTTTTTTGCCTTTACTTTGTTCATGGCAATGCAGTAAAGAGTTATAAAATTATTATGACTGCATACACACAGGCACGCAGGCTAACACGCAACCTCGGGTCAAGTCAGGTCAGATCAGTTCGTGTCACAGATATGGAGCGCAGAAAGGTCATTTTTCATCACTAAATAAAAAATGGCATTTATTTCCGTAAATCACACAGCAAATATTTCTGTAAATTGCTCAGCCCCAGAGTATCCCTCCAACATGGCAATTATATTGCCCAATTCAGGACAGTCTGCCCTACACACACATGAAATGCATGTAGAGCTGTGAGCTTGCTGTGGTGAGATACATGTCGAAATATAAGAATTTTTATAATACACTTTTTATATTTTAATTCTTCAAAAATCTAAATAAAATCAATGCTAGTATTAATACATGAAATGATGACAGATCTGAATAGCCTAGACTCTCCTGAAGAAAACAATATATAATATATGTGTGTGGCACTTACAATGACCAGAATAAATCCTTATGAATAAAGGTAGTGAAAATGCCCTAAAAACAGCTTAGGGTTCTAAGGGTTAAGTTGGCTAGGTCGGTCCGTCCCGTTGATGTGGACTGAACCATAAACCATAAAGAACCTTAGCCAAGTACCATCAACCTAGGCACAGTCCATCACAAACACAAAACAAATGAGCCAGTTAGCTTACCTTAGCTTGCGCCCCAGGAAGGGTAACTTCTCCTTACCCACGACCAAAACAAATGAGCCAGTTAGCTTACCTTAGCTTGCGCCCCAGGAAGGGTAACTTCTCCTTACCCACAACCATTCGCTTGCCCGTTCTGCTGCTAAGGACATGTTACTAACCACCTGCCTTAGACTTCGACCACAAATGCCCAATTCAGACAGCAAGCCAATAGCAGATCTGGCCACAAACCCACGTGCACCGATTTCAATAGGCCTTAATCGTGCACTCCAACCTCGCTTAGCTGCCTCCTCTGCTATTTCAGTATATTTAGCTCTCTTCAGCTCATTGGCCACTTCCACTCTGTCTTCCCAAGGAACAGTGAGTTCAATGAAGTAAACTATCTTCTCTGAATCCGACCATAGAATTACGTCAGGACGTAGCTTAGTACTCACTATATGTGGAGGTACCGCCATCTGCTGGCCAAGATCAACCTTCATTTCCCAGCCCGCCCCATTTTTCAACTGGCCGGTTTTGCACCTGGCCTTCGCGGAACAAGGTTTATCCCCCTGACGTACAAAGTTAATTTGCCTTACCCCTTTACTAGCTGCTAATGAATTGACTTCTCTTCTTTTATCCTCTATTGCCGCTGCCACACATTTCAATACCTGGTTATGACGCCACGTATACCGCCCCTGGGTGAGACTTACCTTGCATCCTGATAGGATATGGTGGAGACTGCCCACACACGAGCAAAGTATGCATTTATCATCCTCACCAAACCATTGACTTAAATTCTTGGGAGATGGGAGCACATCATATGTAGCACCTAACATAAATCTGATCTTACTAGCTTCCATGCCCCATAGATCTTTCCATTTAATCTGTCTTTTTTCCACCCCTTCCCAGTTCACCCACTGCCCTTGTTTTGCCTGCGACACTGCCTTAGTACATCTTACAGCCTCCTCCTGTCTATGCATTTCCTCCACTACCATTTTCCTCTTTTCTCCTGCAGAAGCCTTACTCCACAAGGGTTTACTTGCACCCACCCCTAGACCCCCCCACCCGTGCTGCACATGGCCCATTATATCTCTATGCTTCAATGCTGATTGAGCTTGCTTAACTGCCTGCTCTGGGTTCCACTTCCTCCCTGCATTAACTGAGGGTGCAACTTTCCTCACCACTGGGTCCTTGGACTGAGTAAGAGTCAATTCCAATCTAGCCTTAGCACACTTAAATTCCTCTGTCAGACTAGATATTGGCAACTCTACAATACCCTTCCCATACAAGGCTACACTGCTTAAGCAGCGTGGGACTCCGAGCCATTTTCTGACAAAGGAGTTGATCATTTTTTCCAACCTCTCTACCTTTGACAGAGGAACTTCATAAACTGTCAATGGCCACATTAGCCGAGGCAACAAACCAAACTGCAAACACCACAGCTTGAGCTTACCTGGCAGCCCCGACTTGTCAATTTTTGCAATACCTTGCCTAGTGACCTGTCTCAAGTCTTCAACCTGTGATTTATCACTAAGGCTTGCATCATACCACCTTCCCAGGCTCTTCACTGGTTTCTCCAGAACTGTGGGAATCACCTCCTTATTTATAGCAAACTTCTTATCTGTTACCTTCCCTTTAATAATTGAGAGACTCCTAGACTTACTTGGTTTCACCTTCATTCTGGCCCATTGCAGATTACTATTTAACTTACCCAGCAACCTGTTGGTGCATGGAACGGTTGTCGTCAAGGTTGTCATGTCGTCCATGAAAGCCCGAATCGGGGGGAGGCGTGGCCCTCCCTGCAACTTCTCCCCGCCCACTACCCATTTTGAGGCCCTAATAATGACCTCCATTGCCATTGTAAAAGCAAGTGGGGAGATGGTACATCCGGCCATGATTCCTATCTCAAGTTGTTGCCAACCTGTGGTGTAATCAGCTGTAGTAAAACATAATTGAATATCCAGAAAGTATGCTTTTACTAGGCTTTTAATGCTACCTGGGATTCTGAAATAATCAAAGGCCTCCCACAACAGACTATGCGGCACAGACCCAAAAGCATTAGCCAAATCCAAGAACACAACGTGCAGGTCTCTCTTCTCACGCTTTGCTAATTGAATTTGGTGCCAAATCATGCTGGTATGCTCTAAGCACCCGGAGAAGCCAGGAATTCCAGCTTTTTGCACCGTGGTATCAATTAGTTTATTCCTTTCAAGGTAATTTGTCAGTCTCCGTGCCACCACACTAAAGAAAACCTTCCCTTCAACGTTCAGTAGACTAATTGGCCTAAATTGATTAATCTCCACTGCGTCCTTTTCTTTGGGAATAAATATTCCCCCAGCCCTCCGCCAAGCCTTGGGAATACTCTGCTTTTTCCAAACTATCTTCATTAATTGCCATAAAAATCTTAAAACATCTGGTGCACTCTTATACAACCGGTAGGGCACTCCATTAGGTCCCGGGGCTGAAGAGGCCCTTGCACGTTTTATTACTTCTTGCACCTCTTTCCACCTTGGTGGACTATCGTCGCATTGGCTACTTAATTCACCAATAGGTGGGATATCAGCAGGAAGTACCATCTCCCTGAACCTCTCCCTATCTTTGTGCACTCCCTCTAAATACTCCTCAAGCTTCTGCTTAGGTTCCAAAAGACTACCACTCTTCTGCATTACGAATAAAGACTTAACAAACTTAAATGGGTCTTTATAGAATGCTAGTCGGGCTCGTGATTTCTTCTTCCTATTTTTCCTAATATTTTCAGCTCTTCTTAGCACTACTAACCGCTCCCTCACATCTGCCTGTAGACAGTCAATACCTTCCTTCTCATCATCTGTAGCTTTTCTCCACTGCTTCTTAAGCTGCCTCCTCTCCTTGATAAGTTTATCTATCTCCTGCTGGCGCCTAGATTTAACTACCTCATGTAGCCGTTTTATCCTTCTCTCAATAGTCCCAAATCTTTCCTTACCATAGCTATAAATAATGTCTCCCATTTTCTCTAATTTGCTTTCAGCCGTCCCCTTGAGCTGACCCAGGATACTGACCAAATCACTATTAACATCTTCCCACATTCTACATTCTGCTGCGCCTGGCCATCTAACCCCAGGCCTATGACCATTAATCTTCTCCCTCCTTGGCTGACTGGCCTCTCTCTCTGCCTCAGTGCTAGAACTTACCTCAACAACAGGGGTACTGATGTCCTGCGAACTGTGGGTTTCTTCCTGTCGCTGGACTTCAACCGACTGACTTGATGCACTTCTTAAGAAATAGCTATCAATGCGGGGACCCTGTGTTCCCTCTACCAAGCACTTCTTTTTCCCTTGATGAATTTTCAGGCCCTTTAGACTTGTAACCTTCTGCCAACCACACACACACATCTGCAGCTTTTTCTCAGTTTTCTCTGAACTAGTGGCTTCCACAAACATGTTTTCCTTACTCGTAATCAAATTCGTTCCAGGGTCAGTAACCATGTCTATCACAAGTGAGTCATCTTCCGCCCCTGCTCTCGCTGACTCTAGGGGTATTTTTTCATTATGTCGTACTGTAGCTTAGTAGGGTGCAGCCCATAGCTTAGTGAAGCCTGGGCTACTGCCACAATGAGCTGCTAACCCATTGTAGCCCCGGCGGGGTCTATTCCCTCCTGTCAGCCGTCTTTCCGTGCTGTCACAAGGTCTTTCCCTAGTTGCCAGCTGCCCTATTCACAGCAGTCACTAGCCTACGCTAGCTTCAGCATTACATTAATACACAGGATTAGATGTTAAAATCCCTTGTGCCAAAATCCAAGGTAAAAACACATTCAGAAGCCCCTGCTCAAGTTTAACTTTAAAAAGCACACTACCCACAAATCCGCCACCAAATGGTCACAAGCACAATGCAAATGGCCTATCCAACAGCAGTAGCCTATATAGTATGCGGCATGTCATTGGGGTTATCAAGTGGGCACCCTCATTCACCGATGTTTCGTTAAGTTAGGCCCACGACACCTCATGAAGGCTTAACAGTGAAACCAGCGTCCTGGAGACACTCCCCTCCATGCTACCACCATATTAACACATTGAAATATCCAATACTCAAAATACTCTTAACCAGCCCAGGCATGGTCTAAGTTGGCTAGGTCGGTCCGTCCCGTTGATGTGGACTGAACCATAAACCATAAAGAACCTTAGCCAAGTACCATCACCCTAGGCACAGCCCATCACAAACACAAACACAAAACTGCACTAAATGGTCAAAAAACAGCTAAGCTATTGAAAAGCTATCTGCTTCAGAAAAATAGCTAGGCTACCACCAAGCTACTGAGAAATGTAGTTAAGCTACTGCCCATCACTGAGTAAATGCATTCAAAAAGGTGTAAACTGTCAAAACCTGTCAGATTTTGGGAGATTCTGAAATGACTATCGCAAGAAGATAATACGCATATATTATCGCATTGTATCACTTAAGGAAACGCTGACCATTCGCAATTGTGCTTTGTTGGACTTCGACAATTATTGCTTTTACATTGTTGCTTGCTATCTAGAGCATGTACTGTATGCTCAGCTTTGTTTGTTTGTTTACTGGTGCCGTCATCAATTGTCCTAAATTAAATGTCCTGCACTTGCATCCAGTTTGCCTTGTTTTCTGCTGCTCTCTCCAAAATGTGCGCTTATGTCCAGGGCTGTACTGGCCATCTGGCATACTGGGCATTTTCCCGGTGGGCCTACACACTTCTGGGCCAAATCGCCAATGTAATTATAATTTAAGCTAGTCCGACCAATATATTTTTTAGTTTGTGTTTGATGACAGTGCTGGCCCTCAAAGGGCCGACAGCGGTCCACTGGTTAATTTTCCATAGTGACACTGGCATAGCCCAATCAAATCTCTTCATTTTTTTGGCTGCGGCGCTTTTAAAGAGCTGCAGCGACCCTTTGGTTCATTTTCCATACTCGCGCTAATACAACGCCGGCTGTGACAACAAAATCATACCTGCGTTCTGTTACTAGAGTTTTCTCTGTCTATGATCTGCAGCGTTTCTCAAACTATGAGCCTCCTCAATGAGTAGGCCTAGATTGCGGAGCCACAAATTTAATTTACGCCCGGCTTCTTTCTGTTTGCAGCACAATTGAATGATATTATGGAACCGCGGAACGAAAGAAAGAAAAATAGCCTAAACTAATAGTTTCCCCAATCAGGAAATACTTCTTAATTTGGTGTCATCAAATATAGAGGCATAAAATTATGTTGTAGTGGTAGGAGTGCACATTCAACTAACCACTGTAACATGGGTAGGTTAGAAACAGCAATATATATATATTTCTTTTGTAAAAACAAATGAAGTGGACTCTTGTAACTGTCCATGAAAACACCATTAACATTGCAGCAACTGCACGAAAATCAGAGGTAGCTGGAGTGAACGCAGAATGTGGGCTGTTGTTGCGCAAAGAAATAAATGAGGGAAATGATATGCATCTCTGTTATTAACGTGAAATATGTCTGCATGCAGGGTAGTATGAAGCAGTGAAGTGATAACCATATGCAGGTAACCAATGGTCACGTCACCTAGCTTGACAGAAGACTAGCCTTGCTTGCTCTGTTAAGGTGCTGTCCCTCCCAAACTGCGTTAAAATGAAGAATTTAAAAAAATCCCGGGGGAACAACCCCCCAGACCACCACTTAGGCCTATATGATCCACAATATTAAGCAAAATAGTCAAAATGTCAATCAAATATCAATAATAAAAAATAAACAAAAAACATAAATATACAAATCATAACTCTAGGAATTAATTAATTATTTAAGTGTAAGCTGATCCAAAACTATCACTGGAACACAGAACACTAGGCAACTCATGGCATGAAATGCATGCATATTTTAGGTGGACTGTCTGCAGGGAATGTGTCTGACCAATCATGGTACAGTAGGTGTGGGCCGCCTGGGCCAAAAATGCCAGGGCCGATGTTTTGTCCCAATCCAGCCCTGCCTACAGCTTCCACAGGTGACTAATATATATATATATATATATATATATATACAGCGGGGAAAATAAGTATTGAACACGTCAACATTTTTTTCAGTAAGTATACTTCCAATGAGGCTATTTGCATGAAATTTTCACCAGACATTAGTATTAACTCAGATAATCCACCCATATAAAAAAATCCAAACATTAAAGTCCATAGGTAGAGTTATGTGCAATAAAGTGGAATGACACAGGAAAAAAGTATTGAACACGCCTGCTGAAATTTCTTAAATACTTTGTGGAAAAGCCTTTATTCGTAATGACAGCTTCAAGGTATTTCCTGTATGATGAAACTAATCAGTCAGAGTATTCTGGTGTGAGTTTGGCCCATTCTTTTAAACAGATAGTCCTTTAATATTGAAGATTTCAGGGGTCCCTCTTGTAAATCCTGATCTTTAGTTAACTTCCAAAACTGTTCAATTGAATTGAAGTCAGGGCCTTGATTTCCTTTCTCTGAAACCAATTGAGAGTTTCCTTTGCTGAATGGTTAGGATCATTGTCCTGCTGGAAGGTCTAGCCATGTCTCATCCTCATCATCCTGGTGGATGTAAAGATTCTCCCAGAAAAAAATGACTCCATTCATCATTCCTTCAACTGTATGAAGTCTGCTAGTACCATGAGATGAAAAACAGCCCACACCATGATGCCACCACCTCCAAACCTCACTGTTGGTAGGGTATTTTTAGGGTGATGCACAGTGCCATTTCTCCTCCAAATGTGGTGTGTAGTATGACATCCGAAAAGTTACATTTTTAACCAGAATACATTCTCTCAGTATTGCATAGGATTGTCCAAATGTTGTGTAGCAAACTTTCAACGAGGTTTGACATGTTTTTCTTCAGCAAAAGAGTCATGCGGGATGAGCGTGCGTAGAGGCCATGGTGGTGGAGTGCATTACCTATGATTTTCTCTGTAAAAATTGTACCTGCTGCCTCCAAGTCTTTCTGGAGCTTTCTCTGAGTGGTCCTTGGATCTTCGGCTACACTTCTGACTATCCTTCTGACTTCCTGGTCAGAAATCTTGCAAGGAGATCCTGTGCATGGCCAGTTGATGATGCATTGATGTTCCTTCCACTTGCAGATAATGGCTCCAATACTGCTTGCTGGATGATTCAGAAGTTTTGAAGTGCATCTGTAACCAGTTCCATTGATATGTTTTGCAACAATAAGGTTGCAAAGGTCTTGGGAGGGCTCTTTGCTTTTGCCCATCATGAAATGTTTCTTGTGTGACACCTTGGTAACAAAAAACCTTTTTATAGCCCACCAGTATGTACTAACCCAGTTTATATCAATTTGCACAGATAGGAGGGATTATTTCTCTAAATACTTATAGATTCCAGTTTGTTCCTTGCCATTCCTTGCCTTTGTGTACTGCTTTTTCTTAGTGTGTTCAATACTTTTTCTCTGTGCCATTCCACTTTTTTACTCATAACTCTACTTTTAGACATTAATGTTTGGATTTTTATATATGTGTGGATTAACAAAGTTAATACTAATGTCTGGTGAAAATTTCATGCGAATAGCCTCACTGGAAGTATACTTACTGAAAAAAATGTTGACGTGTTCAATACTTATTTTCCCCGCTGTATATAGTTTTTTTTATTAATATTAATTGATTTCAAGTAATATAGTAAAAACACTTCAGAAATGATCTCTTACACAACCTTACAGAGGTGATTTCATTTCCCTGAGGTTAAAAACTTGCTCTTTTGTGCTGTTTGGAGGGGGGTTAAAAAACATGTGCCAAGTTACCTGGAGATGAGTTTATGTGATAGTTACATGTTTGTACCTTAAACACTGGGACCATAACTACAAGAAATCATTAAGTTGTTGGTGGCTGGTGCATGTGGACCCCTCCTATCCCGTGGACAATCAGGGAGTGAGGTATGTGCTGACTATCGTATAGCCTACATACAGAGCTTAACTTTGTGCCCAGGAACCTCTGAATTTGATCCTAACCTGCAGGACCTGTAGAGTGTGCTGTCACATCTAGCATTGACATTAACTGTGAAGGGAGATGTTCAAAAAGAGAATGAATGTGAATAAATTAACTGGTAACACTGTATGTTTTGGTCAGATTGATATTAAGATTAATTTTAGGGCTATGGTTTGAATGATGAAATTACATAGTAAATGTGAAGCTACTTATGCTCATGGACAACAATTGAATGTATTGCCTATTTTGCCTGTGCAGCATGTCACTTATATTCACTTTGAGTTATGATAACAGTAATTGTTTCAATTACAGTTTTTTTCAATCGCTAACAAACGCTTAGCCATACTTCAGATACTTTTTCTAAACTCTTAACACAGACTCACACCTACAAAACACAATTGGCCAAATGGATAATTTTCTTCTCAAAAACACATTTTGTTAAATATATACTAACACATCTTTCTCTGCACACACTAACTGACTCAAAATGAAATTGTTCTGTCAAAGAATAACATTTGTTTTCACTTCACAATGTACATGCAGTCAATCAAAGTACACCAGGGGCCTGTTGCACAAAAGCAGAATTAAGACATCCGGGATAAGTTACTGAGCTGCGCTCAATGAATCCGAAACAAGTGCGTACAGGCTTAATTGGTTGCACAACGAGCAAGCAGGATGAGCAGACACGGATTCATCAAGCCAGGTGAAACCAAGGGGGCAGGCGAATGTTCGGAGAGCGTAGACACTATGGCGAAAATGAGGCTAAATAGTAGACCAGTTCACCTAGCCATCCCCATTGAAGCCCATTCAATTTTGGCGCCACTTTGACATCAAATATCGTTACAGCTGAAGCGTTTTAAGCCTTTATATGAACTTTTTCTATTTCCGGAGTAATACAACATTGTGTGATTGGCGTCATAACCTCGTAACTGACTTACAGACTGAGTAATAAACTTTTTTCCGAAATCAATGCTAAAGTGACGTAATAAGCATACAGCCAGAGCGGGTGAAAGCGTCGCACAGGAGCAAAATAACCGTATTCTCTGGATAAGAACGAAAGCATCGGAGCACAACATTTCAGCGAAGTTTTGATGGATTGACAGTAGCCTAGGCTATGAATGTAGCGAGTGCTGTTTATATTAAATCACATTTATCTACGAACAACTAGGACATTTAGAACAGTAATGTAGACATGGTGGTAACGAAGTAAGTGGCTACATACCCAATCTCTCGGTGCAGCTATCACAAGAGTTACACAAGTCAGAATACGTGCCTACGTTACATTTACGTCCCCTGAGCCTGCGCAGAAAGCCTCGTCGACCAACAGGAAACGGTTGAAATTTGCTTCACCCGCCTCGATTGACGTCTACGTGATGACTCTGTCCATATCTTTTACTGTCTATGGGTGAAACCTATCCTGGATAAGTGCGCGCTCACGGCTCCCTCAAATAGACCCCGCCACCGATCACAGATTCACTGATTCACCATGGCAACTAGAGCGGCTTCATTGCTTCTTCTACGGTGTGAAGTAGGTAGTGATAGCCTTTTCACAACAGCAACAAACAGCAACACCTCTGTTTAGGAGAATATTGCAACTAGTTCCGCGACCACCACACGCGAAATGGTTAGGCACTCCCGTGACGTCACATTGTCGCATGACAGGTCGGGAATGGCGAGTATGTAAAAGTTATTTAATGATCACAAACGTTTAAATAATGACAGTGGGTCTAGGTATATGTGATAAAAATGTGTAGTGGGCAGTGGAAAAATTATTGGTTTCCGTTTGTGGTGACTGCTGACTGAGATAAGGGATGAGATTAAATAGATCCTGGAACATAGCCTGGTCTGGAGCAGGCTAGCTCCACAGAATAAATCGCCATGGTAACTTATACCAACATATCCTGCTGCCCCCTATCCCGCTTTTGTGCAACTGGATCACGGATAAATTGAGCCAGGATAACCAAGATATCCCGGCTTAATCCCTTATCCTAGTTTTGTGCAATAGGCCCCAGGTTTCAAAATTCTGGCTATGGTTGACATTACAAAAACGGCATAGACTTTTATGTTTCAGTTTTACAGGTATTTGCATGCAAAACATGCAATCCACCGTTTTTACACTACATTTCTTGGTTGGGAACAAGTAATGTTCACATTCAAAAGCATTCCAGTAAAAAGCAAATCAGTTTTTACTACAGGGGGTACAGTAGAAATACTGTTTAAAGTATGATAGAACAGAAAAAGTTTTACAGTATTGCTTACAGTGAACAAAATATCCATGAAACACATAAGAGCATTCTGAACAAAAAAAACAACAGCAAAAAGCCCAGATAAAAGGGGGGGCGGGGTACTAAAAAAAAGCACAAAAATACTGTACCTAATCTCTGCGATCTTCAGGGTTAGGCCACATGTT
Organism: Alosa pseudoharengus; assembly: GCF_046254945.1. Lineage (NCBI taxonomy): Eukaryota > Metazoa > Chordata > Actinopteri > Clupeiformes > Clupeidae > Alosa > Alosa pseudoharengus. Next base: position 331,773 of record NW_027468837.1, read on the forward strand.
TTCATCAACATCGCATCTGATATTACAGTATCCAAGGTGATGGGATACTGTAATATCCCTCCAACATGGCAATTATATTGCCTGATTCAGGACAGTCTGCCCTACACACACATGAAATGCATGTAGAGCTATGAGCTTGCTGTGGTGAGATACATGTCAAAATATAAGAATTTTTTTTTTTTTTTTAATTCTTTAAAAATCAAAATAAAATCCATAATACATGACATTATGGCAGATCTGGATAGCCTACACTCTGCTGAAAAAAACAATATATAATATGTGTGTGTGGCACTTACAATGACCAGAATAAATCCTTATGAATAAAGGTAGTGAAAATGCCCTAAAAACAGCTTAGGGTTCTAAGGGTTAAACTATCCAACTGTTTAACTGTTTAGCCATTCCAACTGTCAATTGTCATCAACTATGACAGAGACTTTCTAATGTGGAGACACAGCACTCAAAAAATACTCCATAGAAATGCATGGGGCTAGTTTGTCACGCCAATATGGCCGTTGTCTACACATAATCCACCCCTTCCTCGGCAAAACGTCGACATGTGAATACATTGAGCCAATCATGTGGTGTGATGTGAATACATTGAGCCAATCATATGGTGTGTTGTGAAGACATCGTGCCAATCATGTGTTGTGATCTCGCCGCTGGAGCAAGATTGGTGTCGTGAAGCCTTGCGCACGCGCAGTTCAACCCAAAGACTGTGCCCGAAGAGTGCCCATAAATCGTTGGTATATGGCCGCCGAGTGGAGGGACTTGCCTAAAAGGACTTTGACTATGACTCCTTCCAACTGTCTCCTCTGCCCACAATTGTTTCAAAATAAAAGTCCTGACTACAATAATTCAATATTAAATAATTTAACTATTTAACTCCTCAACTATTTAACAGTTCAGCTATTCCAACTGTCAGTTGTCATCAACTATGACTCCTGCCAACTGTTTCAAAATAAAAGTCCTCACTACAATAATTCACTATTAAATAATTCAATATTAAATAATTTACCTATTTAAACTATCCAACTATTTAACTATTCAGCCATTCCAACTGACAGTTATCATCAAATATGCCTCCAACCAACTATAATAAACCAACCTAACAACCAACATAGCAACCATTGCATCACAGCGTCTATCGTAATGCCTCCAATTATCACCACTTTCGTTCGAAAATTCTAAAACAACGATGTTTTTCAATGCTTCAAAATAACATTTGATAAATGAACCTTACATTTTTCAGTAGCCATAGGTGTGTAGATTTGAACAAAATCTGTTTTGGTTCTTAACCCTTAGAACCCGATTGACGCAAAGTGCGTCAAAAAACACACCCTTTCTTCTCTGTTACATTGCTCCGGAATGGTTCATCGCAGCGAGGTGAAACCTTTATTGCACGACAGAGCAGAAGTGGGGCTTTCCAACGAGACTACACACTTGTCTGTACGATCAAGTATGAAAATTAAAAAAAATCATGAAATGAAATCAAATTGCATCATATTTACAGTCTATACTTCTCTGCGTTCACCTGCACACACATTACTCTAGTTTGAATTACTCGCGAACCCGTGATCGCATCGATATGGCAAGCATATCAGATGAAAGAGGGGGCACAGGGCTATCCATTGGTACCATGTTTATCGATCCTTCTGGCTTATAAAACCAGACGAAGTGACTGCAAAATAATAACGTCATGTACACAAACCAACGCTGCACACTCATTACTCTCGTTTGAATTACTCGCGGACCCGTGATCGCATAGATATGCCACGCATGTCAGATGAAAGAGGAGACTCAGAGCTATCATTTGATACCAAGTACAAGTAAAACAGACAGCAAGTGACAGCAAAATAATAACTTCATATAGCTGGACTTATCCCACGTTTTTGTCTGTTCTTGTGGCAAAGCATGTTTATAATCCAATGCTATCATGTGTTTCTCTATGGCAAAGCATGTTCATATTCCGGTTTTGAGATCCTAGCAAATTCCTGCATGGCATCCAATTCAAGGCTCACATTGCATCCCAATTTGTTCAACAAATAAACACCTTTTTTGCCTTTACTTTGTTCATGGCAATGCAGTAAAGAGTTGATAATTATTATGACTGCATACACACAGGCACGCAGGCTAACATGCAACCTCGGGTGAAGTCAGGTCAGATCAGTTCGTGTCACAGATATGGAGCGCAGAAAGGTCATTTTTCATCACTAAATAAAAAATGGCATTTATTTCCGTAAATCACACAGCAAATATTTCTGTAAATTGCTCAGCCCCAGAGTATCCCTCCAACATGGCGATTATATTGCCCGATTCAGGACAGTCTGCCCTGCACACAAATGAAATGCACGTAGAGCTGTGAGCTTGCTGTGGTGAGATACATGTCGAAATATAAGAATTTTTATAATACACTTTTTATATTTTAATTCTTTAAAAATCAAAATAAAATCAATGCTAGTATTAATACATGAAATGATGGCAGATCTGAATAGCCTAAACTCTCCTGAAAAAAACAATATATAATATATGTGTGTGGCACTTACAATGACCAGAATAAATCCTTATGAATAAAGGTAGTGAAAATGCCCTAAAAACAGCTTAGGGTTCTAAGGGTTAACGGGAGCATTTACTGCCTGAAATATCCGATTTTGTTTACCACGCTCAGAGGTTAGTGCTGGCCTGGAGGGTCGCCTATTTACGCCCGTTTCAACGGTTAGACCGAGAATTCGCGAGAGAAGCGGGGTCTGTGTTGTGTCACGTTGCGTTAATATTTATTTTCATTGGGCATGGTAGTAGGCCGAGTTAGGCCTATAGGCCTAAATCAACATTGAATTAGTTATTGGATGATATTAAAAAGAATCAGAATTATTTGTGGTTGAGCTAGAAATTTCCACTTGGTGATCAAAACGTTTTGGATTTCATGTTGACCGTGACTTCAGAGCATTGTTACATTGTGTCAGTGTATAGTTAGCTAGCCTAGTCTTTAGATTTGTCTTACAAATCTAAACCACATGCTCACGTTAATCTAATGGGCTTTGAGACATCTGTTTTGTCTTGTGACAAAGTCTCCTGGTTCAGTTGTTCCCAGTTTCATAGAAACGAGGGTGTTACATTTGCAGTAGCCTATGGCTATGGATACATTACTTGGGCTTAGGAAGCAAAAAAAAAATGAAACCCTACAGCAAGTAGCCTGCCTTGGTAGGGACGTTTAAATCTTGTAAATCTGACATCAAATCAACTGAAACACTTCAAATAAACGTTCAAATAAATCCCAGAGTTCGGTTTCGTTAAGGTTGCATTATTTACCTAATTTATCTGCATTGGATGACTTTTTTTACTGGAAGGGACCGAAATCCTATTTTTAACCGATTTCCTAACGTTTCGGGCCTACCCGGGCGCGCCCTTTTCCTCCTCTCTCAGGTTTAAGGATTTTAAGGCTATTCGCATAGACTACTCAATGGTGCTATTTCACACGCATTATAGCGACCCCCACTCACCGGGGCTAGGTGGAAGGTGTTACAGTAATAGCCGATTGGCGTAGCCTACAGTGGACTAGGGCTGTCAAAATTGCTCAAAAATTACGTTCGAATTTTCCCTCTAAAATAAATACATGTATTCAAATATATTGGAATATCTAGGCTATATTATTTGCGCATTATGTCAACTTTTTGGAAACTTTTGAATTAACTGAAAGAAGATACATATTTTACGTTAGTTTTGGAAGTTTATTTTTACGTAGCCTACAATGGCCAGTTCTGACAAAGCCGAAATTACTCCTTTTGAAACAACGAGTGTAGGCCACGCGTTTGTATGGTTATATTGCTTGACAGGGGGGGATCCCAAGCAGCTTTCAGCCATAAGGCTACTTTGACAACATTTCCTAATTCACCCGACACTAATATTCAAAATGTTGAAAACTATTTCGGCATAGCCTATAAGCAGTTTAATTAAATGTAATGTTAGTTGTAAACAAACGGGCTACTTGGTGAGGCTTGGCCTCACAGATGCGCTCGTGCCTTTTATAGGCCTATTAACTGACCGCCCGATTCACGTTGGCGCAGGGGGGGGCGCATCAGACATTTGTGCCCAGGGGTCTATGAATTGTTAATCCGGCCCTGCCCCCAACAAATCACACCTTTCCACCTCTGTGACAGCTTAAAAGAAGTCGAGAGGACTCACAGACCTATTCACAAACAGGGTTTGTGGCATTTCGCCATGTTTTGAAATCCTATGCAGCTACAGGAGCTTCCAATCATGAGGAAGCAATTTTGCATTGTAGGCATAACTAACATGCAATAACGCCACCAACAACCAGGCTACTCATTGTCAACATGTAAATTAAATGTAACGTTATTGTGAATCAAATTAAAATGTTCTCCTCTTGCAAACGTAGGCATAGGCATAGTAACAGATTAATTTAATAGATACTGCATCAATCCGTATGTTTCATTAGGCTACTAGGCTATTTGTTTTGCCTTACTCTTGATTCATTTCGGCTAGGCCTTTTTATTCAGTTATTCATCATCTTCCGTCCTTGTGTAGCGCACGCATTCTCAGACCTGTCATCTGTCACTCATCATCGTAAGGGAGGTGTTTGGAATCATTCCCGCGTTACAATCATCAGCTAATCAAGATGGTCACTTCAGTCAAGCTCGTGCATGAGTAATGACGTTATCCATAGCAACGAAGACTCACTCTTAGTTTAGGAGTTGTCATTTTTCCTTACTTAGAGTAGGTCTGAAAGGCTTTGTGAATAACTTAATAAGAGAAACTCCAAGCTAAAATCTTTTATTGCTATTTAGGAGTACTCCTAGTGGTAAGATAAAAGGCTTTGTGAATATGGCCCCTGGTGTCTAACCCAATGCATAGCCCATTTACACAAAATAATGGTCGAATATTACTGATAATATTTCATTGTTATTTAAGAACATGCAGTGCGCGTAGGGCACCAAAAACATCTTGCTCGTAAAAAATCATCATACCACACATTTAATAAGGCTTCTGTTGAAGAATTTTATATAAAGCCATGCGCTTACAGTAGCCTAATCCTCCTGTCCCCGCTACCACAGCTGTGTGAGCGCGTCCCTGGATAGTGTGGCATGCTCACGCGTTATGTCTCCTTCTTGCAAACTTGACCTATAGCGCAACCATTTACGTCTTCATAAAATAACAACTTGCCAGATATGCCGTCATAGCTTTGGGCTTCATTCAGCATGTTGTTCTTCCACTGGAAATTACTCTTCTACATTTGCTGCCTGCTGCATCCTTTCTGTTTTTATTGTTTAGAAAACGTTTGAGGTCTTGAGTTAATGCATTATACATTGTTTGCTGGTAACCCACCACAAATAGCCTACAGATTCTTGCGTGCGTACATTCTCTATTCTCTCCAAAATGTGCCCGTTCTATAGGCTGGCCAAGTGCGTAATTCTGCGGCATAAAGCAGATGTATTTGTTCATTGCACAGAAAAATAAAAAATAACCTGTCAACCAGTCAATTGACTACATTGCAGTCAAGAAGTAGGGCAAATTCATTTACGAAACCAAAACGTGGGTCATAGTTGTCTAAGCCTCTATTGCGTAGCCTGTTAAAAACGTCGCTAGATAGTATTACAGTAAATCGCCAACAACATTGTTTTCTGCAGAAGCCTACCCTAGGCTACAGATAAATTCTGAACAGTTATTTCTCTCCTGGCTCAATTATCAAAAAGGTGCTTTCTCTTCGTCCTCCGCAAATGAAGCAGGTAGTTCCGTACAGAGACGTTAGAATAAATTAGCGTTTGCGATTGACAACGTTGTGATAAGTAGGCTATAACACTAACTTTGCAAAGTTGTGTAGGCTACACCGCGCCAGTTGTAGTCTGCATGAACAGTTCTTGCACAAGACACTGTTTTTATTTGCGTAGGGGAGGTGCGGGCTGAAGCCAACCTGTTTGAGGGAGAGCGTGCAAGGAGAGAATGCGTGCGCTGTCCTGCGTATATCTCTACTAGGGCTGTCACTTTTGTGAAAAAATCCTGTTCGATTTTTGAGACATAAGTGTTCATTGAATCGATTGTAAAATCGATTTTTTATGTCTAAAGACGTTTCCATTTTCAACGCCAAATATCCACAATCCAATCCACAAACAACTAACAGGCATTAGGACGAACGTAAAGAGGGCGCTTGTAGACGCAAGCCAGCAATATTTCTGATGATTTATTGGCGTGAAGTTTCGTGCACAATGACAAACAGAAGTGCAACATTCTCGAAAACCAGTTAGCCGAGTGGACTGCCATTACATCAGTGACATGACTGCAGGCTTCAACGTAGCTGTGTCTGTGTTTATTATTAGAAATGTCAAACAAATTTAGCCTATGTAGAACTCGATTGCACAGTTTGCGTAGCCTACCGCTTTGTTCTTCTCCATAGTTTGATATACCAAAAATCCGAAGTACTTCCACATCGAATTCCTCAAGTTATTAGGGCCTATCACTCGTCTCTCTACATGTCGCACAGGTTGATCGCGTTGTCCTCCATTTTTTGGCAAAACACGAGCAGCACAGCAGCTGATTGAAACAGCTGTTCCCGGTGCGTAAACTTGGTGGGAATTTTCTTTTTAGCTTTCGCAATGCTTACTGCACTTCGGAATTCTTTTATATTCTTGTTTGTGAATTCTGTTACATCTATCTTTTTTATTTGTTTATTTCGTTTAAAATGAATAGTGTAAATATTTGGTTAAAATCGATTCCCTATTTTAGTTTTCGAAACTTGTGTTGTTTGGTCCAATCGATTGTGCAATCGATTTTCGAACGTAAAGTGACAGCCCTAATCTCTACAATGAAATAATGTGTCTAGGGTAATCTATATTTTCAATAAGCAATCACTGCATGCCTATGGAAACAATAAGTCAATATATTAGAGATATCAAGAGTAACGCAGAAATGGACGTTACAGTTATTCAGTAACTGTAACGAATTACTGAAATTTGTAATGCGTTACCCCCAACACTGACAATAATGTAGACAGCAAATTAAGATATTTTTTCGTTTTGTGGAGCGGCACCGGTAGGCTATCAAAAGCAGATTAAGGGTAGGCCTTATGCCATACCCAAGTAGCCTAAATCGAGGTAATTTTTAATTATGTATGATTTATTTTGTTATTGAATTCGTAGGCTGGAATTCCTCTCGGCAACAATTATGTTTAAAGGTAGCCTCCTGCTTTTTCAGAAGGGGCGGCAGGCAGGCTACTGACAGAGCGATGTACTAAAGTTTCACGCAGCTTCACGCCGCTAATGCGCGACTGAAGTGGTCATTTCAAAGTAATGCCCACTGTATACACGCAAGACTGCCAACTGCTCAACTAGGCCCCCTCAAAGAGCCAGTTAAACTGATTGCACCTGTATCAACTAGGCCAACTCTCTCTGTGTCTCTCCATTCTACAAGGATATAAGACACATTCCATCCAACTTTCTATCCATTCATCCTCTTCAAACCATTCACTCATCCACCTATTAAACTATCTATCAACATCCATTAAACAATCTGCCTATCAACATCCATTGAACTTTCTTCAACTTTCTCAATTTCAATTTATTTGTAAGGGACAGTGTACAATTAAAACATAAATGTGACCATTTGATGCATTGCACCAGATTTAGCCTGTAGTCCCACAGAAAGCACAAATACAATATACCAGCACAAATACAAATACAACATTTTAAAAAACAAAACATCGCTCAATAAGTAAAAAAAAAAAAAAAAAAACACACACACACCCTATCAACCCCATTGGAGAGAAGAGTGAAGCTAAAAGTTATGAGGAGTGATTAACTAACATTGTGCGTGCATTTTAAGTAATTTTTTAGATTAGTTTCTATCAAAATCTATTACACAGGCCTGATAGCGTTCCGGCGCCACTCCGGATTTCCGGCGTACCGACGTGTCTTCGGAAAAAAAAAAATCAGGTTCCCATGCACGTGATCTCACGTGCAAATTTCTTTTGTGTTTCACTACGAATGTGTTTCCCACACTGGCAATGCGAAACATAGCCAAAGTCATAGAGTGCAACTTCATGAAGCCAGGGAAAGACACCAAACTTATACTCGATAAAGGTATAAAGAATAAATGGTGCTGGTCTTGGGTAGAGGAGGTGGGTAGAGACGAAAAGCCCTTTGGGAGCTGGTGTCAAAAACTCCGGCAACCAGGAGCATGTTTCTGCACTTTGTGCGCAAGGAAAATATTATATGGAACTAGAAGGAAAAAAGTGCTGCCACGGCATGAGTTAGACCCTAGCCATCAAGCAGCTGTCTGAGCAATTCAACACACCTCACGTCGGTGGCTGTTTACTCAGCCGCTCCTCCGCTCAAATTGGCGTCAGGTCGCTCCGCTCAATTTCGCTCCCTTCTTCACTTAAAAATCATCCCGCTCCAGTGGAATCGCTCCACGCTCGCTCCAGTTTAAAAGAGGGAGAAATAAATACAAGCCGAATTGTCACCTTAAACAGAAACTAAGAGCAACGCCAAACTCATAGAACATTTATTTTAAAATGCAACACCGATCATCAACGAACAATCTTGGCAACGTCAATACACATAAGCATAAAACTAAAGGAATCAGTGGGATTAATTGCCTAAAGAATACAGGCTTAGCATCCAAGTTTTACTTTCAGCCTTCTACTTCATATGAAGCATATTCAAATTGCTCACGTTTTTTTGCTCTCCGTAGCACTTTAATGTTTCCGCAAAATGTGTCTTCTTAGATTCCAAAATGAATCTTTACTCACTGAAACAGTGTCACCACATGGTCTACATTGTATCTAGTTGTTTTGTACACTTGTATGACATCAGTTTCCTTTCTAAAATATTTAGCAAACTCCATCCCCATCAATGAACTTACAGACCAATATCTTTGAAATTTAACAGTCTTGGTTTTATTAGGAAGACATGAATTCTGGCTGGATTTGGGCATGCCTCAGACTCATGGTGTGAGCGCTATCGGAGTGAAATTGGAGCGGAACAGAGCGGCCGCTCCGGGCTCCAACAAAATTCCATCCGCTCCTCTCACTAGCTCTGATCTGTTGTTTACAATCGCTCATCCACTCGTCACTTTGTGTCAGAAATTAGCGGAGGATAAACTCGCCCTTACGCATCTGTCTGTCTCAAGGCATGTGGGCTATCTTATTACACACGGCATCTCGCCAGAATTTGAAAGAAATCTGTCCGACAAACTTAAGAATAACATGTTAAAATAAATGGTGCATATTTTGCAGAAAAATTAATGTCTCCTTGTTCATGCCCTTTAGTCAATGGTTAGGCTACTACTAATCAATTCCTAGTTTACTTTTGAGTATTATAATTGCCACCCACTGAACTTTCTTGGTATGGCTGTAGTATTTGTAGTCTCAGTATGCTATACAAGCAATAAGTATGCAGTATGCAGGTAGTTAAAAGCAGGGATGGATTAATGAACAGACCTACCAGGCCCAGGGTCCCAGGAGCTCTGATGCTGTACACAAATATGCTACTGTACTATAGGCTTGTATTGGGTTTGTTCATCTCATGACTGAATGATGTGCATTTATATCCACAAACGTCACCAGAATCTATCATCTAAGGCAGTGGTTTTCAAAGTGGGGGCCGGGGCCCCCTGGGGGGCCGCGAGGTGGTGCCAGAGAGGCCTCAGCAAGTTGAATGGAAAAATAAAAGCAACAAATAAATACATTTGAAAAATACAATGCCATTATAATAATTTGTCGCATATCTGAACATTATATTTTCCATGATAATAACTGGGAATAATAGTAGAGTGATAGCTCTCATATAGCAGAGAGCCCCAAATGCAATTTTTACACACTGTAGCCTATGCTCCATCGCGAAGTGCTTGTGGCTAAAATAATTATTAGGATTAGCTTAATGTATTTTTACATTTGCCGTAGTATTGTCGATGGGTTTAGTAACACATCAAGGGGGTCCATGTCCAGAACATAGTGGTATTTGGGGGGCCTTGTCGTGGGGATCCCCTGATCTAAGGGACTTAGGGACTATTTATCAAAATCATCTCCCAGGGGAGCACACCCCTTGACCCCGCTTGACAATTATGTTGATCAGGGCATATCTTGGTTTAGGGGATTTTTTTCTACTATCACCCCTGCATTACACTATCTACATTCAACTTTTAAACTATATATTCTGTCTCAGGCTTTAAGTATACAATCTGTTTCTCTTAAGACTACAGATCCTGATCAACTAGTTCCTCTGCCCACAACTGTTTCAAAATAAATGTCCTCACTACAATAATTCACTATTAAATAATATAACTATTTAAACTAACTATTTAACTGTTCAGCCATTCCAACTGTCAGTTGCCATCAACTATGACTCCCACCAACTGTAGCTAAGTAACATGGTTAGCATAGTTAATATTGGTAGCATAATTGCTAGTAGACATTAGTTAAGTAAGCTAAGTAACATGGTTAAAATAGCTAACATTGTTAGCATTGCTACCATAGTTATCATTGTTAACATAACTGCTAGCAACTATTAGCTAAGTTAGCTAAGTAACATGGTCAACATATTTAGCATTGCTAACATTGTTATCACAACAGCTAGCACACATTATCTAAGTTACCTCCTTTAACACTATTTTACATCATATGTTTTGCATTTTCATGCACTGGTAATTCCTTGGAATTGCATTTCTAGTTTATTTTATTATTTTTATTAAAGAGGAGAGGTCTGTCTGCCTCTCCACCACTTCCACTACCTCCTATAACAATGTTTGTGTACTGACTGTCCACTGGCCCACTGTTTACTGCTTACACTCTTCACCCTGTTTACTGGGTATATTAGCCCATATACACAACCCCTCCCTCCTTACCCCAGCCTGGACTGAGGCCAAACTTAATTTTTGACCAATGACTGTAACCTTACTTCAAACGTCTAATATTGACTGTTGATTTGTGTCTCTCCTACTTTCTACTAAACTTTATCCCATATGCACTGCTATCCTTGCACTGCTAGTTTTTATACTACTATGTCTACGTTATTCTCTTATATTGTCCATATTTATTGCTAAGGTCTCTAGACTTTATCTTTGCACTGTTGGACTTATTTACACTATCACCATGACACACACTCTCATAGAGCACCTTACATTCCCCATTCCCTATCAGTCCCTACCCTGTCACTGCAAGCGTCTCATGCTTAGCCCTTAGTACATTCATGTGGATTTTTGATTTAGTGTCTTTTAGGGTTAATGTCCATATTATTTATTTTGATTTGTTATTATATCATTGTGTTTATGTTGTAAGTGTATGTTGTGTGTGATACCTTTAAGTTACTGGGACCTTGAATTTCCCCTTGGGGATCAATAAAGTATAATAAAGTATATTCTTTGGCTAATGCGCTATGTACAGCACTTTGGTCAATGCGAGCTGTGTTTAAATGTGCTCTAAAAATAAACTTGATTTACTTACTTAATTAACAAAGCCCTGAGGCAGAGAATTTGCCTCAATCATTTTTCTAATCAATTTATTCGAGTTACTCGAGTAATCGTTTCAGCCCTAATACAATGTAATGTTTCTGTGTAACTAATGACTGTGTGAGATTACATATTAGAGTGGTTTGTTAAGGCACTGTTTCTCTACAATATTTAGGATTTGATGAAGGCAGGATCAAGGGTTCAGTCAGACAGCATAGTTGCACATTGTACCCACCAAATACAATATTAAGTGATTAAATAAGCAAATAAACACCTTTTTTAACCTTTCCACTTCTCTTTCCATCAGTGAATGTTGTTGATTTATGTGGCCAAACTATCCATGGGGATGGGTTGATCATCAACTCCCACCAGGAGTCTAAGAAATACTACTTTGTCACCATGGGAACAGACTGCCAATTGACCATACAAGCCAACATGCTGCAAGACAGGGTACTGTTCCATTTCCGCTTCTTCCTGGTTTACAGCCTTCTACGGGTGGCCCCCCTTAGCCCTTCACCCTTTTTCCCAGAGTCTGCCAGTAAACCCTCACTTTCTCGCCCTGCCTGGCCTGACCAGCATGTGGAGTCAACTTCTAAGGATGGCCAGGAGGACCCCTGCTATGCCGGCTCTTACATACAGTTCTATGATGGCCCTAATATGAACTCACCCCCCATAGGGCTCCCACTTTGTGGAAAAAGTCTACCACGACCTGTAATTTCCACAGGAAATTACCTGACTTTGAGACTGGTTACGAGGGGCACACAGCCCAGGGTTGATTTTGTTGGAGACTTCACTTCTTTCAGATTGGGTGAGCTATATGGCTGTATTTATTTTTAGGACATTTGAATTGTTAAATCACAATGTCTTTGCATTACAATATACTTATTACACAACATTTTTGAAAATGATCTCACAAAAAATGTTTTAACTTTGCAGGTTCCAACCAATCAGAATGTGGTAATGTACTTTACTTTAGCTGTTGGAATGGGAAGTGCATTCCAATGAGTTTGGTTTGTGATGACGACAAAGACATTGACAACTGTGGAGACGGCAGTGATTTAAGAAGTCATCATGAGGCTAAATGCACAAGTCAGTAACAATTTTAATTTACAACAGCGCTTCCTGGACTCAAAAGTTTGGTTAAGTTAGAGGTGCTCTTTGGATAGGAAACTAAATGCCAAGAATCAAAGAAACTTGGCTTAACTCCCAGAAGAAGGCATGTAGCCGAAACGCTTTGGAGTTTTTTAGAAGGTTTACTTGACCAAGCCATGATAATAAAGGCTTTTTAACTTTTTCAATGGAGAGTGCCTTGGAATTTTAATTGACAATTGGCTCACTGCCAAAAAAAAGGTGGGCGCTGTGTAAAATGTAAATAAAAACAGAAGGCAACAATTTACATATCATATTTACCCTATTAAGACAAAATCCCTGTGCACTGGCTGTTTTTGGATCCCAGGTGCTGGCGATACACAGGGATATCAGTTTACCCTATGTTTCATTGACAATAGGTCAAAACAGAAATGTTATTGTTTTATTTATTTATTTTTAAATAAATCTTATGAATTTGAATTTGAGACATGTTAACCATTGCTTCCCTCCTTCATTTAACAACATTCTGTAAATGTTTGGAAACTGGGGAGACCAGTTGCTGCAGCTGAGAATGAAATTATTTTTAAATAGCAAGGTTTATAATGAGCAGCCTTCAGGAAGGGATGGGGGGCCTGTCCCTTCTGGAATTTCAGCCTATGTATTTATTAGTATATATACCCAGAGGTGTAAAAAAATCTGGCTTCAGAAAGTAAAATTGATGTCACAATTAAGCTCTCCCACCACAGCGGCCTCCCTTGCAACGTGAACTGCATTTACTGTATATAGCGCTTTTTTCAACTTCTGTAAGCACCCAAAGCGCTTTACATTGTCATGCCTTACATTCACCTATTCACACACCCATTCACACACCCACTCACACACAAATGGTGGAGGCTGCCATGCAAGGCCCCAACCTGCTCACTGGGGTTAAGTGTCTTCCTCAAGGACACTTCGACAGGTTCAGGAGGAGTTGGGCTCGAACCAGCAACCTTCCAGTTGCTGGATGATGACTCTACCTCCTGAGCCACTGCTGCCCACAGTATTGTGGCAAGCCCCATCTGCTACTGTAATTACTGAGCGAGTGTGTCTACAAACACACATCAAAAGGCGAATCTCACTTTTGTTACAAATAGGCAAGGCAATTTATCACTAAATTAAAACTATGCATAGAAACATTTGCATTTTCCTTCTTGCTCAACCATAGTAAGCAGTTCTAATAACTTATGTGTTTCCAAAACACAATCCTGCTACTGGGGGATCCATATTTGTTTTCTGAGCTGATCTTATGAACACACTTTTTTGAAGGTTGGGATTTTTAAAATTGGTGCCTCCGAGCTTGTGATCATCATGAAGGCAGTATTAACATGTGGCAGGACCTTTACTTTCTGAAGCCGGACTAAAACACCTCTGTTTTATACCTCATGCCCTCATACCCACTTCCTGCTCTGTTTCCAAGGTCATCAGGCTGTGAAACTGTCTCCACAGTTTACCCTTCCAACTTCAACTATCCTCACAAAGAATTGTGGCACACCTGAAATCCCCATGAACACCAACACAGTTGCAGGTGAGTGGCTCAGCTACTCTATTACAAATAAAAGCCTTTTAGGTAAACCCTATTTTTTGTTTATAGACACACATGTTCACTCAGTAATTACAGTAGCAGATGGGGCTTGCCACAATACTGTTCTCTCTCTCTAGCTGGTTTTTGTATCTTCTATGGAGTGCAACTTCTAGCAATTTGCACGTGATTTTGATGTGACGTTTATGGTCCTAGTAGCCTGTATCATTGATGTATACAGTTTTGAAAATGCTCAACACGACATGCCAACAATAAATGTTGAATACCTCCACAACCACAAGGACCATATACATAAACAATGTATCAAATGAAAGCACTCATGGGCTGTCTGCAGAAGTGTCGGAATGGACATTTATTGTACAGTGTAAGAGACAACAGAACTAGAAAATGAAAAAAACAATATCCGCCTAAAGAGAACCAGTTGTCAAAGTGAATATCAGCTTGGAAACATAACATAGTATCCCAAAACCTCTTTCAACCAGTACCCCTATCTATGGGAATGAGTCAAGCCAAGTTTAAAGCTTGTAGGGAGAGAGTGCAATGCTGCACATGTTACCACAAGGACCATATACATAAAAAAGGTATCAAATGAAAGCTAACACTCATGGGCTGTCTGCAGAAGTGTCGGAATGGACATTTATTGTACTGTGTAAGAGACAACAGAACTAGAACATGAAAAAAACAATATCCGCCTAAAGAGAACCAGTTGTCAAAGTGAATATCAGCTTGGAAACATAACATAGTATCCCAAAACCTCTTTCAACCAATACCCCTATCTATGGGAATGAGTCAAGCCAAAGCTTGTAGGGAGAGATAGTGCAATGCTGCACATGTTATAATTCTTTAATGTCAAGGCGGAAATGTAGATGTTGGTCTATGGGTCTACTGTATTTGACTTCATTAACTCATTAAATGCCAAGCTGTTTTCAGGAGCTTTGTCCTAGAGCAGGGGTGAGCAAACTGCGGCCCGCGGGCCGGATCCGGCCCGCCAAGCACTTTCATACGCCCGCCGAGCACTTTCATGGCCCGCCAGGCCAATTTTCGAAACCCAATGTGGCCCTTGAGCCAAAAAGTTTATAAGTATATAGTATAAGTATATATACTCTTTTGATCCCGTGAGGGAAATTTGGTCTCTGCATTTAACCCAGCCGCGGCCCACTGGTCGGGGCTCGAACCGGCAACCCTCCGGTTACAAGTCCAGAGTGCTAACCAGTGGGCCACGGCTGCCCCACAAGTTTGCCCACCCCTGTCCTAGAGTGCCAGCAATCTAGACCATTGTTGATGATATTTGTACAGCCACAGCATATTCTGTGTTATAGCTATGAACACATACAATGGCTCGATTAAAAGGTGAGACTTTAAGCTCTCGGTGGGTGCAAACCGTGTATTTCTACACGCCTCTGTTCCTGAGAAATCCCAAGCTAAACAGTGGCTAGTTTTCATCAAAATCGCTGTTTTTTTTCTAAAAATGGAGATATAACGTCTTTCATGAAATATGAAGTGTTGCCTGTTACTTACTTGTGTAAACTTTCCGAGAAGTGATCAGCGAGACCTGGCGAGACTGCCACCTAGTGATAGACCCACGAAAATGGCCTGGTTTTGACCTGACGTGCATGCGTCACTGATTTGACCCAAAGCAGAAACCGAGTTATGATAAAATGTCCAGATAAAATGTCCAGATTGTGCGTTTTCATGAGTTTTTGATCATCATATATTTCATTTCCATTCATCACAGAGTTCCCAAAATCACATATAAGGTGTGTTAGAGTGTCTAGTTTCGTAATTTAAAAAAAAAGCTAAAAACGTAATATTACGTTTTTGGCACTCAATGAGTTAATGTACCAGGTTGTAACACAAATATTTTTAATTGACATATCACTATAGTTATTAATTCCATCCTAACATAATTGCTCTCTCACTTCTTTAGGGTTAGGGGTTAGTAACTAGTTAGTAGTAATAACTATAGTAATAGTCGTATGGCAAAGGTATGTTTTTCCTCATCCAAGCAGTGACACTCAGGTAGGCAGCAAACAGAAGGCACCAAGGGACCATGTTCATGTGCTCAGTCTGAGTCCTGGTCAGGGACACAAAAGAAGAGTTTACTGTTTTGATAATGAATACCTTCCCAATACAAAACATGCATGCATCCAAGGGCACAATATAAATCTAATCCACAAAACAGGAAAAACAATACCATACCAAATAATCTGAAACAATATAGTTGCATATAATGTGACAAAACTCAATAATAATGATATGAGTACCTGAGTATTCTTGCACCAAACTGTACAGGCACACCCACATGCCCCACTACAAAATAATCATTTTTTTTGACATCGACACTGCCTGGTACTGCACTGACTTCCACTTTCCTTGCATCCACATATCGTCAGCTCCAAGCACCTGGCCTGTACAGGTTCTTTGGTTAAAAGCTGGGAGACAAGCATTCCATCCTTCCAACCACAACTGGTTGGTGAGGGCAACTGTGGATGGGTGACTAGTGACTGTTTCCAAACCTTTGTTTGATAGTGGGCCCTTGTGAGGTGCAGAGACAAGGCATCCTTAGTTGGTGGTAAAGTATCAACATTGGCTTTCACTTTCCAAAACAGGACACAGCGATCATCATGGATTGAAGTGCTGGTCATTTTTGGATTATACAGTTTGCAGACAAACTGTTCTGCTGAGGATAGAATAGCTGGACTTAGTACTTCATCCTCACCAAAGTTGTGGAGAAGATGAAGGCACAACCTCATGATGCCACAACCAAAGGGTAATAGAGGCTCATCATTCAGTGCAGAGACACAGATGTACTGTTGTTGCATCTTGTGTTTGCAACCTGCTGAGCCCAGAAATTTGGATGAAAGCAGGAACTGCCAAGAAACCACGCTACATTAAAGTGCATTATATTAAAATGTCAAATGAGATTCTGGGTGGTCTGTTGGCATTTCATGCCATTCCTGGATGTGACACTACCAGTCAGTTCACTGGAATAGGAAAAAGGGCGGCGTGGAAATGTGGACGGTGTTCTATCTTTGAGGTGTAAAAGTGGAAAATGTTGTTTGACCTATTACATTTGCCAAAATTGGACTCTCAATCAAAACGAGTGATAAACATAGGAAAACAAGTGCCTGATCCTAAGGGACTATTTCATCATTCTTCAGACTGCAGACGGATTACGACTTTCCCTAATCAGAAGCCATGGATGAACAGTGAGGTCAGACTCCTGCTGAAGGCACGAGACATCGCATTCAGATCAGGTGATGCTCAAGCCTATAGCTCATCCAGGGCCAATCTGAAAAGGGGCATCAAAAAGAACAACTCTGACACCCGACGCATGTGGCAAGGCATCCAGGCCATCACAGATGACAAAACTACTAACTCCACACCCCCCCCCACACCCCCACCCCACCCCACCCCCGTCACGACACCTCCTTGCCTGATGAGCTGAACCACTTCTATGGCCGCTTTGATAGGGACAATAAGGAGGTGGCCATCAACGCTGTGGTATCTGCAGATCACCAGCCGCTCACACTCTCCACCACCGATGTGTGTGCGGCACTGAGCAGGACTAATGCACGTAAGGCTGCTGATCCTGATGGTATCCCTGGACGCGTACTCAGGGCCTGTGCAGTGCAGCTGACATCGTTAATCTGTCACTAGCCCAGGCAGCCCCGCGTGCTTTAAAACCACCTTCATGGTGCCAGTGCCAAAACACTCCACTGCAACAAGCCTTCCGTCCAGTTGCACTCACCCCCATCATCCTGAAGTCCTTTGAGAGGCTGGTCCTGGCCCACCTCAATAACTGCTTACCACCCTCACTGGACCCCTTCCAATTCGCCTACCGGCAGAACAGGAGCACAGAGAATGCCATCTCTATGGCACTTCACTCTGCCCTGTCCCACCTTGATAATAGCAACACCTATGTAAGAATTCTGTTCATTGACTTCAGCTCTGCATTCAACACCATCATCCCCTCCAAACTGATCACCAAACTCAGTGAACTGGGCATCAATACCTCCCTCTGTAACTGGATTCTGGACTTCCTAACCAATAGACCTCAGTCTGTTAGATAACCAGACCCGAATCAGCAGGTTCAGAGGAAGCTTCTTTCCTGCGGCTGTCACCCTACTGAACTCTAGGTCTGCATCCCGGTGACATCCAACAAACTAACAATGGTACTACCACACTGCACATAGCACATAGTATGGTTCATACTGAATAACCATATTTATTCAGTTTTTATATATTCTGTTAATGCACTGCATCTATATTGTTCTTACGACTACTATAATGGTACTGCCATTACATTGCACATATCTGTACACATGTTGTTCATATATTGTTCATACTACATCTATATGTATTCTGCTCTTATAAGGTAACTGCTAATACCCTGCACATACAGTATTTATATTTTATTTATACTACTCTAAACCACCTTCTGTAAACCAACTGTATACACCTTGTTCCAAATTATTATGCAAATTGGATTTAAGTGTCATAAACATTTATTTTTTTGTTTTTCAATTAAATTCATGGATGGTATTGTGTCTCAGGGCTCTTTGGATCATTGAAATCAATCTCAGTCTTAATAGGGTTGAGGTCAGGGGAAGATGGGGGCTACACCATGAGTTTCTCTCCTTTTATGCCCATAGCAGCCAATGACCCAGAGTACGGTGTACATATTAGGACATCCTCAGCTGTCAGACTCAGGTGTCAGACATCAGATGAAAAGGCATCACGTCTCAGGAAAACCGCTGTCAAGTTTACGGAATTACACAGTCATGTCTCAGACATCAGATGAAAAGGAGTCAGGTCTCAGGAAAAGCGGAGTCAGACGAAAAGTTCTCAGATGAAAAGTTATCAGAGTCAGGTTTCAGACATCAGATGAAAAAGAGTCAGGTCTCAGGAAAAGCGGAGTCAGACAAAAAGTTCTCAGATGAAAAGTTATCAGAGTCAGGTCTCAGGAAAAGCGGAGTCAGACAAAAAGTTCTCAGATGAAAAGTTATCAGAGTCAGGTCTCAGAAAAAGGGGAGTCAGACAAAAAGTTCTCAGATGAAAAGTTATCAGAGTCAGGTCTCAGAAAAATGAGAGTCAGACAAAGAGTTCTCAGATGAAAAGTTCTCAGACTCTTTCTCAGATTTCTGTTAACTGGTACAACAAGCAAACTTATTTGTGATATAATAGGCTACGAAATAGTTGTTTTCTGAAAGCTAGTTCACTCGTGTGTAGGCTAAAATAAACCCACGTTGCCATGGATACTACAAACAAACTCGGCTATAGAATCATACATCACATGAACTTGAGCAGTGCTCAAACTAGCTTGCAGAAAGAAACTATTTAGTATTATATCCATACAGTCTATGATTATATCACACATATGTTTGCTTGCTGTACCAGTTTGCTTGCTGTACCAAACAAAACGTATTTGTGATATAATAGCCTAGCCTACTGTAAGGGAAGCTACACCAGGAGCGTTCCTTTTGCAGCGCATAAAAACATTTAAGAGTGGTCTATTTTTTTCGAACGTATGCGCCGCTATCACGTCTGGTGTAGCTATTTCCATTGATTATAGTGGAAGCTTTGTTGCAGCAGATGCAACGCTTCAGTTGTGTAGCTTCCCCAAAGATTGTCTTTGGCTTCCCTGTAATACGAAATAGAATTCTTGTTTTCTGCAAGCTAGTTCACGTTATGATTCTTCAGCTGGATTTGTTTGTAGTATCCATGGCAACTGGAGGACTAAACGTGGCCTACACGAGTGAACTAGCTTTCAGAAAACAACTAGCATTTTATTTCGTAGCCTTTTATATCACAAATGAGTTTGCTTGTTGTACCAGTTAACAGAAATAGCTGTTTTTCTGAAACCTGACTCTGATAACTTTTCATCTGAGAACTTTTCGTCTGACTCCTTTTCTTCTGACAGCGGTTTTCCTGAGACCTGACTCTGATAACTTTTCATCTGAGAACTTTTCGTCTGACTCCTTTTCTTCTGACAGCGGTTTTCCTGAGACCTGACTCAGGACTGATGATAACTTTTCATCTGATAACTTTTCGTCTGACTCCGCTTCTCCTGACAGCGCTTTTTCTGAGACCCGACTCTTTTTCATCTGATGTCTGAAACCTGACTCTGATAACTTTTCATATGAGAACTTTTCGTCTGACTCCGCTTTTCCTGAGACCTGACTCCTTTTCATCTGATGTCTGAGACATGACTGTGTAATTCCGTAAACTTGACAGCGGTTTTCCTGAGACCTGATGCCTTTTCATCTGATGTCTGACACCTGAGTCTGACAGCTGAGGATGTCCTAAAATGTACACCGTACCAGAGGTATTCTTTGCAGCATGAGATGGTGCATTGTCATGCGTAATTAAGCAATAACCCTGGCTGCTATGGACATAAAAGGAGAGAAACTCATGGTGTAGCCCCCATCTTCTCCTGACCTCAACCCTATTAAGAACTTTTGGATCATCATCAAGCAAAAGATCTATGAGGGTGGGAGGCAGGTCACATCCAAGCAGCAGCTCTGGGAGGCTATTCTGACATCCTGCAAAGACATTAAAGCAGAAACTCTCCAAGAACTCACAAGTTCAATGGATGCAAGAATTGTGAAGGTGATATCAATGAAGGGGTCCTATGTTAACATGTAACTTGGCCTGTTTTTGTTTTTGATTGAAATAACTTTTGATGTCATTTATATGACCTTCTAATGCTGCAAATTGAAGAAAAAAAATCACATTGCACTTTTCTGGGTTTTTTTGCACTTCTGCCCAGGTAAAAAAGTAGTATACTTTAGTGTGTTAGAAATATGATTAAAGTATATGAAGTATAAAGCAAGTATGCTTACACTTTTTGTACTTTATGTAAAGTATGTTTAATGTGTACTTTTAGAAAGTATACTTCAAAGTAGATGTTATTAAGTTCAACTTCAGTGTACTAAAATTAAATATACTTATTGTGCAATATTCAAAGTGTTTTTGCAATGTACTTTTTAAAAGTGTACTTTGTTGTTAGTGTATTTTAAATGGTAAAGAAGTTTATTTAGTTTAAGTGTATTAAATTGCTAATACTTAGAGTTGTAATATAGTGTACTTATGGAAAGTATATTTTTTTGGTAGGCCTAATACATTGTTTGTATAGTTTCATACTCTTCTCACCTTTAATAAAATACTAATGTGTGTAGCCTTTAGGCCTGATATGTCAGCCGCATGGATGGCAATGTGCAATAACCTAGCCTAGACACTGATCTATCAGTTTTGGATATCAAATAATATTTTTTCTTTTGTTGATTTTGTGTCTTAGTAAGGTAGTAGCCTATACGTTTGTGATGTAGTAGAGGTTGTGAGAGGATGAATGTGGCATTTATTAAATTTATAGGCAACACAGTTAAATGTATAGGCAGTCCAGTTGACCAATAACATGGCTGTTTGAATTTGAAATGGAGTGGGCGGATCTGTGCACCTTTCGAGCAAAACGTGGTGTGAGCAAACATTAACGTTATTTTATACAGTCTATGCTTGTAACTTTATTTGCAAGACAGATGGACTGTAGAGACCAGAAAATGCATAAGTTTACGTATAAGGTTACAGGTTTGTCCAAATTAAAGATACCATAAATTCTAGTCATGCCAGAGACGTTGGTCCTACACAGCCAGAAGGACTCGTCATATGAGATAACAAGGGCTGAAGCCAGTTGGATCTAAAGTGCCAAGTTATTCGTTATCAGGTGAGTCCCAAAGCATATTGTTAAATTATTCTGATGTAGCTTACTCTTTATGACCTTCGGTAGTCTTTGGAGAAGTTAAATTGATGGCTTAGCAATCTTTCAAGAGTTTGTTTTTATCCTTGCTAGTACAAGCTAGCAATGCCAGATCACGTTAGCTAATTTAGCTAACCCCAGATCCCTATCAAGAAGAAAACTACATTAGCCTGCTTTGTGTTTGTGGGATTATTGACAAGCGTTGGCTAGCACTAACGTTAGACTATGATGGAAGAAAGTGTGTTCTTTATTAAGCAACGTTTGCCTAAAGTTCACCAGTGTTCTTTAATATTATGTGTGGTGTAGGCTACCTCACAGAAAGGTGGATGGTGCTAGGCTAGTCACACTTCACATTCATTAGGCATGCTAATGACATTGTAGCTGTTTTTTTCTTTAATCGTGGAGACATCTTTTAAAACTAGAAAAGCATTTCCTGAAGGAAATACAGTGCATGAAAATGCAAAAAATATGATGTAAAATATCATACAGAGTAAAAACAAACTATATTGGTTGCTAGGTAGATGTGGTTTAATATAGTTGGAATGACTGAACAGTTAAATAGGTGGATAGTTTATATGGTTAAATGATTTGCTTGGTAGATAAGGTTTAATATAGTTGGAATGATTGAACGGTTAAATAGGTGGATAATTTAAATGGTTAAATTATTTAGGTAGATAATTGAAGATAACTGACAGTTGGAATGGCTTTAATGTTTGCTAGCAGTTATGCTAACTATGTTATCAAAGATAATAATGTTAACCAAGTTACTTAACTTAGTTAACTTAGCTAATGTTTTCATTTTTAGTAGTTATGCTAACTAGCATGTTAGCAATGCTAACATGTTAACTATGTTAACCATGTGACTTTGCTAACCTAGCTAATCATTTTTAGCAGGTATGCTAACTATGTTAACTAGCATGCTAACATGTTAAGTATGCTAACCATGTGACTTAGCTAACCTAGCTAATCATTTTTAGCAGTTATGCTAACTATGCTAACTAGCATGTTAGCATGCTAACTATGCTAACCATGTTACTTAGCTAACTTAGCTAATCATTTTTAGTAGTTTTGCTAAAAATGCTGACTATGTTAACCCTTAAGAACGTACCGTCACACAGGTGTGACGGCCGTTAACTATCCGTAAAAGCGTACCGTCACACTTTTGTGTTTGGAATGTTGCTACATAAGTATTCTAATTGCTGCTTAACAATGGGCTACCACTTGTTGGCTAACATGGGCTGACATTGTACATTCTCAAAGTCAAAGATCTCTCGCAAATCACTTTGCCACTACCATTTTGTTATGTCCACATTTTGCAGATCTAGTTTATATTATGATTGTGTGGTCGGGCTATACATGACAAAATCCACGGAAGTGGCAAGTATTGGGAAGACGTTTACTTACAGGAGGCTGCAAATGTTGCTAGCTTCACTGCCATGTATTGCCATATTTCTGAATGTCAGTCATTACACCAAGCACAATAAAACAAGCAAAATTAGTGCTTTTTAAAAAAATAAATGATGATGTTATTCAGTGTTTAGTCAAATCTCATGGCCACTGATAAGATGAAAATCAAAATGACCGCGAAATGTACGGAATGCTGGAAACAAACATCGTTCATTCACGAGCTATGTAGCTTTGAGTAACGCACGCGGCTCAGGAAACATAGTTTGCTACATTCATGACATTAAAACTCGCACAAGAAATGCGCATACATCTTTATCTTGTCCCATTATAATCACAGCTTTATTTGCGCAATAGCAGTGCATCCATCAAGTCCGTCAATGCAAAACATTACAGCGACCGGCATCTCGAAGTTCATATATTCAGAAAACAACCGTAGTTTACAGACGCTATACAATTTCATCGATAATATTAGTCATGACACATTTGAAAAGGCGTCAGCTTACTGATGAAGAGATCAGGGTTATTTTTACATCTAACATATTGAACATCCGTCTGAGGTAAGAGCAGAGATATTCGCGTGTCCTGTTATCCTTGTGACAATTGTAACACGTTGTCAGCGCGACTTCATTTGCGTAATCAGGTGCATGCATGCAACACATGTGATCACATGATGAAAGCATGTATGTGTGTGGTACTTTGCAATATTCACGTGAAATAAAACAGATCAGGCCATGCTGCACTGCATAGATTGTAGGCCACCTAATAATGACTATAGAATGTCAGTGTAGAACGCTAGTGACGCAGCCCAAAAAACTCACCCAGTGGAGTACGTTGGTTTAAATAAAACCTACGTTCTTAAGGGTTAACCATGTTACTTAGCTAACTTAGCTAATCATTTTTAGCAGTTTTGCTAAAAATGCTAACAATGTTAGCAATGTTAACATGCTAACTATGCTAACCATGCTAACTAGCTACAGTGGGTAGGAGTCATAGTTGATGACAAGTAACAGTTACAATGGCTGAACAGTTAAAAAGTTCAGTAGTTTAAAGGGTTAAATTGTTTAACAGTGAAATATTGTAGCGAGGACTTTTATTTTGAAACAGTTTTTGGCAGAGGAAGCAGTTGAATAGGGTGTGTAGTCTTAATAGGGCCAGTTTGTATGCTTAAAGCCTGAGAATGGCAGTTGGGACAGGTGGCCTGAACACCTGCCATAGGATTCTAATTGCTGTGATGTCATAAAGGGCAATGTTAAGTCAATGGGGAAATTCTGGTAGTTAGAGTGCATGAAAATGCACTCTACTGTTCTTCCTAGGCTTCTTCTTCTTCTTCTTATTAGAGTGCATGAAAATGCACTCTACTGTTCTTCCTAGGCTTCTTCTTCTTCTTCTTCTTATTACAGTGCATGAAAATGCACTGTACTGTTCTTCCTAGGCTTCTTCTTCTTCTTCTTCTTCTTATTCTTATTATTTTTCTTCTTCTAACGCAGTTAATGCAGCTTCAACCGTTTAACGTAGAAACTTCATTCAAACTGCGTTGCGTAGGTCTTACTTAGGACATGTGGGCTATGTATTTTTCATCTTTGTAACTTTTATACTTTTTAAACTATTAATTAAAAACTACTCAAAATTTCCCCATAGACTTAACATGGGCTGATGACATCACAATGGACTAACTAGAAAAGCATTTCCTGAAGGAAATACAGTGCATGAAAATGCAAAAATATGATGAGTTCATATGGTTAAATTATTTGCTAGGTAGATGAGGTTTAATGTAGTTGGAATGACTGAACAGTTAAATAGGTTGATAATTGAAATGGTTAAATTATTTAGGCAGATAGTTGACGATAACTAACAGTTGGAATGGCTCCAATGTTTGCTAGTAGTTATGCTAACTATGTTAAAGATAATAATGGTAACCAAGTAACTATGCTAACTAGCATGCTAACAATATTAAAATGTTAACTATGCTAACCATATGCCTTAGCTAACCTAGCTAATATTTTTTATTAGTTATGATAACTATGCTAATTATAGTGCATGAAAATGCACTATACTGTTCTTCCAAAATTTCTTATTACAGTACATGAAAATGCACTGTACTGTTATTCCAAGGCATTTTATTACAGTGCATGAAAATGCACTGTACTGTTATTCCAAGGCATTTTATTACAGTGCATGAAAATGCACTGTACTGTTATTCCAAGGCATTTTATTACAGTGCATGAAAATGCACTGTACTGTTCTTCCTAGGCTTCTTATTCTTCTTCTTCTAACGCACTTAATGCAGCTTCAACCGTTTAACGTAGAAACTTCATTCAAACTATGTTACGTAGGTCTTACTTAGGACATGGGTGCTTTGTATTTTTCAGCTTTGTAACTTTTATACTTTTTAAACTATTAATTAAAAACTGTTCAAAATTTCCCCATAGACTTAACATGGACTGATGACATCACAATAGAGCCGTTAAGCAATTAGAATCCTATGGCAGGTGTTCGGGCCAGCTGCATCAACTGCCAGTCTCAGGCTTTAAGCATACAAACTGGCCCTATTAAGACTACACATCCTGTTCAACTGCTTCCTCTGTCAAAAACTGTTTCAAAATAAAAGTCCTCACTACAATATTTCACTGTTAAACAATTTAACCCTTTAAACTACTGAACTTTTTAACTGTTTAGCCATTGTAACTGTTACTTGTCATCAACTATGACTCCTACCCACTGTAGCTAGTTAGCATGGTTAACATAGTTAGCATGTTAGCATGTTAGCATGCTAGTTAGCATTTTTAGCAAAACTACTAAAAATGATTAGCTAAGTTAGCTAAGTCACATGGTTAACATAGTTAGCATGCTAACATTTTAGCATGCTAGTTAGCATTTTTTGCAAAACTGCTAAAAATAATTAGCTAAGTTAGCTAAGTCACATGGTTAGCATAGTTAGCATGTTAGCATGCTAGTTAGCATAACTGTTAAAAATGTTTAGTGAAGTTAGCTAAGTCACATGGTTAATATAATTAGCATGTTAGCATGCTAATTAACATAGTTATCATAACTAATAACAATGATTAGCTAGGTTAGCTAAGTCATATGGTTAGCATAGTTAACATTTTAACATTGTTAACATGCTAGTTAGCATGGTTACTTGGTTAACATTATTATCTTTGTTAACATAGTTAGCATAACTGCTAGCAAACATTGGAGCCATTCCAACTGTTAGTTATCGTCAACTATCTGCCTAAATAATTTAACCATTTCAATTATCAACCTATTTAACTGTTCAGTCATTCCAACTATAGTAAACCTTATCTACCAAGCAAATAATTTAACCATATGAACGCATCATATTTTTGCATTTTCATGCACTGTATTTCCTTCAGGAAATGCTTTTCTAGTTATTATTCTTCTTCTAACGCACTTAATGCAGCTTCAACCGTTTAACGTAGAAACTTCATTCAAACTATGTTACGTAGGTCTTACTTAGGACATGGGTGCTATGTATTTTTCATCTTTGTAACTTTTATACTTTTTAAACTATTAATTAAAAACTAATCAAAATTTCCCCATAGACTTAACATGGGCTGATGACATCACAATAGAGCCGTTAAGCAATTAGAATCCTATGGCAGGTGTTCGGGCCACCTGCATCAACTGCCAGTCTCAGGCTTTAAAGCATACAAACTGGCCCTATTAAGACTACACATCCTGTTCAACTGCTTCCTCTGCCAAAAACTGTTTCAAAATAAAAGTCCTCACTACAATATTTCACTGTTAAACAATTTAACCCTTTAAACTACTGAACTTTTTAACTGTTCAGCCATTGTAACTGTTACTTGTCATCAACTATGACTCCTACCCACTGTAGCTAGTTAGCTAAGTTAGCTAAGTAACATGGTTAGCATAGTTAGCATGCTAGCATGTTAGCATGCTAGTTAGCATTTTTAGCAAAACTGCTAAAAATGATTAGCTAAGTTAGCTAAGTCACATGGTTAGCATAGTTAGCATGCTAACATGTTAGCATGCTAGTTAGCATTTTTGCAAAACTGCTAAAAATGATTAGCTAAGTTAGCTAAGTCACATGGTTAGCATAGTTAGCATGCTAACATGTTAGCATGCTAGTTAGCATGTTTTGCAAAACTGCTAGAAATGATTAGCTAAGTTAGCTAAGTCACATGGTTAGCATAGTTAGCATGCTAACATTTTAGCATGCTAGTTAGCATTTTTTCCAAAACTGCTAAAAATAATTAGCTAAGTTAGCTAAGTCACATGGTTAGCATAGTTAGCATGTTACCATGCTAGTTAGCATAACTGTTAAAAATGTTTAGTGAAGTTAGCTAAGTCACATGGTTAATATAATTAGCATGTTAGCATGCTAATTAACATAGTTATCATAACTAATAACAATGATTAGCTAGGTTAGCTAAGTCATATGGTTAGCATAGTTAACATTTTAACATTGTTAGCATGCTAGTTAGCATGGTTACTTGGTTAACATTATTATCTTTGTTAACATAGTTAGCATAACTACTAGCAAACATTGGAGCCATTCCAACTGTTAGTTATCGTCAACTATCTGCCTAAATAATTTAACCATTTCAATTATCAACCTATTTAACTGTTCAGTCATTCCAACTATAGTAAACCTTATCTACCAAGCAAATAATTTAACCATATGAACTCATCATATTTTTGCGTTCATGCACTGTATTTCCTTCAGGAAATGCTTTTCTAGTTATTATTATTCTTCTTCTAACGCACTTAATGCAGCTTCAACCGTTTAACGTAGAAACTTCATTCAAACTATGTTACGTAGGTCTTACTTAGGACATGTGAGCTTTGTATTTTTCAACTTTGTAACTTTTATACTTTTTAAACTATTAATTAAAAACTAATCAAAATTTCCCCATTGACTTAACATTATGATTATGACATCACAATACGGCCGTTAAGCAATTAGAATCCTATGGCAGGTGTTCGGGCCAGCTGCATCAACTGCCAGTCTCAGGCTTTAAGCATACAAACTGGCCCTATTAAGACTACACATCCTGTCCAACTGCTTCCTCTGCCAAAAACTGTTTCAAAATAAAAGTCCTCACTACAATATTTCACTGTTAAACAATTTAACCCTTTAAACTACTGAACTTTTTAACTGTTCAGCCATTGTAACTGTTACTTGTCATCAACTATGACTTCTACCCACTGTAGCTAGTTAGCATGGTTAGCATAGTTAGCATGCTAGCATGTTAGCATGCTAGTTAGTATTACTGTTAAAAATGATTAGCGAAGTTAGCTAAGTCACATGGTTAACATAATTAGCATGTTAGCATGCTAATTAGCATAGTTATCATAACTAATAAAAAATATTAGCTAGGTTAGCTAAGTCATATGGTTAGCATAGTTAACATTTTAATATTGTTAGCATGCTAGTTAGCATAGTTACTTGGTTACCATTATTATCTTTAACATAGTTAGCATAACTACTAGCAAACATTGGAGCCATTCCAACTGTTAGTTATCGTCAACTATCTGCCTAAATAATTTAACCATTTAAATTATCAACCTATTTAACTGTTCAGTCATTCCAACTATAGTAAACCTTATCTACCAAGCAAATAATTTAACCATATGAACTCATCATATTTTTGCATTTTCATGCACTGTATTTCCTTCAGGAAATGCTTTTCTAGTTACAGTGCATGAAAATGCACTGTACTGTTCTTCCTAGGCATTTTATTAGAGTGCATGAAAATGCACTCTACTGTTCTTCCTAGGCTTCTTCTTCTTATTATTCTTCTTCTTCTAACGCAGTTAATGCAGCTTCAACCATTTAACGTAGAAACTTCATTCAAACTGCGTTGCGTAGGTCTTACTTATGACATGTGGGCTTTGTATTTTTCATCTTTGTAACTTTTATACTTTTTAAACTATTAATTAAAAACTGCTCAAAATTTCCCCATAGACTTAACATGGGCTGATGACATCACAATGGACTAATTAACTTGATTTGCACCTGGTATCATCTTCCAGCTGCTCATCTAGGCCCCATCAAAGAATCAGTTCAACTGATTGCACCTGTATCAACTGCTTTCTACTGAACTAGACCAACTCTCTCTGTCTCTCCATTCTACAAGGATATAAGACACATTTCCTCCAACTTTCTATCCATTCATCCTCTTCAAACCATTCACTCATCCACCCATTAAACTATCCATCAACATCCATTAAACAATCTGCCTATCAACATCCATTCAACTTTCTGTCTATCAACATCCATTACACTATCTACATTTAACTTTTAAACTATACACTCTGTCTTAGGCTTTAAGCATACAATATGGCTCTATTAAGACTGCCGTTAAGCAATTAGAATCCTATGGCAGGTGTTCGGGCCAGCTGCATCAACTGCCAGTCTCAGGCTTTAAGCATACAAACTGGCCCTATTAAGACTACACATCCTGTCCAACTGCTTCCTCTGCCAAAAACTGTTTCAAAATAAAAGTCCTCACTACAATATTTCACTGTTAAACAATTTAACCCTTTAAACTACTGAACTTTTTAACTGTTCAGCCATTGTAACTGTTACTTGTCATCAACTATGACTCCTACTCACTGTAGCTAGTTAGCATGGTTAGCATGCTAGTATGTTAGCATGATAGTTAGCATTTTTAGCAAAACTGCTAAAAATGATTAGCTAAGTTAGCTAAGTCACATGGTTAGCATAGTTAGCATGCTAACATGTTAGCATGCTAGTTAGCATTTTTTACAAAACTGCTAAAAATGATTAGCTAAGTTAGCTAAGTCACATGGTTAGCATAGTTAGCATGCTAGTTAGCATTTTTTGCAAAACTGCTAAAAATGATTAGCTAAGTTAGCTAAGTCACATGGTTAGCATAGTTAGCATGCTAACATGTTAGCATGCTAGTTAACATTTTTAGCAAAACTGCTAGTTAGCATAACTGCTAAAAATTATTAGCTAGGTTAGCTAAGTAACATGGTTAATATAGTTAGCATGTTAGCATGCTAATTAGAATAGTTAGCATACCTACTAAAAAGGATTAGCTAAGTTAGCTAAGTCACATGGTTAACATACTTAACATGTTAGCATGCTAGTTAGCATACCTACTAAATATGAAAACATTAGCTAAGTTAACTAAGTTAAGTAACTTGGTTAACATTATTATCTTTGATAACATAGTTAGCATAACTGCTAGCAAACATTAGAGCCATTCCAACTGTCAGTTATCGTCAATTATCTACCTAAATAATTTAACCATTTAAATTATCCACCTATTTAACCATTCAATCATTCCAACTATATTAAACCGTATCTACCAAATAAATAATTTAACTATATAAACTATCCACCTATTTAACTGTTCAGTCATTCCAACTATATTAAACCTCATCTACCTAGCAACCAATATAGTTTGTTTTTACTCTGTATGATATTTTACATCATATTTTTTGCATTTTCATGCACTGTATTTCCTTCAGGAAATGCTTTTCTAGTTTTTAATTAATAGTTTAAAAAGTATAAAAGTTACAAAGTTGAAAAATACATTGCCCGGGTGTCCTAAGTAAGACCTACGTAACATAGTTTGAATGAAGTTTCTACGTTAAAGGGTTGAAGCTGCATTAAATGCGTTAGAAGAAGAATAATCAGAAGAAAAAGCCTTGGAAGAACAGTACAGTGCATTTTCATGCACTGTAATGAGTCTACAGGACAAATTACATGCATTTTATGAAGTAGAATGTTTTTTTCCACCATTGATATTAGAAGGGGAATTAAACCTGGTGTTCTACTAAGTTAGTGCTATGAAGCTTAGGCTACATGATTGATATTATGCCTTGGTTTATGCGATAGATTTAGATTTTTTTTAATTATTCGTGTTTGACAGAGCATTCATATTCATTTCATGGTAGTGTTTGTAATTTACCTAGTTTTAATCTGTAGCCTAACTATGTTTTTACAGGTGTTCCTGGACAGTTTTGAAACCGAGATGTCTGAACGCCTCAAATAATCAGCAGTAAAGGTAAATATTCTTCATCCAGGACCTTGCCCCATTACTCTTAAAGCATAACTCAAGCCAAAATGCAACCTAGGGTGTTTTTGTGAATGTACCGGAGTCAAACTTTCGTTTGAAAGCATAATTAAGTCAGAAGCGCCACCATTAAGCTTGACTGTATTGTCGTTTCTGGGTCAAATGCCATTTTGAATGGGAGTCGTAGGGGCGGAACTATTTTGATACATGATGATTTTGATTCATGCATCAAAATAGTAGGCTAGTGCCCCTACGACTCCCATTTAAAATGCCATTTGACCCGAAAACGATAATACGGTTGTATTGGAAACAAAGGAATCTAAGATAATCAAATGCAGAAAACAGGGTGGTTGCACTCATATCGGTGCCAAGGTACACAACGCTTTAAGGAAAGACTACCTGGCCAGGTCTACCCATACCAGGATGGCAAACAGATGGTGTCAATACCAATTTGACCCATAAAAAGTAAATGTCAAATAGGTACAGATAATCTGTATTAATCTCATCATTGCCAATGGATTTCTGTGTAAAATATTGTTTATCTTGTAAAATGTTGTCCATCTTCTTTCTGTTCACAGACAACAGAGACAAATTCTCTAATACCAAGGTCAATGCATTTGACTGCTGTCCAGCCCCTGGTTGCCACCGAAAACTTTATGCATCTTGGACTGGAAGATGGTGTGCTAGTAAGGAAGCTAGCTACCACAGCTTTTGCCACCACATCTCAGTGTTGGGAGGGAAGTTCACTCACTGCACAACTCTACCAGCTGTACCTTTCCTCCTCAGCCATGATCCGTAACCACCATGGTTTTCTTTCTGGGCCAGAAGAAACAAATAAGCAATAAATGATCATGCATTACAAAGTTACCACATCCAACTTGAAAAGATATGCTCAAGAGATCCATAACTTTCAGAAAAATGTTTTACTTTTGTTATGGATGAATATTATGTTTTGTTTTCATTCATGTCAATAAAAAGTTTTTCTCATAATCAAAGTGTAATTTGTCATGTAACAGAATAGGTAGGAGAGTACTAATAGTACAATTTTAAATCACACTAATATTATACTTAAATTGCATGCCTTTATAATGCTTAAAGTATCTTAAGACTATACTTTTATTCACATAACTGCAAACTTTCAAGGCACTTATTGTAGTCAGGAAGTACATTTGAAGTTAATTTAAAATATTACAGAAGCATGCCAAATGAATAGAAATGAGGATGATAAGAGTGTATTCAAAATACACTACTACACTGTTATTAGTTATACTGTAATGCCTTTTAAGTACATTTCCAATACACTTGAGATGTTACAAAATTGTACTGCGACTGTGTTCCGAATGCTCAAAATCTCTTTTTGTATAATGTACTTATGAACACTTAACCCTTAGAACCCTAAGCTGTTTTTAGGGCATTTTCACTACCTTTATTCATAAGGATTTATTCTGGTCATTGTAAGTGCCACACACATATATTATATATTGTTTTTTTCAGGAGAGTTTAGGCTATTCAGATCTGCCATCATTTCATGTATTAATACTAGCATTGATATTATTTAGATTTTTAAAGAATTAAAATATAAAAAGTGTATTATAAAAATTCTTATATTTCGACATGTATCTCACCACTGCAAGCTCACAGCTCTACATGCATTTCATGTGTGTGTAGGGCAGACTGTCCTGAATCGGGCAATATAATTGCCATGTTGGAGGGATACTCTGGGGCTGAGCAATTTACAGAAATATTTGCTGTGTGATTTACGTAAATAAATGCCATTTTTTATTTAGTGATGAAAAATGACCTTTCTGCGCTCCATATCTGTGACACGAACTGATCTGACCTGACTTGACCCGAGGTTGCGTCTTAGCTTGCGTGCCTGTGTGTATGCAGTCATAATAATTCTCAACTCTTTACTGCATTGCCATGAACAAAGTAAAGGCAAAAAAGGTGTTTATTTGTTGAACAAATTGGGATGCAATGTGAGCCTTGAATTGGATGCCATGCAGGAATTTGCTAGGATCTCAAAACCGGAATATGAACATGCTTTACCATAGAGAAACACATGATAGCATTGGATTATAAACATGCTTTGCCACAAGAACAGACAAAAACGTGGGGTAAGTCCAGCTATATGAAGTTATTATTTTGCTGTCACTTCGTCTGTTTTATAACCCAGAAGGATGTACTTGGTATCAAATGATAGCTCTGAGTCTCCTCTTTCATCTGACATGCGTGGCATATCTATGCGATCACGGGTCCGCGAGTAATTCAAACGAGAGTAATGAGTGTGCAGCGTTGGTTTGTGTACATGACATTATTTTGCAGTCACTTCGTCTGATTTTATAAGCCAGAAGGATCGATAAACATGGTACCAATGGATAGCCCTGTGCCCCCTCTTTCATCTGATATGCTTGCCATATCGATGCGATCACGGGTTCGCGAGTAATTCAAACTAGAGTAATGTATGTGCAGGTGAATGCAGAGAAGTATAGACTGTAAATATGATGCAATTTGATTTCATTTCATGATTTTTTTTAATTTTCATACTTGATCGTACAGACAAGTGTGTAGTCTCGTTGGAAAGCCCCACTTCTGCTCTGTCGTGCAATAAAGGTTTCATCTCGCTGCGATGAACCGTTCCGGAGCAATGTAACAGAGAAGAAAGGGTGTGTTTTTTGACGCACTTTGCGTCAATCGGGTTCTAAGGGTTAAAGTTTGAAAAAAGTTGTTCCATTTTAGCACACTAATTACACTCAAAGTATAGTCAAGTTGGTATTAAGTTGAACTTAATACATAATTCAATACACTTAATTACACTTGTATTTGACGAAAAAAGTACAAACTGTACTTCGTACACTTTCAAAAAGTATACTTTTAATAGTTTTTTTTTTACCTGGGTGGTTAGACACAAACTGCATTTTGTTGTCTTTGTACTTGTACTCTAGCCTAGTAATCTAGACGCACCCTAGTGGCAGATGGCAGTGGCAGAAATTAGCAGAAATTACATTTGCTGTGGCAGTGGCAGAAATTAGATTTGCTGCCAGGGCTAGTCTAGCAACTCTCCGTTGGCTTGTGAGCTCGAAAAATTAAACTTCTATCAGGCCAATCAAATCGTGTATAGAGTCGTTAGGCGGGCTTAACATCATGATTGATGACAGAGTTGCAACGGTTTGGCTTGAATTCCCTGCTACTTGAAAACAAATAAGATAGATGTTGCTGTTGGCGAACAGTGTGACACGAGTTAAGCTTTTATTAAGTTGGCAAAAGTTTGAACTAACCAACTAGCTTCGCTGGTGGGAAACGCATGGGACTCATAGCGCTGTCCTATTGCGTGCAGAGGGAATTTGAAAGACAACCGATTATCCCGCCCCTCGGACTGAGCACTGCGAATGGTGAGTGCCCAGACCCTACATTTTAATGTGGGTCTGGCTCGTCAGGCTACTTGTACTCTGCACAATGACAATAAAGTTGCATCTAATCTAATATAATATCTATCTATAAAGCAAGAAGCGTCTGTATGTCTGTGTGTCCCGATGTCTGTGTGTCTGTGGCACGCATATCTCGCTGACCGTTTGTCAGACTGATTTCAAACTTGGTAGGCTATGCAGTGGCTCCTCAAAATGACGTAAAAAATGATGTGCAATAAACGGACACTTCGAATAGCCCAGGCTACTTTGGACTGTCTTTAGACTTTGAATAAGCAAACAACAATTCCAACTGCAAGGTCCTAAATTGAAACGAGCGATAATGGTCCCGAATTAAATAACGTCTCAGAATGCCACACATGCAAAGCATAACCAGCAACAAGCAACGAGTGGCAGGCAGAGTGTGATGTCACTTAGGCCTATATGAATAGCCCAGGCTACTTTGGACTGTCTTTAGATTTTGAAAAAGCAAACGACAATTCCAACTGCAAGGTCCTAAATTGAAACGAGCGATAATGGTCCCGAATTAAAGAATGTCTCAGAATGCCACACATGCAAAGCATAACCAGCGCCAAGCAACGAGTGGCAGACAGAGTGTGATGTCACTTATAGGCCACCAGAGACTGTTTTTGAGTCACACCGTTGCAAATTCCATATGATGCATCATTCCAGAAAATG
This sequence comes from Alosa pseudoharengus, assembly GCF_046254945.1. Classification (NCBI taxonomy): domain Eukaryota; kingdom Metazoa; phylum Chordata; class Actinopteri; order Clupeiformes; family Clupeidae; genus Alosa; species Alosa pseudoharengus. The sequence goes on from NW_027468837.1 coordinate 367,197, forward strand.
GTTTGTTTTCTCTATCTTCAAGTTATTCAATAGGCTAAGCATATAGCCTTGACTCAGAACAGCTGTTAGGATTATGTCATTTTGATTTGTGAAAAATTTCACATGTAGCCATGCTTAAATTCTGCTCACTTCACATTTATTATATTATTATATTATCTATAGGCCTATTCATTATTGAATGCTTACCTGGAATTATGTTTTTCCCTATCATCCTATTTTTAAAGCAGGCCTACCTGCAGGCATGTAATTGGGCTACAGGAATAGCATGCTGTGAACTGTCACTGCACTAGTAATTACAAACTAGAAAAGCATTTCCTGAAGGAAATACAGTGCATGAAAATGCAAAAATATAATGAGTTCATATGGTTAAATTATTTGCTTGGTAGATAAGGTTTAATATAGTTGGAATGACTGAACAGTTAAATAGGTGGATGGTTTAAAAGGTTAAATTATTTGCTAGGTAGATGATGTTTAATATAGTTGGAATGACTGAGCTAGGTAGATGAGGTTTAATATAGTTGGAATGACTGAACAGTTAAATAGGTGGATAGTTTAAAAGGTTAAATTATTTGCTAGGTAGATGAGGTTTAATATAGTTGGAATGACTGAACTAGGTAGATGAGGTTTAATATAGTTGGAATGACTGAACAGTTAATTGGGTGGATATTTTAAAAGGTTAAACTATTTGCTAGATAGATGAGGTTTAATATAGTTGGAATGACTGAACAGTTTCTCAGGCTTATAGCATAGAATGAGACTGTATGCTTAAAGCCTGATAAACTGACAGTTGATGCAGGTGGCCTGGCCACCTGGCACAATATTCTAATTGCTATGATGTCATAAAGCCTGAGAAACTCAGTTGATCCAGGTGGCCTGGCCAGAGCCATATATGAGCCATCCAGGTGGCCTGAACACCTGGCATAGGATTCTAATTGCTATTGTGATGTCATAATCTAATGTTAAGTCAATGGGGAAATTTTAGGAGTTTTTAATTAATAGTTTAAAAAGTATAAAAGTTACAAAGTTGAAAAATACATAGCTGAAGTCACATAAGTAAGACCTACGCAACGCAGTTTGAATGAAGTTTCTAAGTTAAACGGTTGAAGCTGTATTAAACGCACAAAAAGCGTTAGAAGAAGAAGAATAATATTAAGAACTAGAAAAGCATTTCCTGAAGGAAATACAGTGCATGAAAATGCAAAAATATGATGAGTTCATATGGTTAAATTATTTGCTTGGTAGATAAGGTTTACTATAGTTAGAATGACTGAACAGTTAAATAGGTTGATAATTGAAATGGTTAAATTATTTAGGCAGATAGTTGACGATAACTAACAGTTGGAATGGCTCCAATGTTTGCTAGCAGTTATGCTAACTATGTTAAAGATAATAATGGTAACCAAGTAACTATGCTAACTAGCATGATAACTTAGCTAACTTTGCTAATAATTTTTAACAGTAATTCTAACTATGTTAACTAACATGCTAACATGTTAGCATGCTAACTATGCTAACCATGTGACTTAGCTAACTTAGCTAATCATTTTTAGCAGTTTTGCTAAAAATGCTAACTAGCATGCTAACATGGTAGCATGCTAACTATGATAACCATGTTACTTAGCTAACTTAGCTAATCATTTTTAATAGTTTTGCTAAAAATGCTAATTAGCATGTTAACATGCTAGCATGCTAACTATGCTAACCATATTACTTAGCTAACGTAGCTAATCATTTTTAGTAGTTTTGCTAAAAATGCTAACTAGCATGCTAACATGCTAACATGCTAACTATGCTAACCATGTGACTTAGCTAACTTAGCTGATCGTTTTTAGCAGTTTTGCTAAAAATGCTAACTAGCATGCTAACATGCTAGCATGCTAACTATGCTAACCATGTGACTTAGCTAACTTAGCTAATCATTTTTAGCAGTTTTGCTAAAAATGCTAACTAGCATGCTAACATGCTAGCATGGTAACTATGCTAACCAAGTTACTTAGCTAACTTAGCTAACTAGCTACAGTGGGTAGGAGTCATAGTTGATGACAAGTAACAGTTACAATGGCTGAACAGTTAAAAAGTTCAGTAGTTTAAAGCGTTAAATTGTTTAACAGTGAAATATTGTAGTGAGGACTTTTATTTTGAAACAGGTTTTGGCAGAGGAAGCAGTTGAACAGGATGTGTAGTCTTAATAGGGCCAGTTTGTATGCTTAAAGCCTGAAAGTGGCAGTTGATCCAGGTGGCCCGAACACCTGCCATAGGATTCTAATTGCTGTGATGTCATAAAGGGCAATGTTAAGTCAATGGGGAAATTTTGATAGTTTTTAATTAATAGTTTAAAAAGTATAAAAGTTACAAAGCTGAAAAATACATAGCACCCATGTCCTAAGTAAGACCTACGTAACATAGTTTGAATGAAGTTTCTACGTTAAACGGTTGAAGCTGCATTAAACGCGTTAGAAGAAGAACTAGAAAAGCATTTCCTGAAGGAAATACAGTGCATGAAAATGCAAAAATATGATGAGTTCATATGGTTAAATTATTTGCTTGGTAGATAAGGTTTACTATAGTTGGAATGACTGAACAGTTAAATAGGTTGATAATTGAAATGGTTAAATTATTTAGGCAGATAGTTGACGATAACTAACAGTTGGAATGGCTCCAATGTTTGCTAGTAGTTATGCTAACTATGTTAAAGATAATAATGGTAACCAAGTAACTATGCTAACTAGCATGCTAACAATATTAAAATGTTAACTATGCTAACCATATGACTTAGCTAACCTAGCTAATAATTTTTATTAGTTATGATAACTATGCTAATTAACATGCTAACATGCTAATTATGTTAACCATGTGACTTAGCTAACTTCGCTTATCATTTTTAACAGTAATGCTAACTAACATGCTAACATGCTAGCATGCTAACATGCTAACCATGTGACTTAGCTAACTTAGCTAATCATTTTTAGCAGTTTTGCTAAAAAATGCTAACTAGCATGCTAACATGCTAGCATGCTAACTATGCTAACCATATGACTTAGCTAACTTAGCTAATCATTTTTAGCAGTTTTGCAAAAAATGCTAACTAGCATGCTAACATGTTAGCATGCTAACTATGCTAACCATGTGACTTAGCTAACTTAGCTAATCATTTTTAGCAGTTTTGCAAAAAATGCTAACTAGCATGCTAACATGTTAGCATGCTAACTATGCTAACCATGTGACTTAGCTAACTTAGCTAATCGTTTTTAACAGTTTTGCTAAAAATGCTAACTAGCATGCTAACATGCTAGCATGCTAACTATGCTAACCAAGTTACTTAGCTATCTTAGCTAACTAGCTACAGTGGGTAGGAGTCATAGTTGATGACAAGTAACAGTTACAATGGCTGAACAGATAAAAGTTCAGTAGTTTAAAGGGTTAAATTGTTTAACAGTGAAATATTGTAGTGAGGACTTTTATTTTGAAACAGTTTTTGGCAGAGGAAGCAGTTGAACAGGATGTGTAGTCTTAATAGGGCCAGTTTGTATGCTTAAAGCCTGAGACTGGCAGTTGATGCAGCTGGCCCGAACACCTGCCATAGGATTCTAATTGCTTAACGGCTCTATTGTGATGTCATCAGCCCATGTTAAGTCTATGGGGAAATTTTGAACAGTTTTTAATTAATAGTTTAAAAAGTATAAAAGTTACAAAGATGAAAAATACATAGCACCCATGTCCTAAGTAAGACCTACGTAACATAGTTTGAATGAAGTTTCTACGTTAAACGGTTGAAGCTGCATTAAGTGCGTTAGAAGAAGAATAATAATAAAATGCCTTGGAATAACAGTACAGTGCATTTTCATGCACTGTAATAAGAATAAGCATAAGAATAAGAAGCCTAGGAAGAACAGTACAGTGCATTTTCATGCACTGTAACTAGAAAAGCATTTCCTGAAGGAAATACAGTGCATGAAAATGCAAAAAATATGATGTAAAATATCATACAGAGTAAAAACAAACTATATTGGTTGCTAGGTAGATGAGGTTTAATATAGTTGGAGTGACTGAACAGTTAAATAGGTGGATAGTTTATATGGTTAAATGATTTGCTTGGTAGATAAGGTTTAATATAGTTGGAATGATTGAACGGTTAAATAGGTTGATAATACTTAACTTAGTTAACTTAGCTAATGTTTTCATTTTTAGTAGTTATGCTAACTAGCATGTTAGCAATGCTAACTATGTTAACCATGTGACTTAGCTAACCTAGCTAATTAATTTTATCAGTTTTGCTAACTAGCATGTTAGCAATGCTAACTATGTTAACCATGTGACTTAGCTAACCTAGCTAATTCATTTTATCAGTTTTGCTAACTATGCTAACTAGCATGCTAACATGCTAGCATGTTAACTATGCTAACCATTTTACTTAGCTAACTTAGCTAATCATTTTTAGAAGTTTTGCTAAAAATGCTAACTAGAATGCTAACATGTTAGCATGCTAATTATACTAACCATGTGACTTAGCTAACTTAGGTAATCGTTTTTAGTAGTTTTGTAAAAAATGCTAACTAACATGCTAACATGCTAGCATGCTAACTATGCTAACCATGTGACTTAGCTAACTTAGCTAATCATTTTTAGCAGTTTTGCTAAAAATGCTATCTAGCATGCTAACATGCTAGCATGCTAACTATGCTAACCATGTGACTTAGCTAACTTAGCTAATCATTTTTAGCAGTTTTGCAAAAAATGCTAACTAGCATGCTAACATGCTAACTATGCTAACCATGTTACTTAGCTAACTTAGCTAATCAATTTTAACAGTTTTGCTAAAAATGCTAACTAGCATGCTAACAAGCTCGCATGCTAACATGCTAACTATGCTAACCATGCTAACTAGCTACAGTGGGTAAGAGTCATAGTTGATGACAAGTAACAGTTACAATGGCTGAACAGTTAAAAAGTTCAGTAGTTTAAAGGGTTAAATTGTTTAACAGTGAAATATTGTAGTGAGGACTTTTATTTTGAAACAGTTTTTGGCAGAGGAAGCAGTTGGACAGGATGTGTAGTCTTAATAGGGCCAGGCTCCAGGTGGCCTGAACACCTGGCATAAGATTCTAATTGCTCTATTGTGATGTCATAATCTAATGTTAAGTCAATGGGGAAAGTTTAGTAGTTTTTAATTAATAGTTTAAAAAGTATAAAAGTTACAAAGTTGAAAAATACATAGCTGAAGTCACATAAGTAAGACCTACGCAACGCAGTTTGAACGGTTGAAGTTAAACGGTTGAAGCTGTATTAAACGCACAAAAAGCGTTAGAAGAAAAATAAGAAGAATAATTCGGATAACAGTAGAGTGCATTTTCATGCACTCTAATAAGTAAGACCATCCATTAGCTAATTTTCATTTTATGTTGAATGAGTGAGTCATGAAACTGCATGAACGGTTGTGCACTGTTCGACTTCATCCAGTCAGAGCCTCTCCAAAATGTCAAAACTTTAATGTCATTGTCTGTTTAAGGTTTTCACACTAATTTAACAGTTACATGTAACAAAATAAACCCAAAGTCTGGTGCACACATAGGTCATTGAGTATGTTTCCAAGCACACCACATTCCGATTAAGGACCATATTCTGGTTATGGCAATATTCAGAATAAGATTTTTCCATGTGAATCAGAAACGGAATATTCTTGTTTACAGGTTAATCAGCATAATAAAGCAGTGACATGCAGTAGTAGTGTCTGCGTCATGATGTCTCAACGGTCTCTGTCCCTGAATTTCATTTATGACCACAAAATAGGCCAGATTAGAGCCACTATTGTTTTGCATTTTAGCCTTATAATAGGCCGCTTTGATTGAGGGGTTTTCATTGTTTCTTCATGTCAGCAGTGCACGCAAAACCTACGTCTTGGAGCATTACGATACTTTCACCCATCGATAAATTCCATTTTGACATTTAAACTTTCAGTTTTTAATACATAAATTGACCTTGTCTTCACTTAAGAAGTGCAAACTTTTGCCACGCTTTTTCGCTATGTTTGCAAAGTGTCAGGGCATCAAAGCAAGCTACCAAAATTCCTTGCACAAACATGCACAGATGAAATTTAATATTTCGAAAGGGCCATTTGCCAATTAATGTGTTTCCATGCCACAATATTCCGATTAAAAGAGGCATATGCTAAGGGTGTTATTCCGGTTTTTAGTATTCCGAACATCTGGAACAAGGTGTTTACATGACTCATGCACAGTCGGAATATTGCCATTATTCCAAATGAAACCGGAATATGGTGTGCATGGAAACGTAACCATTGTTCGTGGTCTGGATTGAACACTCACATTTTAGTTATTCTTAAAGGAAAATTCCGGTATTTAGCACTTTGAGTACCTTTTCTGGTTTGTTTTGGATGAACTAGAGTGGTGGACACCGAAATGTTGACGATTGGTCCTGTCTCGACTTTTCTGACTCGTTTTGAATCGCCTTTACTGCTTCAGAGTGGCTGCAACAGGCATGCACAAACATGTCCTAAAACAACCCTTAACATTCGTTTTCAAAACTGTGCAACTCACCGAGTGGTTAGTGGTGTTCGTTGATTATTAAAATCAAATATATCAGCGCAATGTATGATTTCCAGCTGTCTTATTTGCTATTGTGGAACTATTTTTTCAGACACCTCACATCCGCGTATAAACTTCCGCTCAATATTTGAGCCTGAAGCATAGACGGTGGCGCAGTAATATCAACGTGCAATGAGTCTTCCAACAGAAATCAATGGGATTTTACAAAATGCCAAATAAAACACGACATAAACTGTATTTCGTTATGCTACTTGTTTTGGAACATCAACGAACACCACTAACCACTCGGTCAGTTGCACAGTTTTGAAAACAAACGTTAAGGGTTGTTTTATGACATGTTTGTGCAGCCACTCTGAAGAAGTCAAAGGCGATAAAAAATTGTCAAAATTTCAGTGTCCACCACTCTAGTTCATCCAAAACAAATCAGAAAAGGGACTCAAAGTGCTAAATATCGGAATTTAAAGTCTTACTGACAACTGAATGCCGATGTGTTATACCAATCATAGAAATGTGCCCCTTTGTTTAATAATAAAAACATTCTGCTTGCATGCAGGACATTTACAGTATTGTGGACAGTCTATGTATTGATGGATACATGTAGCAAATACTTCTCTGGCCTTCCTGGTTGTATTCATTGTTTATTTGATCTCCAGACTCCCCTGTGCCCCCTTTGGCTTTGTATGTGACACTTGGGCTGATGGTGGGGATAGTGCTGCTTTGCTGGTGCTGCTGGTCCCCCGGTTGGTTCTTGTGGAGGTTGAGTGTTTGCCGCCTCCTGCCCTGCTGCAATTCCTTTTGTGCATCCTGCCAGCTCTGTGCCTGCAGCTGCTCTCAGAACAAGGATCACCGCCTGTCCACAGTCTCACCTCAGAGCTCCCTGACTAATGCTGCCACCAACAGCATTAGTACTACAATTGTAACTGTGTAGCATTTACACTGACTCAAAGACCAAACACATTTATCTGGGTCATCTGCATGTGTGTGCTTAGACCAGAAAAACCTGATATTATTACCTAGCTACTTTTTCTGTTACCTTTTACTGTCATCATCTCATCATGTTTTAATATTGCATTCTTTTAAACTTCTTATTATTTCTCTTATTATTATTATTTCTCTTAATATTAATAATTGTACAGTTTTGTGACTTTAAAGCATATTTCTACTTTAGTCATAACTGTTTTGTAGAAGTTCAAGTACAAAGTGTGTTATTGTATAACTAGGGAAGAAATAAAATTAAGGGACTTCTCTGTTTATAGCAATACACTCGTCTTGCTTCCTGATGATTTATTTCTCCATCTCATCCAAAGTCTCCTTCAATGATAATAAGATGGGTACAACCTGCAGTATGGCAACCTGAAAGGTCGGTCATCTGTCAACCTAATCCTGTGGCAGAACTCATGCACACCCATGGTTACAGTGATGCTAAGAAAAGACATCTTCATATTACTATGTCAAATCAATTGACTTCTCTTCTCTGAGAAGAGACCAGACAGCTCTCAATAGGTACAGTATAGCGCTTCTTTTGACTTCGTCGGGCGGGGGAAAATAAGCTTTAGGCGGGCAAATAAAATGGTAACACTTTAGAATAACATGTGCTTATTAGGTATTAACAGTGCATAATAAGCAATTAACAATTAATTGTTAACAGTTAGTTAACTGTTGTTATCCTTTAATAACATTAACTAACTGTTAACTTGCAAATTTTTAGTTGAATGGTTCTCTATGACAAAATCGTTGTTGGGGCGGTTTTTTGCTATTGAGGGCGGGTTTTTGAGCGTGATTGGGCGGAAATCACTCAACCCAATCTGGCAACACTGTCAGCACCCCCTGAGGATGGTGTCCTAGGAGACCGCTAAGGTTGCTTATGCCTAAAAACACCCCAAATGGAATCCATACATCTCTATATCTGTCACATACACCCAGAGGACTAGTCTGCTTTCCCTCCAAAGCCTATCAAGCAGATAATCTGGCAACACCCCTGCTTCCCTTAGACACAATCACAAAGTTTGCATACACCACACCAAGCATGGCTTGCATTATCTCTCAAACCATTAGTCTGACTGGTTTGAAACTTGGCAGGTGTTTCGGTAAAGGCATGAATGTGTGCAGTGGCAAATTTGAGGTTTGGATAAGAAACGGAAGTGTCTTTCATTTTCCAAAACGATCAAAATTGTTGGTGAAGGAAATTAGCTCACATCTTGGCAACACTTTCATGTATCAAAACCAAACTTGGTACATGGACTTTGGACCTCATTGTGAGGGCACAAAAGAAATGTGGTTCCCTTTGATCTCTAGATGGCGCTGCAGTTAGCAAAAATACTGTTGTAACTGTTGATGTGTTTGGATTTAAAACTTAATAGTGGTGTCTGTTAATACTGTAGGAAGTCAGCAGGCCGACACATGCTAAATTGTGACAGATTTGGGCTACCATATTGTTTTTGTTAGAAACATTTTCACAGGCCACACATTTTTGTCAGCTCATCAACTTTTCAGATCAAGCCTCAAAAAAGTGATGAATTAGATTTTTAATATTCTAAAGTGTTTGCCTATCAAAGCCAATCAAAATCTTGGTTAAAGCAACCAAACAGGAAGTGACCTTATATCTCAGCCAGTCTTTGGATGCTTGACATGAAACTTGTGAGTACTTACAGCCATGTGGCTGATGTAATAGCATCGAGTTGCCATGGTGCCTACAGCCTGCTGGCATTGTCAGTATCCAAATTCATGTCTCACTGTATATTAATAAACACATCATTTTAATGGGTGACCATTTAATGGGTGACCATTAAAATGCCAGTATTATGCTTATGCTGGGGTGTAGGCTTGTATGATTACCAACCATGTGTGTGTGGTACCCTGGTGGTGAGTCGTATGCATGATGTGTTGTCCATCATGGCCAATGAAGCACTTGTTCATACCAGGCATACCTGTTCCCATTGGTTAACATCAAGTGAATGTAAGATAGTGAATATAGCCTCGGTTTTCTGCAGGAGAACACAAGACGTTAACCCTTCCTGCAACATTGGCACTCTGGATCTGTATTTACTGAAAGCTCAAATCCTGCAAAAAACAAAAAAAAACAAATCCATCGCCCCCAAAAATATCTCCAAGAAAGGTAGATGGAAATTGGTTAAGATCAATCACGTAACCTTACATTTTTGTTTGGGGTATGGGTTCAAATCCTTGGCTAGATCAGGGTTCCCACTCTAAGTCAAATGTAAAATTCCATGACTTTTCCCTGACACAAAACTTGTATTTCCATGACTTACTGTATACTGAATGGTACAATAACATGACCAATGATTTCAGAGCAGCCAGGTACATGTAAAGTTCAAGAGTCTTTTACTTTTTAAGAGCAGGAGATGAATAAATGGGCATTGAATAAACAAAGTTGGGTTACTCAACCAAGCAGTAAAGCTAATATCCAGATATACACCAATTCTGTGTGGAAATATTTTATTAACATATTTTGGCAAGAAAATTTCAACCTGCTACAGCAAAATTCCATGATATTCCATGATTTCGCTAGCCCGACGTAGCCATACTCAATTCTAGTCAGAATATGAGTCTGATACCCCTCCATTGGGACGTAATTATGGGGCGTGTTTCAACCGATACGGGGGAATGCCTCTGCACTCAATTGGATAGACCTAACCAATCAGAGCAACGAAATAACTTCCCGTGAGATGTAGGAAGAACACACAAACCATCCTTCTTCTCCACAAATGCCTTAACATTGTTTTCTGGTCTTTTGTAAAAGTTATTGTGCCGTCAATATCTCCTACAACACTCATTAGCGAAATCTAAGAGATAAGTAGTAGGGTAGGCTATTAGGAAAAAACTGATAGCCTATATCCCTCCGTTTTTAAAAATAATTCTGAACACTGATATGCTACAAACATGTTATAAACAGGTTGGAAAGGCTGTCACAAATCCCTCAAACAGGTGGTCAATCAGAGATTTCAAACGAACGAGGGAACCAGGGTAGGAATTTCACGGCGGCCACGACGGCCATGGCCGTCGTAGCCCCTTGCGTTGGCCCGTGAAGCCCCTTTGAAAATCATAGGTTTACAGGCCACGGTGGCCTTGGTGCCCCCTTCTTTCAATATTCTGCTTGGTGTCCTACTAATAGCGATTTTTATTTAGCCTGTGGCCTATCAAAATAATCGTAGCATTCACAGCGCAAATTAATTTAGTCTTTTACGCAGTGGAGAAAGTGACAGCGCAAGAAAGTGCGTCCAAATTCACCTATTCTTCTCAGTTGAACTACTCGCGAAGTAGCCTATTCATCACACAGACATCACAAGTATCACATGAAGAGCTTTTAAAGATGTTAGCCGATAATTGCTGTGTTGAACGGTTCGCGAGAAAAGTAAATAATATAATTCAATTTAATCATACATTCTTACTGAAGGTTTTGCGTCCATGATCTCCCTACCCATTCATCTCGGTGGAATACTTCACGAACCCTTCTTTTAACACATGACAAACCACATATCAGAATAAACAGCAGACCTTACCGAACACAAAGGTGTAAAGCAGTCCCCTGTACAGTTAGCCGTTCCAGAGTAATCCAGTTTAGAATTAGCAGTAGGCTAAATTTCGACATGCATGGATGTCTCCAAATTTGGGCTTTAAGTTTTACAATGTGTTTAAATTGTTCCACATGATTTCATAACGGGCCAAATACAAAATTAATGTTACAAATATTGCCTAGATATTGGTAAATCAGAGGACAGCTGACTAAGAGTTTGTGAAAGTAGCCTTAATGATCACAAAATGCTAAGCATGCATCTAGGCTATTTGAGTTTCTTAAAGCTGAGCTGTGCTACATTTACATTGTTCAATACATGATTTCATAGCAGGCCAAATATAAAATAAATTTTATATATAGCCTAGATATCTGCTTTTATTAGATGATCAGATGATTTACAGTTCTATGTAATATGTCATGTTTCATGTTTTTGTAATGTTTCATACAGTGATGCAGGTCTACTGCAGTGAATAGGCTAAATACAACTGATCATTTTTATAGCCTACTATTGTATAGTTAACTTTGGCCTTGGTGCCCTGACATGTGGCCTTTGTGCCCCCCACCAAATATGCCCAACTGAAGGCCAAGTGGCCTTGCCCCCAGAATGGTGAAATTCCAAGCCTGGAGGGAACAACATGTCACAATGCAACCAACACACTGTTTTTCCTTGATGAAAGTGAAACCATAAGTTTTCCCACATCTCAACTTTGGCCAAAGTTTTCAGAAATAATTGTTTTCAGTGATAAAACCTCATTGAAATAATATGTATTTTCCATATGGGGTCTTAAAAGCCATCTGTCTCCTTCTAGCCACAGCATTTTTGTTGCAAACATAATCAACCTAAGCATGCTCAGATGACGTGATAGACGCGGCGCTGTTGCTGACCTGTCCATCATCGTAAAGCAGTAGCGGCTGGTGAATTTGATGTTAGGAGGGGCTGAAAGTGTGTAAAGCAAACCCCTGTAGGGGGTAGGGCTGTCACTTTTGTGAAAAAATCCTGTTCGATTTTTGAGACATAAGTGTTCATTGAATCGATTGTAAAATCGATTTTTTATGTCTAAAGACGTTTCCATTTTCAACGCCAAATATAGGCCAATCCACAAACAATTAACAGGCATTAGGACGAACGTAAAGAGGGCGCTTGTAGACGCAAGCCAGCAATATTTCTGATGATTTATTGGCGTGAAGTTTCGTGCACAATGACAAACAGAAGTGCAACATTCTCGAAAACCAGTAAGCCGAGTGGACTGCCATTACATCAGTGACATGACTGCAGGCTTCAACGTAGCTGTGTCTGTGTTTATTATTAGAAATGTCAAACAAATTTCGCCTACGTAGAACTCGATTGCACAGTTTGCGTAGCCTACCGCTTTGTTCTTCTCCATAGTTTGATATACCAAAAATCCGAAGTACTTCCACATCGAACTCCTCAAGTTATTAGGGCCTATCACTCGTCTCTCTACATGTCGCACAGGTTGATCGCGTTGTCCTCCATTTTTTGGCAAAACACGAGCAGCACAGCAGCTGATTGAAACAGCTGTTCCCGGTGCGTAAACTTGGTGGGAATTTTCTTTTTAGCTTTCGCAATGCTTACTGCACTTCGGAATTCTTTTATATTCTTGTTTGTGAATTCTGTTACATCTATCTTTTTTATTTGTTTATTTCGTTTAAAATTAATAGTGTAAATATTTGGTTAAAATCTTGTGTTGTTTGGTCCAATCGATTGTGCAATCGATTTTCGAATGTAAAGTGACAGCCCTACGACAGAATAGCCTAGAACTTGGGTAAGCCTTGCGTTTAGTAGCCTAATTGCGGTGATAGCCAAAACTAATGTGAATCACGGACTATCCTACAACCAAAGAAAGTAAAGGTGATTAGTAGGTCTACCTGCATTAGCCAAATAAACGACGGGACTGCACCCTTCACAAACCGTAAAATAAAGTTTATTAGTTTTACAGTTGACTACAGTTGACAGTTCACCATCAGTCCACACAAACAATTCTGGTTTCCTTGCACTAGCCATTTGGTTGTAGCCTATTCTGTCTGTTTGTAAAGCGCAAATTTTTGTCAATTTCTGTAAAGAAACAGTGCCACCTATAGGCCTGGGGTATGAAGTAACGTGTTGAGTCGTGTTGAGATGGATCCGTTTGGACGCAAATATTCTTGATGCGGTTTCAGGGAAGACGGAGGAAAAAAAGATCGGTTTCGTACGTGTGGACTAGCCCTTAATCTACTAAACCCCTCTTCTACTGCACTTTTTACCCCCCCCCCCCCATAAATGCACAAATAGGCAGACATAATTTCATTGCATTTCTTAATTCCAGTAACTATATGCATGTGACAATAAACTTCCTTGTATCCTTGTATATAGGGTTCAACCTCAAAAAATGGGTTATGGATTCTGGTACTATAGGACATGTTAAATGACATACTAGCAAAATCTGACCTTGGGAAAGGGGTCATGTTCAACGAGACAACGAAATGCAGTTTGTGTCTCTTTGGAGGCTAGCTGCATTTATCCCATCTGCACCGTTTTGACGAATTTGAACATTATCATGTCCATCTTCCACTTTGCCCTGACAGATGGTACTAAAAGATGCACTTGTAACCTGCACGACAGGGTAATGGCCTATACTTATGCAGGGACAGTCTATAGTCTAATATCTAAGTTCAGTGGAGATTGGTGTAGTTTTTTTCTAGACCAGATTCTAGTACTCACCCTAAAGACAACACACACTCGTGGATAAAGTTTATAAAAAATATATATAGTTTATTTCACTTATTTTAATATCAGTATTAAAACAGATGTATTATGTGTATCTGTTTACTATTCTATTATGCTATTTGATATGTTTTGTATCTTTATTCTATTTAATATCTAAGTCTAATTGTATTTTTTCCTTAAAAATACTATTCATATATTATCTTAACCGTATATTATATAACCTAATATCTTATCTTATATTTATTATCCAATATTATTTTATACTATCATTTAAACAAAATAAAACCCAACCCAAAATAAAATGTGTGTGCACTCAAGAAAATAATAAAGAAAAGACAATAAATGAAAAGGGGGAATGATTCAGTCCAACTTGTCTCCAATGTCCAGATCCTGCCACAATCACAAGGGTAAGGGGATGATGATATGGAGCAGGCAGTCCAAAAGGAAGGGCAAGTTGATGTAGATGGTGGTGGTAATGAATCCAAATCCAGGACGATGGGGGAAATCCAGAAGGTAAATCCAAGGGTTCCAGGGCGAAGCAACGGGGTTTGCTCGGGGTACTACAAAAAACAGTCAGGATTCCAGTACCATGTACAAAATGCAAGGGAAAAGTCTTCTTTCTTTTCAAAGGGTGATCATCAAAAAAGCTTCATGCGGGGAAAGAGGATCTTTATATTGTTTTCCAATGTTCGTGTTAAAGTATCCAAGTGTCCGTAGTTCCAAGTGTCTATTATAATTTCCAAGTTGTCCGTATTTTAATTCATCTTTTCTTTCCGTCTCTCATCAGACGTAGTGCTACTTCTCCTTATTTACCGGTTGGCGGTTTTCTGTTGTTGTTTTTTAACATTTGTCTCATCATAATGGGAAGTGGCAATTCATTGGGTACACACTCATTCTCAAATGAGCTCTTTCAATTGGGAAGGTGTGGAAAAGAATGGACTAATAGGGTGAAAATTAGAAGAATGAAAATCTCATATTCTCTCCTTTGAGTAGAACAGGTGACTGAAAAGGCAGCATGGTTGGATACTTAAGGAAAATAATGGAGTGATAACAATTCAGCAGATAATATATTTGATTTCATAATCACTCACTGAATAAGGTCAATCACCCACAGCATCTTTTTAGGGTGAAAATTTGTAGAATGTAGCCTACTGTAGCCTACTGATTCTACAGTATGTGACTAAACTGACAGCACAGTTAGGAAGTTGTGGGAAAAAATGATGGTTGAAAACTAGTAGAATTAAATTATGTCCATCACTCTCTATGCTTTAAGTAGACCGAATTGGAACAGTTAAATAGTTGAGTAGTTTAAATAGTTAAATTATTTAATAGTGAATTATTGTAGCCTAGTGAGGATTTTCATTTTGAAACAGTTGTGGGAAGAAGAAGCAGTTGGCGGGAGTCATAGGTGATGACAACTGAGAGTTGGAATGGCTGAACTGTTAAATAGTTGGATAGTTTAAATAGTAAAATCATTTAATAGTGAATTGATGTAGTGAGGACTTTTATGTTGAAACAGTTGTGGGCAGAGGAAACAGCTGGCAGGAGTCATAGTTGATGACAGTTCAAATGGCTGTTAAATAGTTAAATAGTTGGATGGTTTAAATAGTTAAATGATTTAATAGTGAATTATTGTAGTTAGGACCTTTATTTTGAATCAGTTAGATAGATAGATAGATAGATAGATAGATAGATAGATAGATACTTTATTGATCCCTAGGGGAAATTCAAGGTCACAGTTGCATACAGACATACACACACACATTCACTAACAGCAGAAAAAGTAATTGACCCTTTAACTGGCACACCATTATAAAAGTGATGAAAAATGTATTTTTTTGTTTTATCTTGCTCTATTAGGCTGTAGTATGAAAAATCTGTGATTTTTTTTTTCAAAGGACCCTCCCATTCAATTTCCATGAACCTCTACCAAATGGTTGAAGTGCCTGTTTATGGTAAAAGTCAGTTATCTGACTTTGGCATGAGATTATTGTGTTTTACTGAAAGAAAAAAAAAATCCCCAAAAAAGTGGTATTATCTTGTAGCCCTGGTCCCAGAGTTTAAGAAATATCATGTTAACAAGAAATAAACTCATTCCCACTGTACCTGCAGACCACTTAAGTAGATTCACCATTGAAATGAATGGGATTCTATGGATTTAGGTAAAGAATGTGTACACATAATACATTTTGGTCAGTACCACGAAGAGAAAACTATATAAACCATATATTTTCTGAAAGCTTAGACCCTCAGGATGTGATCTAACATGACATGAGACATGTCCCACCCTCCTCATTAGTATGCAGCCCATGCATAACACATTGGGTATTGGTAAATCGAGTATATGGGTGATACCTTTAGGTCTGTGCCATTAAGGAAAAACTGGTTCAACCATATAAACCATATATTTTCTGAAAGCTTACACTCTCAGGATGTGATCTAGCATGACATGAAACATGTCCCACCCTCCTCATTAGTATGCTGCCCATGCATCACACATTGGGTATTGGTAAATTAAGCGTATGGGCTGATACATTTTGGGCTGTACCATGGAGGAAAAACTCATTAAACCACCTAAACCATACATAGTCTGAAAGCATATACCCTCAAGATGTGAACTGGGTTTTGACATTTGTCACCCTCCTCATGACATGATAGCCCAAAACGGTATTAGCCATATACACTATTTACCAATACCCAATGTATTATGCTTGGGCACCATACTAATGAGGAGGGTGGGACATGTCTCATGTCATGTTAGATTACATATGGCCGAAATCGCGTAAATTAATTTTTAAAATCGCGTATGTTGAGAAGGTGTGGCCTTCGACATTACAGAGGTACTGAGCAAATATGTTGTGCTTAACATGTAGTACTCAAGTGGTAGATATGGCTCCATATGTTTAATTTTAAAACAGTTTGATTTTTTGGTAAGATATGGTGTCTTAAAGTGTGCTCTACCAAACGGTTGAGCAGTCAGTTAGTATATAATATAAAAAAACACAACTAAGCAATAAGGACTGTAGAAGATAAAGAATATACTAAATATACTAAATATACTAAAATACAAATTATACTAAATAAAACTTAATCTAAATCAATTCTAAAAAACAGTATCCACATAGTGGGTGATTAATCCATAACTGATTATTATGCAATTTGTAGAGCCATAGATATTTAAGTTTAAAATGAAACCATCCAATATAGGCGGAAATTGCCCATTTTTGCCTACTGCACCAACAGGTTAAAGTAAATAGGACACCTGGGCCATCAACTTCAAACATATTCAGTATTTTATTAAGTTAATTCTGTGTTCAATTCTACAGCTGCAAAAGCCAAAAAAGCAAAAAAATACAAAACGCCTACTGTTTTGTTTGTTTATTGTAGTGTGGAACTGGTTTTGAGAGTCTTAGGAAATTAAAAACTGCACTTCATGATTCAACAACATCATGGTAGAATGTGTGTAAATTTTGAAGATTATAGGTAACGGTTTACAGGTGTTACAGAGCAGATTTCATATGGTATGTTTAGGCGTTTCCAAGTGTCTCAACTTGTCTCAGTGCTTATCCAAAATCACCAAATACAAAACAACACATCAATCACTGAATATCAAGTGTGTCTAGTTTTTCCATGCATTATATCCTACAGCAAACCATCCTGACTTAATTGCTGGGTAATATGATGCATTTTCTTATGGGAAGCTAAATGATGGTCTTAATCAATCAGGTGCGCTTGCAATGACTTAAGCAGGGACTGAGCCTGTGGTCCTCTGTGCATAAGGTAAGGTAAGGTGCTCTTTGTGAATGAGTGTCATGGTGATGGTGCAAATGAGTAAGTCAAACAGTGCAACAGTGCAAGAATAAAGTCTATATATCTATGTATAAATAACTATATTAAGAAAGGAATAAGTGTGGTCACAGTTCGGCTGTGGTACGCAAACAGTGAGGCAGAAGACAATGGTAAAGTGGCAGTTGTGGGCAGAGGAAACAGTTGGCGAGAGTCATAGTTAATGATAACTGACATTTAGAATGGCTAAACAGTTAAATAGTTGGATAGTTTAAATAGTTAAATAATTTAATAGTGAATTATAGTAGTGAGGACTTATTTTTAAACAGTTGTGGGAAGAGGAAACAGCTGAAAAGGATCTATAGTCTTGAAGAGAGCCAGGTTGTATGCTTAAAGCCTGAGACAGAGTAGATATGGAAAGTTGGATGGAATGTGCCTTATATCCTTATAAAATGGAGAGACACAGGGTCTGTTCGAAACAGGTACAAATGCTGGTTTTTAAAATATCTAACTGGGGAGCGGGGCAGCAAGTTCAGTTTGAAACCAAAAAAAAGAATTTTGCTGCCTTTTAAGATATCTTAGATTTCCCGAATAGGCCTAACTGTCATTTTTGGAGGCAGCATCAATGCACACTTCATGCTCCCTCCTACCCATAATCCTTTGCGGCAACATCTGAAACAGCTGTGAAAAGTAAACAAAGATGGAGGACGACATCAGTAATGGCTGCTGAATCTGGTATAAATGTAATTTGTGTGACATTATTTTGCTTAGATTTGTAGATTTGAGATATAAACAATTTACCATCTAATTATACCATTGTTGTAACCATTAATAGTGTCTGGTCTGATATATCTGCCGCCCGTAAAACTAATTTATACCGTTAGCCTGCTAGCTTACATAGGCTAATTTAGTTTAACGCTCGGCTTTTGCTAACGTCATAACGTAGTAGTAGTAGTAGTAGCAAAAATGGTTGATTACGAAGATACTTCCTGAGAGGCCATTTCCTGCCCCCGGTAATGTATGCAAATAGGGTAGCAGTAGTACACGCCCCGCGAGGGGGGGGGGGGCACTATCCCCCATTTATGCAGTGATCGGGCTCCCTTTTTAACATTGAGGTCTATGGCAGAATCCAAGAATTTGCGGCACAGTCGCAAGGCACTTCATGACAGGACATCCAGTGCCAGCGCTCCGCACACGCACATCACGCACTGCGCGTAGGGCACCAAGTGCCTGGGGGGCCACCAAAAAATCTGGGTCGTGAAAAATCACCACAATAGGCTACTAGTATTAATAACAAATAAAATATGTCTAAAGCATGTTAATATGCAAAAGCAATACAAAAGTAATAAAGGCCTAGACCAAATTAGTCGAGAAAAAGGTGAATCTCCTGTGCAGCCCTCTCTCCAGTCTCCCTCTGGTGCCCCCCTCCCCCACCTCCCAGTGGTCTGTTCGATTATTCCTCAATCCCAAATTTGGCAGACAGTAGACCAGAGGTGGGACCAAGTCACTGTTTGGCAAGTCACAAGTAAGTCCCAAGTCTTAGCAGTCAAGTCCAAGTCAAGTCCCAAGTAAATACAGAGAAGGGCAAGTCGAGTCCAAGTCCAAGTCACATCCAAGCCAAGTCGAGTCCAAGTCCAAGTCCCAATCTTTTTCAAGTCCTAAACAAGTCATCAGGTTCTCTTCACTTAATAATGCCATTATTAGACTATCGATCATAATTTTAGCACTTACATCTAATCCACAGTATTTTTTTATAAATACAGATTAAAACATGTTCAATGTTTCTGTCTTGCAATCTTTTACGACATGCGCATACCTGTGTAATATACACATGTGCATACCTGAGTAATCTGTACAAAACGTATAGCTACATGACACTCAGCACAGCTGCAAATATATATATTGTTTTTCCAAATTGCGGAGCCCACTGTAGGATGAGTAATAATTTGACTGATGGCATTTCACTGCGCTATGCCACAGATTTGCCTGCAAACAATTATTATTATTATTATTATTATTATATTATTATTATCGGTATTATATTATTATTAGGCTGTCTGCCAGTGGCGACTCATAAGGGAAGCCAAGGTCAACACTTTTATATTATTTAAAAGATAATAATGACAGTAATTTTGTTTTAAAGTATTAATTTCTTAAGAAATACTACACATTTGATGCTGTTTATCTCATTTGTAAATGGTGCACTGTCACTTTAAGCCCATTGTGCCACTGTCCACACGTTCTCATAATGATCTTTTTTTACCAGCTCCATTCAGCCTATGGCTAGTCCACAAACTCAAACATTGTTTGTGCCACATGTATAGCACCAGACATGTGGACTCGAGTCACATGACTTGGACTCGAGTCATGATTTTAATGACTTCAGACTTGACTTGATAAAATTCTGCATGACTTGCGACTCGACTTGGACTTGAATACTATTCACTCGAGACTTGACTCGGACTTTGCCTCTTTGACTTGTGATGACTTGACATGTCTCGAATCAAAAACTAAATTTCCTGATCGTGGACCAGTCACCCAAAGGACGCTTTCCCTCCGCGACTAAAAAAAATATGAAAAATAACTAGAAAAGCATTTCCTGAAGGAAATACAGTGCATGAAAATGCAAAAAATATGATGTTTAATTGCGCTTAGACTGGCCTTGGTGTCGTGAGTTTTTAGAGGGGGTGGTTTTCCGTGTGATCAATTAGGACTAGCATTTAAAGTGGTTATTGTGCTGGAGCGTCAGCGGAGGCGTCATCGCTCGTGTGCAGCCGTCCTTGTGTGAAGACTTACTCGTGTCAAGACGAATCGAGTCTACCTGCGACGAGTCCACCGAGCAAGGACACAAGCAAGGCACCTCTCAGATAAGTTTCACTCTTGTCTCACCTTGTTAGCTGACAATCCTTCTAATAATGTGCCTTCAACATATCCCTGTATCCGGTCAGGTTAATAAGCGTACTGGTGTTGAAAGGCAACAATCAGTTCAGCAGGCTTGTCCTACTTTTTCTGTAGGGTTGTGGACTTGCCAATCTGCAGTGAATAAAGCGGACTTCATTCCTGCTCTGGCCTCACAGTTATCGCTTCAATTGCTTGCGCTTACAGAGACGTGGATTAGGCCGGAGAATACTGCCACGCCTGCAGCGTTGTCGACCAGTTATGCTTTTTCGCATACCAGTCGTTCGTCTGGTAGAGGAGGCGGGACAGGCTTTCTCGTCTCTGATGATTGGAGGTTTACACAGTTGCTGCCTGCTCAGGTCCACAACTCGTTTGAATATCATGCCATCATGATAACTGAACCATACAAATTATACTTGGTGGTTATTTATCGCCCTCCAGGAAAATTGGGAACTTTGTGAACGAGTTGGACATTCTACTGTCTGCTATTCCAATGGATGCATGCCCATTATTAATCCTTGGCAATTTTAATATTCATTTGGATAACTCATCTTCAATTGACTTCCTGTCCTTACTCTCCTCATTTAATATCACACGTGTCCACAGTCCTTCTACTCACAAGGCTGGTAAAGATCTTGATTTAATTCTGGTATGTAACTGTAATACAGACAACGTTTTGGTTAATCCATTACATGTATCGGATCATCACTTTATCAGATTCTCTGTGCGTCTCCTGGATAACCCAGCAGCTCCTCCTCCGATAATTTCGTTCCGGCGTAATCTCAGAAGCCTCTCAAGCGACCATTTTGCAACATTAGTAACATCTGCTTTACCTACTCCTAGCTCATTCTTGGCACTTGAGGTTAATGACGCTACAGAGACTCTCTGCTCTACACTGGCATCTTGTCTGAATGCAGCATGTCCTCTTTCCTCAAGACCTACTCGTTCTAAACCTCGCCATCCATGGCTGACGAACAGTATAGTCTCAGTACGAAAGGAACTTAGAGCTGCTGAGAGGAAATGGCGTAAATCCAGAGATGGAAATGATCTTAGTAACTACCAGTCTTTGCTGTCATCCTTTTCATCCACTGTTACACTTGCAAAAAAGGCATTCTATCATAGCAAGATTAAGAGCGCCACTGACAGTAGAAAACTTTTTTCTACTTTCAAATCTCTTCTCGGAATGACTGAATAGTTTAAATGGTTAAATTATTTAGGTAGATAGTTGACGATAACTGACAGTTGAAATGGCTCTAATGTTTGCTAGCAGTTATGCTAACTATGTTAACAAAGATAATAATGTTATCCAGCAGCATTTTCAAAAATGACATGACCCTCCCTGGCCAATTGTCGATGTCTTCCGCGCTATGAAAACACATCAACATATGCTACCGCCCTAAATTTAACCTCTGCTTTCTGATCTTACACATCACACTTCACCAAGATGGTGGCCATTTCAGTATTTACTCACTAACATTGTTGTGGAAACACAATGGAAACTAAATGCACACTTCCTGCAACTGCATTAGCCTACTTGAAAAG
Source organism: Alosa pseudoharengus (assembly GCF_046254945.1). Taxonomy (NCBI): domain Eukaryota; kingdom Metazoa; phylum Chordata; class Actinopteri; order Clupeiformes; family Clupeidae; genus Alosa; species Alosa pseudoharengus. The sequence continues at coordinate 389,245 of NW_027468837.1, forward strand.
TTACTCCTCTAGTAATTATTCACATGAAATAAAAAAATAAAGCATTGAGACCATTCAACAAAGCACACTGGGTAATAACAAATTTAACACATGAACTTGTTGCTATGGACTCGTCTCTAGGCTTCCTCAGTCATTGTAAAGCTGCCGAAGCTGAACATTATCCAAAACTCAATTTCTCAGACGAGCGTCAATTTGGGAGCTTGCTACACTTCTTCCTTCTCAAATGACTTGAAAAGGCCGTTTGCACAATTTCACAAATAATCACAGGGACCGAAAAATACCTAACATGCCAACTTTTTCCGGGTTTATCATTTTAACGTTTCCCCGCTGTCTTGCCGTTTTAAAATATTTTTCCGTAGAATATCCCATATTAGTGTAATACTCTCATAACATTAGTCCTGCATTCTGGCCTGTCTCTGTGTTGTCCTGTTGTTACCCCTTGCCCTTCCAGAGAAACAGATGTATTCAAATCATCGTTTTGCTTGCTTGAATGCGAACTCAGAGTGATGTTAACCTAGGCCTATTTAAGTTAACGACGTGGTTGTCGTGAGAGCACGAATTATTAGCACTTGCAGTGTTCGGCCGTAGGGTATGTGCGCACCTGCCAGGCTACTCAGCTAGACAAAGAATTCCCCCTGTATATTCACTCCAAGTTGGCCTACCATAACTTACCAACTACACTGTAGACCATAAACTGGCTATTTATATGACCAAATGTATTTGTTCAACTTTATGAAGCAGAATTACGCACTGCTACTTGGAACGTTTTTGTTGGCAGGAGAGAGAATGACAGCGAATAACAAATTGCACTTGTTGCTGGTTACCAATAAATACTATATATTTTTTTGCAAACAACAAAAATAGAAAGGATGGAGACAGCAAAGCTAGAGATGGGCAGGAACAAGGTCAATTGGTAGAAATGCTTGTCAAAACGTTAGGAGCTGGATGTGTGGATGAATGAAGCACAAGTATGCTTTAGGCTATGTTAAGCATGCAGACTGTTTAAAGTTAGGCTACACGGTAAACTACAAGTAAACCAAAGTTAAATTTAGCTTTTTTAGGGCTGGATAAAGTTGACCAAATGGATATAGGCTGTTAGGCGTGAATAAAGTAGGCTACTTTGTTGCTCCAACCCTTTCAACGTTAATGGGGACGAATGTTGACATTTTCCGTATTTTGCGTGAGAAACCCGGGAAATCTCCCTTATTTTCATTGTTCAATGTTGACAGAGCTATGGAATGAAAGAGAACGTTATATGGCGACAGAAATCAACAATCAAGCAAGCCACTTTGATTTTCTGCTGTTTTCATTAATACAAAAGATGGGTGACCCTCCCTTCTAGACAAAAAAAAGTTAGGTGACCCTCCCCTCAACAAAGAATAAAAAGACATGACCCTCCCCTATTTTCCTCCGGTGACCCCGTTTATAAATAACGAACGGTCCCTAAGGGCTTTTAGCTGTCGGTGGCCTCCATTGTGAATAACATGACAATATTTAATGGTCTAGCTTCTAGACAACATTTTAACAATCATTACTTTCAGATATTATTGACTGGGATTGTCAAATATGAGATACAATACTTCGGCTGTGTGCTGCATTTGCAATTTGGAATGGAGGAAATGCTCACTCCAAGCAGATGCAGGGCTGAAGTTAGCCGTAATGTTTGCGTTAGCTTGTGCTAAATGGCAAAACACAAACAGCCTAACGTTACTTCATGCTTAACTGTGATAGAAACACAAAAGTCATTATTTGAAAGTACTTACATGTCTCTCATCTTGTGACTTGCCACGAACAGTAGGTACAGATCCCTCTGTCAAACGAAGTTTGATGGCTAATCCTGCAGTGTACTGTCCTATGTTTTCAAAGCAGTCTGCCTTGAAGTGGTTCGCACACACCACAAAATTTTTCCCGACTGTTGCTGGAATATGGCCATCGAAAATGAAGTGGAGCTACTCGGTTCTTCTGTCGTCTTTGGCTGGGAGAAAGTGCAAGGATTTGTGTTGATCTGTGCAGCCAACAACACAACACTTCATGTGTGACTTGCTCTTGCTTGTAGTCATTGCGCTTGGTGTCCGTGCTCGTTAAACCAGCAAACTAATGGCGGATCTTCAACTAATTGGGTGGGTGGGGCTATATGGGGGTTGAGAGGTGAGGGGTGGCGCCAGGGTGGTTCTATGCAAATTCCCTTATTTTGACGTCAGGTTAAGGGAGCCAGAAAATGGCTCATAGAAGCCTATGATTCCTGACACCAAAATCGTTCAACTGACTCACAGAAAACGCATGGATGGCTTTTTTGCACGCGTGGAGTGTTGTTAGGAGCAGTAGAGACCCAAATGGAGGTACAAAAGGATGCAAAAAGTGAAATTTGCATAATATGTCCCCTTTAACAACATTTAATAGAACGACATTGAACTTCCATAGAAACAGAGCAGAGACTGTATAATACACTGTATAGCATTGAGTATTGTATAGTTAAATTTGAATATAACGTGGCCAAAAGCTACTGTAGCCTTAGTCTTTATGTTAAAGATCTACAGATCAGTGATTTACACCTATCTGCTCCACCTTTTACCTAACACAAAAGCTGGTATTGTGTTTCCATACATTCAGGCATTGAAATTAAATTTCATTAAACAACATTTTCTCCATTTGCCTACCTGTATGATGCTTGCATGACGGAAACATCCCAAAACAATAGCACCCATATAATTGCTGTTGTTTTGAGAAGTATTTCTCATGCAAGCATCATGCAACCATGCAAAAGCAATTAAAAACAATTATATCTTACAAGCAGTCCTCTGATGTGCATGTTTTCACAATGTTAGCACTTTAAAAACATTGAAGTGTGCATGTATAACAATATAGGCATAATAATAATTGTGATAATGATTTATTTATGGGGGTTGGGTATGGGTAGGTGGACCCTATGACCCCAAAGTCTGCCATTACTGTGTCTCAGGTTAAAGAAGTTTGAGAAAGGCTGGTCTATATAACCTGCAGTCTATATTACCTGCGTCAGAATGAGGTTTGCAATGGTGCGCCTGAAGGCACAGGTTGAAGACCCAGTCAGTCACGTCACAATACGCACATTTGTTTAAAACCTACATAATCACAATGACCAAAATTTTACTTTTATCTTTACTTTAAATCTTGAAAAAAAATATTGACCTACCTACCGACCCATTTTATTTTTTTTGGCTGTTACTGCAAACAAGAATATTTTTAAGGATGGCCTAATGCATACCAAAGTGAGACACAAGATCCAGTCACATACTGTAGAAGTACAATCAAGAGGCAGTTTAATTTGGCTGTATACAGGAGAAAGGCACACAAAAAGCACAATGTACTCCAGAATGTGTCTCTGACATGACACAGAATTATACAGGGTTTAAGTACACATCAGCAAAGGATAGATAATCATACAGTAACAGTGGCAAAGTCAGAAGCCATCCAGTCTACCCTAATCAATGACGCAAATGGCTGTTGATGCAAACATTATCCTGACGCCTTACATTATCCATGTTTAGAAGAACAGTACAGATATCATACAGGGTCATGACGTAGAATCATACTTTTAGTGTCAAAGTGACCCACTAGTGAGAAATGCAGAACATTAAACCACATATTGGAATATTGGGCCTAATGCGGAACATATTGGAATATTGGACATAATGCTCTATTCCACTTTCTCTCAGTCCCCCTTTTGCAGCCTTGCCCCATGATCAAAGATCCATGCCCAAGTGATACTCCCCAAATCTGTGTGACCTCAACCTCTATATCCTGGATAGTTTTAAGAGTTTCATTTTCTGCTTTCTCATAGGTATCCCTTAGCCCCTTAACATCCTTCTGCAGGTTGTGTACACCTACTGTAGTGGAGCAAAGATGTTAACAAAGATGTTAACATATCGTGTTTACGCTTAGGTGAGAGTCGTCAGGAGCAGATTCAACCTCCTCCTTAGAGATGACTCGTGACTGAGGGACCAGGTGGGCTATGTTAGTCCTTCTTTACGCTTCTCTCATCCTCTCAAAGGAACTCTGGATCTCATTCATAGTGACCATTGGGTCCTTGGTTACCTGTCTGACCAAGGCCCTTCAGACTGTTGTTTTCCATTTGAGACTGATGGAGGCTACCATGCTCTGTGGCTGCAGAAATGTTCTAGTATCCTTCCCCAGATCTGTGTCGTCACACAACCCTGTCTCGCAGGCCTATGGACAATTCTCTCAACCCCGTGGCTTGGTTTTCACTCTGACATACACCATCAATTTGAGACCTTATATAAAGATGTGTGCCGCTCTTAATAATGTTCAATGAATTAATTTAGGCCATGGAGGTATTATATATAACTGGAGAGAGTGACTAAATCCCGCCCCCATTCATTTCAATGGCCCATGCTAGGCTAGCTACTTCAGCCAAAAAAGTTTGAAATTGACCACAGCCATCTTTACGAAAATGGCGTTTCATGGGTGTTCGTTTCCGGCACCAGCTAGAATTAGCCTATTAGATTCCACATTACAGACGGAGACAACGTAAGGTACAACGGTATACTATGTCGTTGATGAAGATTGGACATTCCCTCAGAGGAAAAGAAGTTGTTCAGGAACGTGCTTCACCTCGTTATAAGCGCAAATTTATTTAATTGGTTGGGAATGGTGGTTGAAGTTTGCCCTGTCTCTGAAGTCATAGGTTATTTAATGTGATGTTAATATGTGATAATAAACAATGCGAATCAATATTGAGTCACTTTAGGCTACACAAATAATGATCCCTAAATGCTATATTTGGACAGGTTGCTTACGCAATAGGCTATCCAACGAAAATGACTATTAATTAAGTAGACATGGTATGTAAGAAACTTGTGGATAGCTGGAATTTTTGCTTCACCCAGTGTGAATTTGCAGCTTGTTAAACCTAGGCTACATTTGCAGGCAAACGAAATGAAGCCAACGTAAGTTAAATGTACCGATAGAAGCGCACATCCCTCGGGTATTGTGGTTCGAGCAGGCATAGTCTGCAACTGTTGTTGGATATTTGGCTTTTGCCTCGACTGGCAGCCTCGCCATTTAAATGTATAGCCTAATCATGTCAATGTTGCAAGAAAGCAAACTAAATAAGTCATTGACATTTGTTTAGTTTTAAGTCACTTGGGGAGACATAGGTTACTTGATCCAGACGTTGCGTTGTCATGGACTGCAGGTAGGAACTACAGCCTGTGCGTTTTAAAATAGTTTTCATACACAACGCAATGAGTAGGCTAATAATTGGATATAGGTCATTGTTATACATCTGCTAAAATGTATGGTCATAGTCAGTTACCTTGTCAACCCACACATAAGGCAAATAATAGCCTAATATGACATTTACATCTTACTTTTATTTACCACAAAGTCCAGTATAATACAGCCTACTATGTAGGCATTAAGTCAAGTATCAGTAGCTTAATCCAAGTAGTTAGTTGTTTTATTTGTCGTCTTCAAGAAATGCAAACCAACATGGATGCGTGAGGACGCTCGTGCCCAACACCAAACTCGTGCATTAGCCGTCATCTACCAATCAGCAAATTGGTAGCGACAAACAACGATGTAAAAACTGGTGCCGGAAGTTGCAACCATGTAACGCCATGTTTTCAAAAATGTCGGCGGCCAAATGCCATGCTAAGTGGCTGAAGCTAACCCTTCAAATCCTGACCCCCTGATTTAGGCACAGGTGGCCCTCCAATAATGTTGTAGAAGCATCTCAAGGACCATTGATAGAAGTAGGATGCACCAGAGCTCAACTGCAAGTGTCATAACAAATACCGAATACTTTTGTAAATGGAATATTTCAGTCTTTTATTATTTATAAATTTACAAAATACTCCAAACACCTGCTTTTTTTTGGAGTGATGGGGTATTGTGTGTAGACGGATGAGGAAAAAAATTAATTGTATCCATTTTAAGATGAGTAGTCTAAAAAACAAAACAAAATGTAGAAAACTTGAAAGGGTCTGAAAACTTTCCGGTTGCACTGTATAGCCCATGTTGCATTTTCCTGCATTCACCTACATTACATACTGCTGTCTGATTACTGTTTTAGCCAAAATTGTGCATAGTAAAGGGGCATCATATGGGCCCCTCTGGTCAGACTGGCTATCAGTCAAACCCCCAGGCAAGAGGTCAATTACTATAAATCTTGGAAAATTTTGGACTGATACTTTAGTGGGATATATTCACCTCATTCTGCCAGCAAACATGGGGGGCGCCATCTTTTTCTGCTTTGTCCTTGAACTTCCCATTGAGCAGTATATCCATTGCAATACATGAGATAGTAGAGTTCTATCGAGATGACTAGCATCATATGTTATGGGTCATCCCAAAATTAGGAACGTTTATTTAGGATTTTGGTGATTAATTTGGATTAATTAATTTCTGTAATACACCTTTCCTATCTGAAGTTAGGGGAACACTGACTTAGTAGCAACTGTCCTGTAATGACTTGCTAAACATAGTTACCATGGTTGCCAAACCGATCAGATATGATCTGCAAGTTCGGAAGTGTTTTGGTTTTAACATTTTGGACACTAAATAATCAGTTAATGCATTGGGTTTTGGGTAGAAATAAAGAAGGCACTTTATAAGAATATATTATGACAATTATATATTAACATACTGTGCTGAGAATGGCCAGTCCATCTCTAAAATATATCTTCATACGATACGGGAGGCCACAGCCACATATCATCTACTCACTCTGTAGAGGTGAATAGCCTTGGGTGGTGAAGTACAATCTGACCTCCTGATGGCATTTTTTTGTTTCCTCCCAAGTTAGCCTCTCCATCCTCTTCTGCCGTGTTTTCCCATTGAGGCTAATTAGCCGGAACTAGCCGACTAATAGATTAGACCAGGAGTCTCAAACTCAAATGAGCTGGGGGCCACTTCTGCCAGTGTCATCTGATTGGAGGGCCACGTCAGTGTTAAAGGATAATACAACACAAAAAAATGGCTATTTCCTAAAATGCAATGTTTTTTTTCAAATACTGTATTTTCAAACAAAAAACTATAAACAGAAAGTGCAAGTCTTTTTATCTATTTTTAGACACCTGTGCTAGCAACCTTAGCTTATAAATAAAATAATGATAAAATGAATACAAATTATAAAAACAAACAAAAAAGCATAACAACAGGTAGGCCTATGTGTGTGTTTCACACCAAATAAAAATATTTTCCTCTCATAACTTTTTTAAACCTGGCAAACTAGGCGTCAGGGTTAAGAAAGCAACACCATTGGATTTCTATATTAAAATTTCAAAAGGCCATGGCTTGAAAGTGGTCAGAGATAAAGTCCTACTGTAAATGTAATTTTTTTTAAGTATAAACAAAAGTTTATGAAGAGGGTAAATTTACCCATCTAATTTGCCACTGGATGGCAAGCACCTCAAATTATGCACCTTTCAGTAAATACTGGATGAACATATTTGAGCAGGTTTACTTTCTTTTTTTGTCATATTACACATAACAGGAAAACACCTAAGATGTATACCAACAATAGTAAACTATTACTAGCCTATAACCACAAGGCCTAATAAAGTATCCTGGTCAAATCAGTTCCTATCGCGGATGACTTTGTAGTTCTTCAGAGCCCTATTTCTACTAGCCCTGCTGTCTGTACCACGTCCATTACGGACATTATCACCACGATTATCACTGCAACCTCCAAGCTATGTTGGGCAGAGGGTCGAAATAAGCATGGTAGCCTATGCTTACTGGACACCGTCGTATACACGCAAAGACGCACCTCCATTCACAGACGCACTGTGACTATCACTGTCAATAGACGATCGATCATAATCTCCAAAAGGATATTCTCCTTCAGAATCAGAATAGGTGAATAACATAGCCTACCTAAGACTTCATCACACGTGAACGTTTTTCAAGATTTGGTGTAGGCCTATTTCTGCTTCAATTTGTAAGACTATGGCCTGCATGCTTCCGTGTCATTACAAATGCACGTCTTTGTGTTTCTCGAAAACTTTGTGCAGCGATTTTGTGTTTGAATCAAGCTCTGGATGTATAGCAAATAGTGGAGGAGAGTACAAATGAGATGTCACCGTACTTGGATCTATCGTCTATTTTAATCAGTATCGTTGTTTGTCGCAACTAAAAAAATACCCTCAAGGGCCGGACTACATTATTTTTTTGACATACGTCGCGGGCCGGGAGTTTGAGACCCCTGGATTAGACTAATAGAATAGTAGATTGAGCACAAGGCGGAAGAAAATAAATGTATAAAATGGGCATGACGGAATAAGGTGAATATGATTCAGAAACTAGGCTGAATAATGCAAAAATATATACAGTAGATATAGCAAAAATTTGCTTCCGGCACTCATCTTCGATGACATTTTGAAAATGACCCCTTTACTGGGGTCAGATTTTACTAGATTTGTAATATGTTGTTAAAATCCTTTTATCAATTTTTTGAGGTTGTCCTGAGGAAAAAAGGATTTTATTTTGAAGTAGGCCAAATAACCCTCCCTTCTCATTCAGACCAGTAAACCAATCTGAGGTTCTCTATGGATTGTGTAATTCCAAGTGTATGAAAAGCTCTCTGGGTACAGATCAGTTAGACCCACATCTCTTAAACATTGCAGCCCCTGTCATTGCTGAACCTCTGACTCACATTTTTAATTTAACATTCTGCTCTGGTTCTATTCCAGAAGTCTGGAAATCAGCCCTAGTGACCCCCTTACATAAAGGAGGAGACCCAAGTGATTTGAATAACTATAGGCCAATCTCCAAGCTCCCATGTTTAGCAAAGATAATAGAATCCTTTGTAAATGAACAGCTTTGTTCCTTTTTGTCATCATATTCTATAAGTCCTTATTAATTTGGGTTCAGAGCTGGCCACAACACAATTACAGCAGCAACTGCTGTAGTAAATGATATAGCTACTGTTGTTGACAGTAAGAAACATTGTGCAGCTTTGGTTATTGATTTGTCAAAGGCTTGAGACACTGTTAATCACAGGTTACTTCTGGAAAAACGGACCACTTTTGGTCTAGATGAAGTTTCCTTTTAATAGTTTTAAGACTAGAACACAGTGGGTAGATGTGACAGGATCAACCTCAGAGCCATTGAGACTAAATAATGGTGTTCCACAGGGATACATTTTGGGGCCACTGCAATTTACATTGTATACCAATGATATCTGTGCTTCAGTAGAAAATTGTAAAGTGCATTTCTATGCAGATGACACAATCCTTTATGCCTATGTCCCATCTGTAGAGCAAGCAGTGTCATATCTTCAAAGTGCATTTGATTGTGTGCAGAAATCCTTGAAAGTTCTTAAACTGGTTCTGAATGAAGCAAAAACTAAATTTATGATCTTTACTAGATCGAGAAAGTGTGACCTTGATGCCTATAACATTTGTTCCCTGAATGGGACACAAATTGAGCAAGTTTCTTGATACAAACATCTGGGCATTTGGCTACATAACAAACTATCATTTAGAACACATGTGCTTGATCTCACAAAAAAGGTAAAAATTAAATGAGGTGCACTTTACAGGATTAGGTCCTGCTTCTCTTTAGAAAACAGAATGACCATTGTTTAAGCAACTATAATGTCAGTCCTAGACTATGGTGACATTGTGTACAGTATATGCTTCCACACTGAAATAACTTGATGCAGTTAGCCACAGTTCACTACGTTTAATAACTGGGGATGGGTTTAGAACTCATCACTGTAAACTATACCAAAATCTAGGATAGTCTTCCCTCTATGATAGGAGGGAAAAACACTGCCTCCTGGGAAAGTTACCTTTTTACCTGACTTCTCTTCTGAACATGAAATCAATCTGCCACAATACACGTTCACAGGGATTTATATCTCTTCAAACTCCTCAAATTAAATCTGAATTTGGTAAATTAGCTTTTACATTTTTTGCATCTAATACATGGAACAAATTGCAAGAATTATTAAAATTAGAAAATTAGACCAATTCAAGGGTATGATTGATGATATGGCTGTTGTACAATGTTCTTGCTTTGACTTATAATAAACCTTTTATATCATTATTATTATTTATATTATATATTTTCATTGTTCTTGTTTTGTTATTTTGATTATTGTTGTTGTCTGTTCTGTAAACTCGGGGCACTGCTGTAAAGGAGCTCGATGCTCAATCAATTTCTCCCTGAATAAAAACTGGTTGTTGAAGATGATGATGATGAATGTACCAATTTAAGTTTAATTTCACTGCTGGTTACGTCCCTGGAAGTCATAGGTCAATTAAGCCTTTCTAGACCCACTCTCAATCTTAACTGTGATTTGAGAAGCGGTCTGTCTAGTGAAAACTTACAATGCTCAAAAAACAGGAAATTTTTTAGGGAAGAATAATTTTATTGCTCATAAGAAAGATCATAAAGAAAGCTACACACCAACTTCTGCACCCTGTTCAAGATTGCAGGTAAATTGTTTCAAAAACACTTTTAACACCATTCAAGTTCTCACTCATAGTGCATGTAACTCCCACATCCATACACTGTTGAATCTTAGGCATACAAGGAAAGGTCATTTTCATTATTTAAGTTTCTCATGGATGCTTCAACATATCTCACTCATCAAGATGGAGAGAACATATGTGTCACCTTAAGAAGATAATTAGAAGACATCATGTAATTTCCCCACAAAACCCTTTCCTTCAAGTGAAAAGATAGGGATTGCTATGGAAGATTTCACATATCACTCAAGGAGACAATTGCATGTCTTTGCAAAACAACTTTAGTCTTACAAAAGCAAAACAAATTTCTCTGTTCACTCAATGAAAGACACATCTGTAGAACTGGCATTACAGTCAAAGTTCAATGACAATGATGAAAAATAATAAAAAACATAAAATCGAAATTCCCATCTTAGAAATTACCCTATCATCCAATCTTGGAAATATTCTAATTTTTATCAAGACATGAACATGAATCCAGAATCTGATGGGTTTTTTTCAGTGTCCCAGGAGCCCTGTGCCTGAAACAAACAAACAATCAAACAAAAGGGAAAAATAAGTAATGTTCAGTAAGTGGAATTACCCAAACGTAGTCCTAATGTAAATCTAAATAGAGATGGTTCGTCCCAAAATGTTGATTCTGTCCTTATCCACTTGGCCTGTATTAAATGTTTTGGAGGAAAGGGCATTTACCTAAAAGATACACTCCAGTCATTGATTAACCGCCACTACTACCTTATCTTAGCCTGGCGGGCCATCCTATATCATTGAAATGTATAGTCTGGAATCGAATCATTCACCTGCTTAATCCAAGGGGCGGGCAGAGAATTGTCTTTCAAACTGCCTAGGCATGCAATAGGCCAGCGCTACGACCATATCCGTATCCGGTCGGCAAAACGGCAAATACATCCTTCTTCGAAAGGAATGACTTAAGTGCATTGTGTTGCTCTACTTTCAAAGAAAAGCACAAGTCCAACTCCTCCAAAGTTGACGCCAACGCCGATTCAAACAACCGCTCTTCGTTCGCCATAGCCACCTTCCTTGTTGTTCACCGTCGCAGGATGTCGTTATCCTGTTAAGCCCGCCTTAAGACTCTCTAACGAAATAGAGCGCTGTGATTGGAGAACATCCATGGTGTTAAGCCAATAGAAATTCCTATGGTTCGATACTAGACGTACAGGCTGAGCAAATTAATTTGCCGCCGCTAGGGTGCGTCTAGATTTCTAGGCTAACCTTATCTTAGTTGTTGAGTTTTTTCATGAAAACAATCCATTCATGGCCATGAAACAGTTTGTATGCATCTCTACTCCCTCTGCCTTATCTCCGATGTGGGGAGCTAATAGCGTCTCTGAATTGACGTCACAGAAATGAGCGACACTGTGGACTAGGGCTGTCACTTTACGTTCGAAAATCAATTGCACAATCGATTGGACCAAACAACACAAGTTTCGAAAACTAGGGAATCGATTTTAACCAAATATGTACACTATTAATTTTAAAATTAAACAAAAAGGATAGATGTAACAAAATTCACAAACAAAAATATAAGAATATAAAAGAATTGCGAAAGCTAAAAAGAAAATTCCCACCAATTTTACGCACCGGAAACAGCTGTTTCAATCAGCTACTGTGCTGCTCGTGTTTTGCCAAAGAATGGAGGACAACGCGATCAACCTGTGCGACATGAGAGAGACGAGTGATAGGCCCTAATAACTTGAGGAGTTCGATGTGGAAGTACTTCGGATTTTTGGTATATCAAACTATGGAGAAGAACAAAACGGTAGGCTATGCAAACTGTGCAATCGAGTTCTACGTAGGCGAAATTTTTTGACATTTCTAATCGTAAACACAGACACAGCTACAAAGGTCAAAATCCCTGTGCACAGCTCTTCTCTCCAGGTGCTGATGGTGTGCAGTATAACTATTGAAAAGTCAAAAGAGTAGACCTGAACCTGATGAAGCAACTTGCGAAATGCGTTGTTCATGCCAAATAAAGTCAGCAAAATATACCCTCCAGTGTGCGATGTATACTACTCTACAGACACAGCTACGTTGAAGACTGCAGTAATGTTTGTCACTGATGTCAAGGCAAGTCAAGTCAAATGTATTTATATAGCACATTTCAAAGCAATAGCATTGCACCAAAGTGCTTTACATAAAATAATAATAATAATACAAATAATAATAATAATAATAAAAATAATAATAATAACAATGATACATATACATACATATAAACAAATAAAAAGGTGAGGGAGTCAGGGAGTGTTAAAAGCTAGGGAGAAGAGGTAGGTCTTTAGGTTGGATTTAAAAATACTAATAGTGGGGCAGGATTTCACAACATCAGGAAGGCTATTCCAAAGCTGGGGAGCATAGACAGAGAAAGCTCTGTCACCTTTGGATTTAAGAGAGGCAGAAGGAACACAAAGAAGACACTGGGAAGATGATCGAAGAGGTCTAGGAGGACAGTAAGGAATTAAAAGATCACATAAATACTGAGGTGCTAAACCATGTAAAGCTTTGAAAACAAACAGAAGAATTTTAAAATTAATTCTTTGTTCCACAGGAAGCCAGTGCAGTTTAGCCAACACAGGTGAAATGTGGTCACGTTTCTTAGATCCAGTCAGTAATCTGGCTGCAGCATTTTGGACCAGCTGGAGTCTGTTTAGAGTAGATTTAGTTACACCTACATACAGTGAGTTGCAATAATCAAGCCTAGAGGAAATAAAGGCATGTATAATGATTTCTAAATCACTGTAGGAGAGAGAAGACTTGAGCTTTGCTATTGTCCTAAGTTGGTAAAAACTTCCCTTGACAACGCTGTTGACTTGCTTATTAAAAGTCAGAGAAGAGTGTAGGAAAACACCTAGGTTCTTGACCACACTGTGATGGTTAACAGACAGAGGGCCAAGAGACTTGCTCACATTGTTGACAGAATTTGGTGGTCCAAAAATGATTACTTCAGTTTTACCGTCATTTAGCTGTAAAAAGTTGTTAGCCATCCAATTCTTAATGTCATTAAGACAAAGAAGAAGGTTTGTCAATGAGCAGGAATTTTCAGGGGCCACCGGTATATAAAATTGGGTATCATCTGCGTAGCAGTGGTAACGAATATTGAATTGATTGAAAATGGAGCCCAGGGGAAGCATGTATAAAGAAAATAATAGAGGCCCTAAAATAGAACCCTGGGGGACACCACACTTAATGGGAGAAGATGACGAAGAAGCATTGCCTAAATGCACTGAAAAAGATCTATCAGTTAGGTAAGATCTGAACCAATTTAATACAGTGCCTTGCAGACCAACTTCAACACCCAGGCGTTTTAAAAGGATCTTGTGGTCAATGGTGTCAAAAGTAGCACTAAGATCTAACAGGACCAATAGGGCACACGAGCCAGAGTCAACAGAGAGCAATAGATCATGATGTAATGGCAGTCCACTCGGCTTATTGTTTTTCGAGAATGTTGCACTCCTGTTTGTCATTGTGCACGAAACTTCACGCCAATAAATCATCAGAAATATTGCTGCCTTGCGTCTAAAAGCACCCTCTTTACGGTCGTCCTAATGCCTGTTAGTTGATTGTGGATTGGCCTATATTTGCCATTGAAAATGGAAACGTTTTTAGACATGAAAAATCGATTTTACAATCGATTCAATGAACATTTATGTCTCAAAAATCGAACAGGATTTTTTCACAAAGTGACAGCCCTACTGTGGACACTCGGACAACTCAGGGATTAAAGTGAAAAAAGAATCGTTTGACTGAACTTTTTTCAGGCCATATGTCATACGTTGTTCATATCTACCTATAGAGATAGCACCCCTTTCGCCGTCGCGACCTATTGGTTTTTAATGTACAAAAAGATGCAAACAGAAAAGTAAAGGGAGTATTCGCCTTATTCACACAGCAGCCATTGTTTAAACCAAAACGAGGCTACAGGGTACACTTACTATATAATTAATGCCCCCTACAGGTAAATGCATAGAACATAACAATCCTATGATTTGTGTACCCTGTAGCCTCGTTTTAGCCGCCAATGGCCGCCATGTGAATAAGGCGAATTGCGAGGGTTCTTGATTGAGATTGAGTTTTCCTGATGAACAAAACAATATTTCAGTACCATCCCTGACCATTGCCGACTAGCCATTGCTGTTCTATTCTACTGCAGCAATATTGTAGAAAGGCTTTAACTTACACACTTATTTAATTACTTCAGGCTCATTTTTTTCTTGTTAATATTGTGATGAACGTAATGATGTAATTGATTGCCTGCTCACGTGGGGAGGAATGTGTATTGATTGAGCGATGAGAGACACCTGTAGAGGAAGAAGTTTAAAAAGAGTACAGGGTGCTTGGTGAGAAAAAAGAAAGAAAGGAGAGGGCAGACAACTGAAGACGGGCAGAGATGAGGTGTTAGCGTGGACATAGTTAGTTGCTATATGGACAGGACATCTAAAGTGATGCTATTGACCTAAATCGGAAGGCAAGAATCAACGTGGGACGCTATATTTTTTGTGACTCTTTTTTGTGGGTATCCGGGACGCCGGTGCTCGCGGACTGAACATACAACCATACGGGAGGGTCTCGAAGGCTGCCGGACAAGGGAAGTGGCGATTGTTTAAACCGTGTTTCATGAATTGTGTGCGTGTGTGTGTGTGTGTGTGTGTGTAGTGTGTGTGTTTTGGGAGGGGAGGGACAACTACTATGATTGAGTAGGCTAGGTTATTGGAAAATCGCGGGGTGGTTCTTTGGGGATGTTTTTAGGATGTGTTGATTATTTCATTATTACTTGGAATGCCTAATTATTACGTAGTTCAGACCCGGACTCCTGCTGACTGGCTTCAATCTAGTATTTTTATAAATGAATTATCATTAATAAACAGATTTACTTATACTAACTTTGTCTGTGCTGGTTTTGTGTGGAACTTTGGACGAGAACCGGACCATACCGGTAAAAAAAAGTGGTGGCAGCTTTTTGATAACCAGCTGTTACATTACAATATGCAATTCAACACCAAGTAAAATCTACAAAATCAAGTTTGCAAGACTTCCCATTTCCTCATCAAAGTAACGAATCAGAACATTCGAGATATTGCTGCCTTATCCGCATTTAATGAAAACATGGTAGTTTTGGCTTTTACAGACAACTCAGTTTTCCAATGAGCAGCAATACTATGTGTGCTCATGCAGGAGGTCTGCACTTTTGATAAACGGTAATCTGGAGAGGGCACTTTTGTCTTCAGCAACAGGTCGTATAAGGTTGACGGTTGCGATATGGTGAGGGACAGGTCGTGTTGCGATATGAAAGAACATGCGTAGCCTACTTTCTGAGGGCAAAAACGGTCAGCCATAGATAAACTTAGCTCTGTCGTGGTGGCAGTTGCACCAGGTAGGGAAGATGTCCTGAAGTGCATGAACGTTAACATTATATGGCGGTCTTCTGATTGGTGGCGTGCTAAAACTTTTTCCTATTGCATCCATAAATAATTTTCTTGCAGCAAACCGCGCAAAAGCAACCCCCTGGCACTTTAATTTCTTTACACCATGGCTTGTAGTTCTCCCCCGTTTCCAACAGCCAAGCCCATCTCCATTTATTTTCTTTAACTGTATTGTCTATGACATGTGTGCCTTCCCTTAGCAACAACGCATCCTTGACAGCTAGTTGCCTTGCCAAATAGACGCACACAAATCATGACGCCAATATGCGAGGTTCTGGTAGGCCTACTGGTTATGGTTTTGTGCTATAAATGAATAATATTTTATAGCAAAGTTTTAAGTTGACTATTTTAATTGCATGGTTATTTTTTGTGTGTAGCCTAGGCCTAATATAAGTAAAATAGGCTACAACTGTCTGTGCGTCACAAACACGACTGACCCCCTTACTCAACAGTTCGCGATGATGACTGATATATATATATATATTTTTTTTAATGTTAACACGCTCAGTCAAAACCTTCCGTCGCAAATTGTGAAACACATTGTTGGACATGTCATAACAGACGGGATAATAAATTGCATAGGCTACGGTTTATATTGCGTCTTTACACATGTTAGTTGCATTGATTAAAAACTGTAACAATAATAGGCTACATCGGGTGGCATAGCAGGCTATCTGTTCAAGTCATAGGTGACACCCAAAATGAATGACCTCCCCTGACAAGAGTTCGCGATAGTAGGCAATGTAGAAATTGTCTACATTGATGCACGGAAAGAACACAGTACGCTTATCTCCGAATTCGCACATAGACCTCACAATGTAGGGCTACCATATCCAAAAAAGTTAAACGGATTGGCTAACCTCATCAGCTGTCTCGATTGTGTCACTATAATCCAACTTTTAGACCGTTAGTCGTCCAGACGTGTTTTTTTTTTTAAGCAAACGCCCCAGGTCAATGAGACAAGCGTATAGGCATAAACATAAATGGCTGACGTATCTTCTTTAGCGGTCACTGAATGAGACACAGAAAGTTCTCAAGAACACTAGGTCTTTAAAGATTTAACAAAACACACATTAATTCATCGGACCCCCCCCCCTCCTATTTTTTTTCTCATCGGATCTGCATCGATCTCAAATGTGCCATTTGTATTATCAAATTGACGGAAATCCGTCGCACGATGGAGAACTTTAATCCTTGGACAACTTCATGCAGAAAGACACTTGAAACAGCATAGAGATCAGGGGCTGTATTCACAAAGAATCTTAAAGAGGTGATAGAATGGTTGAACAGAGCATTTTACCTTGTTCTGTGATGTTAACACAGAAGGTTCAGTGGCCACTTCGTTCGCGCTTTCTGTGATTCACACAGCTGTGTGAAATGTATTACAACTTTTCGCCACAAGGTGGCAGCTTAAGTCTGCTGTAGCATTGCCGGTAAACAGGGCAGCGGACTGCATTCAGAGGCGTTGGAAGCGGCAGTGTGATTGATACTGTAAACCATTGGTTCCCAAAGACTGGGTTGTGACCCACAGGTGGGTTGCAGGAGATTTTATTTGGGTCGCCAGCATAGCCTAGTGACAATTTATGTTGTCTAATAAAGCTAGTACAGCTAGATTAGGCTACAGTATGGCGCATTATCGTTCATCTTTCGGCTATTTCGCAAAAAGCCTCTTGTTCTAATATTTATTCATTTCATATTCTTACCAACACCAATAAATAGGCTACAATATAACGACTTGAGTTATTTGCCGTTTACATCGCAATTGTCCACGGTGTTATGGATCCATTTTTCTGCAACGCAACATAGACAACAACATCTATCTTTAGAAATACAGGAGCAGCTTACTATGCTTAAGAGTGATGACTGCATAGCATGCCAGAATATCCCCAAACTCTCAGATGTAAAATTGATCTTTTCGGTAGGTTAATCATTTCCAACTTCCCAAGCTGATGATGCTCAAAATGCAACACAACCGTGTCCAAAGCATGATGAGGACAACCTGAGGTTGTGTGTACAAAACTGAGCTAGAATTTAACAGCTTTGAAAATATTTAACATTGTTTCATCAGGGGTGTGATTGGCAAAGGTAAAAAATATACGTAGCACGGAGGGATTTTGAAAAATAACCCCTTAAATGATGACATCTGATGACTTTTATGGGAAGTATTGATACATTGAGATACATTTCAATGAAACACTTTCAATGAAATCCACTAGTAAAATGAATACACTAGCCTACTTGCGGCGTGATATTCGGAAAGATGTGAAGCACAAAACCCGTCGTCATTGTCAGCGACCTGTTATAGCCTACATAACAGTGGCCTATGTCATACAGAAATATAACCTACCTCTGACCGATAGACCCCCCCCCCCCCTAAAAAAAACTCAGCGGATCTATACGAATTGCGTGGGTCTCACTTTCAAGTCGAAAAAAACGGAATTCTGTTTAAAAACGGAAGAATCACACCCCTGTTTCATGAGTGTAATTGAAATTGCAGGATTGTGGGGGAGTCAAACCCTATAATAGTAGTGGGCCAGACCTAGTAGGTGCTAAATATCTATCCAACCACTTAGATATGGCACTGTAGAATGGTTATAGAAAAGTTTGAGAACCCAGTGTTTCCCATACATTAACTAATATGTGGCGGGGCGCCACAAAATCAAAATCGGCCGCCACACATTAATATTCTATGTTTAATTTAATTTAAATTAAATATAAGATCAAATCCTTGCATTGCCATTGAGCTGCGCTTTTTATGCACACAGCCTTTCCTTGCCCCGCCCTCTCTTGTAGCCCGCTGCCCCTCCTCTGCATGTGCATTTAACAAAATATTCACGATTGTTGAAGGACTGTTGTTGCCACATAGAAGAATTGCATAGAAGACGTCTGGCTAAATTGCTATTAAATCCGCTTAGCATCGTGACCATGCTGCGCAAATTTGTTCAAAACTGTTGCATTGAAGTTAACTCTGCTAAGGTCTTATCACAACATAGTATTCAATAATTTATTGCCATGTCAACATAGTTGATTGGAATTTGTCTTGGTGCAATTACAGTTAAAAATACAAGACAATACACAAGACAATACATACACAGGAAACATACAGAACATGAAAGACAATCACATAGACAAGCATTTGCAATTGTAACACAGTAGGCTACATGTAAGAGACTAAACTAAGTTATGCAATCAAGCAGTATCTCAAAGCTAACGAATTTAGCATGATTAGCCTACTTACAGCTGCTTGTCAATTTCGTTGAAGGGCTCATTTTATTGACTCTGACACTGAATGTTTGCAAAATCCCGATGTAAATGGAAAAGTGTTTTCCAAATTACAAAAGTGCTTGTCCCAAGGAGAAGTACGAACCTTTATTTAAACTATGTAGAAAACGTTATGAATTGCATCCACACATCAGCAGCCTTTTAACTGTGTTACAATTGCAAGGGTTCCCTCACGAACGTCTTAAAGTGACAGGCACTCAATTAGACATACCAAGACGATCTTAATACCCCCCCCCCCCCTTGTCCAAATCAGCTACCGGCACAAATTGAATCCAATTCTGTGGGAAACACTGGAACCTGTGGCCTCGGCCTGTAGTCGCGATAGTCTGTCATTTTTAAAAAGTGGGTCCCCAGAAAAAAGGTTTGGGAAACACTCCTGTAAGCTACAGAACGATACTAAAGATCACCTCGTTGAAGTCATACAGTAGACTAGGCTAAATCAGAGCCTACTTTTTTTTTTTTATCAAAATGGGGCCAGAAATGATGGCCTTTGGCGAACAGTTTAGGCCTACTCAAAATGAGTAAAACCAAAAACTTTTGCCTTTCCACTTTGCGCAGTAATTTCATTAATTCCAATTGGAGGAAAGAAAGACACATGCAGTTTTCTTGTTTAATTAATTTGGTAGTCTTAGGCTATAAGCCTAATGCAAAACCATTTTCTGATATTTTGTATAGATAGACACCATTGTGTACAGTATATGCTTCCACACTGAAATCACTTGATGCAGTTAGCCACAGTTCACTACGTTTTATAACTGGGGATGGGTTTAGAACTCATCACTGTAAACTATGCCAAAATCTAGGACAAAAAATATCAAAACCAAGGTGTCTTTTCTCCTCACACACATGCAGCTTTTAACCTACAGCTGTTGTGATAAGTAGTGAGTAGCGATGTCCAGTTGATTTGCTGACTTGCACCTCTCAAGTTTGTGTTGCTAACCTACCAAGGCTATGAAACCCATACTGTTGGGTTTAAGGACATTTCCCAAATAAGCTACACAATTTAATGCTAAACCTTTACATCTTGAGAGTTCCTTCTAGGTAACTATCCCGTTAGCTCACGCGTCATGTCTATCATTAGTGTTTGCAGTGCTTTTGAACATCTATTTTACCTAATGACATAGAAAAACTAGTT
Source organism: Alosa pseudoharengus (assembly GCF_046254945.1). Taxonomy (NCBI): domain Eukaryota; kingdom Metazoa; phylum Chordata; class Actinopteri; order Clupeiformes; family Clupeidae; genus Alosa; species Alosa pseudoharengus. The sequence goes on from NW_027468837.1 coordinate 409,578, forward strand.
CAATGACAGAGAGTAGCCTAGTCTCATTACTTGAAGGAAAATCACCAGCAAACATTCAGCGATCCCCGAGACAGGAAGTATCAAGTGCTATGCTATGGAGGCCTACCCAGGTCAATTACAGCCAGTGACGATTTGTCAATCAAGAGAACAGAGAAATGCATGGAGGCATGGCAGAGGAAAATGGATTTAGAAAAATATATTTAATTTTGGTGAAAACTCGAAAGTTTTCTCCGGTTGTTCTTCACAAACTTTGGATCAGACTTAACCTCACACAAGTTATCAATCAGATTTTGTTAGTTTCAAAAGCATTTCACCATCACATCTAATTGAAATGGGTGGTGAAGCCGCTAAACTAATCCTAATATCTGTATCTAATCAAATCTAATGTTGTTTGACATGAAATTTGCTGTTAGTGCCATGTGTCTGACGTAGCATCGAGCTGCCATGGCAACTCTGACGTCATTGCTGCTTGCCGCTATATTATCCATCTTTCTTCCACCATGGGAGTTTGTATAAGTAAGTATAAGTATATATATTCTTTTGATCCCGTGAGGGAAATTTGGTCTCTGCATTTATCCCAATCCGTGAATTAGTGAAACAGACACAGCACACAGTGTACACCCATCAACAGCGGCGCTCGGGGAGCAGTGAGGGGTTAGGTGCCTTGCTCAAGAGCACTTCAGCCGTACCTACTGATCGGGGTTCGAACCGGCAACCCTCCGTCACATGGTAAGGAAATGACTGATTTACAGGCTGGACTAAGTATAAGTATATAAGTATATATACTCTTTTGATCCCGTGAGGGAAATTTGGTCTCTGCATTTATCCCAATCCGTGAATTAGTGAAACAGACACAGCACACAGTGTACACACAGTGAGGTGAAGCACACACTAATCCCTGCGCAGTGAGCAGCGGTGCTCGGGGAGCAGTGAGGGGTTAGGTGCCTTGCTCAAGGTCACTTCAGCCATACCTACTGGTCGGGGTTCGAACTGGCAACCCTCTGGTTATAGGTCCGAAGTGCTAACCAGTAGGCCACGGCTTCAGTGATATCAATACCTGTGGCTAATTAGATAAAAGGTGCAACTGTCCTGAAATAAAAGGGGTTCACAAATATTTTGGCAGGCTCAGTGAGGGAGCTGAGGCCTAGTTTCCCTCGTACGTCAAGCCACATGTGAGTCTGGAAAACTTGGCATTGGAACTTTATGTTTATTTGGATTAATCAAAACCGGCCGAAGGCTAACTTATAATATTAAATAATTAAATAACTAATTGTCTAACTCCACAGTTACTCCACTAGCCACTTAGAGCTTTGGCCCTTGTTCTCCGTTGGAATTCTTAGACCAAGCCTAATTCTATGACGTCAATTTCTATCATATTGGATCTTATTGAAAACATGAAATATAGGGCTGTAACGATACACCAACCTCACAATTCGGTTTGTATCACAATTTTTGACCCACGGTTCGATACGAATCTCGATTTTTCTTTTCTTTTTTTTTGGGGGGGGGGGGGGCTAGACATTTTATTAAATAACATTTTAATAGCCTCCCTTAGAACACCAGAGGATTACAATATAATATATCTATTATTTTATATCCTGATATAAAAATATTTTTCTGAATGACTGATATTTATGACAGCACACTATGCAGATTAGCCTATACCCTAGGCCTACTATTTTTTATTACTAACTGTACCTCTTTAATTCAGCTGTCTGGTTGAAGCCTGGACATATTGTAAACAAAGTAGCATAGTTGGCTAGCTTAGCCTATCATAGTCTACTGATTGGACTGTTCAGTTTCCCCATGTGTGTTTAAGTTTCAAGGTAATACTTGTTCTCCTTGGGACAGGCCCTTTTGGGAAACGTTGGTATTGAGATGATCAGTCAACTTCAATGCAAGAGTTTTAAACAAATATGTGCAGCATGCTAATGATGCTAAGCGGATTTAATAGTAATTTAGCTAGTCGTCTTCTATGCGTCCTTGCTTTCACGATTGTCAATGTTTTATTTAAGTTGCGCGTGTTCATTGAGCAGGAGAGGGAGGGAGAGTGAGAGTGAGAGAGCGGGGCAAGGAGAGGGGGTTTACTTCTATACTGTTAGGTAAAGTTGCACACATAGTCTACAATGAAAGCAAGGAGAGGTATGAAATTATTATTTATTACAGTGCATGAAAATGCACTGTACTGTTCTTCCAAGGCTTCTTCTTCTTCTTCTTCTTCTTCTTCTTCTTACGCAGTTAATGCAGCTTCAACCGTTTAACGTAGAAACTTCATTCAAACTATGTTACGTAGGTCTTACTTAGGATATGTGGGCTATGTATTTTTCAGCTTTGTAACTTTTATACTTTTTAAACTTATAATTAAAAACTACTCAAAATTTCCCTATAGACTAAACATGGGCTGATGACATCACAATAGAGCCGTTAAGCAATTAGAATCCTATGCCAGGTGTTCCGGCCACCTGGATCAACTGCCAGTCTCAGGCTTTAAGCATACAAACTGGCTCTATTAAAGGTGCGATTTGTAGGATTGTTACCCAACGTTCTGTAGGCCAAAATCAAAACACTGGTGAACGTTCTCAAGACTACCAGACGCGAGCCTCTTCTGGGTTGCCAGATGTAATGAAGACTTAGCTAACGTTAGTTGACCTGCAGCTGCTTTAACGTTTCTCCAACCATGACCCAGCTACACATTACGGAAACAGTGAAAACAAAAAATACCTCTCTAACCAACGTAACATATTTAGCTGAAGTTAGCGATGCAGATGAAGTTTAGCCTAGGCTACCTGTTGTGGAGAAATATGGCCAGCTCTGCGTCAGACTTGATATTCTTCGTTTGACGAAAACATCACCATATCAGGAAGCTCCTCCGATGTCCACTTAATTTGTTTCTTGTTTTAATTTTGGAAATGTGCCTGCCTCTCATAGGCGTTCATGACTACAACTGACAGCTGTTGACAGTTTGGCAACCCAAATAGGAGGACGCGCTAGCCCATTATTAATAAGCTATTCTAGAATTAATCGTTCAAATCATAAACGAAAATTCCAAGAAATTCCGCCCCGTAACTCATTTTTTTTCATGGGTTTTACGGGGTTAGAGTAATGTTGTCAAATAAGCCATTACTTCAATTCATCGTGTTTCCTTACTCTCTGACAACATATGGTGATCATTTTTGGAATGGTTAGTTTATTTTCCATTATTTCCTACATACTGGACCTTTAAGACTACACACCCTGTTCAACTGCTTCCTCTGCCAAAAACTGTTTCAAAATAAAAGTCCTCACTACAATATTTCACTGTTAAACAATTTAACCCTTTAAACTACTGAACTTTTTAACTGTTCAGCCATTGTAACTGTTACTTGTCATCAACTATGACTCCTACCCACTGTAGCTAGTTAGCATGGATAGCATAGTTAGCATGTTAACATTGTTAGCATTTTTTAACAAAACTGCTAAAATGATTACCTAAGTTAGCTAAGTAATATGGTTAGCATAGTTAGCATTGCTAGCATGCTTGTTAGCATAGTAAGCATAACTGCTATCATAAAACATTATCTGCTCATCCCTCCCTGCCTCCTTCGACCCCCTCCAATTTGCTTACAGAGCCAACAGGTCTACAGAGGATGCCATCTCAAACCTCATGCACACCACCTTAACTCACCTGGAGGAGGGGAATGGAAATGATGTGAGGATGCTGGATTTAGTTCAGCATTCAACACGATAGTACCTCTCACCTTGGTCACAAAGATGAAGGCCTTAGGACTTAGGACCACCCTGTGTCACTGGATATTTGACTTCCTCACCAACCGTTCACAAGTAGTTAGAGTGGGGGGTCTGACATCTGACTCATTAACCATCAGCACTGGTGCTCCCCAAGGCTGTGTTTTGAGTCCACTGCTGTACAACATCTACACACATGACTGCAAAGCCAACAGTAGTCATACCTCCATCATCAAGTTTGCAGATGACACAGTGATCTTGGGCCTGATTAGTAACAACAATGAACAGCTCTACTTGGATCAGGCTGATGAGGTGGCACAGTGGTGTCAATCTAACAGCTTGACACTGAATATCACTAAAACCAAGGAAATGGTAGTGGATTACAGAAGGCAGCAGCAGAACTACAGTTACACCCCACTAATGATCAGCGGGCAACCTGTAGAGAGAGTAACAAGTTTTAAATACCTTGGTGTCCACATTACTGAAGACTTAACATGGACTGTTAACACTCAATATGTTCTGAAGAAGTCCAGACAACGACTCTACTTCCTTCGTCAGCTAAGGAAATTCAAAGTTTCTACATCCATCATGAAGGCCTTCTACACTTCAGCGGTTGAGAGTGTTCTAACTGGTAGCATCATCACCTGGTATGGGAACTCCACAGTTAGAGATTGTAGTACTCTGCAGAGAGTAGTGTGCTCAGCTGAACGTACTATAATAACTCAACTCCCTGCTCTACAAGATATCTATTCCAGAAGAGTACTCCTAAGAGCCCAAAAGATTCTAAAGGACTTCTCATCCTAACAATGGATTATTCCTACCGCTGAAATCAAGAAGACGCCTATGTAGTCACAAAGCCAGAACTGAGAGACTCAGGAGAAGTTTTTATCCCCAGGCCATCCGAACTCTGAACTCACACTATACTGACTTTTAGCACTTTTACATCCCTCTCCCTATGCTACAGACCTTTTATTTATTTTCTTATTTCATCACACGTCAAAAGACACACACACACATCTGACTTTCTCCAACTTTTGCACATCTCCATAGAACTTTTTATTTATTATTTTTGATTTATCTTCCATCTATCTACCCATGTCCTTGATTGCCTAGCCACCCCCCACCCCACCCCCATCCCCAACACACACACAAAAAAACACACACACTTACATCATCACTGTCATCACCTCACATACATACAGCACACTGCTTGCTACAGTAAGCCTCCTCTACATACTTGCTGCACACTGCCCCCCCTCCCTACATACACAGCACATTGTCTTCAGGATCTTCTCCAACACACATCCTCTACATACTTACAGCACACTGCCCCCACCTACCCACACACACTACACACAGACACACAGTCACTGCTCCACTCCCCTCCCGCCCACACACACATCTTCACTGTCATCAATCACATACATCATACATACAGTACTATGCTTGCAATAGTAAGTCCCTTCACCATACTTGCAGTACACTCCCCCCCCCCCTCCCCTACATACACAGCACATTATTTCATCAGGAAGCTTCTCCAACACACATCCCCAACATACTTACAGCACACTGACCCCCCCCCCCCCCCCCCCCAATACACAGCACATTGTCTCATGAGGAAGCTTCTCCAACACACATATTGCACACTGCCCTCTCCCCACATACACAGCACACTATCCCATCTCCCTTGTCATCCCCCCAACACACACACCAAGACCCCTGGCAGTTGGGTTAGCCCCTTGAGCCATGGATATGCCCAAGGTTTCTTCCTTGGTAAGTTAGTTTTTACTTGCCCCTGTTGCTCTTGGGTGCTCCTTGTTGCCCCCCCCCCCCCCCCATCCCAATCCTCCCCCACCTTTCTTATGCAGCCCTTGCCACTTAATCTACTAAACCCCTCTTCTACTGCACTTTTTACCCCCCCCCCCCATAAATGCACAAATAGGCTGACACCAGACATAATTTCACTGCATTTCTTACTTCCAGTAACTATATGCATGTGACAATAAACGTCCTTGTATCCTTGTTAAAAATGATTAGCTAAGTCACATGGTTAACATAGTTAACATGCTAGTTAGCATAGTTAGCATAACTACTAAAAATGATTAGCTAGGTTAGCTAAGTCACATGGTTAACATAGTTAGCATTTTAACATTGTTAGCATGCTAGTTAGCATAGTAACTTGGTTAACATTATTATCTTTGTTAACATAGTTAGCATAACTGCTAGCAAACATTAGAGCCATTCCAACTGTCAGTTATCGTCAACTATCTACCTAAATAATTTAACCATTTAAACTATCCACCTATGTAACTGTTCAGTCATTCCAACTATATTAAACCTCATCTACCTAACCAATATAGTTTGTTTTTACTCTGTATGATATTTTACATAATATTTTTGCATTTTCATGCACTGTATTTCCTTCAGGAAATGCTTTTCTAGTTTGTTTTTGCTGTTTTCAAATATCTCAATCTTAATGTATGCCATCTCAACATGGAGTAACCATTGACTGTACATGGGGATTACGAACATTAGACAGTCAGTACAGTTATGATGTGATAAAGCAACGTAAGTTAACGTTAAGGTAATGTGAAGCATGGACCTTATCAACCTGTCATGTTAATGTGCCAGCGTTGCATTTTTTCTAACGTTAACGATAAAGACACCTCCATTAGAGCTACTTCTGTGATGGTAGGTCGGTAGCATAGACTATAAAAAATAGATCGGTAGGTCGGTGGTTGTAGACTGCATGTGAATGATCGATAATTGAAAAGCCTGCATTTAACACTACGCCAAGAACCAGTCACTTCCCAGCGATATCGGTGAACATTTGAGAAAGAAACACCTTAGTTTGTCATCTAACGTCCATGATCTGTCATACTGATAACGTTATTTTTCAAGCTGACGCAAGTTAATAACATTCACACCGCATATTTAAATGTGTAGTTAACATTAGGTGGGCTGTGAAGTTTATTGCACACATATATTTAATTAATTGGTATTACTAGTGGTGTTGAGTGCTTGATTAGATGCTTTGTAATGTTGTAAAATTGTCTGACTAACTTTATTGTAACTTTCCTTTTTTGCAGATGAGGTATGGGTGATGGCTGAATGTACTGGAGGTGGCGGCAAGGTGGTCTCCATGGTCTACATCGGTATGCCTACATGAAGTGGTTTGGCTGGGGTGGTCTGAGGTGGCATGTCCTCCCCCTTTCTCCAAGTCCCCTGACATCCATCTCCCTGACATCATCACCCACTGTCACTCAATCAACCTGAAGCCCCTTATACATGGGACATTGCACAGCACCACTACGTTCTGAAAACACATGGCTTTCAATAACTTACGTGGCACCAAGAAAGGTCTGCCGCTGCTCTGAACCTTCTGTTAATGTGACATTATTCATACTTGAGGCTGTACACATCACTTTGTTTCTATTTTCTTTATTGATGTAACCCAAACTTCAACTTTCTGTATGCCCCTGAACTCACACAAATTGTAAATTGCAATGCGCCATTTAACCAGTTGTGTAGTCTAGTTAGCTGTAGTGGTGGGTATACTGTGAGCAACCCCAAATGTTATTACAGTGCATGAAAATGCACTGTACTTTTCTTCCTAAGCTTCTTCTTCTTCTAACGCAGTTAATGCAGCTTTAACCGTTTAACGTAGAAACTTCATTCAAACTATCAGTCACATGGTTAGCATAGTTATAGCATGTTAACATTGTTAGCATGCTAGTTAGCATAACTACTAAAAATGATTAGCTAAGTTAGCCAAGTCACATGGTTAACATAACATGCTAGTTAACATAGTTAGCTTAACTACTAAAAATGATTAGCTAGGTTAGCTAAGTCACATGGTTAGCATAGTTAACATGTTAGCATGCTAGTTAGCATAACTGCTAAAAATGATTAGCTAGGTTAGCTAAGTCACATGGTTAACATAGTTAGTATGTTAACATTGTTAACATGCTAGTTAGCATAGTTAGCATAACTACTAAAAATGATAAGCTAAGTTATCTAAGTCACATGGTTAGCATAGTTAACATTGTTAACATGCTAATTAGCATTGTTAGCATAGTTATCATTTTTGACAAAACTATTAGAAAACATTAGCTAAGTTAGCTAAGTAACATGGTTAGCATAGTTAACATTGTTAGCATAACTGCTAAAAATGAATAGCTAAGTTAGCTAAGTCCCATGGTTAACATGTTAGCATTCTTAGTATTTTAGCATAACTGCTATAAATTATTAGCTAAGTTAGCTAAGTCACATAGTTAGCATTGTTAACATAGTTAACAGCATTAACATTATTAACATTTAAAAAAAAACTGCTAGAAAACATTAGCTAAATTAACTAAGTTAAGTAACTTGGTTAACATTATCTTTGTTAACCCTTACAAGCCCGACCGTTCTAATTTCGTTAAAATTTTAACGATGACCAATCATCTAATATCTCAGCTGTCCAATGACTGATTTTATTTCTGAAATCTTCCCCGTAATGCTGACAACATAAGCTTCAATTTGATATGATTGGTTAAGGGGTTTATGGCGCGAAATGTTTTGGATACTTGAAGATGAGTCGTGAAAAAAACTTTTCACTTCAGTCATACATTTTGACACCTGCACTTCGTTGGAGTTTACCTCGACTGGAAACCACACAGCTGGATAAACTGAGGTAATATATGTTTTTACATAGTTTTGTAGTTATGGTTAATCTTAATTTGTAGTCATAAAATCATGTTATCTGAGAGTAATATGCTTTCTCATCAGCGTCAACATTATGGCATAGCGGGGGCTAAGTGCATCGTCATGTAACTTTAGCTAGCTGCATTACTCTGAACTGCTTGCAGTATTCTCGTTTGCTTTTGATATCAGTTATTTTCATTTGACAATTTCATTTAAAAACCTGTTAGTATATCACCTGTAAGTAAGCTTGTTTTCTAGTACCAATTTGCCTGTTAGGTAAGCATTATATTGGCAAGTCAGTATAGCATACCAAAGCAGAATAAATCAATGGGCACCGCGTTTCTCTTACATGAAATAAGTTGAGCGATATTTTTACTCCTCTCAATATGTAGTTGTATAAAACAAGATGTGAAATCACGGATTCTGTCAGAAATGTAGTGCTAATTAACTTATTGCCTCTCCTCGGGTAGTTACCTCGCTAGGCAGTTTGTAGTGAACTGTTTTACCTTGCTAACTTCTAAATGACAAACATCAGACGTGCTTGTCTCAACATTTTCTAAGATGGCATGATTTGATATTCTACTCTTCTCAATATGTAGTTATAGAAAACATGATGTGAAATCACATATTATGTCAGAAATGTCATTATTGCATTTCAGCAGTTAGTTACTAGGTGAAATGTAATCTGTCTTTATCTTAATGCCAGCCAGGCAATCAGATTTAGGGTAGCTAAACCCATGTGTAATAAAATGACTTTTCATACTTCTAAATATTTTTGAGTTACTCAGAATGCTTCAATAGTTTAGGCTACCTCTTCTTGTGTATGTATGTGCACACACGCATCTGTAGTTTTGTGATTTTATTTTTTAAGTTAATAAAGGTATTACATTTGTATGATTTTACTGTTGTTTCAGATGGAGGATGACAAAACCTACACAGACCTCCTTGCAGGCCTGAAGAGGTAGCTGACTGCTGATGAGCTTGCGCTCACAATGTTGAAGACCATGTGAGGATGGAGGAAGAAGGTATAGATTTAGGTGGCGTGCATAGGGTGGTGTAGACTGCCACTAAAACACTGTGAAATAGACTTGTTATGTTGTTTTTATATGTTGTTATCCCAGGCATGTGGTCTTTTTTGTTAAATAGCCCACAACTTGCTGAACATGTCATACACTCTATATTTTTCTCTATCTCGTATAGAAATATGATGAAAATTAATTTTGATGTGAATGAAATTAAATTTTAACAAATTTCGGTATACATTTGGAGAGGATTTTCAAAGACTGTTCATTACTGTATCAACATTACCATATGTATTTTACATCATTTGAAAGAACTGATCCTTCTGATTACAATGGTATGTATATCCCATTGATGGTATGTATTATACTCAAGTAATACATTTTTTTGTGTAAGGAGGTCATCCAGCACCAAAAATGGAATGTTCGGCACGGCCACGAAAGGGTTAACATAGTTAGCATACTGCTAGCAAACGTTAGAGCCATTCCAACAGTCAGTTATCGTCAACTATCTACCTAAATAATTTAACCATTTAAACTATCCACCTAGCTATGCAAAGCACTGCGTGAAACACTAGAAAGGGTGTGTCGCGATTCTGCCTTTTCACATCGCGACACAGTATCGTGGATATGAATGTCGCGATTTCGGTTTCGAATCGTATATCGTTACAGCCCTAATGAAATAGTTATCACAGGTCACACATTTTGTCCTCACAAAATTGGCCAGAGAACCTCACAGAGACCAATCCTCACAAGCGCTACTAATTGGATTTATCATTTTCAAAATGGTTTGCACATCACAGCCAAACAAAATTTGTGTTAAAGCCACCAGACAGGAAGTTAGCTCATGCTGATGTGTTGGAATTTAAAACTTAATTGCTATTTCTGGTAGTGAGATGCCAGGGCCAAGACTTGCCAACTCATGACATCAACCTAATCAATATGGCTACCATTTTGGGTTTTACTAAAAAGCTTCAAAATCATCCAGGCCACAATTTTTGTCCAATTCTTTTTATACTTTATCTGAAAATGATCTTCAGACCAAGTATAAAACAAGCCATTAAGTGTATAGCCAAGTCTGATGTAACAACATTCCAATCAATTCCCATCGCAACTCTGAGATGCTTGGCCCCCTTATCACCTGTTTGCAGCTTTATCTTTTAGGAGTTTATTTTGCTGTTTATCCATGGTCAGGCATATTGTGTAAACACCAACATACACCTCATTGGGGTGACGGTAATGCTCTTTTAGAGTCAACTGTTTGGCCACATCCCTGGGACAAAACACACTGACATTATCCACTGCTGTTGCAAGGAATGAATCTGAACATTATGGCTTCATACTGCAAAACGTTTTTTCTATTGGTATAAGGGTGAGTGAATAATGACAGAATTTACACTTGGGAAGAACAGACCCGTTATTTTCAACTAAAACATGATACATTTATCAAATGCATAATCTTACCTTTAAATCCCTCCTCAGGCAAACACACTGTAAAGCAACCCATTTGTCAGACTGAGTTACAGGATACAAATCAATGTATAAAACATTTTCAGTAATATCACTGGAATTCTAATCTTACCTTGGTAAACATCATCTATCGCTGAATAATCTGCTAAGGGTTCATCAGCCTGGAAAGAGAGATTTCATTGTAATCAAACAGTTAGAAATTAAACCACAAGTAACAAGTAGTGTAGTGAAGTAGTTACTTCTTCAAACGTCCTCTAATGAAACATACAGACAGCAAATTAAGTTGTTCATTCAGTCATGCATCATATGATAAAACAACTGGTAAAAACAAATGACCAGAACTTCTTGGATTAGCCATGACTAAAGACTGATTTAACACATTTCTATGATATCCAAACAGACCAACTTGATTATCTCAGTTTTATGTACAATAGATGACTGATAAACACGTCAGAAAAAGAAGACAAATGTACTAATAAGCATGAGCTGAAAACAAATGTGTCAGGTTTGTGCTCACACTTCACATATTGACTTAATTTAGCCACTGAGAATCTTACAATCCAATCATGTCCTATGAAAATATATAGATATATGATTTTAAGCTTTTTATTTATTCATTTACTATCAAAATGTTCTGTCTTTGCTTTATTCTGTCTATTCATCTAACTTCTACTATCAGTTTTCAATGTCTCTTTTTACTTCTACTTCTCGAGTAATGCTTCTGTGGGGCGCATTCTCCAATTACAGATATGCATACCTATCTTGCACTGCCACTTAAATCATGATTTAAATAAGTGGGTATAGATGTATAGGCTAAAATCACAAGATCTCTATTTAATTCGCTTCATACTAATTCTAGGGCTTTTGTGAATGTTCTCTGTGATACTTTATCTTAACTGTATACCTTCAGGCAGATGATGCTGTCTGGTATCACCCCTAGGCTACCCAGAGTAGCAGAGTCATCAGTAAGGCTGCGGCCATCTATGGACAGGTTTTGGTCAAATGGAGCAACAGAAAAGGCATGCATGATCTGAAAAAGAGGAAATGGAGGTGTCAGACTACAAGAAAGGCAAAGAATAACAATCTTACAGAGCAATTCCATGTTGTAGTGGGTGTGGAGCCTTCACCATGCCCGCCCGTTCTTAAAGCCTCTCACTATTTTTTCCCTTTCTGTGTAACAGACTAATGAAAGTATTTTTACTATTAGTCTTCCAGAGTAGACATGCTCCTTTTAGAATTTATTTCTTTGTCAACGTCTATACCTCAACCTTGCTATTTCTCTATTTAAACCTGTTGTCTAAGATTTCCTGAATCTCTCTTCCTTTGCCTCCTCCTCACGTTTCCAGTGTGTCTGATTTAGGAAATGTCATCGGCTGCTGTTGTTTGACTGGGGCAGGCCTACATCCAATATAGCACACGTTACTTCCTGTTTTAGGGGAGAGCTGAATGTTTGGTGGATTCCTGGTGAGAGGTTCTCCCTCCGTGTTTGCTAAATTAGATGCGCTAAAAGTGTGGGGTAGGCTCGCTCAATTAAAAACGCTACCCATGGATTTACGAGTGGTAACGTCCAGTGCTGGCAACTTCCCTGTCTGGATACCTTGTGAATAATCCTCTGGCTGCTCAGGCATTCAACTGGCTATCAGGTGACTCGTTCACTCTGCACCCACTGTCGTTTTGTGCCTGCACGTTCGTCTACTATCTTTGTGCGGCTGTGGGACCTAACACACATAGGTTACTTACAGTAGCGTAATTTGGGAATCCGACGCTAAATCGCTAAATAGGCCCTTCCTCTGCTGAACCCTGACATTTTGTCTGTGCTCTCCTCAACTCATGACACTAGCGTCGTTTGGGATTCCGACGCTATTGCTCGCTAAATAGTCCCTCCCTTTGCCGAACCCTGACATTTTGTCTGCTGTCCTTCACTTGTGACACTAGCGTTGTTTGGGATTCCGACGCTATTGCTCGTGTGTCCACCGCTTCTACTACTCGCGCTCGTTTTTTCTCCTACTGAAACAAACGTATCTCTGTCCCTCTCTCTGCCATTGTAAAACCATATGTGCGCACTTGTACACTGCACCCATAACTCAATGGTCCATTGCTGCTATTAGGGATGTAACGGTGTGAAAATTTAACCTCACGGTTATAGTGACCAAAATTATCATGGTTTTCGGTATTATCACGGTATTTCTAAAAGTGTGTTCAATATGTTCAGAAACCACTGATAGGCCTACACAAGCTAAAATAGTTTCAAAAAGTATCCCGTTCACTTTATTCGTCATGTTTAATTGGCTATGTGCTTATAGCTTAACTTACCCTACCATAACTTGGAGTTTGCTATTTCTGTTATTTGGATGCAATGAGTGAGACCAAAGTAAGTGTTCAAAATAAAACTTTAGGCTACTGTATTCTCCTGATAACGTGAGTGGAATGGATTTAATGTGGACACGAACATAAAAAGACGCAGAGTGGCTACATGATACAGTGCACATTTTGCGGTGAAAAAGTGCTGCCTTTTAAAATCAGGTGTAGCCTAATCCAAATCGTAGTTAAAACCATCAATTAGACAACAGAATCAGTAGGGTACCAGTTTTGTTCCATTGTACCAGGCCTACTGTATGTCAAAAGCAGGCTCGGATGAAGCTGGGAAGGATTAAACACACGGTTTCCACACCGCGGTAATCAACAGTGATAATCATGATATTTGAAATGAAAACGGTAATTATTATCGTCAACATTTTTATCGCGGTTTACCATTATACCGGTAATTGTTACATCCCTAGCTGCTATGTATGACTGGATTATCTTTATTTATTTTGGATGTCCATTGTCAATTGACTCTTGAACATTGTTTGCAATTGATGTGGATGGACTGTTTGGACTTTGGTAAGAGTGGGGTGTTTGTGTGTTTGTATATGATGATTGGGGAAGTTTACTTAAAAGGAAAGATGTTGGAGTACTAAAAATTCTTGTGAACAGATGTTTTTCAGAGTTGTTTTTTTCTTTTCCTTTTCTTCTTTTTTTTCTCGATATATGCCAAACTACTGAACTGCACTTGCCATTTTCCCCAACACACTGAAACAACAACAAAATATTCTTTCTTGATTTTAAAGGCCACTACTTCGCTACAATGTCAACTCGAGCACAGACTCCCCTGATGGAGTTTTTTATTTCAACAGTTCTTTCCATCTCAACCCCCGCTTTTTGCAGTACTTTCGAGAAGCATATTTTCCTTACTTATCAATGGGGGTTGAACTGGATGCCTGCAGGGGCATGCTGAAGGCTACTGAGATTCCCCTAGTAAAGATGACCCTGTTGGGTAGCTAATCCTTCAAAGAGTCCCAAATTCTATTGGCTATTGTAGATCGGCTAACATATCTTTGGCAGACCAATGCATTGAATGAATTACTTTCTCCGGTAATTCAAACAAAGGAAACCACCACAACATAAAATGAATAATGATATATTGCTTATCTCCTGTTCTTTAAGAATAATGGGGTGTGTGCTTGATGTTTTGCTCTATATTCTCAGTCAACATGCAACACATTCAATAGAAATATATTTTAAGCATTTAGCCTTCCATTTTGACTACAAGCGTGACAAAGCCACCAGTTGAAAGGCAAGACGAGTATATTTATATAGCACATTAGTAGTAAATAATTTTAAGTTTACTTTTACGTGACAACAGTTGGGGCAAAAGCTGCTTCCCCATGTTTTAGGGCTGTCACTTTTTAATTGACATTCAACAATTTGTTTGAATGGAATTACTGACATAAACTAACTTTTTGATGATATGTGACCCTGCAAGGCGAAACCAGTCGCTTTGGTAAAATTCACAAAATTAAGTTATTGTACTCACACAAACAGCCAAAAACTAAGCTTTCCAACAGTATATCGAGGGTATTGCAAAAAGTATCGCTAAGATAACCGCATCCAAAGTTGGCATGGTTCTCCTGTCACGATACGCCAGAAGAGGAGAAAATCACCTTTTTAAGTAAATTGTCACGTGCGATAGTGTGAGGGCACAGCTATGATTAGCCTTACGGTAGCGTGACTTTGAAGCGGATGACTGACTATGCAGTTTCAACCGTGCAATGAGTCTTTTTCTGCCCCCTAGTTAATACCTGGGACGTTCATAAGGTGTCACTATAGAATATAATTAATGTATTTCGGGGGAATAAGGGGAGAGGAAGTTCTGTGTTGTGTATAGCCAGAGAACGTCTAATAGGAAGCCTAGCCTACTTTTAAAATGCGCTAGCCTACTTCAATGGAAAACTTCTCCTGGTCCCTAAAATGACGCCAGGATATGTAGTTGGAGTTGGAGTTGTAGCTCTGTAATTGGAAGTACACTTGAACCCCTAGAGTTAGTTGTTGAGAGAAGGATGTTGCAAAAGCTCCTTAACATTATGGACAACACCTCACATCCACTGAATGAACTACTGGTCAAACAACAGAGTGTTTTCAGCTGGAGGTTGCTCCAACTGCGCTGTAGCAAGAAGCGTTATAGAAAATAATTCCTGCCCACTGCCATAACTATTTACAACAACTCCCCTTTGTGCCGTGAGAAAATCTTATGCCGAGAGTCAATGCAGTTTACAACCTCTTTAACAAAGACTATATCCAATTGTATTTATTTTTTAACTTGTATGTATGTTTATGTGTGATATATGTTTATATTATTTATTGCTGCTGTAACACCATAATTTCCCTTTGGGGATGAATAAAGTAATCTATCTATCTATCTATCTATCTATCTATCTATATTTCTAAAAGTTTGTGCTTTTGACCGTTCGTGCCCTGAAAGGCAAGTCTTTCACATTCATATTCGGTTACATCTGCCAAGAATGATATAGAGCTGACACATTGAGTAACAAATAATGAGTAGCCTAATGAGTAAATTAGCTCTACCGTACCCTACCGTAAAAACCTTATAGCGGCGTGGACAAAGGGAATGACTGCTATTGTGTTGAATCTTCACCTAAATAAAGTAAGGGTTTAACAGTCAAAACTTATGTTTATCCGTGAAATTTGTTCACAATATGAAAGTGTAGACTGTCGAATTATGCGAAAACGTGAAATTCGACATTTTAACCTGTACATTTGTTTATCCTGGATTTTCTCAAAATAGCACCGTGCGCAAAACGACTGGTTTCGCCTTGCAGGGTCACATATTCTAATTATATGACCAGCAACCTGTATCAACTTCTTCAACCATCCTAGCCACCCAAGAGGAAGTGGACCCCGTTGGCTGCAACTGAGCAGGCAAAGGCAGCACTCAGACACAAGGACATCGTGGGCCGAGTGCAGGAGGGGAGGAGTGGTCTTGGACTTGGGGCCAGTACACCAGTGTGGAGCAAGGCCTCTCCATCTCAGAGACGCAAGCTGGTGGTCCATGTCGGAAGGAGAAAGCAGGGAGGTGCGTCCAAGCTGTGGCGCAGGCAAAGCAAGGGCAGTGGATGGCATGGGAAGGAGTGGAGAAGAGGAAGATCTCCTGGAAAGAGCTGTGGGAGATGGGAGTCATTCAGGGCGAGCTTTACCATCAGGGCTGCCTACGATGTCCTGCCTTCTCCCGCAAACCTAAGCCAGTGGTATGCCGAGGACCCCGCGTGCCTTCTATGCCCAAGTCCAGCAACACTGAAGCACATCTTAGTGGGATGCAAGACCAGCCTCACCCAAGGCCGTTACACCTGGCGGCACAACCAGCTGCTAAAGTGTCTTGCTGGAAGTGTTGGAAAGTCGACGGACAAGCATGAATGCCCTTCCTCCCCAGTCATCCCAGTGGCAGCCAACACCAATTGTTCGGGAGGGCGAGGTTCAAGCCAACCTTACCACCATAAAATCAGACACTGGTCAGCTAGGCAGAGCACAGGACTGGAAGCTGCTGTAGCAGACTTGGACAAGAAACTCTGCTTCCCAGCTGAAATCGCAGCCACCAACATGCGACCAGACCTTGTTCTGTGGTCAGCCTCGCTCAAGCTTGTATACATCAGAGCTCACCGTGGCCTGGGAGGGTGCAGTGGAGGAGCCTTATGAACGGAAAAGGCTGATGTACGCTGAACTTGCAGCCAATGCGCAACAACAAGGCTGGAATGTGAAGGTGTGCCCAGTGGAAGCAAGCTGCAGAGGGTTAGTAGCCACCTCAACATCCAGGCTACTCAGGGAGATGGGAGTGCGAGGGAAGGCCTACCAGCAGGCAGTCAAAGACCTCTCCGTGGCTGCTGAAATGTGAAGCCAGTGGCTGTGGATGAAGAGATAAGACTCCGCCTGGGCCTTCAAGTGAGTTGATGGCATCTAGGGAGTGAACCTGGGATGCTGGGATTCACTGCTGAACCCTCTGGAGGTGTTGTGGGCCTATCAGCGAAACACCCAAGAAGGAGGGCGCCCACTTGACAACCCAAAGGGTGCCATCACTCAATTGACCATCCCACGGAGTCTCATCGGTGCCTCAAATATGCATTCATTAAGGTATATCAACATCAAGTCATATACAACAGATTTTTAAGTTAATCAGTGTCTGAATTTTCAGTAGTAATCCATGACTATGAATGTATGAAAATAAAGTGACCCAGAGGTCAAATCCCCTAGTTATTTTTCTAAAAATGGGAAAGACAGAAAATGTGTTAAATTCTCCTAATCGCACACTGCAAAAAATTTATTCTAACCAAGTGTTATTGATCTTATATTAAGATTAAAAAATCTATTTGGTATTGTTTTTAGTATGAAAAGACTTACCTAGCGCCCTCAAAAGCTCATTTTGACTTAATTTAAGAAGACTTCAACTTATTTTAAGGAGTCTTATCAAGACAAATTTGCTCAATGCACTGGCAGACAAATTTGCTTGTTTTTAGGACAAATTTGCTTAACGCACTGGCAGACAAATTTGCTTGTTTTCAAGATGAGATGTCTTAAAATAAGTCACATTTAATTAAGTCAAATGATTTCACAAGAAAGCGCTAGGTAAGTCTCTTTATACTGAAAACAATACCAACTAGTTTTTTTTATCTTGATATAAGATTAATAACACTTGGTTAGATTTTGTTAGATAAGCAGTTTTTGCAGTGAAGTTAAGTGTTTTGACCTTTGTAAGTCAGCGAAGGGATATTAAAAAGTAGCTACTCTGTTGAAAATGCTCATATTTACAGTTAAAACAATAATTAAAAGGTTCCAATCAACTGGAAATGTGAAAACCGACTTGGACAAAGACCCATGTTTATCTTGTCCCCAAGCAGGAAAAAGTATCATTTTGAGGTCACCAAGTCACCCAAATAATCTTCAAAAGTGACTTATGTGCTAATAGAGTATTTAGAGAGCATGCCAGGTCAAAACCCTTTCCTGTTATTTTCAGGTGCAGCAGCTGGTAGAGTTGTCCTGACCCTTAACATAAAAAAAAACTAAGGAGGTGGTCAGACTTCAGGAAGCACAAAGCTGACCCTGCTCCTCTCCACATGGAGCCTGCGTGGAGAGGGTTCCCTCCTTCAAATTCCTGGCCAATCTGAGGACCTTTCCTGATCAGTAAATAAAACAGGACTGGTAAGGAATGCCAGGGCTCTAGAGTGTGACCAATTTGGTCAATAATTAAAAGGTTCTTCTTCTTTTAATTATTTAAAATCTTTGTTTTCAAGTAGCAGGAAATTCATGCAGAACCGTCGCTGACTCTATACACGATGTGATTTGCCTGATATAAGTTTAATTTTTCCAGCTTGCAAGCCAACGGAGAGTTGCTAGACTACCCTGGCTGCAAATTACATTTGCTGCCACTAGGGCAGTGGTTCTCTAACTTTTTCTTTCATTTCCCACTTTGATCAAGGGGGCATTTTCGAGCCCCACCTGTCCCTCATCGCTCTAAGAAAGTGGTAGGTCAAGCTTAAAATTGTCAAATTTATTGAAATAATGAAGTTGAAGTTCTAAATATATCCTCTTCAGCACAGTTAAAATCAGCTGGTGCTGCAGATATAATAATAAACAAATACATAATGTGCCATTGTAAATTAAACACACATATTTCATACATAAATTGGCATAGGCCAATATTTTACAGCATTGTACAATATATTCAATGAAATACCAACATGCTGCATTAAATGGATCCATAATCCAGTCATACTGAGCACTGCTGTTTGGGAAATATTTTTGAAATAAACTTTGCAGGGATGTGATGTACAGTGGGCATCGCTTTCAAATGGCCACTTCAGTCGCGCATTACGAGGCGTGAAGCTGCGTGAAGCTTTAGTACCACTTTCAGCCACTGTGCGTCCCTCTGCCACTGTATCACTCTGCCTGCCGCCCTTTCTGAAAAAGCTTGATTTACCTCGATTTAGGCTACTTGGGTATGGCTTAAGGCTTGACTACACGGTGGTAACGAAAATCGAAATTGCTGTCTACATTATTGTCAGTGTTGGGGTAACGCAACTACGCAAATCAAAACAATGGTGTGATAATTGAGCCAGTAGAGAAATAACTGTTCAGAATTAATCTGTAGCCTTGGGTAGGCTTCTGCGACGTTTTTAACAGGCTACGCTATAGAGGCTTAGACAACTGACCCACGTTTTGGTTTCGTAAATTAATTTGCCCTACTTCTTGACTGCAATGTAGTCAATTGACTGCTTGACATGTCATTTTTATTTTTCTGTACAATAAACAAATACATCTGCTTTATGCCGCAGAATTACATTCATATTTGGAACTTACATAGTCCAATGCATCATTACACTACGTTAGTGTTTCCCAAAACCATAGTAGCAACGAACGTTCGCAACCACTATCGCAAAGTTGTGTAGTTACAACTACACCTCTCGACCTGTGGTAGAATGCTAGTAGAAGCATAGTTCCAGGGATCTTCATATCAAAGACGTCACTGACGCCAGTTATTTGTTTGCAAATTAATAATTATAAATATATTTAGGTTTCTAATTGATATTTACACTTCTAACCACCATACATCCATATTTTAAAATGCCCAAGGCAGAAAATACATAAATTAAAAGTCAATTTCCAGCCATGTGCACGTAAGTAAAAGTCACACACCTGCAGATAATAATAAGGTGGTGCGCGAGTCAGCTGAGAATATGTAGCCTTTGATTTTCATGGAGAGGGGGGGGGGGGGGGGGTCCTTGTTAGTTTATGCAAACCAAGCCAAGAAGGCTGAATCTGATTTTGATAATATGATCTGCACAAAAGATAAACATGTAACGTAATCTGATTACTTTAGGATTACTTTTAGATTACTTCAATAAATATGCCCCTAAGTAAAAGACACCACCACTGAATTGATGAAAGAATTCTCATTCTATTTTTCTGTTTATTATTTCATTACATCTAAGAAATATCTTTGCTCTGAGTAAAGCATTCCTGTGTGAATTAACTGATCTTTTCTTACAAAAATCTTAATGTAGCCCCTTGTTTTAGTGTTACCATTTACTTTGAGGTCACCAGGTCCCATTGTCTGAAAAACACCCAAAACTAATACATTTCTATAGCTATTCTCCACTTTGGGGGTGGTATTTTGGTGGTTGAAATTTTCCCCATCCCAAAATTGATCACTTAGTCATCATGGATGTGATCATGGATCACTATTCTCCAAACATGCACAACTCAACTTAACCTTTATAAGGGCACACCTGGACAATGAATTTAGCTTTTGCTGGATTTTTTTGACCCAGGGACATGGCCTGAAATTGAATGACACCATGTCCATTTCAATTGTGGGGGTGAGAAAATTATTCCTTTGGGATGTTTTTCAACCAGGGGGACCTGGTGACTTTCTCAAAGTAAACGGTAACACTAAAACAAGAGGCTACATTAAGATTAGGAGGAAAAGACCAGGCAGTGTGCAGAGAGACCTGCCCCAATAGTAAATAAGTTAGTAAGTAAGTATAGATACTCTTTTGATCCCATGAGGGAAATTTGGTCTCCCAATCCGCGAATTAGTGAAGCACAGTGAACACACAGTGAGGTGAAGCACACACCAACCCGGAGCAGTGAGCTGTCTGCTACAACGGCGCTCGGGGATCAATGACGGGTTAGGTGCCTTACTCAATGGCACTTCAGCCGTGGATGTGGGCATGGGAGAGCAGTGCTCAACCACTTCCCCCGCCCACATTTTTTCTACTGGTCGGGGATCGAACCGGCAAGCCCGAAGCTTGTCGAATTAAAAGATAACTAGGCTATCATTAAAAAGTTGCATTGCTTGCATAATAAAATGTAATCAGGTAATCCCCAACAATGTAACTGTAATCTGATTACACAATGTTTTTATTGTAATCTGGGCTGATTATAGTTACTTGATTTTTGTAATCTGATTACGTAATCCAGATTACATGTAATCCGTTACTACCCAACCCTGCTGCTGTGGAACGGCGGCTGTCATCTGCCGGCCTTAACGCAATGCGCCACAGAAGTATGTGCAGGTGCCCGTTCACGTGCTACTAAACGTCATTAACCACCTTAGTCCAGACTACTGAAGTTTGGAAACTATCGTGGACCAAACTTACAGTACTATGTAAGTACGACAGTTTTGGGAAACAGTCGTAACTTACATGTTGGTTAGTTGAACGATGCATCCTCCGTAGTTGTACGGGAAACGCACCCCAGATCAGCTTGTAGTAGGCCATTAGCAATCTGTTTATTTTATTTTATGAAGCCTACAAAGTAGATCACATGCCACATTCTCACTTTCAATAGACAGATGCAATAGCCATTGGTCAAGTATTGAGTATAAAGCAATTAATATAGTACCCTATACAAAGAGTACTATCATACTATCATAAACATTCGTTAAAACGAATAGCATTTTGCAACTTGACAAAACACTGGATTAAATATCGTAGGCACAGGAGAACACTTGTACATCCATTGGCCCGTGGGGAGATCACATGCCAGTTGCCTCTCCGTTCAGTGCTATGACTCGTTCGGCTGTGAGCTTGTTTCGCCAAAAAAAACTCTATTGCAGATATCAATGCGTCTTTGTTCATGGGTTTGGCCTTACAGCAGAGGCTTAGACAACATGACCCACGTTTTGGTTTATTGACTGCAGTGTAGTCAATTAACTGCTTGACAGGTTATTTTAATTTTTCTGTACAATAAACAAATACATCTGCTTTATGCCGCAGAATTACGCACTTTGCCAGCCTATAGAACGGGCACATTTTGGAGAGAATAGAGAATGTACGCACCCAAGAATCTGTAGGCTATTTGTGGCTGGTTACCAGCAAACAATGTTTAATGCATTAACTCAAGACGTCCAACATTTTCTAAACAATACAAACAGAAAGGATGCAGCAGGCAGCAAATGTAGAAGAATCATTTCCAGTGGAAGAACAAAATGCTGAATGAAGCCCAAAGATATGAAGGCATATCTGGCAAGTTGTTATTTTTTGAAGACGTAAATGGTTGGGCTATAGGCCTAGTTTGCAAGAAGGAGACATAAAGCGTGATCATGCCACACTATCCACAGCTGTGGTAGCGGAGGATATACTGTTAGCGCAGGATTTATATAAAATTCTTCAACAGAAGGCCTGCCTTTAATGCAGGCTTGCCCAAAAAAAGGCTGTGGTTTGCGCAGCCTACAGTAAGTAGGTCTTAGTGAGGAGTCCTCTAGACTTCTTTTAAGCTGTCTCAGACGTGGAAAGTTGCGTTCGTTGGGGGCAGGGCCGGTTCAACAATTCATAGACCCTTGTCTGATTGCCCCCCCTGCCCTCCAGCCAACGTGAATCGGGTGGTTCACGAGCGCATCTGTGAGGCCAAGCCTCACCAAGTAGCCCGTTTGTTTACAACTAACATTACATTTAATTAAACTGCTTATAGGCTATGCTGAAATAGTTTCAACATTTTGAATATCAGTGTCGGGTGAATTAGGAAATGCCATGGCTGAGAGCTGCTTGGGATCCCCCCTGTCAAGCAATAACCATACAAAAAGTTAAAAACAGATGACATGATGCGCGTCACTGACATAATGGGCAAATAATATAGCCTGGATATTCCAATATATTCGAATACATGTGTTTATTTTAGAGGGGATATTCGAACGTCATTTTTGAGCAATTTTGACATCCCTAGTCCACTGTAGGCTACGCCAATCGTCTATTAACACCTTCCACCTAACCCCGGTGAGTGAGGGTCGCTATAATGCATGTGAAATAGCACCATTGAGTAGCCTATGTGAAATAGCCTTAAAATCGTTCCGGTGTTGTGTGCCTTCTGGTTTCTCCACCTACTGGTTTCCTTGCGCGTGCATGCGCTGCAGCAGTTGTCAGACATTCACAAACAAGTTGTTTTAGGCGGTTTGAAGTCGCTTTTCATACGCCATGAGCGCTCGGCTACATTACAGCCACTCGGACAAAAGACATGTAAAAAAATATATGTTTTGAAAACTAGCATTAAACTGGATTCGATCCCGCAAAAGCAACACACGCGTGACTCTCTCCATCCTAATTTCCTACTCTTTGAGCCAACTAATATGTTACGCGAATCAATTAACTATTGTAGGCTACCATTAATTAATAACGTAAGCAACACCCAGGTAACATGTTGTCCAGGCTATCTGAAACAAGGGGTTGCCTCTCCTCTACAACAACTGGTTACCTTGGGCTGCTACAGTCGTCAGTGCACTGTGCACAGTAGGCCTATGCTACTCTTTGTGGTTGATCAACTAAAAATAAAAGATGTATTTGGTGATGACGTTATTGTAGGCCTAGTAGACCTACATTCTGAGAAATTAAATGGTACGAGAAACGATCTACATAGCGCACCAGACCGTGATGTCTTCAAGGGTTGAATGAAGGGAGTTTGCAAAAATTAGTGTATTTTTCAAGTCAATAAACATTCTTAATTTTCGAATGTCTTTGTCAGGGAACATCTGACTTTTAAAAACCATAGGCCTGGTAGTCGCTCAGACAAGGAGTTATAAGATAAAGACAATACCATTTGTGTCACCTAATGCAGTTCAGTGAATTAGCAAGATACCATCAGAAGCCAACAATCATAAAGCACCTGTGCGCGCACGCGCTCTCTCTCTCCCCTGCGCATGAAGCTGTCTGCGTGTTGTAGGCTAGATTTGCGCGAGTTCTTTCTATCTGCTTTACTTTTGTGAGTTGCGACCACCTAGGCTATGTTATAGACGTTCTATGAGGTACCAGTGTTTAGCTGTGTCACAAAACAAGAAGCTTTGTCAGACTACTTTTAAAATGATATTCAGGGCTATATACATTTTAACTCTTTCCCCCATAAAGACGTCATATGACTACCCCCCACAAATCCTTTATGATGAGTTTTGACGAGTCTGTTGTATCAATAAAGACGTGTTTTGACGATGACTAGAGCAAGTACCGTGTTTGCTTTTGTAACAAATAATCTGATCGGCAGAGCCGAAACCTAGCAACACCAGGCTAACCAATAGGAGTGAGGGATACATATTCGCGGGGTTTTCCGAAGTTTGACGATCTAAGTTCTAGCCTCTGAGGGGAAAAAAGACGAGCGCGTCAGCTGTCAGAGTGACCCGCGAATGTTGACATTTTGACCATGGCGGCGCGAGTGTTTAGGAATCCGGAAGATGCAGCCTTTTATATTGAGAATTTTCTTGATAACGAGTCTGATGGGTCTGATTTTTCTGGGTTTGAAGATGATTTTATACCCCCGGAGGAAAGTGACAGCGAAAGTGATGGTCACGAAAATGTCACTGACGAGATGAGAGAAACGGGAGATGTAGCCTGGAGTCGCGTTATAAGGGACCAACCAATCAATCCATTTACTATGGATTCGGGACCGAAGTTGCCAAGGACATTCAATGTAGGAAACGCTACACCCTTGGATTACTTTTTTCTTTTTTTCGTCGAGACAATGTTTCAGAAGATTGCTACTGAAACCAACTTGTACGCGGAGCGCTGTGCTCAAGAACAGTCGCGAGTTGATAGCCTCTGGTTTCCGACTGACGGCGCCGAGATGAGAGCTTTTTTTGGATTAAATATCCTGATGGGTGTTAATCCGAAACATGAATACAGTGATTACTGGTCCACGGATCCATTCCTGGGTGTCAGCGGGTTTCAACGTGCCATGACTGTGAACAGGTACGAAAAGTTGTGCCAGTACTTACACTGTAATAATGCTGCCGCGCGAGTGACGAGAGCTGATGCTAGCTATCATCCGATAGCTAAAGTTGCGCCGGTGTTTGAGATGGCACGTCAAAATTGCAAGTTGTTTTATCAACACGGTCGTGACATTTCTATTGACGAGGCTATGAAAGGGTTCAAAGGCAGAACAGAGCTTGTAATGTACATGCCTAACAAACCAGAAAAGTTTGGAATCAAGTTCTGGGCCCGGTGTGACGGCAACACATCTTACATGTCAGACTTCAAGCTTTATTCAGGGAAACGGGACCAGACACGTCTTCAACGGATCCATGGTTTGGGATACAGGGTCGTGCATGATATGACCAGGGATTTGATTGGCCTCAATCACTGCGTTTATTTCGACCGCTTTTTCACAAGCATTCCCCTCTTGCAGAGTCTGCTAGCAGATAGCATTTATGCCTGTGGAACGCTAATGTCCAATAGAAAAGGTGCCCCCACAGAAATAAAGCAAAAAAGAAACCTGAAAAAGCTTCTACGGAAACGAAGTGACAGTATTTTTTTCCAGAAGGCCGGCATCACTGTCACAGCATGGAATGACAACAATGTAGTTGTCGTAGCTCACACCTGTCTCCCACATCCTGGTCAGATGGTGACCTGTCATCGGCAGGTTGAGACGGAAAAGCTAGTCGTGCCACAACCACAAGCTATCACTCGATACAATCAGCACATGAATGGCGTGGATGTGCACGATCAGCTAAGAAAAAAATACGCTGCCTCTCGTCCCAGTAAGAAGTACTGGAAGTATATCTTATGGTTTGTGGTGGACGTCTGCCGAGTGAATGCGTGGATTTTGTACAGGATGGCCTCTACAAGACGAGTGGGGAGAAAGACGCGATACACCCAGAAAGATTTCATCTTGGAGCTTGGTAAAGGTTTGATCAATGGCTTCACCAGTAGGAAGCGATCTACTATCACAGAAAGGGGGGTTGAAATTGATCCAAAAAGGCACAAGACGGCTCACACCTTCGAGCGACTTCGCGGCAAAAATTGTTACAGACTTGAGCGTCGGCATGAAACGGTGTTTGGCTGTGCCACATGCAACACACACATGTGCAGGGACTGTTTCCTCCAGCTGCACCAACCTGAGGAATGAACTAAAGGTGTTGTTCATCTGATATGTATGTATATATTATGTATGTATCTATATAATATATGTGTTTATATTATTGTTATGCCTAATTAGTTGGTAAATTTGTTGTACATCTGATATCTTTATCTATTTCTATTATACCTGTTTTTATATTATTGCCACACCTAATAAGGTGGTAAAGGTGTTGTTCATGTGATATATACTCAGCTTTATATATTTATATTATATCTGTTTTTATATTATTGTTACGCCTAATGGGTTGGTAAAGGTGTTCATATGATATCTTTATCTATTTATATTATATCTGTTTTTATATTATTGCCACACCTAATGACCTAATGTGGTAAAGGTGTTGTTCATGTGATATATACTTAGCTTTATATATTTATATTATATCTGTTTTTATATTATTGCCACACCTAATGACCTAATGTGGTAAAGGTGTTGTTCATGTGATATATACTTAGCTTTATATATTTATATTATATCTGTTTTTATATTATTGCCACACCTAATGATCTAATGTGGTAAAGGTGTTGTTCATGATATATTTATCTATTGATATTATATCTGTTTTTATATTATTGCCACACCTAATGAGGTGGTAAATGTGTTGTTCATGATACATATTTATCTTTATCTATTTATGATATCTGTTTATCATATTATCTGATTTTGTTTCAGTAAAAACAGATATTAATTGAAACAACCAAACACTGTCAAATCTGGTTTTATTTCGTATAAGATTGATAACTGATAGACTGAAACTACAACACAAAACAGGTCAAATAGGCTTGAAACTGTTTTGTACCACACTTATTATTACTTACCACTTGGGGAATCTTGACTACAACAGACTACAAGATTGGTAAAACAGGTGTGAAATAGTTCATTGCCATATTTCCCATTACTTACCTGATCATGAGAAGACCCTCACTGCAATTTCCATGTGTACAGGTACAGGGTCTCAATACCATACTTACCATTACATACTTACATAATTCTTTTCAGATAGTCCATAATTTCAGGTTTCCAAAGATATATAACATGAATGGGTTTCTCTAAGGTCCATGGAGTGTAACATCAAGTTTCTCACCTGGCGAGTTTAGAATGCCACCCCCCCCCCCCCCCCCCCAATTAATTAAAAGTTAAAATAGATGAAAACTGTTCTATACCATACCTGGTGATATTTTCATTGTCTCAATAACTTGGCCAACATATTGGAATATTTTTTATGTGTGTACAAAGTTCATAACATGTATATATTAAATGGAGAGTATGTTTTATTTTAAAAAACTAAACACTAGTTTAGAGAATTTTAAATGTTCCAATGGTGAGGACTTGCCTATATATTATTTAAAACAAATGGACATTGTCATAATAGATAGCTCAGAACCTCAGGTTTCTAAAAATATATAACATGACTATAACATGTTTCAGGTAAGTTGATGGAGTGTATCATTCATTTGTTTTCACCTGGCGAGTTTTATGATTTTTTTATGAAACCTGAATTGTTTTATTCAATAATACTCCATGGGTAGCCTTGGAATGTTCTAAAAGGGTAGTTCTATAAGGCGTTCCATGGGGAAAAGAGTTAAACATTCGGGGCTGAAGACCCGACAAAGCCTTGCGTTAATTCTTCAGGTGGGAAGTGTCAGGAATTTTCATACGAGAGACACTCTCATTGGTGGTTAGTATATGGAGTAGGGAATTGACAGCAACATATCCAATCACATTATGAGAGATGCTGGCACACGTGGGTGCTCGATGTTTTCAGTGGGTGCCCGAGAGACGGAGCACCCACGGTATCGGCGCCTATGACAAGCGTATCTCGCGGTTGCATCCATTACAAACGAACATGCAATGTGAATGTCTGGGATTGGGGAGAGCACTAAATGCTCTTCTGAATAAGCACGAAGTCAAGCCTTTAAATGAAAAACACTCTTTAATAATCAAAAAAATAAACGCTAATGAAGTAAACTTGTGACCATCAAAAATCGTTTATCGCCTGTAACTCCGTGATAACAGGACATAACTAGTGTTGCACAGTGTATCGATATTAAAAAGGTATCACGATGCCTTCACGCAAAAAACGATAGGATTTCCGACGTTTTTAGAATCGATACTTTATTAAAATAATAACGTTCTGCGTCTGTGTGAACTGCTGCTCTCACTGCTCCTTGCACGCATCTAGGCAAGTGGGCGTGTCAAGCAGGCATCTCTGAGTGAGTGAGTGCGCAGCTAACGTCAACAAAGTTCTTTGCCGACAGTCCTCTGCCTTGTGGATAAAACAAAAGGTGAAGTGAAATCTGGAACTATATGGGATTCATCGGGAATAGTGAAGGCAAGCCATCAGGTACACAGAGGTCCGTTTGTAAAATATGTTTCAAAGTCATTTATAAGCAGTAGCCTAGGCTACGCATGGCTAAACACCTCGCAGACATTTCCCAACATTTTTAAAGAGTTCAAAGAACGACAGGTTAACGAATATGCTATAGAAAACACGACTACATGGTTAGTGCCAAGTTCTTCTCGTCTGTTTTAGTCTAGCCTATGTGAAACGAGTAGGCCTATGGTTCTCTGGGATAAAGTGAACCTTCCTTCATCAATGAATTTTGACGAGACATAACGAGGTTCACGCCAGAATATCATTACCATAACTTGTAAACAATCTATTTCATGTTCGGTCAGTACTGGTAATATTTGTCATGGCATGTAGACTGCAATTTGTTCAATAATTATTGCCCAGATGTTGAATAGGCTACCCGAAATGCGCTAATTAAAGCCCACAGCATATTACCACCAAAGCGTGGTGAGTCCTAATAATAATAGCGGCTTATTGTTACGTGGTAGCAAATCATGTTATCAAAGAAATGGACGTAATGTAGGAATGCACACAGAGATATATTGCAACAGGTAATGGTGTAGGCCTATCTGACGAAGACCTGAGTGGTTGGAACGTCATACTTTTTTTTAACACATTTTTCCCTTTGCAACTGTCAAAGAAATCCCATGAACAAGGGAAGGCCTAGGGTAGCCTATACTGTACATGGCCTAAAGATTAGGCCCCTCTGCATAGCATTCAGTGATTTGCATGCAGTAGTTTCAACACTGACCTTGATCTAGCCTAGTTTGACTATTTAAAGCTACTTTATTGCCAAAACACAACACAATGTAAATTAACTATAACAAACAATAAAGGACTTAATCACACAAAGTAGGCCTACTATTTTACTGACTATAAAAAATAATAATTATGTAGGAAGTTTAGAACCCAGAATTGAACTGCACACTACAAAAGTGCACCGAATTCAACACAAATGACCCAATACACTTGGAGGAGGTAGGAGTCCTTTCTTTTCCAGATATCTTAGGATTTCGCCGTAGTATCGTTTCAGTATCGAGCATTGTTTATGGCAGGTATCATATCGAAGTCATAATTTTGGTATCGTGACAACACTAGACGTAACAGGAAGGCATTTGGCTGAGCAACGGAGGTTAATATGCTCTATATTTTGTCCAAATGATGTCTGTCTATCATCGTTGCACTCGGAGAAAACCAGAATGTTTAATTTGTCCTACGTTTCTTCTACGGCTGCAAACGGGATTCACTCGCCATTAACCAAACATTTCTTTATTAGGGCAGGGCAGGGCATATTTCTGGCTATTAAATTATTTCTAAACCAGTCTGCTAAAGTCTGTAGTGAAGTCTGTGTAGGGTTTTCCAGCTCCATTTCTTTTTACGAGACACCCTGCTCACTTGAGACCTCTGCCGGTTGTTGCAGCGTCACTGGAAAAATACAAATTAAAGTTGCGTGATGCCGCGTGATCCCGCGCGCGGACCGCGAGGGAAGCTGGCCAAGTCGAAGCACTGCCCACTGTAGGCCTACTGTTTAATACATGGGATCACAAGAGTGGCTCCCGAAACAGACGTTTCAGCGATTTCACTCAGATTCTCAAAGGCATAATACTGTCGCGATCGAGGCGCCTGTGCCATACCTCAAGTTTTTTGGTGAATGCAGTAATCTTATCTGCTAGGTGAGGTAGGTGCTTGTCTTTGCCTTGTAACTGGAGATTTAACTCATTGACCTTTCCAAATATATCGCTAAGATAGGCCAGCTTCGTCAAGAAATGTTCATTAGTGAACGTGCTTGCAGATTCAAACATGCGCTCTTCCTCCAAGAAGAGGCGACTCGGAGCTCAAAAACGCGCGACAGCACTTTACCTCGGTAAAGCCACCTTGCCTGTGAAACAGTACAGCCTTTTGGTCAGCTCCCATCTCCTCGCAAAGTGCGGAGAATAGATGCGCTTTTAAGGGCCGGGTCTTGATGAAATTCACCACACTCTCACAACCTCGTTCAAAATCTCATTCAGGTCGGGACTAACTAAGCTGCCTTGACATGAGCGCTTGCATTGCACATCGGGTGCTACCTGGGCCTAGGCTACAGATAAAAAAAAAAAAAAAAAAATTTGCGCCCCACCTGGCATGTCTCCGCGACCCAGTAGTACTTCAGAACCTCATTAGGGTGTCTGGAATCATGAACTCAAAGAAAAAAGAAATGTATTTAAAGAAAATCAATCTCTGCCAAGACATCATGTTTGGATCATTCAGCAGGTCAATGAACCAAAACACATGTCCAGATTTAAAAATAAACGGTTTACTTAACACAAAATCAAGTTTCTTCCATTGCCATCCCAGTTCCCTGATCTTCTCCATAGAAAAACAGTGGTGTGAGTCAAAGATGCACAAATGAGGACCTAGGAATCTGGATGATCTAGAGCAGGGCTCTTCAATTGGCGGCCGGCGGAGGTCATTTGGCCCTTTAAAAAAAAATGTAATCTCTAGCAAGCGCATGAGCTGTTCTCCATTCTTGCATCGTCGCAGAGGGGACAGCAGAGTGGACATCTCTCTCGCAAAATATGCATAATAATAATGCAAAATTCAGGGGACATGAATCAGCCTATATTTGCACAAACAATAACGATTTGAGTGATTTGCTGTTTACCTCGTAATTGACGTCCATGGTGTTAACTCATTGAGTGCCAAAAACGTAATAATATGTTTTTCCTTCCCATGCGTTGAGTGCCAAAAACGTAATATTACGTTTTTAGCTTTTTTTTTTTTTTTTAATTACGAAACTAGGCACTCTAACACACCTTATATGTGATTTTGGGAACTCTGTGATGAATGGAAATGAAATATATGACGATCGAAAACTCATGAAAACGCACAATCTGGACATTTTATCTGGACATTTTATCATAACTCGGTTGTCGCTTTGGGTCGAATCAGTGACGCATGCACGTCAGCTCAAAACCAGGCCATTTTTGTGGGTCTATCACTAGGTGGCAGTCTCGCCAGGTCTCGCTAGGTCACTTCCCGGAACCTTTACAGGCCACACTTTATATTTCATGAAAGACGTTATATCTCCATTTCTAGAAAAAAACAGCGATTTTGATGAAAACTAGCCACTGTGTAGCTTGGGATTTCTCAGGAACAGAGGCGTGTAGAAATACACGGTTTGCACCCACTGAGAGCTTAAAGTCTCACCTTTTAAACGAGCCATTGTATGTGTTCATAGCTATAACACAGAATATGCTGTGGCTGTACAAAAATCATCAACAATGGTCTAGATTGCTGGCACTCTAGGACAAAGCTTCCGAAAACAGCTTGGCATTCAATGAGTTAAAGAAGCCCTATGCAACAATTTTAGCAAAAATGACCTTAATTATGCAGGTTGAGGGTCGTTCTGATGGTTTTACAACACTTTTTGGGTCGTTTGGTAGGTGCTTCGTCTCCCCCTATCGCTTCTCCGCGGAAAAACCGAATATGCAACTTTCTGGACCTGGTCCGGGTAAATCCAGATGTGACTCAGCGGAAGTATCAAATTGCGCCTCGAAAATGTAGTCAGATTGTAGTTTCTAAGAAGACTGCAAAACGGACGCCAACTTGGCTTTGTTGTTGTTGAAATTTTAAGTAGCCTACCTTTGGGTGAACTTCGTCTTTGTAATGTGGTTTGATAGTCTCTTGAACAATGTGTTTGCTCGATCGTTTTATTGTGAGCCCTGTATGTGTTTAGCTTGGTTTCTTAAATGGCTAGCTCGCTAGCTAGTGGGGGTTTAGCGTAGCAGTCACTTGCTACCGAAGCTGCAGGGGGAGCTATGTCGTGAAAAAAGCAAGCCCAAATCCGGCAAAAACCCAAAAACAGCGAAGGAATAACCAGACCTGCATAGGGCTTCTTTAAGGATCCATTTGTCTGCAACACAACGTAGCCTACACAACATCTCTCTTTAGAAATACAGGAACAACAGCCTGCTATGCTGAAGAGTGATGACTGCGTAGCATGCAAGAATATCCCCAAAATTTTGGATGCACATCAAAGCAGGATGAGGACAACCTGAGGTTGTGTGTGTGTGTGTACAACACTGACCAAGAATTTAACAACTTTGAAAATATTTAGCCTAACATTGTTTCATGAGTATAATTGAGATTGTAGAATTGTAGGAAAAGTGAGGAGTCGTTGCATCACCCTATAATAGTAGTGGTAGTAGGCCAAACCTAGTAGGCGCTATTATCTATCCAATCACCTAGATATGGCACTGCAGAATGGTTTGGGGGGCCCGGCATAGACAAGTTTGAGAACCTGTGGCCTAAAATATCGGACAATATTGGTGGTTGCATGTTAGATCTGAAGTGAATTGGGTCGCGATGGTCTGTCATTTTTAAAAAGTGGGTCCCCAGAAAAAAAGTTTGGGAAACACTGATCTAGAGAGATTTAGTAAAGAGGAATGGTCTCAAACCCCTTGCTTTATATTCTCTCCAACCTTACGGTATGTCATGTCAAGAGAAGATTATGAGCTGTTTTAATGGCAAAGGTTGGCTAAAGAAAGGATTAGGGATGTAACGGTATGAAAATTTAACCTCACGGTTATAGTGACCAAAAGTATCACGGTTTTCGGTATTATCACGGTATTTTTAAAAGTGTGTTAAATATGTTCAGAAAGCACTGATAGGCCTACACAAGCTGAAATAGTTTCAAAAAGTGTCCCGTTCAGTTTTTCATGTTTAATTGGCTATGTGCTTATCGCTTAACTTACCCTACCATGACTTGGAGGTTGCTATTACTGTTATTTGGATCCAATGAGTGAGACCAGGCTTGGAATTTCACCATTCTGGGGGCAAGGCAACTTGGCCTTCAGTTGGGCATATTTGGTGGAGGGCACAAAGGCCACATAGGCTATAAAAAATATCAAAGTTGTATAGCCTATTCACTGCAGTAGACCTGCATCACTGTATGAAACATTACAAAAACATGAAACATGACATATTATATAGAACTGCAAATCATCTGAACATCTAATATTTACAGATATCTAGGCTATATTTAACATTTATTTTATATTTGGCCTGTTAAGGAAATCATGTATTGAACAATTTAAGCACAGTTCAGCTTTAAGAAACTCAAATAGAACTAGATGCATGCTTAGCATTTTGTGATCGATCTACTTTCACAAACTCTTAGTCAGCTGTCCTCTGATTTACCGATATATAGGCGATATTTGTAACATTTATTTTGTATTTGGCCCGTTATGAAATCATGTGGAACAATTTAAACACATTGTAAAACTTAAAGCCCAAATTTGGAGACATCCATGCATGTCGAAATGTAGGCCTACTGCCAATTCAAAAGTGGATTACTCTAGAACGGCTAACTGTACAGGGGACTGCTTTACACCTTTATGTTCGGTAAGGTCTGCTGTTTATTCTGATATATGGTTTGTCGTGTGTTAAACGAAAGGTTCGTGAAGTATTGCACCGAGAGGAATGGGTAGGGAGATGGACTAAAACATTCAGTAGAATTTATGATTAAATTTAATTATATTATTTACGTTTCTCGCGAACCGTTCACCACAGCAATTCGCGGCTAACATCGTTTAAAAGCTGAGAAAAAGCTCTTTCATGTGATACTTGTGATGTCTGTGTGATGAGTAGGCTACTTCGCGAATAGTTCAACTGAGAAGAATAGGTGAATTTAGACGCACTTTCTTTCTTGCGCGGTCACTTTCTCCACTGCGTAAAAGAAATTAATTTGCGCTGTGAATGCTAAGATTATTTTGACAGGCCATAGGCTAAATAAAATTTGCTATTAGTAGGATGCAAAGCAGAATATTGAAAGAAGGGCACCAAGGGCACCGTGGCCTGTAAACCTCTGATTTTCAAAGGGACATCACGGCCAACGCAAGGGGCAAAAACTTGGCCGCCGTGAAATTCCTACCCTGAGTGAGACCAAAGTAAGTGTTCGAAATAAAACTTTAGGCTACTGTGTTCTTCTGATAACGTGAGTGGAATGGATTTAATGTGCACACGCGAACATAAAAAGACGCAGAGTGCAAATGATACAGTGCAAGTTTTGCGGTGAAAATGTTCCGCCTTTTAAAATCAGTTGTAGCCTAATCCAATTCGCAGTTAAAACCATCAATTAGACAACAGAATCAGTAGGGTACCAATTTTGCTTCATTGTACCAGGCCTACTGTATGTCAAAAGCAGGCTCGGATGAAGCTGGGAAGGATTAAACACACGGTTTCAACACCGTGATAATCAACCGTGATAATTATGATATTTCAAAAGAAAACGGTAATTGTTATCGTCAACATTTTTATCACGGTTTATCATTATACCGGTAATCGTTACATCCCTAGAAAGGATTAAATGCAGAGGTGTCAATAATTGTAGCGCTACAGTGGGTCTTTTTGTTAAAAATATGTATTTCTTTATGAGGTATTTTCGTTCCTCTAAATAGGTTTGCTTTCCTTCAAGGTTAAATTTTCCCTCAGTGTTTCCATTGTGACACCAAGATAAATTGCCAAAAGATTATTTTTTTTATACCTCCTTTTACTCAACTTTACCCAGGGTGCCAATAAATGTGGAGGGCACTATAGATAACAGACATAGGAATAACTAGATGCACCGCATAGCGGTACAAAATATCACCACTGCTCAGTCCTGTAAATCCTGTATGTGTGACTGTATGTGTGTGTGCGCATGTCTTCCTGTGTGTGTGTGGAACTATAATGTGGAACATTACGTGTGGTCCATAATGTGGAAGGGATTTAGTATGTACCGTAGATTATAGGATGGGACTGCCAGGGAGCATTGTAAATGGTGGGATTTAGGTGATTACTTGGAATTTCAGGTTTTTCAGTGATTTAAAAAAACGTTTTACACTGGGATCATACTTTACAGTCATGATGCTAACCAGGCTTACATTTCACTACTTGTTATACTGTATAGTTATAACTGTGTATGCGATGAATAAATCTTTGAATCTGAAGTATATGGTGACAAAAATAATTAGGCATGTTATTTGCATTTTATAGGCGCAGTCTCAGAGCTTTTTGATCACACCTGGTAATATAGTACAGTATAATACAGTAGTATAGGTGGGAGCATAACATGCATAATCTCTACTCGTTGCAGACATAGAGATGCACAGCAGTGCACAAACATGCAAAAGGATTAAAAATAAAAAACATTACAGTGTAAAGAGTTATTGTGTGAAACAAGATCATAAGGTTGCCAGGGGCTAAACATTCTCATTTTCTACCTAGCATCAGCACACCTGGTATATAAAGTATCTATCTATCTATCTATCTATCTATCTATCTATGTAAAGGGATGTGAGATAACATAACATGATTGGTTTATTACATGTTATGCCTAAAACACACACATGATCAGTTAAAACATTGGTTCATCAGGGATTGTACCCATACACTTGGTGCTTCAAATATTTATTATGCTATTAAACTAGCCTTGGACACTCCTCAAATACATTTGTACCAAACACAAACTTCAGACTGTGCTGTCAAACCGTTAAAATTGGGTCCAAAATCAGTCAAGGGTACATACATATTTGACCTGTAACAACAGTTATTGGATCCCACCAAATTCCACATTCATATTAGAAAAGACTGCTGGAAAGGTGGTAGAAAAGATTAGCATTAATTGTATTTGTTTTACCTGTATTTTGAGCTCCTTGAGTGTTTGGTTGGCAGAGACAATGAGGGCTTTCTCTCCTCGAAGCTTGTGATGACGCGTGCTCCTGCGGATGCCTTTGTCAGAGGGTGCCCTGGCTACTGAATGCACCACAGAACCAACACCACTGCTGTCCATCTTTTTCCGCTTGGCACCATTTTCCAACTTGGGTTTGGGGGTAGGGGTGGAGAGACATCAAGGGGCAAGTGGGTAATATGGAAAGTTGTTCTGTAAATGCACCGATGGATAGAAATTAAGTGAGCAACTCTCACCTGGCTAAAATCTGGGTCTTTCTCTCCGTCAACTTTGGCTTCCGTATCTTCTTCTGCTTCTGAACCACTGATATTAAGGGATGGGGCATCATCCTTCAATGCCTGGGGGGGAATGCCAAGATAGTATTCTCTGTACTGTAACTACTGCATACAGACAGGTCTTTGTGACAATGGTATTGAATCTCTCTAGCAGTGATGGGACTGTTACCCTTTTGTTGTTGATGACTTTGCGCACATAGACTGTAGCCTGAGTGTACTCTCTCATGTCTCTCTGCTGTTGGAACATGAAGCCATCTCGGCACTCCTGACACAAATCTGGAGAGCATTAAGAAAGAAAGAAACAGACACAGGGTAACTAAACAGTACTGCTTCATTCACAACAGATTATTTACAACAGCCATATTTTCAGTTGGAAATACCACTAGACCTGAGTGGCTCTACTTCATCTATGTATTACACATTCTGTAAAGATCATTGTAACTGTAACTCGGAGTGGGAGGCACCTTTTTATAAAGGCATAGTGATGTCAGGCACTTACTGCTTTTAAGTGGTTAATCATTTGTAAGGGAAGACGTTTTTCTTCCTCAAAATGGCAGCTTCTTCCGTAAATCGGAGCTTCACTTCTGTTTTTTCTTTCACTCTCCCTCCAACATGTTCCCGATTTTCCCTGTCCACCTGTTATTTTCTTAACTGTTTTT
The DNA here is from genome assembly GCF_046254945.1 of Alosa pseudoharengus. Lineage (NCBI taxonomy): Eukaryota > Metazoa > Chordata > Actinopteri > Clupeiformes > Clupeidae > Alosa > Alosa pseudoharengus. The sequence goes on from NW_027468837.1 coordinate 446,693, forward strand.
GTTTCATCTCATCCTCACTTCTACCCACAATCTGCAAGCACTGTCCATGGAGTAGTCCTAACCAGTGCAAGGGAGTGGTTGCTATGGTGATTGCTTTAATGGTGGTTGCTATGGTAAATCATATGGCTGCTAGAGTGTTGCTAGGGTGCTTATGGTGGTTGCTATGCAAAATAAAGTAGTTTCTATGGTGGTTGCTAGGTTGTTGCTAGGATAAATCAGATGGTTGCTAGGTTGTTGCTTGGGAACATATGGTGGTTGCTATGCAAAATAAAGTGGTTGCTATGATGGTTGCTAGGTTGACATTATAGTGCTAGGGTAATTAATATGGTTGCTAGGGTGTTGCTATGGCACCTATAGTGGTTGCTATGCAAAATAAAGCAGTTGCTATGCAGGTTGCTAAGGAAATCATGTTGGTTGCTATGGTTGTTGCTAGGTTTACATTATAGTGGTGGTTGTTAGGTTGCTGCTAGGGTAATTAAGATGGTTGCTAGGGTGTTGCTAGGGTAGTTGTAGTGGTTGCTATAGTAACTCAAGTGGTTGCTAGGCTGGTTGCTAGGGTAATCATGTTGATTGCTAGGTTGTCATTGTGGAAGTGGTTGATAGGTTGTTCCTATGGTAATTGAGGTGGTTACTATGCTGTCGCTAGGTTAGTTGTGGTGGTTGCTATGCTGGTTGCTTTGTAAGTTTCTTTCAGTTTAAAGATTATAAATGGCTCTTTCAAATGATATATGATCCATTAAGAATTATATATTATTATTATAGATTCAAGACGGCCATAGGCCTACTCACTTACAGTCTCAAAGTCTTTCACTAACAAAAAGTTATAAATATGGTTCACATGGGTCTGAAGCTGGGAAACAAGATACTATATGAGTACTGATTTCATTGAAATAGACAGGCATATCTTGCACTTATTTTGGTTTTAGCTAGGCTACTGTTGGCCCTTACAGCTCAAGAATAATGAGGATATAACTAACGTTAGGGGAGAAGCATAGCGTGAAACCGTGACTTATTTGACTAAGCATGCCACCAAGAACAGGGACTGTTAAACCTGACATGGATTTACGTTTTGTTTCACATGCACATCATGTTATATCATTCTAAACTTGATCAGTTGATAATAATGAACCTGTTGCACTCGTTCACTAACCTTCAACCTATCCTCGGCTAACATTATGAGTCTCAGACTAACATTACCTCAGTGAAGGTAGCAAATTAGCAGGCTTTTTTTTGCACAAATGAGATGACAAGACATTAGCCTACTTTTATAGAAATACATTTTCCTGACATTCATAAGCAGAAAACACAACGGTGGTTCCCACTTTGGTTATTAGTCAACATAAAAACTCATTGAGAGACAACAGATACATAAGTAGTAGTTTGCAATAACTATCAGTAAGTGGGATATCGATAATGTTAGCTTTACTGAACATGCCAGAAAGGAGTAATGTTAATGTTATGTGTTAAGATAAACCTGGCATGGGTTTATCATACACTTTATGGTTAATTAGGCTATGACCCATCACTGATTTATGTCTATATTTTGCTGGTGCTAGCTAAACTAAAACTGACTTTCACAGCCATACGAATATGCCAGAGAGAGGCAGCTATGTTAGCCATGACAAACGGGAGGATGCTAACGTTAAATATATTACACTTATATATTTTTATTTTGTCATTTTCTTACATCAATATGATCGTCACTGACATCAAAACATGGTGGATGCACATCAATAGTATCTCATCTAATGAGAACAGATGCCGACGCTTGTTAGAAGCCATAACTCCAGAGGCACCAAAAGTCCTCAGCTGATCAGTCAACAGCGTGTGTAGGCTAAACTCAAAAATACCGGAGAAATGTCAATAGTGACCTAGCCATTTAAGAGTGTCAAAATAAAAGTCTGTTGTTCATGTATACACTTTAAGAATTAAAGTGTATACATGAATGTCTCTTTAAGAATTGCGGCCGGCCACGGCCGTTACAGGAGAATATAGAACGGGCGTCGACAGCCGCTATGGGGTATATAGAGGGTAAAAGCCTGAGACTGGCAGTTGCTGCAGGTGGCCTGGCCACCTGGCACAGGATTCTAATTGCTTAATGGCCGTATTGTGAGGTCATAATCGCCAATGTTAAGTCTATGGGAAAATTGTAATAGTTTTTAATTCCTAGTTTAAAAAGTATAAAAATGTGTGGTTCATATTGGTTGCTATGTTGGTTGCTAGGTTGTCATCATGGAAGTGGTTGATGCTGCTGTTGTTGCTAGGGTACTTGAGGTGGTTGCTAAGGTGTTACTAGGTTTGTTGTGGTGGTTGTTATGGTGGTTGCTAGGTAAATATCATTGGTTACTATATTGGTTAGTAGGTTGTAACTGGAAGTGGTTGCTAGGCGGTTGCTAGGGTATTTGACATGGTTGCTAGGCTGTTGCTAGGTTAGTTATGGTGGTTGCTATGCTTGTTGCTAGGTTAATCATGTTGGTTACTATGTTGGTTGCTAGGTTTTAACTGTGAAAGTGGTTGCTAGGCTGTTGCTAGGGTACTTGGTCATTGCTAGTTTGTTGCTAGGATATCAGCCATAATTTGAGGATTCACGATGGTCTGTCTCCTAAACATCCCTCACCCCTTATCTAGACATGCATGAAAACATTTGAAAACAAAACTCAGTCATGTAATATTTGATCGTGTTTTGCTACTAATTATCTTTCACGTAATGAATACGCACACTAAGTGAAAGTAGGCCTACTATGCGCTCCGTGTCTGTAGATGTCTGTTCACGTCCACAATCGGCCCTGGTTTTAAATGCGCATCTTCTTTTCTCTCGCTTTTTTTCGGATGTGGCCAGCCAAGCATTTGTTCTGCTGCCAGCTTGTGCCAATATACCGCACAAAATGCTTGATTGCATTGCATTCTCCTCATTTTTAGCTACATTTTCATGTACCATATCAGCATTTTTGTTCAGTGAATCTTTTGTAAATGGCATTACAATTACCGTCGGGATTATAGGCCTATCGCCTGGCTTGCTTCGGTCACGTCCTTTTAAAACCTCATCTTTTTCTCTGGTGAGCATTTAATCTGCTGCCAACGTGTGACTCCACATCACCCAAAATGCTTGATTGCATTGCATTCTCCACATTTTTAGCTAAATTTTCATGTACCACATCAGCATTTTTGTTCAGTGAATCTTTTGTAAATTGCTTTACAATTACCATGGGGCCTATAGGCCTATCCCTGCAGGCTTGCCTCAGCTTCGGTCATGTCCTTTTAAAACTGCATCTTTTTCTCTCTTGAGCATTTAATCTGCTGCCAGCTTGTGACTCCACATCGTCCAAAAAGCTTGATTGCATTGTATTCTCCACATTTTAGCTACATTTTGGTGTACCACATGACATTTTCTTTCAGTTAATCTTTTGCTTTACAATTACCTTCAGGCCCTCCTCTTACCTTCACTCCTTCGTCTTTATTAACATTAATCTTTTTGGCCTCAATAGTGCAGTTACATAGTCTAAATAAATGTGACTTATAGTCAGGTGCTACTTATATATGTTTTTTTCCTGTTCATGACACATTTTTTGACTAATGCGACTTATACTCCGGAGCGACTTATAGTCCGGAAAATACAGTACATGCAAGATAAATCAAGTCTGCAATGGTGCGCTTGATAGTGTCTCTGCCTGCCATGCAGGTATGTTGTGTGTGGCATGGGTTCAAACTCTGATATATTTAGTGATTTGTTTTCAGTACACATGTTTATTCTAATTTGAACTCTTTTTAACAACATAATCTAAATCAGCCATTCAAAATAATAAGTATATGCCTACCAAAGTGGAATATGGATCTGAGCAGCACTTGGTTCCGTCTTCAATTAATCCTCGAAATACCTTGAATTCTTTATTGAATCAGTCACATCTGCAGTAAATAACGCAAACTACCTGCTTGTGATGACGTGCTACTTGTTTATCCCCAGTTAGCACCCCAATAAGATCCGTGACACCGGAATAATTTGCCCTCAATTTGTGCTGTTCTGTCTCGTTGATAAAAGCGGACATTGTGAATGTATCCTTCCATTGCATACTGAAGGCCTTTCTGTTGGCTTCTTGAAGCAATATTACATACCGCACAGAATTATCCAGCACACACTGTTGCACTCGGCTAAATGGCACTGGTGTCCCCACGTTAAACAATCGTTATCTTACACTTTCCCGACCAAACTTGTCCGTAATTTCACATGGTTTATCATTCATTACAATAATAAAAAGTGAATTTAATACCTGGTCGCGTGTGATATTCAACCGTGTCATTGATACCATGTTCTGGCTTTATCCTGCTTATAGAAATAGGCTGGTCCACAAGGAAATGGGTCCTGATCACCTCCCACTCATTCGGCCAGAGGAGAGCTATACTATGTAGGAATAAATCAAACTAATATGAGACAAGTCACCTATACAGGTGCCATACAGGATTATCAACACAGAGCAGATGCCTCAACACCACAAAGTGTCATCAATTGCTAACTTGTCAGTCATACTACTACATAATGTATAAAACTGAGATTGAGTATGGGCCTAGGGACCATTCATTCACTTCTGATTTCCAAGGGGCATCACCAGCAGTGAAATAAAATTAACTGTTCCCTCAAGTGCCCTCTAGAATTATTGACACCCCTGGTAAAGTTGACTGAAAACAGGTATAAAAAAATAATCTTTGGGTTACTTATCAAAATCTCACATTGAAAACAAGAGGAAATCCATTTTATAGCCAGTACAGACATATCAGTCAGTAGCTATTAGGGAAGGGGTAATGTATTGTCTGCTGGTCACTTCAATAAGTCCCGGAAAATAAGTCCTGACAGGCCGAAGTGGTGCTTTATCCTGAAGTGACTTATTTTCTGATAATAACCAGTAGACAACACATTATCCCCCTTATTCTATAGCTACTTGCCAACACAAGAAAATAAACTTCACACAATGTCTCTTCTGAAAAATATTATTGTTAGCGTTTTGTGGCTTTTGCCTAGAAACAAATAGTTCCCCACACAAATAGAACTTGAAAGTTTCAAATATTGCATAGCAAGATATTACCTTCACTTTCAATGAAGTTTTATTACGATTACAAGAGTTAAATCAGAAGCACAAAACCTGTTGCCATTGGCAGCGGCAGACCTGCCAACCTTTAAGAATTCTTTTGAGTAGCACCTCGAGGAAAAAAAAATTGCTCACGTCGGCCTTTATGCATGCAGCCAAAAACATAGCAATACATTAAAAAATTAATTCATTTTAATACATACTCTGTGATTAATTAATCTAAATGAATCGCATATATCATTTTTGCTGTGAAAGTATTTTACATATTTAAATTCAAATGAATCATTGAATAATCAGCATTAGTGACATTAAAGTTCAAAAACTCTTTTATTATTATTTTCACTGTTCAAATAATGGCCATAATAATCTATGATATGACCTAATATGCTGAGGAAATAAATTCAAAAGTGCTTCGGGAAAACGTTTTTTTCACATACAAGGCATTTCAGGCCACAGATATAACCTAAGGGACACAATGAAAATAAATGAACACTCCCCTCAATGTCAACACTATTTCTTTGAATTGATGTGCGACTTTAGAGTTGACAAACTTCGGTGATATGCAAATTCCTTGCTGCAGACATTGCAGAGGACTTTATTTTAATCAACACTTTATTTTTATCAACACCATCAGGCCGTTTTTTAAAAGTAAATGTTCCAATCAATGATCTAGGCAGCACATTTTCTTCTCTCTCCTTCATTTTACAGTCTAATGGTTACCGACAAGAACGGCTCGGGGTCAAAGGTCATACGGAATCGATTAATCTGCGCTATTTTTTTTAATCAGTTATTTTTTTCTCAAATGAATTAATCAAAATGAATCAGTTATTTTGTCCATTTTCTTATATGTGGTCTCTATTCAATCATGTCTGGTCTATTCAATCCATTATTATTAGCTATTTCTTTTGTAAAGAAATACATCTATCCCTCACACATTAATATTCTATGTTTAATTTAATTTAAATTAAATATAAGATCAAATCCTTGCATTGAGCTGTGCTTTTTACGCACGCAGCCTTTCCTTGCCCCGCCCCGCTCTCTCTCGTAGCCCGCTGCCCCCTCCACTGCATGTGCATTTAACAAAACATTCACGATTGTTGAAGGATTGTTGTTGCCACATAGAAGCATTGCATAGAAGACGTCTAGCTAAATTGCTATTAAATCCGCTTAGCATCGTGACCATGCTGCGCAAATTTGTTCAAAACTGCTGCATTGAAGTTAACTCTGCTAAGGTTTTATCACAACATAGTAGGCTACATTGAGGAGACTAAACTAAGTTAAATTATGCAATCAAGCAGTATCTCAAAGCTAACGTTAGAATACTGTTTGGATGTCGAATTTAGCATGCTTAGCCTACACCGCTGCTTGTCAATTTCGTTTAAGGGCTCATTTTATTGACTCTGACACTGAATGTTTGCAAAATCCCGATGTAAATGGAAAAGTGTTTTCCAAAATTCAAAAGTGCTTGTCCCAAAATTCACCTGAATATAGGCTACAGTAGATAGAGACTTATGGACATCTGCTGTTGTCAGTGTGCAGTCTAGGCCTATCCCTTAACTCACAATAGCCTACATATTTTGTTTTCTATTTTCGTCTTTTTTTTTAATACATTCAATGTCAAATTACAACAGGTACAGGTCTGCTGACTAATGCAAATTACAGATTTTAAATAATTTCAATTGCACATGCTCTCAGTTTCTTTCAGATGGCGGTGCCTTTCTATTTTTTTTTGCCTTTTTATTTCTTTTAATGATAGTGACAGTGGAGAGTGACAGGAAGCAAATGGGAGAGAGAGCAGGGGTGGGATCCGGAAAGGACCACGGGGCGGGAATAGAACCTTGGTCGCCGGCGTATGGTGCAGGTGCCCCAGCCAGTTGCGCCACAGCTGGGGCCATGATGGCGGTGCCTTTCTGCCGTGAGGTGCAATGATAACATTATCCCAACTAAAGCGATAGGTGCGCAATCTCCATCTGGAAAACTATTATTTGTTCCCGCTTGTTTTTGTGCTAATAAACCAGAATAACAATGCTCCTATGCTCCAAAGAAAAAACTAATTGAACACTCATCAATGAGTTCAAAATGTTTAGCCTAGGTCCACTCTGAGACTTGTTGTTAACCCTTACAAGCCCGACTGTTCTAATTTCGTTACAAAAGTCAATGACTGATTTTATTTCTGAAATCTTCCCCCTAATGCTGACAACATAAGCTTTAATTTGATATGATTGGTTAAGGGGTTTATGGCGCAAGTTTTGGATACTTGAAGATGAGTCTTGAAAGAATATGTTCAGTCGGTGCATTTGACGTGGACAGCCGGAAGCCACCTGCACTTAAGTTGGAGTTTACCTCGACTGGAAACCACACAGCTGGATAAACTGAGGTAATATTGTTTTTATCAGTTCTAGTTATGGTTTATCTTAATTTGAAGTCCTTAAATCATGTTATTTAATAGTAATATGCTTTCTCATCAGCGTCAACATTATGGCATAGCGGGGGGCTAGTGCATCGTCACGTAACTTTAGCTAGCTGTATAATTCTGAACTGCTTGCATTATTCTCGTTTGCTTTTGATGTCAGTTATTTTCATTTGACAGTTTCATTTAAAAACCTGTTAGTATAACCTGTAGGTAAGTTTGTTTTCTAGTACCAATTTGCTTGTTAGGTAAGCATTATATTGGCAAGACAGTATAGCAAACCAAAGCTGAATAAATCAATGGGCGCTGCGTTTCAAGTTGCGTTACGTTCTGACATGAATTAAGTAGAGCGATATTTTTACTCCTCTCAATATGTAGTTGTAGAAAATAAGATGTGAAATCACATATTCTGTCAGAAATGTAATTAACTTATTGCCTTTCCTCGGGTTGTTGCTTGTAGTGCAGTCTGTAGTGAACATCAGACATGCTTGTCTCAACATTTTCTAAGATGGCATGACTTGAAATAGATGAATCACAACTTCTCTCAATATGTAGTTATACAAAACATGATGTGAAATCACATATTCTGTCAGAAATGTCATTATTGCATTTCAGCAGTTAGTTACTAGGTGAAATGTAATCTGTCTTTATCTTGATGCCAGCTAGGCAATCAGATTTAGGGTAGCTAAACCCATGTGTAATAAAATGACTTTTCATACTTAGAAATATTTCGAGTATATTCTGAGGATGCTTCAATAGTTTAGGCTACCTCTTCTTTTGTGTGCATACATGCACAAATCTGTAGTTTTGTGATTTTATTTTTTACATTAATAAAGGTATTTGTATGATTTCGCTGTTGTTTCAGATGGAGGATGACAAGACCTACACAGACCTTCTCGCAAGCCTGAAGAGGTAGCTGACTGCTCATGAGCTTGCGCTCACAATGCTGAAGACCATGAGGGGATGGAGGAAGAAGGTATAGATTTATGTGCCATGCGTAGGATGGTGCAGACTTCCACTAAAACACAGTGTGAAATAGACTTATGTTCTTTTTTACTCACATTGTTGTCCCAGGCATATGTGGTTTTACCAACCGGAAGGAATGGGAGCTTGTGCTTAGTAGGCCGTCGTATGCAAACAGTGCAGGGGCATGGGACAAAGACCCCAGAAGAGTTTCACAGGTTTCTGGGATTGATCATTTACATGGGGTTCACTTCCCTCCCTGATATCCATTGCTACTGGGGAACCAAGTCTTGGCAGGGATCAGGGGACGTTGACCAAATGATAAATACATATTGTGTACTCCAAAAAACGCAGAATACCAGAAAGCACTTTTTCTCCATTGACATTGCCAGTAGCTTCTTGTTATTTCAATTTTGATTAATTGAGTTCAATGCAATGCAGAATCTGGTGTTGAACCTAGGTTTGGTAGCTACAGCCAGAAAGACTTTGGAGGAAATCTATCACAACAGCTGGCAGGCATTTCCGCTGAAATTTCAGCCTCACCTTCAGCTGCTCCAACTACTACTCTGTCGTCTTTCCATCAAGTACATATTCCTGTACAGCAGGAGCTTGTTATAAAAAACGTACATAATAAAACTAAAGTAGCTTGTATGGCCCTGGAGTGTAACGGTAGGCGAATTTGTTTTATTGATAAACAAATTGCTGTCAGATTTGGCATTCTGCAAAAGGGGATGTGTTTAGTCATGGCTCTTCTGTGTTTAACCTTCAGGTTCCCCACCCCACCTTTCCCTATCCTCCTCTGTAAGTGTGTGTGTGTGGGTATGAATTTGTGTGTATGTGTTAATTCTCCACAGGCTTGTTCTAAGTATGTAATCCACTTTCAAATGTTTAGAACACATTGAGTTTTGAGTGATGTTGATTGTATTCCTAGCTTTTCATGAATAATAATACATTTTATATACAATTTTCATATTATACTGATTTATATAAGGAAGTTGTATTTGTTGAATCAAATGTATTTTATGTCTTTTCCGAAATGGTCTTCAATGAATACAGTACTTACTTCTTACTGTATTACTGGTAAGGTACAGTATGTTTTTTTTTTAATGTCATTCATTCAAAATAAATCTAAACCATTGTTTCTGACTTGATTATTAGTTTTTATGCATACTTTTATGTTGTTGGTGAGAAAGTGAATGTGAATTCTGTCAACATTCTAAATCCCGTTTCCTGCATTTTTTTACACTGATCACTAAAATGTTTTGTTAAATAGCCCACAACTTAGCCCACAACAAGCTGAACATTTCATACACTATATTTTTCTCTATCTTGTAGAGAAATATGATGAAAATTCATTTTTATGTGAATGAAATTAAATTTTGACAAATTCCGGATATACATTTGGAGAGGATTTTCAAATATTGTTCATTACTATATTAACATTACCACCATATGTATTTTACATCATTTCATAGAACTGATCCGTCTGATTACAATGGTATCCCATTGATGGTATGTATTATACTCAAGAAATACGTTTTTTTGTGTGAGAAGGTCATTCAGCACCAAAAATGGAATGTTCGGCACGGGCACGAAAGGGTTAATGACTGTATTTGGCCTTGGAAAGGTTTGCGAGATTTGCGGGAAATTCTAATTCACGTGCTCCAGTGAGCTTTCCGGAGAAGTTGGATGTCTGCTCGTTTTTGCGTAGTTTTAAGTTAACAAATCGTACCCGCGTACTTTGATGTGAAAATGCGTGGTTGTTACGCAAAACGCGTACAGGTTGGCAGGTCTGCAGTTGTCATCCATTTTTTGCAGTGGTCATTACACAGAATTATCAGATTTCCGAACAGTGGGAAGGTATGTTAATGTTAATGGAACATTCTGCAGCATTCTGAAGAACTGCATAATAATTGAAATTAATTTGCTACACAGCATGTAAGACACTTACTGCTCAGCATCTCCTATTAGCAAGGACTCGTAGGTAAACATGAAGCCACCATGAGGACAGAGCAGGATGCTATTGCTCACACTTGACACAGGTGTGATTTTGGCAGGTCTCCTGGTACAATAATAATAAAAAAAAAAAATAATAAAACACAAATACAGTCAGGTCAAAGCAAGTAATACAAACTTTGCCTAGCTTTACTCTACCACGTTAAAAAAAATGAAAACATTTTTATGTTGCAAGTGTCAGGAAGTGGTAACATCCCCTCACCTGATAAACTTCCTCCATTCATCCACAAAGAATGGTGGAACAATGTATAAAACATCCACGTCCTACAACAAAAGCAAACATAAATGAACATAAATTCCAACAAAATTATTAAGAGGAAGCAGTAGCTAGTACATGAGCAGGTCCCAATATGTTGGTACAGTAGGTCTTGTCTGATGCTTTCAAGGTTTATGGATTTCTTCAACCCTTAGAACCCTAAGCTGTTTTTAGGGTATTTTCACTACCTTTATTCATAAGGATTTATTCTGGTCATTGTAAGTGCCACACACACATATTATATATTGTTTTTTTCAGCAGTCTAGGCTATCCAGATCTGCCATCATGTCATGTATTAGCACTAGCATTGATTTTATTTTGTATACATGTATCTCACCACAGCAAGCTCATAGCACATGCATTTCATGTGTGTGTAGGGCAGACTGTCCTGAATCGGGCAATATAATTGCCATTTTGGAGGGATACTCTGGGGCTGAGCAATTTACAGAAATATGTGGTGTGTGATTTACAGAAATAAATGCCATTTTTTATTTAGTGATGAAAAATGACCTTTCTGCGCTCCATATCTGTGACACGAACTGATCTGACCTGACTTGACCCGAGGTTGCGTGTTAGCCTGCGTGCCTATGGTGTATGTACTCATAATGATTCTCAACTTTTTACTGCATTGCATTATCAAAGTAAAGGCAAAAAAGGTGTTTCTTTGTTCCTTCCATCCTTGAATTGGATGCCATGCAGGAATTTGCTAGGATCTCAAAACCGGATTATGAAAATGCTTTGCCATATAGAAACACACGATAGCGTTGGATTATAAACATGCTTTGCCACAAGAACAGACAAAAACGTGGGATGAGTCCAGCTATATAAAGTTATTATTTTGCTGTCACTTCGTCTGTTTTATAACCAAGAAGGATGTACTTGGTATCAAATGATAGCTCTGAGTCTCCTCTTTCATCTGACATGCGTGGCATATCTATCCAATCACGGGTCCGCGAGTACTTCAAACGAGAGTAATGGGTGTGCAGCGTTGGTTTGTGTACATGACGTTATTATTTTGCAGTCACTTCGTCTGTTTTTATAAGCAAGAAAGATCGATAAACATGGTACCAATGGATAGCCCTGTGACCCCTCTTTCATCTGATATGCGTGCCATATCTATGCGATCACGGGTTCGCGAGTAATTCAAACGAGAGTAATGGGTGCACAGGTGAACGCAGAGAAGTTTAGACTGTAAATATGATGCAATTTGATTTAATTTCATGATTTTTTTTAAATTTTCATACTTCATCGTATAGACAAGTGTGTAGTCTCTTTGGAAAGCCCTAGTTCTGCTCTGTCATGCAATAAAGATTTCATCTCGCTGCGATGAACAGTTCCGGAGCAATTTAACAGAGAAGAAAGGGTGTGTTTTTTGATGCACTTTGCGTCAACTCCGGTGAAAATAAATGTTATAATATTGTTAACATGTCCTTATGAGGTCTGCTACGTTTTACAAGACACATCATGAGCGAAATAAGCAGTCAATGTCATGGCCGAGGACTTCAGCTTTTGCTTTGGATCTACACTGCGACAATTTATTTGCATTAATGAGCAGTTGAACTTGTGTACTTAATAAAGTGGCCAGTGAGGGTATGGTCCTTCAAGCACTGCTAAATCAAAATACTAAGGGAGCCTAAGACTTTTGCACAGTACTGTACATGCAGCAACTGACAGACACAAGTGGTACTTCAAATCAATCACAATAATGTGGATAATGTTGCTGTACTTCAGGCCATTTCTGCAGTGTTGGTCTATTTTTCTCCTGGAATAAGTTGAGTAGAGCACTCTTCTGCTCATTGGCCATCATTTTGTTCAGCTCCTCATTTTGTCTGTCCTCCCGCTCCAGCCTCTGAGTAAAACAGGTAACAGAAAAAAATAGCAACAGTTAAAAAAAAGATTATCAATGAGCAGTTATTCATTTCTACTTTACATGTTGTATTTTTCATATAGTGAATTTGAGAAAATGTACCGTAACTGTAACTGTAATGTAACTAATGCACATCATTCAGCAGTCAAGACATGGTTGGCTGGAGGAGAGGGAGGTCAAAAGGTTTCAACAAGTCAACAAGGGATATTTGCTGGCTATCATTTATCAGTTTACTACAGCACATGAATGGATTCTTAAAGGATTTATCCGGAGTAAAATGCACTTTAGATCAATTTACGGATGATTGGGAGTACATACGTTGAGTTGACATCAAAATCATGTCAATCGGATGTGTTTTGATACGGACTTTCCCCTAAAGATGCCAGCTGCAGCAGCAACATTTCCGGAAAGGTACTGGCTTGATGAAATTCATTCTGGACTCTCTATCCGACCACATAAAGACCTCGGGATACTTCGGTTTGGCTTTAGGGACCCTCTACTCACTACCACGTAACTGTAATGTTGTTTGGAACTGTAGAAGAGGTATATAAATAGCGTTTTGTAGCGGCGAAATTACATGCCCTGGTCACTTCCAGGCTAACGAGTTTTGACTAAAAACGGTAAAATCGAACTTTCTCAAAACACATCCGAATGACATGGTTTTGATGTCAACTCAACGTATGTACTCCCAATCATCCGTAAATTGATCTAAAGTGCATTTTACTCCGGATAATTCCTTTAAGAAACCACAACACATAGAACCAGCTATGAATGCCCTCAAAGCATTTCTTAAAAAAAAAAATTTGGTAACACTTTCTATGAAGGTTGTATTCATAACGCCCTATGAATGCATTCATAATGTTTTATAAGGTGTCTATAAAGCATTGTAATGCTCATTATTACCATTTATATGTATTTACAAGTCGTCATAACCAACTTCATGATGCATTATGACAGCTAATTATGAATGATTATAATTTTAATCTGAATAATGCATTATAAATATGTCAAGATCTGCCTACTCACTTGTCAGTTTTATGATGCATCATAACTACTTTGCTTTGCTAAATGTGTATAGTGATGCATTAAGAGTTTTGACTTCTACTGTAGTCCTATATATCTAGCTATAAGTATATGTAATAAAGTTATAATAATGTATACATCTCCCTACAGCACACAATTATAAACAGCTATGCAATATCGTAAGTGTTATTTGTCAGCTCTAAGTAAAGTGACAAGAATATGACCCTATTATCCTACAATGAAATGAGAGCCTGTACAGTAAAGACAAAAGGAATGCATTTAGTTCACTTTATTTTCATTTAAACCAAAGGTCTATTTTGATTCGAACGATCTTTCATAATGACCCAAGATAGATTTCAGTGGCATTGTGAGTTTTATTCCAATAATAACCACCACTACAAAATATAGGACCATGCCGTGCCACTTTTTTGGCCTGTCTCATTGTGTTTGTGTAATGTGCTCAGAGCACTGATAATCAGTCTGATTATGTGTGTTGATTTAAATGAAAATAAAGTGAACTAAATGCATTCCTTTGGTCTTTACTGTCCAGGCTCTCATTTCATTGTGCCTCATATTTGTTTATAATAACCTTATATCTATTAATAACAACACATCATTTGCTCTACTTTACCTAAAGCTGACAAATAACACCTATGACATTAACATAGTAATTTATAATATTGTGCATATGGGGTAAAGATGCTAGACTGGGTACTTAGTTCATTGCACCCTTTAATTACTCAGTGAACTTATATCTGTTAATAAAAGGGTCATATTCTTGTAATTTTACTTAGAGCTGACAAATAACACTTAAGATATTGCATAGCTGTTGTTAATTGTGTGCTGTACAGAGATGTATACATTATTATAACTTTAGTACATATACTTATAGCTATAGATATATATATGACTACAGTAGAAGTCAAAACTCTTTATGCATCACTATATGCTATATTTAGCAAAGCAAAGTAGTTATGTAATGATGCATCATAAAACTGACAAGTGAGTAGGCAGATCTTGACATATTTATAATGAATTATTCAGATTAAAATTATAATCATTCATAATTAGATGTCATAATGCATCATGAAGTTGGTTATGACGACTTGTGAATACATATAGATGGTAATAATGAGCATTACAATGCTTTATAGACACCTTATAAAACATTATGAATGCATTCATAGGGCGTTATAAATACAACCTTCATAGAAAGTGTTACCAAAATTTTTTTTAAAAAGGATGATGGAAGAATGGGTAACTGACCGTGCATATCTAAAAACTTCCTAAATGTAATTTAAAGGATAATTCCGGTGTGATATTGACCTAAAGTGTGTTGAAACATGATACCGAGTGTGAACGTATGTCTCATAGCTCATCTCGGCTTGTCCCCTGCACTCAGAAATCTGGCGCCATTAGCGCCTGCAGAAAGTCATTAGTTTCTAACAGCGCTACTCGACCAGGGTTCGACCAAGGGGAAACAGGTTCTGGGAGGGTGTTTGGCTCGGGGTCATGGTGCAAAGGACCCTAAAGTGAAATTACTCCGAACCATCGCTTTAAGGGCTACATTTGAGACCTTTTTTTTAAGACCCTTCGAAAACACTGTTTAAAGTCAATCCATTATCATTGACACATTTCAACATATCAACAATCTCTGTAACAGTCAGTAACAGCTGGACATCATACATTCCATGATTGATTCTGATGCAGCATCTAGGAGAAGTGTGTTAAAGTTGATCATGTGTCATCAGCAGTGTTGTGTGTAACGCGTTACAAAGTAACGAATTACAGTAACGTAACTACTTTTTCGAGTAAAAAGCAGTGTAATGCGCTACTACTGAAAATTTGGTAACGTAGTTCCTTTTTCATATCGGCGCAACGTTACTTTTCCCAGGGACAGATTTGACAGCGACTCTCAGCTGCGCGCTTGCGCAATAGGCACAAGCTCCACACGGCAGCCTACGTGACAGAGGCTGGTAGCATGAAGTGCAATCATAGCTCCACACGGTACGTGACAGAGGCTGGTGGCAATGAAGAGCAATCATAGCAAGCGAGACACAGCCAATGCTAAAATCTGAGGGATGGAGGTATTCACATTACTTTGAACTCGTTGAAACTAAGGGGAGGAATGTCAGTGTTAGTTGTAGCCTACACTGTGGCCTGATTTTGTACACTGCTGTTAACTCGTATTGATACGATTTGCACTAGGTTTGCACCAAATTTCGGAGGAGCGCCTGCTTAATGAAAGAGTATAAGGCTATAAAATAACCCCTCATATATTTTGTGTTCACCTATATGCCTAAGATGTATCGAGGCTATGTTATATGATATTGTTTCATAGGGCTTTAGTGGTGGTGTTGAAGCCTATAAGCCCAATGTTTTCTTGTCAAGTGCTCTGTGGCATTTTTTATAATAAAGAGCACAAAAGAAATACCTGTTATGTCCTCCATAGTAGAACTTTATGTAGGCCTACACATTTATTGGGTTCTGCCCAAAGTCGAGCAACATAAAAGTAACGTAAAAGTAACGGGTAACGTAAAAAGTTACTTTCCATAGAGGGTAACTAGGTAAAGTAACGGGTTACTTTTTTGAGAAGTAACGAATAATGAGCAAACACTACTTTTTAAAAGTAACTTCCCCAACGCTGGACATCAGTGAAATAGCCATTTTTTATGTTGCTAAATGGTGGTGCTATGCTACACATACATTTTGGGCATGTGAATATCATCATTACCAAAATAATCCATAACCTGTGAGGCTTGAGCTATTTAAATTTTATTTCATTGTATCACCATTTCAGCATATCCAATGTTTCCCCTACTATGTATTCAGCAGCGGTGCAGTGGCTCTCCTAGAATTTGAGCGCCGAGGTAAAAAAAAAGTCACATGATCAGTAGCCATTTTAAAAACAAATAAATAAAATAATAATTATGAAAAAACATGCAAGTGCACTGCGAGAACAATTGCGGTTCGTTCCTCTCCAGGTTTGAGGTCAACAAATAATAGTAGGCTAACTTTGAAGGTGCAGTCAAGGATTTCACAGGAAATTGTGTTTGTTTGTGTTTATTAAGTTTATTAGCAGACGCAATTTTGTGCAAAAAAACGTAGCCTACATTATAACGAAGGAACCACATGAAACACGCCAGCGAGGTAGCTTGCCTCTACCTTCAGTATTCCCAGACAAAAACCATGCAGGGTTTTTTTTTTTTTTGTTCTATAGGTTTTATATGTGTATACCTATAGGTATATAGGTATATGAGCATTATCCGCCATGTTACAGTCTCCCTTCTCTGCAGAACGCACAAAAAATAATAACTAAAAAATGTAATTCCGAGGAATTACCAGTGCATGAAAATGCAAAACATATATTAACATTAAATGCAAAACAAACTTTCATTTGTAAACAGTTGTGGGCAGTTGGCGGGAGTCATAGTTGATGACAACTGACAGTTGGAAACAGTTAAATAGTTGGATAGTTTAAATTATTTAAAAGTGAATTAATGGATGTGCATAATAATAATAATAATAATAATAAATATAGCTGCAAGCAGCAATGTGGGGGCCAAGCAGTCAGTTCAGCAGGCCAGATTTGCCATGTAAGTCAATGCCGTTGCATCAGACATATAGCCTTAAGCAGTCACAGCAAGTTCCATGCCATACAACCCAAGATTGGCTGAGTTACTAGGTCAAGTTTCACATCAAAACATAACTGATTTTGTGGAGCTGAACCAGGGCTGAGTGTCGCCACCCCCTCCCCCAGCCAGCCCACCGCCGCAACCGCCCCTGCCCATCCCACCCCGCCCCACCCTTGCACGCACGCTTTAGAATGAACTGGATGGAACTTGCTGTCATCAGTTTCACATCAAAAATAAAAGATTGACTGAGATATGATCACACTTGCTGTGATTTAAACAGAGAGGTCAAAAATTGACGTCATAGGGTGTGTTGAACTCGGCTTGGCCCAAGGATTCCAATGATACCTCATTTTGCCATTCGGGTCAACAGGTCAAAAGTTACGTCCGTGAACACAAATCCAACTTTGGCCTGTCGGTGGCGCTAGAGCGCTTGAGGTGCCGGCATGAAACTTGGTGAAATGAATTATTGGACTGTACCCAATTAGTGTGCAAAATTGTATAACTTTTTACCAGACGGTTCTATGGGCTGCCATTGACTTCCATTGCAAAATAATGCGCATCAGCAACTACTGGCCAAAATGCATTTTTGTCAATTACGGAGCCCCCTAGAGGTCAAATGTCACCAAATTTATTGAGCGTCTTCCCGATGGGGTTGGAGGTACATGTACTAAGTTTGGTTTTGATACATGAAAGCGTTGCTGAGAAATGAAATCACTTCCTGTTTGGCGGCTTCGCCGCAAATTTCGATTGGCTGGTACAGGCCAATGCTTCTTTCAATTGTTCCAGAAATCAATGCACTCATCAGGGATGGTCTGAAGATGGCCTCTGCCAATTTTGGTCAGGATCCGCTGAAATTTGTGACCTGCGAAAACTTGTACGCGTTTTTGATTAAATCCAATATGGCGGCTGAATCAATTACGATGACATCACAAGTTGGCTTGGGTCGGCCTAAGGAACTGCAACAGTATTACCAGACATCACTAGTGCGTTTTAATTCTAAGCACAACAGCAGCTACAGGCTAAAAGGCATGTTCCTAAATTACAGCGCCCCCTAGAGGTCAAAGGTCACCAGATTTTTTGAGCGTCCCCTTGATTGGGTCCTGAGTCTATGTACTTAGTTTGGTTATGATAGATGAATGGGTTGCTGAGATATGAGCTCACTTCCTGTTCGGCGGCTTCGCCGCAAATTTCGATTGGATATTACGGGTGAACGGTTATAGTTCCGAAGACAAAACACCACAACTTTTGTGAGGCTTGGTCTGAAGATCATGTGAGTCAAGTTTGGTGACGATCGGACAAAATTTGTGACCTGTGAAGTTTTAGTTTCACTTTCACTAAAATCCAATATGGCGGAAAATCCATCATGGCGGAAAATGACGTCATAGGGTGCGTTGAACTCGGCTTGGTCCAAGGATTCCAACGATACCTCATTTGTGACATTCGGACATACGGGTCAAAAGTTACGTGCGTGAACGCACGTCCAACTTTGGCCTGTTGGTGGCGCTAGAGCGGTCAAGGTGCCAACATGAAACTTGGTGAAATTAATCATGGCACTGTCCCCAATCAGTGTGCCAAATTTCACAACTTTTTACCAGACGGTTCTATAGGCTGCCATAGACTCCAATGGCAGAGGAAAGATGTTAAATAATAATAAGAAATCATAGAAACACAATGGGTGCCTTCGCAGCTTCGCTGCTTGGCCCCCAATAATTATTATTTTTATTTGCTTAGGTAGATAGTTTAATGGATGTTGATAGACAGTTTAATGGATGAAGTGATGAAAAAGAAGTGAAAGAAATTGGGGAAGAGAAAAGTGAGCTATCCAGTTCAGAGAGACACCGAGAAGAGGTTCCATTGAAGTTGCTGCAGTCAGTGAGAGAGCACAGGTGCAGTTGATTGCATTCTAAGTCGTTAATAGCGCTTGGAATGGGCCTTATATCCTTGTAGAATGGAGAGACACAGATAGAGTTGGCTTAGTTGAGCAGCTGGCAGTTGATACAGGTGCATATCAGTTTGATTAGCCCATTGTGATGTCATAGTGCCAATGCTAAGTCTATGGGGAAAATAAGCTTGATTTATGTTAAAGGAAAATTCCGGTATTTAGCACTTTGAGTCCCTTTTCTGGTTTGTTTTGGATGAACTAGAGTGGTGGACACCGAAATTTTGACCATTGGTCCTGTCTCAACCTTTCTGACTCGTTTTGAATCGCCTTTGACTACTCAGAGTGGCTGCCAACAGGCATACAAAAGACTACTCAAACATGTCCTAAAACAACCCTTAACGTTAGTTTTCAAAACTGTGCAACTCACTGAGTGGTTAGTGGTGTTCGTTGATGTTCCAAAACAAGTAGCGTAGTGAAATACAGTTTCTGTCGTGTTTTATTTGCCATTTTGTAAAATCCCATTGATTTCTGTTGGAAGACTCATTGAACGTTGATATTACTGTGCCACCATCTATGCTTCAGGTTCAAATATTGAGCGGAAGTTTATACGCGGTTGTGAGGTGTCTGAATAAATAGTTCCTCAATAGCAAATAAGACGGTTGGAAATCATACATTGCGCCGATATATTTGCTTTTAATAATCAACGAACACCACTAACCACTCGGTGACGAACGTTAAGGGTTGTTTTAAGACAGCAGCCACTCTGAGTAGTCAAAGGCGATTCAAAACGTGTCAGAAAAGTCAAGACAGGACCAATCGTCAAAATTTCGGTGTCAACCACTCTAGTTCATCCAAAACAAACCAGAAAAGGGACTCAAAGTGCTAAATACGGGAATTTTCCTTTAACCCATTAGGCGCCAGGTTTTAAAAAAAACATCATTAGATTTTTACATCAAAATTTCAAAAGGCCATGGCTTGAAAGTGGTCAGAGATAAAGTCCTACTGTAAATGTAAAAATCATTGAGTATGAACAAAAGTTTATGAAGGGGGTAAATGTACACATCTAATTTGCATATTATGATGTCACTGGATGACAACAACCTCGAATTATGCACATTTCAGTAAATACTGGATCATGAACATATAAAACAGTTTTGCTTACTTTTTTGTCATTTCACCCACATAACACCTGAACAGGAAAGCAGTCACATGTAAACCAACAATAGTAATCTATTACTATAACCACAAACCCTATTCTACTATACAATAAAGTAGCCTGGTCAAAACAGTTCCTATCGCGGGTGACTTTGTAGTTCTTCAGAGCCCTATTTTTACTACCCCTGCTGTCTTTACCACGTCCATTACGGACACTATCATCACCTTTACCACTGGCACCTTCAGCTACGTTGGGCAGAGGGTCGACATAAGCATAGTATGTGACATGTGAACTTTTTCTTCAACATTTGGTGTATTTCTGCTTCAATTTGTGCAAAACTGTGGCCTGCATTGCTTCCGTGTTATGGAGGAAATGCACGTCTTCTTATGTGTTTCTCGTGTGTAATTGTGTGTAATACCACGTCCATTACGGACACTATCATCACTATTACTACTGGCACCTACAGCTATGTTGGGCAGAGGGTCGAAATAAGCATGGTATGCTTAGTGAACACTGTCGCAAAGACGCACCTCCATTCAAACGCTCCGTGACCATCACTGCCAATAGACGACAGTGAAGGAGACTGTATGCTGTAAGGATGTGGAGTTACTAGCGGTCAGTCTACGACCATACTACATGCTGAGGGAGTTCTCGCACGCCATTGTCGTTTGTGTCTACGTTCCGCCTCAAGCCCTCCCGGACACAGCGTGTGACGTCATTCACTCTACAGTCGCTAGGCTCCAAACTCAGCACAGTGATGCCTTCTTTGCGATCTCTGGTGACTTCAACCACATTACACTGGATTCCACCCTCACAAACTTTTACCAGTTTGTTGACTGCCCAACTAGGAAAAACAGGACAATAGATCTCATGTATGCAAACCTGAGGGATGCTTACAGTGCCACCCCCCTTCCCCCACTGGGGAAGTCGGACCATAACCTCATTCATCTTCAGCCAATGTACAAGCCAAAAGCTCAGAGACTACCAGTTGCCACGCGCACCTTCAGGAAGTGGACACCGGAAGCGGATGAGGCTTTGAGAGACTGCTTTGAGTCTACTGACTGGAGTGTGCTACTGAATGGAGAGGACTTAGAGGAGGTCACACATTGCACTACTGACTATCTGAACTTCTGTATGGACATTGTTGTTCCCACAAGGACTGTACGCTGCTATCCAAGTAACAAGCCTTGGATAACCAGTAATGTCAAGACCCCTCTCAATAGGAAAAAGATGGCGTTTAAGGAGGGGGACAAGGCAGAGCTGAGGCGAGTACAGGGGGAACTCAAGAATAAGCTGAAAGAGGCTAAGGAGGACTACAGAAGGAAGATGGAACAGAAGCTGCAAGTGTGGGACTGTATGAAATCTATCACTGGCCTTAAGAAGAGCAGCAGCTCTGTGGAGGGAGACCTGGACAGGGCGAACCAGCTGAACCACTTTTACAACAGGTTTGATTGCCCATCCCCCAGCCCCCACCCCACCCCACCTCATTACCAGTGCAACACTCACTCCCACCATCACTCGATATATTGACCACGAGTAGTGCGGCAACAATGGCTTCAGCCAACGGCCATCAGTCTCTAGCCACACGACAACCCTCTCAGAAGCACCCCTCCTCTTCATCACCCTCCACTCCCCTCATCCCCCCCATCATTACAGCTGATCAAGTAAGTTATCTTTTAAAAAAACTTCAAGGACTGTGCTGCTGAACTGGGGGAGCCACTGAAGCACATCTTCAACTGGACTCTACGTCTCGGACAAGTTCCAACACTGTGGAAGACATCATGTCTCACCCCCGTCTCCAAGAAACCACACCCCAGTGAGCTTAATGACTTCAGGCCTGTCGCTCTAACATCACATGTAATGAAAACAATGGAGCGACTGGTCTTAGGTATGCTCAGACCCCAGGTACGCCATGCACTAGACCCGTTACAGTTTGCATACCAGGAGAAAGTGGGCGTGGACGATGCCATCACTTATCTTTTACACAGGACACATTCTCACCTAGACAAGGGGAAAAGTGCTGTGAGAATCATGTTCTTTGATTTCTCAAGTGCTTTTAACACCATCCAACCCCTCAGACTGGGAGACAAGCTCCTGCAGAATGGTGTGGACGCTCACCTGGTAACCTGGATTACAGATTACCTGACACTCTGACACTGTGATCAGCAGCACCGGAGCGCCACAGGGAACTGTGCTCTCTCCAGTCCTGTTCACCCTGTACACATCTGACTTCTGCTACAACACCGAGTCATGCCACATGCAGAAGTTTTCTGATGATACTGCAATTGTGGGGTGTATCAGGGACGAGCAAGAGGAGGAGTACAGGAGCCTGGTGGAGGACTTTGTGCAGTGGTGCAAACTCAATCACCTTCAACTCAACACTTCAAAGACCAAGGAGATGGTGGTGGATTTCCGCAGGTCTAAGCCCGCTCTGCTACCAGTCTCCATTGATGGGGTCAATGTGGAGGTGGTAAGCACCTACAAGTATCTGGGTCTCCACCTGGACAATAAACTGGACTGGTCAGCCAACACTGATGCACTCTACAAGGACAAAGCAGGCTGTACTTCCTGAGGAGGCTGCGGTCCTTCAATGTGTGCAGCAAGCTCCTCAGGATGTTCTACCAGTCTGTTGTGGCCAGCGCCCTCTTCTATGCAGTGGTATGCTGGGGAGGAAGCACAAAGAAGAAGGATACTGGGCGACTTGACAGGCTGGTAAGGAAGGCTGGCTCTGTAGTGGGAGCTGAACTGGAGTGCATTACTTCATTATCTGACAAAAGGACCCTAAACAAACTGATCAACATCTTGGACAATGAATGTCATCCACTCTACAGCACTATCAAAAAGCAAAAGAGCTTGATCAGCTGGAGACTTCGGTCACTGCCATGCACAACTGAAAGGCTGAGGAAGTCATTTGTTCCTAGGGCCATTGAACTGTTCAATGCCTCACTAAAGGGAAGAGGAGAGATAGACTTCTCTGCTTAGCACCTGCCTCTCCACCCTCTCCATGTTTGAGTACTGACTGCCCACTACTGCTTTACTACTGTTTTACTACTGTACACAGCCTAATGTTTTCACTACTGTTTTACTGCTACACTGTTTTTCATGCTATATTAGCACACATGATCAATGGCTGCGGTCAGGCTTCTGCTACAATACTGAATGAATGAATGAATGAATGAATGAACGGCTATAACCCTATTATCTCAACCTGTTCTTGCACTGAAATAGTTTTTTATTTTACCTTGTCTACATTATACTTTACTCTCCTTTTTGTCCATATTATTTATGCTGGTCTATAGACCTTACTCTTGCACTGTTACACTGTTGGACTAATGTTGGACTACCTTTTGCACTTTCACCATGACACTCACTCTCTTGAGCACCTTGCCATGCACACATAACTAAAGGACTTTGGTTGGACTACTTTTTGCACCTTCACCATGACTTTAGCATTTAGCACCTTACCAGTCCCGGCCCTGTCACTACAAGCGTCTTATGCTTGATCACCCTCAAGCACATTGGACTTTCTACAAGCGTCTTATGCTTGATCACCCTCAAGCACATTGGACTTTCTTAATTTAATTTATATAGTGTATTTAGTATTTAGTTTTGTTAGTTTTCTTATCTTCTACTGTCTTTATTGTACAGTGGAGTTTAGTTATATGTTTATACTTATACTTATGTTTACCATTTCTGCTGTAAGTGCATGTTGTATGTGATGTCTGTATGCTACTGAGACCCTTGAATTTCCCCATAGGGATCAATAAAGTATCTATCTATCTATCTCTCTATCTATCTATCTATCTATCATATCCTCCAAAATGCAGATTTTATCCTTTAGAATCAGAATAGGTGAATCAATTTCAACATTTGGTGTATTTCTGCTTAAATTTGTGCAAAACTATGGCCTGCATCGCTTCCGCGTTATGGAGGAAATGCACGCCTTCTTCGTGTGTTTCTCGCATGCTTCCTGAAAACTTTAAAAAAAAAGGTTGAGCTTGAATCGAAGCTCTGGGTGTCTGCCAACTAGTGGTGGAGAGTACAAATGAGATGTCACCGTACATGGATCTATCGTCTGTTTTAATCAGTGACGTTGTTTGTCGCAATTTTGCGACTTTGGCGGGTAAAGGGTTAATATCAAAAAGTACAAAGTTTACAAAAACTAAAAATACATTTCTTTACATCCTTTTCAAGACCTACATTACAAAGTTTGAACAAAGTTTCTACGTTGAAAGGTTGAAGCTGAATTAGACGCAGAAATTTGGTGGGAAGAATAATAATAAGACGACGACTTCGGATAACAGAACAGCGCATTTTCATGCACTGTAATAAAAAAACATGACTTGGAAGTTTTTACAATCTTTAAATGCTGTAAATCCTCAATTATGGCCGGGTTCTATTATTTACCTACAGTGCATTACCTGAGGAACTGCGAAGTGTGCTTGCTCTGGTGCGGTCACCAACGTGAGCAGACAGTGGAATATGTTACTTTGAACCTGGCTTGATCCAAGGATTCTAACAGTGCCTTTCAGTATTGTAGCAGCGGCAATATCTCAAAAGCTCTAGGAGAGGGCTATTCAACTATTGGCCTGCGGGGCGAATGCAGCCCGTTGGATTTTACCTGCGGGCTGCCTTCAAATCTAGCCTCCATGACTAAGATCAAATCAATAAAATAAAACAACAGCAGTGATTAGCTGCAAAAATAACAGTGTTGCACGGCTTGCGCCTCTCACACTGGGCTGTCAGATAACCTACAGAGGAATTGACCAATAGCAGCAGTTAACGTTTCACTGTGTTTTTTTTACCAAATATGAAACATAGAACATTATTGTGTGGCGGCCGGTTTTGATTTCGTGGTGGCCTGCCACAGTTTAGTCAATGTATGGGAAACACTGATGTTATATATTCCATCCCCTATACGGTTTTACTGGTTTATTTGACAAAAAATCTATATGGGCCTGCTCTATAAGCACATTATGTCTGTTTGGAATTGTTTTGAGAGCCTACTGATGTATCTTAGAATAAAGGAATGTCCACCACATCCAGTGTTTTGAGTGTGTGTGTGAATATATTTCACTTAACTCATTAAATGTAGCTGGATAATCATGAACACATCTATAATAACCACAATATGATGTGTGTGTGGTTTGAAATGAGAATAAACAAGAAATAATATTGCCATTAATTGCACATTATAAATAACATAACAATACACCTTACTAGCACTAATGCTTGTGTGAAGCTCACATTTCTTTACCATAATACAGTACAGGGGCCTTCAATCTTTTTCAGCTCAAGGGACCCTTGGCTGAGGCCATAAGGCCAAGGCCAAAATGTTACCAGCTTTCGTGAACATGAAACCAAATTCACAAATCCATTCAATGATTTGGATTAGCTTCAAAATGTAATGTCTTCTCCCAAACTACACGTAGCTGCTCCAATCTAAATTTTTCTTAAAAGTTGTTTTGAGCGCGGGTTCACCGTCGGTCATTGCTTATGGTTAAATAGCCTATCACTTATATTGGTTTAGCTTACTATGTGTCAGTCATTTCCATTACAAATAGGCCTAATACAATTTTAGATATTTAATCCCTAAAACTTATCACATTGTACAGTGGAGTTTTTTTTTTTATATGTATATAACTTTTTCTGCTGTAAGTGCATGTTGTGTGTGATGTCTGTATGCTACTGAGACCTTGAATTTCCCCTTGGGGATCAATAAAGTATCTATCTATCAAAACCGGTTGTCATTTTTATGTTGAGGCGGCGGGGGTGTTGTTGGCAGCTGCTGAAAGTAACTAAAAGTAATTTGTAATCTAACTTAGTTACTTTTAAAATCAAGTAATCAGTAAAGTAACTAAGTTACTTTTTAAAGGAGTAATCAGTAATCAGATTACTTTTTCAAGGTAACTGGCAACACTGATTGCGACTGAAGTTAAATCTAATTAAGTACTGTCTCTGATAGGCCTACAGGCTATATTACAGCGGCTTTTGTTCTTGTACAAACACAAAAACAAACGTCAACAGAATTTGCGTAGGCATATTGAAATAAAGTGAACATCCTTAATGGATAAAACATCCACGAACTAACGCTAACCATTCTGATGACGTAGCGCCTGCATTTTTAAAACATGGCCGCGCCCTAGTGGCGAAAGTCGTTATTCATATGTAATTTTCCAGTGAAACTACTTGAATTTTAGGTTTAATGAAAATCCATGTATCTTCAAAAATGAAAAAGCAACCAAAAAATGGTCACAGTTCTCACTGCTTCATTTCCACTTTAATGGAATATGAGTAATAGGATACGGAACCATTTGCATCTGGAGATAGTTCCTTGTCATGACCAAAATCATAGAAGTTGTCATTACAAGCTACTTATCTCCTATAATCCCGCATGATCTTCACCTATTATATTTGATTGAATGGAGTGCATGAAAATGCACTCTACTGTTATCCGAATTTTTCAATTTAGTAAAACTGCTACAAATGATTAGCTAAGTTAGCTAAGTAACGTGATTAGCATAGCATGTTAGTATAGTTAGCATTTTAGCATAACTGCTAAAAATGATTAGCTAAGTTAGCTAAGCAACATGGTTAGCATGTTAGCATTTTTTCCAAAACTGCTAGAAAACATGAGCTAAGTTAACTAACTTGGTCAAAATAATTAGCTTTGTTAGCATAACTGCTAGCAAACATTAGTGCCATTCCAACTGTCAGTTATCGTCAACTATCTACCTATATAGAGCCTTTAAACTATTTGTCTACCAACACGCATTAAACTATCAGTATGTCAACAACCTTTAAACTATCTACATATAACTTTTAAACTTTCAACATTCATTAAACTATCTGTCTATGAAACTATCTGTCTATTAACAACTGTTAAACTATCTACATTCAACTTTTAAACTGTCTGTCTAAACTATCAACTTTTTATTAAGCTATGCTATGTCTGTCCTAGCTTCATTTTCATGCACTCGTAATTCCCTGGAATTACATTTTCTAGTTATTCTTCTTCTAACGCTTTTTGTGCGTTTAATACAGCTTCAACCGTTTAACTTAGAAACTTCATTCAAACTGTGTTGCGTAGGTCTTACTTATGTGACTTCAGCTATGTATTTTCAACTTTTTCAATACTTTTTAAACTATTAATTAAAAACTACAAAAATTTCCCCATTGACTTAACATTAGATTATGACATCACAATAGAGCAATTAGAATCCTATGCCAGGTGTTCAGGCCACCTGCAGCCACTGTCTCAGAGGCCGTTTATACGAGAACGATTGCGAAGGAAGACGACAAAATATTTTATCATAAGTGCCTTTCGTTTACACGGCGACCCCGCCATCGGGGCTTGAAGACGCAAAAATCTGAAGACTCCTTCCAGAGTGTAGAGTTTTGAAGACGACCCGGGTTGCGTCTCCGTCTAAACGGCTAAACCAAAGATCCTTGATTACCTTTCTGGCTAAACTGTCAAATTAGAATGTCTGCGCGTGACCGGGGTTCTATCACACCACCACCCAGCAGTCTGGAATGCATATCCAATCGAATATCACATACTCTTGCGTCTTCATATAAACAAAGATTTCCCCCTGAGAATGCTCGTCTAAACGCGAATAAAAAAAATGAAGACGAGACGCCACTTCTGTATCTTCTCTTTTCATCGTCACCGTATAAACGTAGCCTCAGGCTGTCTCAGTCTTTATGCATACAATATGGCTGTATTAAGACTTCAGATCCTGTTCAACTGCTTCCTGTGCCCACAACTGTTTCAAAATAAAAGTCCCTTTAAACTATCCAACTTTTTAACTGTTCAACTACTGTCAACTGTTCAACTGTTGTAACTGTCAGTCAACTATGACTCCCATCAACTGTATCCTCTGCCTTCAACTATTTCAAAATAAAAGTCCTCACTAGCTAGATGGCATAATTAGCATTGTTAGCATAATTAGCATTTTAGCATAACTGCTAAAAATGATTAGCTAAGTTAGCTGAGTCACATGGTTAGCATAGTTAGCATATTAGCATCGTTAGCATGCTAGTTTAGCAAAGCTGCTAAAAATGATTAGCTAAGTTAGCTAAGTAACATGGTTAACATTGTTAATATTGTTAGCATTTTAACATAACTGCTAAAAATGATTATCTAAGTTAGCTAAGTCACATGGTAAACAGCATGTTAGCATTTTTTACAAAACTGCTAGAAAACATGAGCTAAGTAACTTTGTTAACATAATTAACGTTGTTAACATAGTTAGCATAACTGCTAGCAAACATTAGAGCCATTCCAACTGTCAGTTATCCTCAACTATCTACCTATATAGAGCCTTTAAACTATTTGTCTATCAATATGCATTAAACTATCAGTCTATCAACAACTTTTAAACTATCTACATTTCATTTTTAGACTTTCAACATTCCTGAAACTATGTGTATCAACATCCATTAAACTATATGTCTATTAACAACTTTTAAACTATCTACATTCAACTTTTAAACTGTCTACTTCTAAACTATCAACTTTTATTAAGCTATGCTGTCTGTCCTAGCTTCATTTTCATGCACTCGTAATTCCCTGGAATTACATTCTCTAGTTTATTGTTGATATTCTCCTTAATCTAGTCTAACCAACATTTTATATAAATTGAAGTATTATATTGTTTTGTATTTGTATGTCGCTTTGGACAAAAACATATGCCAAATCCCATAACCATATAAGACCATTCATGCTCAAGATGTCTTTTCACAGATTGATTTCTTATTTAACATTTTTTTTGCTAGTTAGTCATTAGTCATTACCAGACAATGCTGACAGGGTTCTTGCTGATAGATGAACTCAGGTGCTTTTGGGAAGTACACCTTCAGTTTGTCCCACACCTCCACAGACACCAGCCTCCTCTCACTCGCCAGGATACTGAGGCCCCCTGGAGAACAGGGTGAAAACACAGAGTAAAGTGAGGGCCCAAGTAAAATTTCTGCATTGCAATTAAGTGTGTGCAGATATCTACCATGAGGACAGAGGATGTCTTCATTGATGGTCTTCATGCCCTCAGTATCCATGTCTTCTCTGTCTGTCGTCTTTGCACCTGTATTGTAAACACATACAATCCGTCAAAGAATAGATAGAATGGATGAACAGAGTATTTTACCCTTTTCTTTAATAACAGGTTATTGCCACTTTGGTCTGTCAAAAACATACTCAGATGCTATTTTATGGCGGTAAAATATCATGAAGACCTTGTGGTTATTTTTTCATACTCTCCCATTTTACTTTAGAATTAAGGCAGACTTCTACAATAGCAGTGGGTTATCTAAAATAGAATAGAAACCACCTTACTTTTACTGTTGCAGAAAAGTGGAGCGTGGACTTTCTCATAAACTTGATGAATGCCATTAAAATCTACGGAGAACACAATTGTGCCTGACTTTAATTGTGGGGGAAAAAAGAGTTTGGAGAACTACAGTGGGTTCATTCGCGCTTTCCGTGATTCACGCAGCTGCGTGATATGTACAACATATCGCCACGAGATGGCAGCTTAAGTCCGCTATAGCATTGCCGGTAAACAGGGCATTGATTGATACTGTAAGCTACAGAACGATACTAAAGATCACCACGTTGAAGTCATACAGTAGACTATGCTAAATCAGAGCCTACTTTTTTTATCAAGCTGGGGCCAGAGATGATGACCTTTGACGAACAGTTTAGGCCTACTGAAAATGAGTGTTCAGTGAACACATAAAATCGCAAGTTTGTTAGCTAACAGAAATGTAGTGATTGTGACACTCAGAACAATGAAGTATAAGTCTGTCTGCAAACGTGAACACATAAAATCGCAAGTTTGTTAGCTAACAGAAATGTAGTGATTGTGACACTCAGAACTATGAAGTATAAGTCTGTCTGCAAACGGGACATTCTAAAACGCTTAACGTGAAAAAGCTTAATGTGACGTAAGGTCAGAAAACAACGATCAATCACCAAATTTCTCATGGCCATATCTTGTCATGCCTGTCCATATCTTCAAACTAAACTGAAATCCAACGATTATAGAAAATATCTCAGATTAACATTTTCTTTTTCATTGGCGCCTATGGCGAGAAAAAGGCTTAACGTGGTTTAATGTACCTAAACAACAATCAATGATTGCCAAATTTATCTTTCATATTGCTCCTCATAAGGACATAAAACTGTCAAAATATCAAACCCAAAGTCCAATTATTATGGATGTTATCTGACATTAAGCGTTTCAGCCTATATTAAAAGGAAAAAGATTAACGTGATTCAATGTACCTAAACAATGCTCAGTGATCACCAAATTTCTCTCATATATTGCTCATCATAACCACTTAAAACTACAAAAATATCGAACCCAAAGTCCAATTATTATGGACATTACCTGACATTAAGACTATGACGCTGGCTATGGCTTAACGTGGAGTAAGGTTGGAAAACAACAACCAATGATCACCAAATTTCTATCATATTGCTCATCATAACCACTTA
This sequence comes from Alosa pseudoharengus, assembly GCF_046254945.1. NCBI lineage: Eukaryota > Metazoa > Chordata > Actinopteri > Clupeiformes > Clupeidae > Alosa > Alosa pseudoharengus. The sequence goes on from NW_027468837.1 coordinate 477,477, forward strand.
AAACTATACAAATATGGAACCCAAAGTCCAATTATTACAGTGCATGAAAATGCACTGTACTGTTCTTCCTAGGCTTCTTCTTCTTTTTATTACAGTGCATGAAAATGCACTGTACTGTTCTTCCTAGGCTTCTTCTTATTACAGTGCATGAAAATGCACTGTACTGTTCTTCCAAGGCTTCTTCTTCTTCTTTTCTTCTTCTAACACAGTTATTGCAGCTTCAACCGTTTAACGTAGAAACTTCATTCAAACTATGTTACGTAGGTCTTACTTAGGACATCTGGGCTTTGTATTTTTCATCTTTGTAACTTTTATACTTTTTAAACTATTAATAAAAAACTATTCAAAATTTCCCCATAGACTTATCATTGGGCTGATGACATCACAATGGGCTAATTAACTTGATTTGCACCTGTATCAACTTCCAGCTGCTCAACTAAGCCCCATCAAAGAGCCAGTTAAACTGATTGATTGATTGATTAAACTATTCATTAAAAACTATTAGGCCTTTATGACATCACAGCAATTAGAATCTTGTGCCAGGTGGCCAGGCCACCTGCATCAACTGTCAGTTTCTCAGGCTTTAAGCATACAGTCTCCTTCTCTTAAGACTAGCCTACACATCCTGTTCAACTGTTTCAACTGTTCAGTCATTCCAACTATTTTAAACCTCATCTACCTAACAAATAATTACAGTGCATGAAAATGCACTGTACTGTTCTTCCTAGGCATTTTAATATTATTATTCTTCTTCTAACGCAGTTAATGCAGCTTCAACCGTTTAACGTAGAAACTTCATTCAAACTATGTTACGTAGGTCTTACTTAGGACATGTGGGCTTTGTATTTTTCAACTTTGTAACTTTTATACTTTTTAAACTATTAATTAAAAACTAATCAAAATTTCCCCATAGACTTAACATGGGCTGATGACATCATAATAGAGCAGTTAAGCAATTAGAATCCTAGGCCAGGTGTTCCGGCCACCTGCATCAACTGTCAGTTTCTCAGGCTTTAAGCATACAGTGTCATTCTCACATCTTGTTCAAATGTTTCCTCTGTCCACAACATAATTTAACCATGACTATCCACCTATTTAACTGTTCAGTCATTCCAACTATATTAAACCTCATTTACCTAGCAAATCATTTAACCATTTAAACTATCCACCTATTTAACTGTCCAGTCATTCCAACTGTGTTAAACCTCATCTACCTAGCAAATAATTTAACCTTTTAAACTATCCACCTATTTAACTGTTCAGTCATTCCAACTATATTAAACCTCATCTACCTAGTTCAGTCAGTCATTCCAACTACATTAAACCTCATCTACCTAGCAAATAATTTAACCATTTAACCCTTTGCAGACCGCACGCTCTAATTTCGGTACCCCAGTACCGATGACGTTCAGTCTAATAACTCAGCCATACCCCAACCAATTTTATCAATGAAAACTTCTTCAAAAACGTCACATCATAGGCTTTCTGGCGATATGATTGGTTAAGGGATTTGTGGCGCGAATTTATTTTACTACGTGAAGGAAAAATCAAGAGTTGACGTCTCCCTCCACTAGAGGAAAAACAGCAGGAAACACTATGCATCGTTGATCTTGACGTCGTCTAAAGGAGAAACTACTGGATCATCTGAGGTAAAAACAAGTCTTTTTATGTTATTACTACTTGTTATCCATGTTATTACATCAAAATCGTTTTTAAGTTATTTTTGCTGGTAATTACACCTTGTATGCATGGCCGTAACATAATGCGTGTGTGTGTTCACTTCAGCTGATATGACAGCTGGTATTTTAGCACACCGTAATCTTTAGTAAACTCATTATTTTCAGTCATTTCTGGGGGGTTACTATATGTCAACCAAGATTACAGACCTACTAGGACTGACATTTTAACGATTTGTTCTATTTTGAACGATGTTCCTTGTCAGCTGATACAGAAAACTAGCTAAGTTAGGTAACGTTAGCATCAGAAGAGGCTGCAACATGTCTCTGTCGCGTAGTCGCGATAAAGTTCACTCCCGTGCTTCATGACTGCCAACTTTATGTCAAGTACACCTAATCGGTATTTTATTGTCAAATAAACCTTTCATTCCTTTGTAATATGTATAGCACAATTTACAGTTGTTTGTAGCCAAGTCCTTAGATAGAAACATCTGACATGAATGACAAAGTTAATGTTACGTTACCGACGTGAAGACTGTGTTGATCACCGATGGTGTAACGTAAGGATTTTATTCATTGACTGCTGTATTCATGAATACATGACTGAAGATTTGTTATAAATGTGTCTTAGTATTGTTTAGCTTTTAGGCTGTAAGGTTGGCTGCTACGATTATGATGTTTTTGGGTGGCTAACTATGATGGGAGCTCATACACCCAAGCCTACTCATCGACACATTATTTTCTAAGGGGGTGTTTTGTCTTTACGCAACTGCAGTAGCCTATGCACGGTGTGTATGTGTATGCATACGCTGTTTAGATGTTTTCTGTCATACCTCCTGACTCATGTTCATGAATCAATGTTTGCTTGTAAGCTGGTATGCTATGTATGGTTTAGCCAAGGCAATAACACCTAGTGAGCTCTGAGACTAATGTTACCTCTCCAAGCAATATTGGAGTCCTCCAGTGACAATAATACTTTTAGTGAAAAGAGTCAAGGTTTGTGGTGATTAAGATTATGTGGAAGTAATGTAAAATAAAACTAAACAACCTATTTACTATCAGACCTGTGATTTTTTGTTATTTTAGATGGAGGGAGAGAAGTATGTGCAACTGAGGTGAAAGCAGCCGACTGCTGATGGCAAACATGACCCCAAGGACCACAGTGGCATGGACATGGGACATGGATGGGTAGTTTCTGAATGAAGAGGAAGACAATGATGTGGTAGAGGAGGAGAGTAATCTCCCATCATCCTCAGCTGGGTAAGCATGTTTGTTTGTGTGTGTGTGTGTGTGTGTGTGTGTGTGTGTGTGTGTTCGCCCAACTGGGCGTATGCACATTTCTGGTTGTGATAAGAGTGTTGCTTATAACAATAATGACAGGGATTATAGTGATAATAGTTTGGTTAGATTTGTAATTCAATTTCTAATTTTCTTATCTGACAATTTCTTTATTTTGAGCTTGGTCAAGTCCCATGTTAGGTAGAAAGCATACATTTTTGCCTATCCTTCTAACACAGACAGGGACACCAACTCCAGTAGCATTTACACCTCATCGTCTGCTAGGCTTAGATGGACACACACACACACACACGGATCTGGTGTGAATGCGGCGTTAGTGTATCACCTTATGTGTAGGGCAAATGATACCGATAATTATATATTGTATCAAATGATATGCTGTATGGTTGTTAAATGTATTGAATTTCTTCCAATGTTTTAATTGTTTATATGTGTGAATGTTAATATGAATTGATTCTTTGTTCATCATGTTAAAGTATTTTGTTGATCTTTGTTATACTGTTGTCTTGTCATTCTTGTAGTTCTAATAGTTACTGCTTGTTTGTAAACATATGTTTTGTTATTTACCTGAAGTTGTTGTTTCTGATTATTTAATGAAATTGTTAAAGACTTATCTAAATAAAATGATTTATTTCTTCTTTCGTAAACCTAACACATGTGCCAGCGTCTCTTATTCTTGTTTTCATAGTAGAATGAAGCACACGGAGAAGCAGTTACCATCTGGCTAGTCTTTATTTCAGCTTTTATCTTTCCTCCCCACAATTGATTTAGCCTCTTCAGAGTACAGTAAGATATCCTATATTTAGCTATGCATCTCGTTTTGATGGTAAAACATCTTATATTTGTTACATGACCATTATATCTGTGTATTTTTGGTCAGATGTCAAACCAGGAAAGGAAAACATCCTACTCTTTAAAAATTCTACATGTTACTGCGACTTGCAGTTATGAGTAAATTAATCATAACTTCTGAACCAAAGGTGATAAATTGATTCTGTTTTTTTCACTGAGGAGATCACAACATTGTCTATCTTTCACACACTATATCTACAATAGACATTAGGTGAAAAGCAAGATTCATCTTTACAAATATATATTTGCGTGTTTTTTTATGTTGAATTTTGAAGGTATTGTTTAAAAACAATGTGTGTTACACTCAAACTTATTAACTATGATATGTACCATTTTAAAGGGCTAGTTCTCCTGATTACAATGGTGGGTATATCTTATCTCTGCCATGTAGCATGGCCACACAATAAGCCTTTTTGTCTCACAAGGGCATCACGTATGAAAAATCGGAATGTTTCGTGCCGTCTGCAAAGGTCTAATACATTTATCATAACTTTTGAACAAAAGGTGATAAATTGATTCTGTTTTCATCACTGAGTAGAGGACAAAATTGTGAATCTCCCATACACTCTAAGGTTTTCTCTGTCTACAACAGAAATTGGGGGAAAAATGAGATTTATCTTGACAAACTGATAGTTTTGTGTTTTTTGGGGTTGAATTTTAAAGATATTTTTTTAAAAATATGTGTGTTCTCCTCAAAATTATTAATTATAATTTTATATTTTATACCATTTGAAAGGGCTATATCTCCTGATTATAATGGTGGGTAAATGATATCTCTGTCATGTAGCATAATCACACAATAAGCCTTTTTCTGCCATAAGGCAATCGAGTATGAAAAAATGGAATGTTCGGCGCGGTCTGCAAAGGGTTAAACTATCCACCTATTTAACTGTCCAGTCATTCCAACTATATTAAACCTCATTATGTTGGTTGCCAATTAGCACATCATCTGTTTTAAAAATATATTTCACACCATATGTTTTGCATTTTCATGCACTGGTAATTCCCTGGAATTGCGTTTTCTAGTTTTACCATTTAAACTATCCACCTATATTAAACCTCATCTACCTAGCAAATAATTTAACCATTTAATATCCACCTATTTAACTGTTCAGTCATTCCAACTCTATTAAACCTCATCTACCTAGTAAATAATTTAACCATTTAAACTATCCACCTCTTTAACTGTTCAGTCATTCCAACTATATTAAACCTCATCTACCTAGCAACCAATATAGCAACCACCTCAAGTACCCTAGCAACAGCCTAGCAACCATGTCATATACCCCAGCAACAGCCTAGCAACCACTTCCACAGTTACAACCTAGCAACCAGCATAGCAATCAATGAGTTTAACCTAGCAACCAGCATAGCAACCACCACAACTAACCTAGCAACAGCCTAGCAACCACCTCAAGTACCCTAGCAACAGCCTAACAACCATGACAAATACCCTAGCAACAGCCTAGCAACCATGTCAAATACCCTAGCAACAGCCTAGCAACCACTTCCACAGTTACAACCTAGCAACCAATGAGTTAAACCAAGCAACCAGCATAGCAACCACCACAACTGAGCTAGGAACAGCCTAGCAACCACCTCAAGTACCCTAGCAACAGCCTACCAAACATGTCAAATACCCTAGCAACAGCCTAGCAACCATGTCAAATACCCAAGCAACAGCCTAGCAACCACCACAATGTCAACCTAGCAACCACCATAGCAACCAACAGGATTACCCAAGCAACCAGCATAGCATCCATTTAATTTGGCATAACAACCAACATATGCACCCTAGCAACACTATTGCAACAATATCTGCATTATTTGTTTTTTTCTCTGTATGATATTTTACATATTTTTTGCATTTTCATGCACTGTATTTCCTTCAGGAAATGCTTTTCTAGTTATGGATGTTATCTTGCATTAAGCGTTTCTGCTTCAATGAGGCCTATATTAAAAGGAAAAAGCTTAACGTGATTCAATGTACCTAAACAACGCTCAGTGATCACCACATTTCTCTCATATATTGTTCATCATAACCACTTAAAACTATAAAAATATCGAACCCAAAGTCCAATTATTATGGACGTTATCTGACATTAAGCGTTTCTACTTCATTGAGGCCTATATTAAAAGGAAAAAGCTTAACGTGGTTCAATGTACCTAAACAACGCTCAGTGATCAGTCGCCAAATTTATCTCATATATTGCACCTCATAAGCACATAAAACTGTCAAAAAATCGAACCCAAAGTCCAATTTTTATGGACGTTATCTGACATTAAGCGTTTCTGCTTCATTGAGGTCTATTGAAAGGAAAAAGCTTAACATGGTTTAATGTACCTAAACAACGATCAGTGATCACCAAATTTCTATATTGCTCATCATAAGCACTTAACACCATTACATTCCAAATGCACATTCTTAATAGGCATTCTCTGTTACCATTTTAAATCCGCATTCTATGCAAACATTCTAAATGGCTAAACGCCATTTCAAGTAACCATTCTCCATTAAATTCTAAATACACATTCTAAGTCAACATTCTTCATATTCTCTGACTAACTATTTAGCCACAGTGAAGAAGAGTGGCGTTTTGGACGTTAGCTACACAGGAATGCTATTAGATCCAGAGTTTTTATTCCTTTTAGACCTTTAGAATATGAAGAATGTTGATGATGATATATATTAGGGGTGTAACGGTACACAGAATGGTTCGGTTAATAAAACTGAAAATAGGCCTACAGCATCTCTTATTTCTGAAAGTGCAAATTACATAGAATAATGATTTTTTTAGAATCCACTTAAGCAAGACCTTCAACATCCGTGTTTAGTTGTATATGGAAGGGTCTACAATTTGCCTCAATATTTTTCAGTGTGTGTACAGTAATAATCTACTGTGAAAATATACAGTAATAATAACTGTGAAAATATCACACTATTTTGCCTTCTTTTAAAAACGAAATTGCTCCTTTCTTTTTATAAACAGGCTACAACTAGAAGTCACGTGACTTTACCCTTCGACGTTAAAGGGACACCAGGCAACGTTTTCGTGTTAATTAATCATCTTCGTAAGTCGGTATATGGTTAAATGACTCATTACGGGGCAAATGAAGGCTCTCTCGCCCGCCCCTATTGCCTGTAGGAAGAATATCCCACTTGCAAGTTCTGTGTATCCTACCCGCCGACCGAAGCAGGATCAGTTTACAGCACAGAGGCAGGCTAACGAAACGCTAGAGATTGTTGCAAACATGTGTATAATGGCAGAGCCAGCGAAGAAGCAGCGAAAACCCTTGACGTAGACGCAAAGAAAAGGAAAAGAGCTTCAGACCGAGCGAGGGGGAGTTTCGTAGAGAAAAAGCATCAGGCTTGCCTGGTGTCCCTTTAACTCACCGTGGCATGGTTTGTTTATTAGCCTGGTTAGCGTTGACACTTTATTTTACTGTCTATGCACTTAACACTGCCAGCTCCTCATGTGAGAAGTTACCCTATCATAAAGGTAATTACCACGCAATTTACATAGCTTTCTGTCATTATGAAATCATTTTAAGCCATAGGTTTTGGCCCTATTTGTATGTGTATTAGGGCTGGGATAAACGATTATTTTTTAAACAATTAATCTAGCGATTATTTTTTCGATGCATCGATTAATCCAACGATTCATTTTTTCAGTCCGATTCGATTAACGGTTCGTACTACTTCTCCTTGGGACAAGCACTTTTGAGTCTTGCCCAGTTTATTTTGTGCTGTTTCAGTTGTCCTACTACAAACTGCACAGGGACCCGCCTCAGGAAAATAATTTTGGAGTCCCCAGTTCTACAACCCCAATTCCAAAAAAGTTGGGATGCTGTGTGAAATGTAAATAAAATCAGAATCTGTTAAAATCTCATTTGAAATAATTGCGTTGACTTTATGCCCACACTCCTATGGCCTATGATTAATGGGGATTAAAAGGCAATATATCAATTCAAATGAACTGAATTGAATTGAAAAAGTAACTTTTGTGTAACTTGGTTATGTGTTGATTGGATATAAACATAACCATTGGCCAGTGGCACTCCAAATCCCCCAAAAGCTTTACCTATGCCAGAAAACTCCCAAGAAGTACCTTTGCTCACAATGATGTTGGAGCGATCACCATTGGTCTTGTGGGCACCATGCTTAGTATGCTCCTCATCCTCTTCCATCTGCTCGAATGCCAGCTGCTTCCAGATGCGTAGAGACAGTTTGCCTACCCAAAACCCTTTACCACTGGGAAACAATAGAAGGATTGTATTACATTATTTTATTCAGCAAGTTACATATCACAACCCTCCAAAAGTTTGGAACCTGTCTTGGAAAACATAATTTCAACATAATATCAGCATGTTATGTAGGTTATTATCAGTGATTCCTCTCAATTTCCTTTAGCAGTGGGGGCATTGTGGAAACACAAAAACAGCCTTTGTTTGGTGAACAGAGTTGTAAATATCTGTCTCTATTGGCAATTTTGGCAATTCTCAGTCCTCTGCTTTTCAACATGCTCCCACTTCATTATTCAGCATTACACTATTTCCTATCATTCATATGCCATTGACACGCAATTATATATATATATATATATATATATATATATATATATATATATATATATATATATATATATATATATATATATATATATATATATATATATATACACACACACACACACACAGTTAAGAACAAAATTATTCATACCCCTGGCAAATATTGATGTAATATTGATTTTCTCTTGACCAATATGTTTGTTCTGACTTAGGTTATAAGACAATGTGGTAGAAACATGGAATCAAAAAAAATTCTCGTTTTTATCTTTTTTTTTACATTTTTATGAAAAATGGCATGTCCAAAATTATTTATACCTTTTTAAAATAATCAATGGAAACATCTTTATTTACCATCACAAAATGGTTCTTATAATACCTACCAAGCCTCTCCATGTCTCCACAATGATTTCAGACCCCACCTTTTTAGCAGCAATCTGGGTTTTGAGGCAGGAACGATTATTTGCCATCACTTTGGCCTTGTGCTAACTTTTTTGACTGATTGAGGTCTGGACTCTGGCTGGGCCACTCTAAAATGTTGACATTGTTCTCTGTTAACTATTTCTTGCCTTGTTTGGCTGTATGTTTTGTATCATTGTATGGTTTAATGGTCCAATGATGCCTATTGGGACAGGTCTCTCGGAACACTGCCTGATCTTTTCCTCCAGAATCTCAGTGTAGCCTCTTGCTTTAGTTTTACCGTTTACTTTGAGAAGGTCACCAGAAGGTTTGAGAAGGTTGGCTGATCACTGTTATGCAGACGACACTCAACTTTACCTGTCTTTCCCACCTGATGACTCTAGCGTTTCCCACCGGATTTCTGCATGCCTTAAGGATATTTCAGCCTGGATGAAATATCGGCACCTTCAACTTAATCTCTCAAAAACTGAGTTTTTGGTGTTTCCAGCTAAAACAGTTATTCCCCAACAGATTAACATCCAGCTTGACTCAACTTCACTGACCCCAACTAGATCGGCACGTAACTTGGGCGTTGTAATTGATGACCGACTTAACTTCTCTGAGCATGTAGCTTCTATTGCAAAATCATGCCGGTTTATGCTTTACAACATTAGGATGATCAGACCTTATCTGACACAAGATTCCACACAACTTCTTGTTCAGACCATGGTCATCTCTAAGATGGACTATTGTAATTCACTATTAGCTGGCTTACCCGCTTGTGTAATAAGATCATTACAGCTGATTCAGAATGCTGGAGCACGCCTGGTCTTCAATCAGCCAAAGAGGACACATGTAACTCCTATCCTAGTTAATCTCCATTGGCTCCCTATAGTAGCCAGAATTAAATTTAAATCTATAGGACACTGACTGGATCTGCTCCTAGTCATTTCTTTTTTAAATTTTTTATTTTTGGCCTTTTTATGCCTTTAAGGATAGTGACAGTGGAGAGTGACAGGAAGCGAATGGGAGAGAGAGCAGGGGTGGGATCCGGAAAGGACCACGGGGCGGGAATCGAACCCGGGTCGCCGGCGTACGGTGCAGGTGCCCCAGCCAGTTGCGCCACAGCTGGGGCCTGCTCCTAGTTATTTTAACTCAATAATCAAGCCTTACATCCCCAACTGCCCACTGCGGTCTTCTGATGAGCGTCTGTTATGTCGACCAGTCATAAAAACTAGGTCTAATTCAAGACTCTATTCCTCAGTGGTTCCATGTTGGTGGAATGAGTTGCCCAGTGCTCTCCGTTCCTGTGGTAGTTTTGGGTTGTTTAAGAGGGGTCTAAAGACATTCCTGTTCAACATGTACTTAGTTGTTTAAGCGCTTCTTATGTGTTATGGTTTGTATAATATTGTTTTATTTTCACTAGGCTGTTGATTAATTTGACATTATTGTTTATTATTGATATTGTCCTTAATGTAGTCTTACCATGTCATTATTTATATATTACTGATTGAATGGACATTTATTATTGCTTTCCCCCTCATTTTCATTGCTTATTTTATTAGGCTATTGATTGAATGGATATTGCTGTTTATTAGTACTATTTTCCTTATTATAGTTTGACCAACATTCTAATCTGTTCCCTGTTCAATTTTAAATATTATATTATTTTGTATTTGTGTGTCGCTTTGGACAAAGGCGTCTGCCAAATCCATAACCATAACCATATGCGGAATGACATGCAGCCCCTTAACTTTGTAAGCCAGGGCTCTACACTAACATTTTTTTCCAGGAGCACTTGTGCCCCCAAGTTAAAAAATGTAGGAGCACAGACAAAAATTTGGGAGCACAGTCAGTTCTGTACTTAACTTAGACATAATCTAACATTACACTGCAGCTAACAGTTAAACATGCCAGTGCACCAATTGCGAATATTAAGAATGACTGACAACATTTAGGCTAAACAGGATTTTAAAGATCAGTGCCTACTTTATTTTCAGTCTGTTTTATTTTCCTACATTTTGTTAATGTAAAATAATATAATACATTGCCATATTTGCATTTAGCCTGTATATCAAGTATCCTGCCAAATGTAGGCTAATTTATTTATTTGTGAATCCACCTGTAGCTAATCCAAATATGCCCATGTGACCTATCTGACTGCATACTGCCTAATACTACTACTAAAACAGTCAATTTTCTCTTCCACAAAACATAGTCTAATCAAGGATATATATATATTTTTATACTTTTATTTTTTTATTTGAAATATCTGCATTGATGGGGGCAGTAGCCAAACGTTAGGCCTACACTCGTTTTGCACTTAAGCTTGTATTCGGTGTAAACAAACAAGCATGCGTGGAAGCCTGGAGTTGTCAGTAGCGTTCTACCTTTGAATAAAATGGGAGTATTACGGGAAGCTACTTTTATGCCTGTTCGCTACAGCTATATTTACCATATTGCAGCCAATACGTCAACTGGGCTAAAAAGCATGTTAGGTTACCTTTCCTTCTCTCACTGCATTCTCAGAATCTTATCCTGTTCCTCCTATATCCGATTAATTCGGTGGATAGAAGGCGGAAGAACTAATTTCTTCAATCTTTTCATCTTGGCTGGCTAGTCTAACTTTCCGCTTTCTCTGCGCGCTCATGGATTTCATAGAAGCGACTACTACTATCGAGTCCCAACGCGAAACTGCTAACGTTGATGGGAGGTGTAGTTTTATGCTGCATTCGCGACGTGATTCTATGGTTTGCACCAGTACTGTTTCTCGATGTTGCGGTGTATTTTGTAGACAAACATTGACATGGTTAGAAGTCATTCGCACCAGTGCGCCTAAATATTTTTTTGCACTCGCACGTCATCATTTTTACTCGCATATGCGAGTGAAATGGGCGCACTGTAGAGCCCTGTAAGCAGTGAGGGCTTAGAGCTTATGCAATTAATTATACAAAAGAGTTGTTCTGTCCGTTATTAGAAGGCACACAGTGAGTTAGACCTGCCTTGGCCGGTGTGTCTTTTACGCATTCTGAAGGTGCCTGTTTTATCCACTGGTTTTATCGTGTTGCAGTCTATTAGGCAACATTCCGCACAAGATGGGCTTAGATTTGAAAATACATTACATCTACATTTCAGGAAAGGTCATCAATGGTAACAGATAAGGTGATGGTGATCATCATATTTCTTTATTATTGTTAGCACTACCTCAAAGTAAAGCGGCGTCTCTTCGGAGCTGTCATTTTCTTAAATGAGCTGCGGCAATGTTTCAAATGAGCTTCTAATGCTAGACAAACACCTTTATTTTCAACGCGATCACCTTGTACCCAAACCATTTTGAAACTAAGGAGCCATTTGTCCTCCGTAGGGCTGGGATAAACTATTATTTTTTAAACGATTAATCTAGCGATTATTTTTCCGATGCATTGATTAATCTAACGATTCATTTTTTCAGTCCGATTCGATTTGATTATCTCCCCATTAATTAACTAATAGCAATTTATACATGTTGTTTTACATATCTGAATGAAATACATGAATTCCTTAACATTGCAATGTATGTTTATTGCTCTTAAAATTCAAAAATAAAAGACTATACAAGTGCAAAGTAATGCATTCTTAGTCAGAGGTAGCATTCAATAAAGTTCAGTAGTTATAGGTCTAATTGAGTGCCTGTCACTTTAAGACGTTCGTGGGGGAACCCTTGCAATTGTAACACTAACGCAATTAAAAGGCTGCTGATGTGTGGATGCAATTCATAACGTAGTTAGTTCAAATAACATTTTGTACTTCTCATTGGGACAAGCACTTTCGAGTATTGGAAAACACTTTTTCCATTTACATCAGGATTTTGCAAACATTCAGTGTCAGAGTCAATAAAATGCCCTGCGTCCTGATTGGTTCAACCATACAATCTCGTGCTGAAATCACTCTAAATGGAAGAGGTCCCAGATGGATGTGAGTGAAGCTAGGCGGAGCTAAGCGGAACGAAATTCATCTGGCGAGAGTCAGGTTAAATAAAATGAGCCCTGCATGAGTAACGAAATTGACAAGCAGCTGTCAGTAAGCATGCTAAACTCGACATCCAAACAGTATTCTAACGTTAGCTTTGAGATACTGCTTGATTGCATAACTTAACTAAGTTTAGTCTCCTCAATGTACTATGTTGTGATAAGACCTTAGCAGAGTTAACTTGACTGCAGCAGTTTTGAACAAATTTGCACAGCATGGTCATGATGCTAAGCGGATTTAATAGCAATTTAGCCAGCCGTGTTCTATGCAATGCTTCTATGTGGCAACAACAATCCTTCAACAATCGTGAATATTTTGTGTTAAATGCACATGCAGAGGAGGGGCAGTGGGCTCGTTACAAGAGAGCGCGGGCGGGGCAGGGAAAGGCTGCGTGCGTAAAAAGTGCAGCTCAATGAAAGGATTTTATCTTATCTTTAATTTAAATAGTACACATGTGTTACGGCCGATTTTGATTTTGTGGCGCCCCACCACAGATTAGTCAACGTATGGGAAACACTGAAGGTGTAAAATTCTAAATATTTGGCAGCATGCGTTTTGGGTCTGACAAATCAACGCGCATATTTTGCGTCGACGTATTTTTTTCGTCGACGTCGACGCATTGTCCCAGCCCTAGTCCTCCGATTACATACAAGCTCCTTGGCGCCGCGTTTGCAGGACTCAGGATGTTTCACGCTGTAGGGGATTTTAAAAAAGCAACGTGAGTGGAAGGGCGGCGCCGGGGCAGTGTGTGTGTGAGCGGGAGGCAGAGCGGCAGAGAGATGCGACAGAGTTGCGAAATTGCAGGTGCGGCTCGAAATGGCTGTTATTTCAAACAGGGTAGCATATTTTAAACTAATCGGTTAACCGGTTTCAACCGGCTAATTAGGCTCGGTGGTCGGTCAAGAACATTTTTTGTTTTCGCCATCCCTAGTGTGTGAGTATGCCTGTGTGTGTGCATGTGTACTGTGTATGTGTGTGGCTGTGTATGTATGTGTGTGTGTGTTTCTGTGTCTGTGTGCATGCATCTTATGTGTGTGTGTGTGTGTGTGTGTGTGTGTGCATGTGTGCTGTGCGTGTGTGTGCCTGTGTCTTTATGTGTGTGTGTGTTGTTGGTTGGGTGTATTTGTGCATGCCTGTACGTGTGTGTGCATTTGTACTGTGTGTGTGTGTGTGTGTGTGTGTGTGTGTGTGTGTGTGTGTGTGTGTGTGTGTGTGTGTGTGTGTGTGTGTGTGTGTGTGCATGCGTGTGTGTTCATGTGTAGCTGATATTGCCCCCTATAAAAGGAATTCCACGAAACTTGGCATGCATTCAATTTCATTTCATGCAGTTTTGAACCTGTCAGCCAAAGATACCTGCATTTACAATGCATCATTTTTGCCTTTTCATTTTTAACTTGGTGGCGCTACACCTCAAATGAGTGGATACGGGATGTGTTGACATGGCCCCAGGAGACCAACATACCAAAATAATTTGGTCATCCTAGATATTCACAGAAACTGTGTCCGGCCATCTACAAGCCGATTGGTGTAGTCACTAAATGTACACATATATTAATTTATTGTATAGACCCCATGAACGGAATTCCACAAACATAGCATGCATTCAGAGGGTGTCATAATGATCCTGCACTTCAAATTTCGTGCAAATTTTAACCTGTCAGCTAAAGATAGGCCCTACGGTTCTCGAGATATTCACAAAAAACTGTCCGGCTTACCCTCCTTTCAGGGGGCCCGGTGCGGCGGGTGGGCAACGGATCTAAACTAAATGCAATGGTTCCGTGTCACCCTTGTGGGGCAACATACCCACCAAGTTTCGTGCAGCCCGGTCTTTCAGTGTCCCGGGAATCGAGACAAATTTACTGAAGAAAAAAAAAAAATCCGGAAGACAAAAAAACTGACTAAACCTTTATGCCACGCTAGCAGCGGTCATAATAAATATTCATACCATAACATTCATAGCAGTCATCTCATTTTCAATGATGCTTCACTTGATACCTTGGTGGTGGTGCTTTGATGAGGTTGGACATCTCCTTGTAGTCCTCTGTTAGCTGATTCTTCAACCGCAGAACTTGGCAGCGCTGCATGACACACTCTCTACACAGGGATGAACCTGCCAAAAAAGGTCAAAGGTCATTGAGAAGTCTTGGTCAATGAGCAATGTCACATGGCCTTACTAAACCAGTATGTTTGCACAAAAACAAACAAATATCATAAATACATAAACATTTGAAACCAAATTTCCCAATGATTAGTGTGGTAGCGCTTTACAGTTTGGTAATAAAAGTTTGGTACAAATCATAGTTACAACAAAACATAACTTACACAAACCCACAAATTACAACATAAAATACTAGCTTACTTTTACTTGAAGAAAAAAAAAAGATTATCTAGAGGGCAGTTAACATAAATGCATTTTAAGCAGGGCTGTACGTTAACTTTTTTTGCAAGTAGCACTGGTGCTACAGAGGTTAAAAGTTTTGTAGCACCAGCCACAAATTCTGTAGCATCGATATAAAACCTCTAAAATCTCTAAAAACAATCAGTTCATCACAGTTCATCAATTGTGTTTGGGATCTAGGCCTACTGCAACTGGATTGATAAAAGGTCATGTAGTTGTAAACATCTCACCTGGCTACATTGTGTTTGAGATGAACAAAAGCTATCAGCATGATATGTTATTTGGTTGTTGTGTTTTTGTAAAAACAAAAAAACAATCCATGACAGTTCCATGCAGTTAGACTTTTCAATGGGTATCAGGAAGACAGGTCATGACATTGATTTTTTGTTAATTTTTCTTATTCATGGATTGGAAGTCAGTTCATTTATTTTTGAATAAGTACAAGATATGCTGAAGATTTTATTCCACTAAGATTTAATTCACGTTTAGTTCATATTTCTAAGTTTTTAGATTAGTGTAACCCTACATTCAACCTTATTGTCATTGCACGAGTGAAATACCCTAATTACATCTAACCAGTGGTGCAAATGAGTAGGCTAACTAACATGTCAAATGCATCCCTAGACTGTTCCATACACATAGGCTACAATAGGTAGCCTACTAAAGATAACTGAAGGTCTGTGGCTAACGCAGTCGTAGGCTAATTAAAGTGTCGTGAAGGTTTTTTCGGAACCGATCTTGTAAAGGTTATTAAGCACTAAGCGAGACTGTTGCGCATGAATTGGGCTCATATTTGACAGATAGAAGCGAACGTCCCGGTGGACTTTTTTCTTCTAAGTTTTAGATCTGAATGGTGTTGTTTGGATAAGTTGTTCCGTTTTAAACTGAACTAAAAATGCAAAGCAACAAGGCGATTGCCACAAACTTCTACCTCTGCTTGCCTAATCTAATCACCTCAGCCCGGCCCGGTCGGAAGATACTTTCGCTTTAGGCTAAACATAGCCATCACTTGTTTGATTCGCGAGGATAATTAAGGTGTTGTTTGATTTGGAGTTGGATTGTTTGGATACTATGCCTACAAACAAGTAGACATAGTTTTTAATCGCGTAGACTGCAAATAAGTTGAAATCAAAGTAGCCTACATCGATTCCCCTCTCACAAAAGTAGTCTATACATACGCACCTCAAACAAACAAACAAGCGTTTCACCGGGAGCCTACACTGGGCGCGTAACGAAGAGCTCCGTTCGCGACGCGCAAAAACAGAAGACGGGTCTATTTTTTTTTTAACGTAGCCTACGCGCCCCTATGACATCTGGTGTAGCCAGTTGCACTGATCACAGTAGAAGGTAATTGCTGTAGCCTCCCTGTCAGTCTCACACGCATGCATTGTATTGCCATAAGCAAAACTGTATAGGCCTACTGTAGCACCAGTGCTACGTTGGTAAATCATCCATCGCACAAACAAATTTTTTTGTAGCATGTGCGACATATATGTCGCACTGTACAGCCCTGATTTTAAGTTAATTGAAACAGTTTATGGACATTCCTTAGTATTCTATTTGGGTCATTACATGTCTAATCGGACAAAATCCAGGAAAATAGTTGCTGCACTGTCTCAGATTTTTCTCAAAATGTATTTAACTAATATTTAGGTACCAAAACGAAGACCTGTAAAATATATTTTTTAAATTCCAATGTTTCCTTATATTTCTTCACCCGTCATTTTGTATTGTGTTTATACTCTCAGAAATGCCTTAGCTTGGAGGCCATATTTGGGCACACTGCAAAAACTGCTTATCTAATAAAAATCTAACCAAGTGTTATTAATGTAATATCAAGATTGGTTTTGATTGTTTTCAGTATAAAGAGACTAACCTAGCGCTTTCTCATATTATTATTTGACTTAAATTAAGAAAATTTGACTTATTTCAAGACGTTTTAACCTGAAAACAAGCAAATTTGGCTGCCAGTGCATCCAACAATTATCTCAACATAGCGTTATTGTCATTCGACAACAAGTGAAAACAATTTCATAACTAATAATTGTACAACACAAATTCTGAAAAAGTTGGGACGCTTTGAAAAAAGGGAATAAAAAAAGGATTACAAATCATGTCAACCCTATATTTAAATGAGAAAATAGTTCAAAGACAATATTAAAAAGGCCCCAACTGTAGCCATTATTAAATCTAGACTTAACCCTTAGAACCCGATTGACACAAAGTGCGTCAAAAAACACACCCTTTCTTCTCTTACATTGCTCCGCAACTGTTCATCGGAGCGAGATGAAACCTTTATTGCGTGACAGAGCAGAAGTGGGGCTTTCCAAAAAGAGGCACTTGTCTGTACGTTAAAGTATGAAAATTTAAACAAATCATGAAATTAAATCAAATTGCATCATATTTACAGTCTATACTTCTCTGCGTTCACCTGCGCACCCATTACTCTCGTTTAAATTACTCGCGAACCCGTGCACGCATAGATATGGCAAGCATATCAGATGAAAGAGGAGACACAGGGCTATCATTTGGTACCATCCTTACAGTACATCCTTCTGGGTTATAAAACAGACGAAGTGACAGCAAAATAATAACTTCATATAGCTCGACTTACCTCACGTTTTTGTCTGTTTTTGTGGCAAAGCATGTTTATAATCCAACGCTATTGTGTGTTTCTCTATGGCAAAGAATGTTCATAATCCAGTTTTGAGATCCTAGCAAATTCCTGCATGGCATCCAATTCAAGGCTCACATTGCATCCCAATTTGTTCGACAAAAACACCTTTATTGCCTTTACTTTGTTCATGGCAATGTAGTAAAAAGTTGCAGAGAATCATGAGTGCAGACACCATAGGCACACACAGGCTAACACTTAAACGGGTCAAGTCAGATCAGATCAGTTCGTGTCACAGATATGGAGCGCAGAAAGGTCATTTTTAATCACTAAATAAAAAAAAATGCCATTTATTTCTGTAAGGCGCACAACACATGTCTGTAAATTGCTCAGCCCCAGAGAATCCCTCCACCATGGCAATGATGTTGCCAGATTCAGGACAGTCTGCCCTACACACACATGCATGTAGAGCTATGAGCTTGCTGTGATGAGATACATGTCAAAATATAAGAATTTTTATAATAAGCTTTTTATATTTTCATTCTTTCAATCAATGCTAGAATTAATACATGAAATTATGGCAGATCTGCTGAAAAAACAATATATAATATGTATGTGTGGCACTTACAATGACCAGAATAAATCCGTATGAATAAAGGTAGTGAAAATGCCCTATAAACATCTTAGGGTTCTAAGGGTTAAGACCAAACTGTTCCCAGATGCTTTTTGCTAACTGCACTAGTGTTGTCACGATACCAAAACCAAAGTTTTGATACCGATACCAAGTCCATTGTGATTTCGATACTTCTTCAATACTTTTTCAAAAATGTATTTGATTTGGGGGCCCCACCACCTTGACATCATCATCAGTAATATTGAATATACTGTATTGTGATTATTCACACCAGTGGCCATCCCAGATTCTGCTTGATTCTCTCCACAAAAACACACATGGAAAATGATGGCTTATGTCATATTTCATATATTCTGCATAATTACTAGTAAATATATTTAGCAATTTGAAAACTATTCTAAAACTATAACTATTTTTAAACTATTACACTTAGGCATATCTTTAATGTGGTGTTCTAGGTCTAATTGAGTGCACATTGGTGATGTGTAGGTGTAATTGAGTGCCTGTCACTTTAAGAGATACATGAGAGTAATTGGCCTTGTCTCACGGTTTTAGTCTAGTGAATAAAAGTTGCACATAGCGCATAAGGATATGTGGATGCAATTAATTATGTTTTGTATGTCATTAGATAAAATAAATGTTCAAAAAATGTACAAGTCGAAGAAAATCTTTCTGGGAGCATCACTTGAACTAGCAGCCATGTCTCGCTGTTTATAGCACGACAGCTGCGCTTACGTACGTGTGAGGAGAAAAGACGCACAGTGACAGGTTAGGGGAGGAGGCGCTAGAAGCATGCCTTGTGCACACACATGTTACTTCAAAAGAACACGGTCATTCTCAAAAGTATCGATACTAATAAAATTAGGCATCGTGACATTTTTAATTTCAGGGTATTGCGATACTTTTGTAGTATCGGTGCACCGTGCAACACTAAACTGCACTGAGTTATAATTTCTGAATCTGTCTTGACAATTATTCTACCTTGTGTCTTTTATTTTGTCTTTTTAATAATAATAATAATAATAATAATAATAAGCTTTATTTGTATAGCACCTTTCATACACAGAATGCAGCTCAAAGTGCTTTACATTTGAAGCACGTAATACAATAATAGTCAGTCAGTCATTATCAATCACTTTTCTTCATTGCTGGGGCCGTTTATGATCCACTCAGCAACATATCAAAAATATAGAAAATAACATGTCATAAGACTGGCAGCCTTAACCCTTTACCCCCCATAAGCACGCCATATGGCAACTGTGGCAAGGAAAAACTCCCATATTCCAGGAAGAAACCTTGAGCAGAACCTGACTTAATAGGGGGAGCCCATCTGCTTCTGGTTGGCTGCGCCCTCCAATGGCAGCAGATGTAGAATAATCTGAAAAAGTAGTCTACAGGATAAGACGAGTTAACTAAAAGCTTTCCTGTACAGGTATGTTTTCAGATCTTTTTAAAAAATATTTACTGAACTCGCCTGCTTGATGTACAGAGGCAGGGTGTTCCATAGTTTTGGGGCATAATGGATAAAAGCAGCTTCTCCACTTTGCTTGTGGAGCAGTTTGGGTACGATTAAAAGATTAGAATTGGATGATCTAAGTTTCCTTTGTGGTTGATAAGATATTAAACGCTCAGAGATATATGAAGGTGCTATGCCATTCAGAGCTTTGTAAGTAATTATTAACATAACTTTAAAATCAATTCTATAGGAAATAGGGAGCTAGTGCAGTTCAACCAACACAGGGGTGATGTGTTCTCTCTTCTTGGCCTTAGTTAAAAGTCTAGCCGCAGAGTTCTGTATGAGTGCCAATTTCTTTAGATGTTTTTTGGGAAGACCAGTGAAAAGTGCATTGCAGTAGTCTAACCTGCTAGTGATAAAGGCATGAATTAGTTTTTCTGCATCTTGTTGAGTTAAAAAGGGCCGCACTTTGGCAATGTTTCTCAGGTGGAAATAGGCTGTCTGAGTAACTTTACTGATATGGGGCTTAAAACTTAACTCTGCATCTAAGATGACACCGAGGCTTGTTACTTTTGGTTTGACCTGGTCTGCCAAGTTCCCCAGATTACTAAGAACAATGTCTCGCTTTAGCTTTGGTCCAACCAAAAGTACCTCTGTTTTGTCATCATTTAGTTTCAACATTTTTTTGCTCATCCACTGATTAATGGAGGTTAGGCATGCAGTGAAGAAGCAAAGGCCATCTGGGTTAGTTGGCTCCACAGAAATATACAATTGGGTATCATCTGCGTAGCTATGGAAGTTTACATTATGCTGACTTATGACGTTTCCCAACGGAAGTATATATAGGGAAAATAGCAGGGGACCAAGGCAGCTCCCCTGGGCCACACCAAAAGGCAAGTCATGTTTTGCAGACACATGATCTCCTAGACTGATATAAAAATCTCTGCCAGTAATGTAGGTTTGAAACCAGTTTAGAGCATTATCAGAGAGACCCACCCACTTCGCAAGGCGGTGAATAATGATGCTATGATCAATGGTGTCAAATGCCGCACTCAAATCCAGAAGAATAAGGATTGAGACTTTGTTTGAGTCAGTAGCCAGTCTAAGATCATTGACTATTTTTACTAGAGCTGTTTCTGTGCTGTGATTTGATCTAAAACCTGATTAGAATTTTTCAAGGATACTGTTTTCGTTGAGGAAGGTATTTAACTGATTACAAATGACTTTTTCAAGTACTTTGCTCAGGAACGGTAGATTTGATATAGGCCTGTAGTTGCTCAGATTGGTATGGTCGACTAAAAAGATTCGACTTTTTAAGTAAAGGTTTCACAACAGCGGTTTTAAAAGCAGTTGGAAATATACCTGTTTCTAATGAGGTATTTATTACCTTGAGAATAAAGGGAGCTATGCTATCATATACATTTTTGAGGAATCTAGTAGGGATTGGATCCAAAACACATGATGAGGAGCCGGTTTGAGTTATAATTTTACCAAGCTCAGATTGAGTAATAGTGCTAAAGAACCTTAATTTTGAGGAAATGAAATATATGGCGATCGAAAACTCATGAAAACGCACAATCTGGACATTTTATCTGGACATTTTATCATAACTCGGTTGCCGCTTTGGGTCGAATCAGTGACGCATGCACGTCAGGTCAAAACCAGGCCATTTTCGTGGGTCTATCACTAGGTGGCAGTCTCGCCAGGTCTCGCCAGGTCTCGCTGATCACTTCCCGGAAAGTTTACACAAGTAAGTAACAGGCAACACTTGATATTTCATGAAAGACGTTATATCTCCATTCCTAGAAAAAAACAGCGATTTTGATGAAAACTAGCCACTGTTTAGCTTGGGATTTCTCAGGAACAGAGGCGTGTAGAAATACACGGTTTGCACCCACCGAGAGCTTAAAGTCTCACCTTATAATCGAGCCATTGTATGTGTTCATAGCTATAACACAGAATATGCTGCGGCTGTACAACAATCATCAACAATGGTCTAGATTGCTGGCACTCTAGGACAAAGCTTCCGAAAACAGCTTGGCATTCAATGAGTTAAGGGTGCCACTCTGTCAAGCAGAGCGCCTAATTCATGATTGAGAGCCTTTACCATTTGATCAATGGGATGATGTAAAATATCTAAATTTATGGAGTCTATAAGAGCTATGAACTGCTGTTCTGCTCTAATGTCCAAGAGTCGCGATTTGATTGCAATTTCGTGATGAATTTTTGGAGTATGTATTACTATATTAAAAGATACACAATAATGATCAGACATATTTATATCATTTACTGATAAGTCTGTGACTTCTATCCCTCTAGAAATTACTAGATCGAGGGTGTTGCCAAGGTTGTGGGTGGGTTCTGTAACATGCTGCTTTAGCTCTAAACTGTCCAACACAGGAACTTACTGGCTTTAGCATCAGTTGTGTTATTGACATGAATATTAAAGTCGCTATTTACAATTATCCGATCAAAGCTAGTGATGATGAGCGACATAAGTTCAGAAAACTGGTCGAGAAAGCCAGTCCATAGTTTAGGAGGGCGGTACAAGGTTAATAGAAGTACAGCTGGGTCAGCCTTCAGAGTGAGGGCAATATACTCAAAGGAAGCGAATTCGCCAAAGTTGACTCTAGTGCAGCTGTATTTGTTTGAGAGAATGGAGGCAATTCCACCACCTAGTTTGCCTTGTCTAATTGAGTGGAAGAAATTATAATTTGGGGGACACGTTTCAACAAGAACAGCTTCGCTGTCTGAAGTCAGCCAGGTTTCAACAAGAAACAGAAAATCCATTTTTTTTTCACTAATAAAATCATTGATTGCAAACGTTTTGGTAGTAAGTGCACCTATATTTAGTAAGCCCATGTTAGCTGAAAATGCCTCTGGCTTTTGAGGAATATGCTGAGGTATGGAAAGAATATTTGTTAGGTTTCTAGTTTTAAATTTGTCTTTTCTTTTTACTATACGTTTGGTAGAAATCAACGTTGGAATATAAGCATAAGTCATGCTATTGCATGAAGCAGCTTGTTCTATGGTAGTAGTATTGTATGTTACCCTGCAGAAAA
Source organism: Alosa pseudoharengus (assembly GCF_046254945.1). NCBI lineage: Eukaryota > Metazoa > Chordata > Actinopteri > Clupeiformes > Clupeidae > Alosa > Alosa pseudoharengus. The sequence continues at coordinate 500,441 of NW_027468837.1, forward strand.
CAGTCTCAGACCCATCCACATGTATAATGCCATTCGAATCAATACCTAGGGGGCGTAAATCTGTAATATTTTCTACAGAATGTCAATGCTGTAGAAATCATTCTCTATTTTTAAATTATTTTACCTTGTGTGTTTTATGTTTTCTTTTTATTATGATCTTTACCTTTTGAACTTCTTTGACTATATTGCCCTTCTATGCTTTTATTTGTTATTATTATTTGGTTTTGTTTATGTAAAGCACATTGAATGACCTCTGTGTATGAAATGCGCTATATAAATAAACTTGACTTGACTAACATATCAACTGTTGAAGGAGAGAAATTGTATCGTTTTTTGGTAATAATATGTTAATTTTGAGTTTAATGCCAGCAAAAGCAAAAACCACTGTGTTGCTCCACCTCTTCATTTAACAACATTCTGTAAATGTTTAGTTACTGAGGACCAGTTGCTAGAATTTTGAGAATGAAATGTTGTCCCATTCCTGCCTGATATAGGATTTCAGTTGCTTAACAGTAAGGATATTCTTAATCATATTTATTCCATGATGTACCTAATATTACAGGTCTGGACTGCAGCCAGGCCACTTTAGCACCTGCACTTTTCTTCTATGGAACCATACTGTTTAACCCTTTACCCGCCAAAGTCGCAAAATTGCGACAAACAACGTCACTGATTAAAACAGACGATAGATCCATGTACGGTGACAAATGTACTCTCCACCACTAGTTGGCAGACACCCAGAGCTTCGATTCAAGCTCAACCTTTTTTTAGGGCCCGAGCACCGAAGGCCGCAAGGCCCTATTGTTTTTGTAAGGATTATTATTAGGGCCCGAGCACCGAAGGGCGCAAGGCCCTATTGTTTTTGTAAGGATTATTAGGGCCCGAGCACCGAAGGGCGCAAGGCCCTATTGTTTTCGTAAGGATTATTATTATTAGGGCCCGAGCACCGAAGGGCGCAAGGCCCTATTGTTTTTGTAAGGATTATTAGGGCCCGAGCACCGAAGGGCGCAAGGCCCTATTGTTTTTGTAAGGATTATTATTATTATTATTATTAGGGCCCGAGCACCGAAGGGCGCAAGGCCCTATTGTTTTTGTAAGGATTATTATTATTATTCACTATTATTATTGTTATTCCACTTTTTTGCTTTCCTGTTTTTGAGGTGGTTAACATGGTCGAAAACTCTTGAAATTTGGCACACACGTCAGGTGTCATGCATCGCTGTTAGGTACAAGAGCTTGACCCCGGGCGTGGCCCAGGGACTCGCTAGCGCCCCCTTAGGTGACTGATCCCGTGGTTGGCAAATATTTTGAGGTGGTTAACATAATCGAAAAGTCTTGAAATTTGGCACACACATCAGGTGTCACACAAAGCAGCTAGGTAAAAAAGCTTGGCCCCTGGTATGGCCCAGAGACTCGCTAGCGCCCCCTTACGCCCCCTTAGATGACTGATCCCGTGGTGGGCATATACTTTCAGCTACACACACCAAATTTGGTAGGTGTCTGTATCTCTCCAAGATGAACAACTTTCGTATGTACAATGCATTAGCCACGCCCAACAGGAAGTGAGGTATTTGGGATTTTGTGCAGACTAATATGTGATGAAATATGTGATGAATCATGATGTCAAAAGAGGTGCTTCCCATGGGTGAAAACGCATGAAATTTGGCACACACATCAAGTGATACAGTGAACAGACAGGGATAAAAGCTTGGCACCGGGCGTTGCCTACGAACTCCATAGCGCCCCCTTATGTCACTGTGACTTGTGGTTGGCATATAGTTTTAGATACACACACCAAATTTGGTGGGTGTGTGTAACTCCCAAAAACAAACAACTTTTGTATTAACATGCCATTAGCCACGCCCACAGGAAGTGAGGTAATTGAGATTTTGTGCGTTGTGGACATGATCAATTTTAACATACTCCTCCTAGACGGTTGATCCGATTTATGTCAAAGTTGGTATACATGACGCCGAGATGTTCCTGATTATAAATTGTGAAGCCTTTTTTTGATATGTTGTAATTTGACGAAATGGCGAATTTCGTAATTTTAATGCCCTTCCACATAAACAATAAATGTGTCATAATTCACCATGCATGGCTTGAAATGTTTTAAATTTCACAGGTCATTGAATACCATGTTAATGGTGGTATTCACATGCCCATAATGCATGTTTGGCATTGCACCACCAACTGGCAACAGAAAGAATGACAATTATACTGATGTCATATGATCAATTTGAACATACTCCTCCTAGACGGTTTGTCAGATTCATTTGAAATTTGGCAAATATTATGCCAAGATGTCGCTGATGTTATCATTCGATTTTTACATAAAAATTTCAAAAGGCCATGGCTTGAAAGTGGTCAGAGATAAAGTCCTACTGTAAATGTGAAAATCATTGAGTATGAACAAAAGTTTATGAAAGGGGTAAATTTACATCTAATTTGCATATTATGACGTCACTGGATGACAACCACCTCGAATTATGCACATTTCAGTAAATACTGGATGTTGAACATATATTTGAGCAGTTTTGCTTACTTTTTTGTCATTTCACCCACATAACACCTGAACAGGAAAGCAGTCACATGTAAACCAACAATAGTAAACTATTACTATTACCACAAACCTTATTCTACTATACAATAAAGTAGCCTGGTCAAATCAGTTCCTATCGCGGGTGACTTTGTAGTTCTTCAGAGCCCTATTTTTACTACCCCTGCTGTCTTTACTACGTCCATTACGGACACTATCATCACCTTTACCACTGGCACCTTCAGCTACGTTGGGCAGAGGGTCGACATAAGCGTGGTATGCTTAGTGAACACTGTCGGAAAGACGCTAATGACGCACACTCCATTCACAGACGCAGCGTGACTAGACGATCGCTCATATTCTCCAAAAGGCAGATATTCTCCTTCAGAATCAGACTAGGTAAATAACAGACCCAAGACTTCATCACATGTTAACTTTTTCTTCAACATTTGGTGTATTTCTGCTTAAATTTGTGCAAAACTATGGCCTGCATTGCTTCCGTGTTATGGAGAAAATGCACGTCTTCTTATGTGTTTCTCGTGTGTAATCGCGTGTAATACCACGTCCATTACGGACACGATCATCGCTATTACCACTGGCACCTACAGCTATGTTGGGCAGAGGGTCGAAATAAGCATTGTATGCTTAGTGAACACTGTCGGAAAGACGCAAATGACGCACCTCCATTCAAAGACGCTCCGTGACTATCACTGCCAATAGACGATCGATCATATCCTCCAAAATGCAGATTTTATCCTTTAGAATCAGAACAGATGAATAAAAGACCCGAGACTTAATCACACGTGAATTTTTTTTTCAACATTTGGTGTATTTCTGCTTCAATTTGTGCAAAACTATGGCCCGCATCGCTTCCGCGTTATGGAGGAAATGCACGTCTTCTGTGTGTTTCTCGCGTGTTTTTCACATGCTTCCTGAAAACTTTGAAAAAAAAGGTTGAGCTTGAATCGAAGCTCTGGGTGTCTGCCAACTAGTGGTCAAGAGTACAAATGAGATTTTACACTGTACTCGCGTCTATCGTCTGTTTTAATCAGTGACGTTGTTTGTCGCAATTTTGCGACTTTGGCGGGTAAAGGGTTAAGAATTATATATTCATGTTTTCCATAGACAGCCATAGGCCTAGTCACTTACAGTGTCAAAGTCTTTCACTAAAGACATTATAAATATGATTCACATGGGTCTGTATTAGAAGCTGGGAAACGAGATACTATATGAGTACTGATTTCATTGAAATAGACAGGCATATCTTGCACTTATTTCGGTTTTAGCTAGGCTACAGTTAAGTATAAGTATAAGTATAGTATATATACTCTTTTGATCCTGTGAGGGAAATTTGGTCTCTGCATTTATCCCAATCCGTGAATTAGTGAAACACACACAGCACACAGTGTACACACAGTGAGGTGAAGCACACAATAATCCCGGCGCAGTGAGCTGCCTGCATCAACAGCGGCGCTCGGGGAGCAGTGAGGGGTTAGGTGCCTTGCTCAAGGGCACTTCAGTCGTGCCTACTGGTAGGGGTTCGAACCTGCAACCCTCCGGTTACAGGTCCAAAGTGCTAACCAGTAGGCCATGGCTGCCCCATCAGGCCACGGCTGCCCCATCAGTTGTCCCTTACAGCTCAAGAATGATGAGGATATAACTAATGTTAGGGGAGAAGCATAGCACATGAAACCGTGACTCATTTGACTAAGCATGCCACCAAGAACAGTGACTGTTAACCCTGACATGGAACCTTAAACTTTACGGTTTCTTTTTACATGCACATCATGTTATATCATTTATCTGAACTTGATCAATTGATGATAATGAACCCACTGAAGGCACGCGACGAAACGCGTCTGTGCAAATAAAAGTGTATATATGCATAGTGCGGCCTCTCTCCTACTTTACCTACTTGTATCAAATACATTTTCCTGACATCCATAAGCAGAAAACACAATGGTGGTTCCAGCTTTGGTTATTAGTAAACATAAAAACTCATTGAGAGACAACAGATAAATAGTAGTTTGCAATAACTATCTGTAAGTGGGATATCAATAATGTTAGCTTTACTGAACATGCCAGAAAGGAGTAATGTTAATTTTATGTGTTAAGATATATCTGCAAATAAACCTGGCATGGATTTATCATAAATTTTATGGTTAATTAGGTTATGACCCATCACTCAATTATGTCTATATTTTGCTGGTGCTAGCTAAACTCAAACTTACTTTCACAGTGACAGCCATACGAAGATGTCATGAGAGGCAGCTAAGTTAGTCATGACAAACGGGAGGATGCTAACTTTAAATCTATTACATCAGTTCTTATTCTTACATCAATATGGTCATGATCGTCACTGACATAAAAACATGGCGGATGCACATTAATACTATCTCATCTAATGAGAACAGACCCGGACGCTTGTTAGAAGCCATAACTCTAGAGGCACCGCAACTCTTCAGCCGGTCAGTCAACAGTGTGTGTAGGCTAAACTCAAAAATACCGGAGAAATGTCAATAGCAACCTAGCCATTAAAGTGTGTCAAAATAAAAGTCTAGTGTTCATGTATCCACTAACACTGTATTATTTCATGTATGAAGGTTACACAGTAGCAGATGTCTCTAAGAATTGCGGCTGGCGGCGGCTGTTACAGGAAAATATAGAACGGCCATCGTATATAGAGGGTTAAATATGTGCAAAATTAAAATTAATTTTGCCATTGTTTTCCTGAAAGTCTTCCCTGGAAACGACATCGCCTGGATGGCAGTATATGTTGCTCAAAACCTGTACACATCATTCAGAATTGATTGTGTCTTGCCAGATGTGCAAGATGCCCATGCGGTAGGCACTAATGCACCTCCACACCGTCATAGATGTTGGGTTTCGAACTGAGCACTAAAACAAGTTGGATAGGTTGGATAGGCCCTCTCCTCTTTAGCCCAGATGAGTCCATGATTTCCAAAAAGAATTGCAAATTCTGATTGGTCTAACCACACAACCTTTTTCCACTTTACCTCAGTCCATTTTAAACAAGCTCAGGCCCAGATAAAACAGTGGTATTTCTGTATTTAGCTGTTGCATGGTAAAGTTTACATTAGCATTTCTGAATTGAGTACCAAACTGTGCTCATAGACAATGGTTATCGGAAGATTTGAGCCTATATAATGATTTCTTTACAGAAACAGGTCTGGTTTTAATGCAGGGCCATCTGAGGTCCAAAACACCACGGCAATCCAATATTGTTTATCAGCTCTATCCCTTGTTTACAAAGATTTATCTGGATTCTCTGAATATTTTATTTTATTTCAGTTTTATGTACTGTATGCCACTGTACCGTATGATGAAATCCCCAAATACTTCACAATTTCATGTAGAGAAGCATTAATATTACATTGTTCCATCATTTGTCTGCATAGGTTTACAGAGTGATGAATACCCCTACATCTTTACTTCTAAGAGACTATGCCTCTCCCATGAAATAGTCATAGATGTCATTTTTAACATTTGATATGTTGTTTGTGTCCTTTTTGCAGCTAAATATGAGTTTACGAGATTTGCAGATTATCACATTCTGTTATTATTTGCATTTTACACAACGCCCAACCTTTTCTGATTTGGTGTTGTAATTCTTTGCTTACGAGCTGGATTATACATCTACCAAACGTATTATAGATAGATAGACAGATATAGATAGATAGATAGATAGATAGATAGATACTTAATTGATCCCCAAGGGGAAATTAATTCCTATTATGAATAAAACAACATGAATATTCCATTACTATGGATTCTTACCGACATTTCAAGACCATATATGATGGGTCTGGATACTGCCATCCTTGTGTAACACAGACTAAAAGATACAGAGGCACAGATTCACGAGGGGGTGGAGGGGGCATTTTATAGCATTTTGATATGATACATAGTGATATTAATTGAATGCAGTAATGCATAAAACACATTGTATCGATTCCTGATTCTCAGCTTTCAAACAGTGTATAGCATCACTATGGTCTCTTCATGATATGTTGCATAGAATTGATGTAGACTACGGGTATAGTACACATCTGTATTGAACCTAACGCCCCGTACCTAAATGGTTCTGTACGAATATGTCTACCTTTACACCCCTAGGAAGTTAGAAAGTCTAATTTGTCAATAAATCTGGAATCTCTGGATAAAAATAAATACATTTAAAAAAAAAACTATTGACATCTGAAGTCAGAACTATGAAGCTTTTTGAGCAGAATAGAAGTTTCAGTAGGCCACCATGGAAAACAATTCAAAGGTGTGTAGAGCCCTTGCAGAGATTACTCCCTGGGTAAGTACCAGTGTTGATTTTGACAGCAATTTTAAGATTTAGTCTTAAGTCTTTTGAATAACACACCAGTCATATTTTAGTCATCTGAAATCTTTTAGTCTTAGTCTAGTTTTACTCGACTAAATATTAGCAGATTTTAGTTTAGTTTAGTAGAATTTCCGGTCATTGGAAGTATCCATCAGTCTGTTATGGAATGGTATTAAGGTTTTAATATGCAATACAGAGATAGATTTAACGGTTGTTATACAAAACATGTATTTTATTTTATTCTTAATGTCAAAAACACTGACAGTGGCTTTTTCACAAAAGAATCACCACATGACATAAGCATAAAAGATATGCATTCTCCCTGAATGGTATGCAATGGATATGACATTCTTTCAAGATGAAGTACAATATTATTGAAATTAGGGCTATCAATCGGTTAAAAAAAAAAATCTAATTAATTACATACTCTGTGATTAATTATTTTAAATTAATCGCATGCATCCATTTTTGCTATTTAGCAACATTATAGACTAAAGTTTAAAGTCTCTTTTTTATTATAATTTTCCCTTTGGCTCAGCATCTGCGTAGTGCATGATAAATGCAGCATAGTTTTAGCATGATAAATGCAAATGACTTAAGTTACCACTTACTGTCAATGACATGTGCAGAATAGGCTACCCTAACACCAAGGTCATGTTTGGAATACCCCTTATGAGACATCCTTTATTTGGCCATTCAAACATGTTGTAGATTTTAATTCACACAATTACTAGGTTGTTGCCTTTTCTATCCAGTAGGTGGCAGTCCAGGATAAGAAATAGAGCAGTTCAAAACGGTAAACAAACGAGACAAGAAAAGCAGCATAGCCTACAAGCGCAAACGGAAATGTTGTTTGTGAAGTTATTGGACTGTAAATAAATGTAACCACATTCAACATAAGAAAATGTTTTGAAGACATTTGTTTCAAGTGTGCAACAAATGTAGTCAATTTATTAAGGGAGTTTGTCTGTTAGTTAGTGTAGGCTCTGCAAAACGTTAGCAAAGTTAACATTGACAAGGCTGGCGGCTAGCATTATTATCATCAAGAGGTGTGCTAACTCGTAGACCTACCCCCGGATTGTTTTGCATTGAGGTGCTACTTTAGATGTGAGAACTGGTAAGGTAGGCAACGGAAATTCCATAATGCAGAAATAGTAGATTGATGGTCCTTGTCAACATTATTGGTTTGGACTTTCTTTTTAAAACGTAGGCTAAATGTTTCATTTAAGGCAGTGCTTTCTTGTCTGCCTGCTTTAGTCACGATAGCCAGAGTGCACTGGGTGAAATGTCAGTATAAAATGCGATTAATGAGCGAAGTCAGCTGAAATCAGACACAGCTGTGTAACTAAGACTGTGCATATAATGTAAACAGCCTAACTGTTGTGAAAACATCCTCGAAACTGCGAAGTTCTGCAAACTCGTCTTTGTTCCTCTTTTGTAACTGCTGCTGCGTTTGTTTAGGCTAGCTGTTGCGCCTGCATTTGCCGCGGCTTTTTAAAATGGCTCTGCTGCTTCTGCATAGATCAACCTACCCTCAAACATTAGCTCTGATTGGACTTCTTCCCAACTTGTCCCACAAAAAAAGTAGTTCTGATTGGACCTCTTTTCTATTCGTCCCTCCCTAACATTTTTGTCTCATTTTTATTCGTTGACTAAAGTGTCAGTTATATTTCGTCACAGTCTTTGTCATCATGGCCCGTGAAAAATAATAATAATAATAATAATAAGCTTTATTTGTATAGCACCTTTCATACACAGAATGCAGCTCAAAGTGCTTTACATTTGAAGCATGTAACAAAATAATAGTCAGTCAGTCATTATCAATCACATTTCTTCATTGCTGGGGCCGTTTATGATCCACTCAGCAACATATCAAAAATATAGAAAATGACGTGTCATAAGACTGGCAGCCTTAACCCTCTTACCCCCCACAAGAACGCCATATGGCAACTGTGGCAAGGAAAAACTCCCATATTCCAGGAAGAAACCTTGAGCAGAACCTGACTTAATAGGGGGAGCCCATCTGCTTCTGGCTGGCTGCGGCCTCCAATAGCAGCAGATGTAGAATAATCTAAAAAAGTAGTCTACAGGATAAGACGAGTTAACTAAAAGCTTTCCTGTACAGCTATGTTTTCAGATCTTTTTAAAAAATATTTACTGAACTCGCCTGCTTGATGTACAGAGGCAGGGTGTTCCATAGTTTGGGGGCATAATGGATAAAAGCAGCTTCTCCACTTTGTTTGTGGAGCACTTTGGGTACGATTAAAAGATTAGAATTGGATGATCTAAGTTTCCTTTGTGGTTGATAAGATATTAAAAGCTCAGAGATATATGAAGGTGCTGTGCCATTCAGAGCTTTGTAAGTAATTAACATAACCTTAAAATCAATTCTATAGGAAATAGGGAGCCAGTGCAGTTCAGCCAACACAGGGGTGATGTGTTCTCTCTTCTTAGTCTTAGTTAAAAGTCTAGCCGCAGGGTTCTGTATGAGTGCCAATTTCTTTAGATGTTTTTTGGGAAGACCAGTGAAAAGTGCATTGCAGTAGTCTAACCTGCTAGTGATAAAGGCGTGAATTAGTTTTTCTGCATCTTGTTGAGTTAAAAAGGGCCGCACTTTGGCAATGTTTCTCAAGTGGAAATAGGCTGTTTGAGTAACTTTACTGATATGGGGCTTAAAACTTAACTCTGCATCTAAGATGACACCGAGGCTTGTTACTTTTGGTTTGACCTGGTGTGCCAAGTTCCCCAGATTACTAAGAACAATATCTTGCTTTAGTTTTGGTCCCAAAAGTACCTCTGTTTTGTCATCATTTAGTTTCAGAAAATGTTTGCTCATCCACTGATTAATGGAGGTTAGGCATGCAGTAAGGGAGCAAAGGCCATCTGGGTTAGTTGGCTCCACAGAAATATACAATTGGGCATCATCTGCGTAGCTATGGAAGTTTACATTATGCTGACTTATGACGTTTCCCAATGGAAGCATATATAGGGAAAATAGCAGGGGACCAAGGTAACTCCCCTGGGCCACACCAAAAGGCAAGTCATGTTTTTCAGATACATGATCTTCTAGACTGATATAAAAATCTCTGCCAGTAATGTAGGTTTGAAACCAGTTTAGAGCATTATCAGAGAGACCCACCCACTTCGCAAGGCGGTGAATTAGAATGCTATGATCAATGGTGTCAAATGCCGCACTCAAATCCAGAAGAATAAGGATTGAGACTTTGTTTGAGTCAGTAGCCAGTCTGAGATCATTGACTATTTTTACTCATTGACTATTTTTACATAAACATAAAAAGGTTCGTTGGCATTTATTTTTCGTCATAGTCTTCGTCAACGAAAGTTACACTGGTAAGTACCTAAATACCAGATGCAACTACAAGTTTGTTAAGTTGTTAGTAAGCTACCTAAAAGTCAATTGAAATAGGTTTAGATGAGCCAGCAAATTAACTTTTAGTTACCTTGTAATATCTTAAAACCACAGATAAAGAAAGGCTGCAAATAATCCACAGTGTTTATTTATTTAAATGTTGCAGCATGAAGATGTATCCATGAAGCTAATAGAAATTCAGTGCAGTAATTGGTTTGAAATGGCTTCCAATGACCATTTTAAGCAGCAACACTGCCTAACTAGAACCTGTCATTGGATGAATCCTGCAATTCTGTCCAAAGTGATTCTTCCAGAACAACTGGAGCCATTACAAATACATGTACACCAGCACTACACCAATCAGGGTGGATGTAATGTAAACTCTTGTAGCAGAAATGGCACCAAAAACAAGAGGGATGGAGAAAAAACTAAAGATGTTTTAGTGAAAAATAACTGTGGAATGGACAGTTCACTTACAGTCTAGTCTGGGGCCTCCTCCATATCTGCTAAAAAGGAGGCTGGCTGCTTTGAAGGAGATCCGTTTGGCCTCGCCGATTTTATCAGGGTGAAGCTTCCCATGAGAGCACAGGAATTGGCCATTTTCAATTGCCTTAGTGGTGATTGAGTCATCAAGCCATTTCTTCAACCAGTCCAATGGCACAAACTCATAGGGCTGGCCTGCAATTGACAGGGCACAAATATGAAATAGAATCAGCAAATCATTTTTACATGCAAGTCAGAACACCCTCATTACACTCAAAAACATGGTACAGGGTTATACGTACTGTATTAAATTTAGCAACATCAGACTCTCTTATTTACACTATAAAGGATGCATATCAAATTAAAATCAGTCAACTTTGTTAAAGCTTTCATGTAACTTCCCTCCACCTCCACCAAGATTTATGATGGGGGCATGATAAAATGCGAAGACCTACTGCTAGTTCTATTTTTGTAAAAGCAAAATCATCCATGGTCCATCATATTTCCATAACCTCAAGAGACAGAAGCCTATTCTATCTAGAAGAACATATTTTCACAGGAACAATCATGTGTGAAAAAATTGACAATGAACTTTTGGCCCGCATTCATGTCACTTTTGTTCCATCCAGGAGGGGCAAAAGTAATGTTATGCCACTGTCCAGATCTGCATGCAACTGTAATTGATAACTGATAATTCAATAGATTTAAGTTGTTAAGACCAAAATACTGCCTGACTATTATCAGTCCATTTGGATTTGAAACATTCCTGCCCAATATAGGAGTTCAGCTGCTCAAAAGTCTAGGGTCTTTTTAATCATGTTTTGCTTTCCATGATGCACCCAATTTGACAGGTCTGGACTGGAGACAGACCATTTTAGCACCTTAACTCTTCCTCTCTGGAGAAATACTGTTTAAGTTCACCAAACATGGTGAAGCAGCATTCAGCCACAAGGTGGTTCTGCTTTGGAATTAACTCCCTACTGAAATTAAATATGCCCCAACTGCCACTATTTATACGCCTCACCTCAAAACCATTCACTGTTGCTTTCTCCTAAACCGAGTATTTATGTATCTATTTATTTATTTTTGTTCATCATATTTTAATCTCATTCTACCTACCTGCATTGTATGTCAAGACTTTTTATTATGTTTTTTTATCGACTCTTACGATTTTTTATGATCCTTTTTATTCTATTTTCTTTTCTTTTATTCAATTTTCTTTTTATTTAACTGTATTTGATTTATTTTAACCTATTTTACTTTTATTCATTTTATTATTGACTGGGAGATGTTCCATTCATCAACAGCAGACATCAGCGACTTTACAGAAGTAAGCATTGAGTTACATCAATCTGCTAACTAATAACATCTTTCCGACTGTGATGATTAAGACCTTGACCAAGTAGTGTGTAAAGCTTTATCATTGCGCACCACCACTTATAACGTAGGGCTTAACTCAGGTAACTACAAGACCGCTGCTTACAACCTGCGGAAGACCATCAAGGAGGCGAAGTGGAGTTATCAGGACAGAGTGAAGGCCGATTTCAATGAAGGAGCTAGCGTGTGAAAAGGACTCCGAACCATCAAAGGCTTTGAAAGCAAGTCCTCTTTGGTGATGAGGGTGAGTAACTCCCTTGCCGAATTGGGCTAGTCATCGAGTTATGCTACACGCAGTAGGAAAGAAAACTCACAATCCACTGTTAGAAGTACAACTACAACTACTGTAATTATGTAGCCTGACGTTGTCATACTCAAATTCTAGTCAGAATATGAGTCTGATACTGGATATTGGATAGACCTAACCAATCAGAGCAACGAAATAGCTTTCCGTCAGATGTAGGAAGAACACACGGACCATTCTTCAAATGCGTTAACATTGTTTTTCTGGTCTTTTGTAAAAGTTATTGTGCCGTCAATATCTCCTACAACACTCGTTAGCGAAATCTGGGCAATACGTAGCAGGCTAGGCTATTAGGAAAAACTGATATTTCCGGTTCCCGAAATTGTTTTCCAGCGGACCACCTTCTAGATCCTGACTGGGCTCGCATACCCCCATCCGAAAAGTAAAACATTCTATTGACGCATTCAAGGTATCATGCTTAATTAGCCGCTCTACAATGTAACAAATAACAAAATCAAAATGTGCAACTGGTCTATGCGCTCACACTAAAAAAAACAGTGTGGAGAACATTAGACTGGTTAGATAGCACCTCACAGCAAACCACGCACTGTGGCATTGGGCAGTCTGTCTTCCAATCCATGTGAAGCCTAGGCCTATATGCCTCACCATCATAGGCTACTTCTGTTTTCTTCGCGCAGTCTTTTCCGTCTCGTCCTTCCTTTTATCCCCCTGCACTCCACCTCCATCATTCTGCCCCCCATCCCATCGTTACCTGTCTCCTGCTCTGTTTCACTCGCTTCTCCTCTTCGGTCGCTTTCACCCTTAGAACCCTAGGGCATTTTCACTACCTTTAGTTAGAAGCATTTATCCTGGTCATTGTAAGTGCCATACACACATGCTATATATTGTTTTTTTCAGCAGAGTAGGCTACCCAAATCTGCCACAATATCATGTATTAATACTTGCATTGATTTAATTTTGATTTTTAAATAATAAAAATACAAAAAGCGTATTATAAAAATTCTTATATTTTGACATATATCTCACCACTGCAAGCTGGCAGCTCGACTTGCCTTTCATGTGTGTACAGCACACTGTCCTGAATCTGGCAATATCATTGCCATGGTGGGGCTGAGCAATTTACTGGCATATGTGGTGTGTGCCTTCCAAGTATGAATGCCATTTTTTTTATTTAGTGATGAAAAATGACTTTCCTGCGCTCCATATCTGTGACACGAACTGATCTGATCTGACTTCACCCGAGTTTGCATGTTTGCCTGTGTGTGCCTATGGTGTATGCACTCATAATGATTCTCTACAACAACTTTTTACTGCATTGCCATGAACAAAGTAAAGGCAAAAAAAGTGTTTCTTTGTTGAACGAATTGGGAAGCAATGTGAGCCTTGAATTGGATGCCATGCAGGAATTTGTTTGGATCTCAAAACCAGATTATGAACATGCTTTGCCATAGAGAAACACACAATAGCGTTGGATTATAAACATGCTTTGCCACAAAAAGACAAAAACGTGGGGTAAGTCGAGCTATATGAAGTTATTATTTTGCTGTCACTTCGTCTGTTTTATAACCCAGAAGGATGTACTTGGTATCAAATGATAGCTCTGTGTCTCCTCTTTCATCTGACATGCACGGCTATCCGATCACGGGTCCATGAGTAATGCAAACGAGAGTCATGGGTGTGCAGCGTTGGTTTTTGTACATGATATAATTTTGCAGTCACTTCGTCTGGTTTTATAAGCCAGAAGGATTGATATACTTAGTACCAATGGATAGCCCTGTGTCTCCTCTTCTCTCGCTGCGATGAACAGTTTAGGAGCAATGTATCAGAGAAGAAAGGGTGTTTTTTGACGCACTTCAATCGAGTTCTAAGGGCTAATTAGAAACTAACGCACCAGATATTCTGGCTGCCCACAGGATATCACATGCATTGTGGGTAGCTTATTTTTTTTAATGAAAACATAGCCTGCTATAGAGTTTACAAATGATTTCCTTTAATTTCACGTTTCCATATCATTGTAACCAGATTCGAAATTATTTATGAATTAATTACATTATTAAGCAATTAATCATTTTCATCAATTAATACCTTTTCATCCTGCGTACCCCCTAGTGCATACCTGCAAACTCAGAGGGGCTGAAAAATGTGAGTTATTTCCCCCCTGAAGATTTGAAAAAGATTTTAAATTTTAACACGTAAATGAAGGGATATCGGGAATAACCGACATTTCCATTACATGCACATAAGTAGACCTGCAATAATGAATATTGGATATTATCATATTATATTATAATAAACGTGCAGTAAGCAGAATTTAAGTATGGCTGCATTTGACACTTTTAAACATTACAATGACATAGTCCTAACAGTAGGCCTACCAGCTGTTTTGAGTTAAGGCCATGTTTAGCCTAATTGAATAACTTGATGATGGAGAAGATATTTTCAGACCTGCCATCCTGAGTACTACCTCAAACCAGGGAAAAAACATTGCTCACGTTGGCCTTCATGTATGCAGCCAAAAACAGACCAAACAACATAAATGTTGACAATCTGTTTTAAAGCCTATCCTTAGCTATAAAAATCACTGGTGTTGATAGAAAGGGACTGTGGATGTCCATTTTCTGGTCTCTAGCATGTCTGGTTTATTAGTACCTCTTTTCAATCCATTATTATTTGATTTATTTTTTTGTGAAGAAATACATCTATCCCTCATGTTATGTTGGTGTCTTTCTGCTCTTCTCGTGTCTACTGAGGGTGCAATGATCACATATTCCAACTAAAGGGGCCCGTCTCAGCAATAGGTGCGCTATGTCAGTCTAGAAGCCCAGGTCTCGCTTGTTTGCGCGCTAATTATCAAGAATTATGATCTATATGCTAGACAGAAAACAAACAAATTAAACACCTATCACTGAGCAAGTCAAAATATTTTGCTAGGTCCACTTTCAGATTTGTTGCAAATAACTACATTTGGCCTTGGAAAGGTCTGCGCTCCCTGAGAACGTCATGTCTAACCATCATCGACACATGGAAAACATAATGCTAAATGAAATAACTCGTGAACAAGCAATAACTTTCCAAGACAACATTATATTATTAAGCCGAGCTAAATTCACAATCGCACTCAGTGCAGATTTGTTTTGTTTCGCAAAGCAATTAAAAACGGCCAGCTGCGGGAACGTGAATTTGCGAGTAAACACTTGTTAACCTCGCCTCAGCAAATCTTTCATTTAACCCACTGAGGGCAGGAGAAAAGTAGCCTAACAATATGATGTTTTATAGTCAGAGATACACTTCCTTGGTCATATCGCTGCTGCAAGTAGGCTATGCGTAACAGAAAGTGAGAGAGATAAAGAAACAACTGATAGGTAGGTCTTCAAAAATAGCACAAAGAGAGGCCAATCACTTGCTTATCAATCTCGCATGAAACCGACGATAGTCTCACTCCAGACTATGGGAAGTTGCCCCCCTCCCCCCGAAAAAAAAACTCCTCCTGACATATTTTCATTCAAAACGGCGATTTTCGCCGAAAAGCGACTAGTTTGCAGGTATGCTAGTGGCAGCTGGGAATCCCTGATGTAGGCTATTCCATATGTAGGCTATTCTAGCACACCAGAGTTCACAGACCAGCTGTCAGCATTTTCACAAACGCACACAAAGCTTGATGGAAAGAGTTATTTACGTTAAACACTAGAGGTCATATCACATATTTCAGACAGATTTACGGCCATCCCGGTGGAAATGACGCCTAAGGAATGCCAGTTGAATGCAATGAGGGAGGATATACATAGTACTGTCAGTATTAGAGCCCGACCGATTTATCGGCGGGCCGATATTATCGGCCGATATTAGGCATTTTCCAAACTATCGGTATCGGCATTTATAATGGCCGATAAATGAATATTTTAAAAATAACATAAAAACGGACGAAACACCCTTTAACCATGTCATGAGTGTTGGCGTTTGTCCACCAGAGGGCACTCTACACCGTCCCTGCTGGCAACACTCGTGTATAACGCGCCACACATCCTGCAACCTGATGATCCAGCCAGAGTCGGGAGAGAACCAGTTATCCGCGAGTGAGATCATGAAGTGTGTTCATGGTGATTTGGTCACGAGACTTTGCTTGAATAACAATTAAAAGAAGATCCCCATCAGTTCTCTTAACTCAAATAAGCATGACAAAATTCGTGAAAACAATGTCCAGTTTTGCTGCTGTTTAAATAAGTTGAGAGTGAAGCGGAATTAGCTAGTAATTACGTTACGTTGTTACAGTGTAGTTGACTGTCTGTCCTTTTAACTTTTGACAATGTGACTGAAGATGTATTTCTTTAATAGCGTGACAGTTATAGCAGTGAGACGTATCATCTCTCCCCGGCCTGTTATTTTGAAAGCGCATGTTTTACAATTTGCAGTATGACGTTATCCATTGCTAAATTATGGCTCATCATAGACTAGCTAACCACAAAGCTAGCTAATGCCATGAATATCAGTGGAAGACCGCTAACGTTAACATTAATGAGCTTGGAAACCACAACGAACTTATTCTGCCTAAATAAAGTAATGATTACTGTATTTATAACTAGTATATCTGTAGTTACAGTCCCTGCATTGTAAAATGTAAGTTAGACGTGCGAGGAGTGAACATTTAGACATAGAGAAAAAGTGTCAAACGTAGCTTGTGCAAAACGTAGCTTGTGCATAAAAGTTTCTTTTACACGTGTGTGAAATCCGCCAAGTGTGCGTTTCAGACTATCGTTCAGCCGCAGCATTAACGAGTTACATAATGGATTTAGATCACTAAATAGTAGGTTTTAGAAGGCAGGCAGCAACTGATGATTGAAAATGGTTTGATGTAGCTTGATGGAAATAATTTTTAAAGTGCAGGTAAAGGGATAAGCAAGCTGACATTGTAATTATAAGGTATAAGTCAATAGGGACTAATTATTACACACGCACACTCAAACATTTAGGAGTGACCTTTATCTTGTTTAATGATAATACAAATGATGATGATAGTAATAATGTCATCATTATTTTTGTAATTATTAAGTCTTAGTTCAAAGTTATATTTATGAAGCTTACCAAGTCTTTTAATACTGGTAACTTTGATTTGGTTGTTGTTATTGTATTTTTGTTCAAAAGACTTAAGTTCTATTTTTATACATTTTATTTATCAGAACTTTAATATATTTCGATGTTCCTCTGTTCCACTGTGACAATATTATTTAAAAATAAACAAGTTTGTTTTTAAAATGCATTATCATATTATTTTAGTCAATACTCATAAATAAATACAAATAACTAATGTTAGGGAAATCTGTTAATGTTTTGTTGCGTGTTTCTGAAAAAAAAAATATATATATCGGCCGATATTTCGTAATATCGGATTTTTAAATCAACAAATATTTGTATCGGTATCGGCCTTCAAAATCCTTTATCGGTCGGGCTCTAGTCAGTATCATCTGCAACGTTTTTAGGAATTTCTGAAGGTATTTTACGACATTGGCTAGAAGGATACCATGCAAGTAATGCCTCCAAATTGTTCTTCCTGTTTGCTATTTTAAAGTGTCTGAACTTTTAAGCTGGCTTTATTAACAGTTGCTGAGTGAGATTTTGAAAAGAGTAAAAATGTTTTTTTAACACTGTCGTTATCATTGGCCAAGTTAGGTTAATTACCAAGACACCTGACCAACTCTCCACTGGTTCTACTCACACCAAATATTTATGTTCCTTTGATGGGAATTATTTATATTTATTTTTGGCCTCTCACCCATACCACGCATTGGAGGCTCAAAATTATATGGCTGTGGGCCGTCAAAGGCAGAGATGGGGACTTGAGTCTGAGACTCGGACTCGAGTCACAATTAAAGGATAAGTTCGGTGTGATATTGACCTAAAGTGTGTTGAAACATGATACCGAGTGTGAACTAGCCCATCTCAGCTTGTCCCCTTCATTACGAAATCCGGCGCTAGTTAGCCGATACTACTAACATTTAAAACGAGACATTGAGAACTTGTAAATAAACTACCAGTGCTTTTTCAAAGACAATTTAGACAGTACCTTCACAAAGTTTTCTGGGCGCCGCCATCTTGAAATCTTGTGAGTCACGGGAAGTTGATTAGCGAGAAAGAGCGAAACTACAGCTGATACGTGAATACTCGCATTAGTAACAGTAATTAGTAATAGTTAACGGAAGACGTGGTGTACACGTGAAGGAGTGACCGGTGCATATAGCCTACGGACGGCAGCTTCAGCTGACATAACGGAGGATAAGACGAAGACAAGAGAAGACAGGATGGTCCCTATCACGTATCATGTATCAGCTGTAATTTCGCTCTCTCATCAATCAACTTCCCGTGACACGCGAGATTTCAAAATGGCGGCGCCTGGAAAACAAAATTCCCTGATATTCCCTGACTTGAACCAAAAATTATAAATTTCCCGGACTTTCCATGTTTGGAATAGACTTACAGGCATCCTTTGCAGTTTCAGGGTTTTTTTGGCAATTCTAGAGCTCACCCTAGAGTCGCGATATATTTATATTTTACTTTGCCATTGTACATAGCCTATTTTCATAACTTGTTCCCCCCGTAAACAATCAAAATGCTTTCGTTGTGGAGGCGAAGGACTAACAACAGGCAAAAACTATCTCCAAAGTGCTATAACTACTGACAAGGTAGAGTTTCACGATTCTCATGGGATGTATACGGGTTGGCAATTCTTGAAGTTGCATTGCTGGTTCTCTCTATGCTCTACAGCGATGCTAAGTGAACGATTCCCCTATTACAAGTTTGTTTACCATCAAATTGGCTTCGTAGGTCATATGAAGGTAATAATCTTGCATTTTGTACCTTAAAATAAACGGAAATTACATGACCCTTGGGAACCCGGTTACTGACTAGGCCTACATCTTTCCAAATAGAGCTATTCAAGGATTCTGGTGAAATTCAGGGTTTTTTTTCATATTGCAATATATGGCGCAGAAAAAACTACGGGTATATTAACTTTTTCCAATATCATACTGCCCTAGGATATAATGCTACTGTATAAATTATTGTTACAGATTATGTTGTGTTTCACAATTAAGTGGCAACATTGTTGTTTTCACGTTTCAGTTTAACAATTCACAAAATCTACAAATTACAGAAAAACTCTGTGAGAAACTAATAACATGTCACATTTCAGTGCTGCTACTGCAGAATTAACTTCTGTACTTAGCATGTCAGCTTCTCTGATAATAAACAGTATTGTCGTCACTCCATAGTGCAGTTCCTAGACATGAATGCTGTGAGGTTGTGTTATGAAAATTAAATGTTTTTACCGACCGTCTTCTGCAGGCAACAACTTGTAGAGCTCCTTCACCTCCTCGTGTTTGGCTTTGCCCTTGTCTACACTCTGTTTTCTCATCTCAGCCATCTCATTGCACCATTCCTCAAACTTCCGATTGTCCTTTTCGACAAGGTTCTGAAGAAATCCTTAGGATAAAAACACAACCAACACCAGATAATGTTAAGGTCACGGGATAACATTATTTTATTGAAATCACAAACACTAATATGCATGTACAGTGGGCATTACTTCAAATTGGCCAGTTTCCCTCGCGGTCCGCACGTAACATCACACGGGATCACGCGACTTTAATTTGTATTTTTCCAGTGACGCTGCAACAACCCAAACAACCGGCAGATGTCTCTTAAAAAGAAATGGAGCCCTACACAGACTTCACTACAGACTTTAGCAGAGCAGTTTAGAAATAATTTAATAGCCAGAAATATGCCTGCCCTGCCCTAATAAAGAAATATTTGGTTAACTGCGAGTGAATCCCGATTGCAGCCGTAGAAGAAACGCAGGACGAATGAAACATTACGGTTTTCTCCGAGTGCAACGATGATAGACAGACATCATTTGGACAAAATATAGAGCATATTAACCTCCGTTGCTCAGCCAAATGCCTTCCTGTTACGTCCTGTTATCACAGAGTTACAGGCGATAAACGATTTTTGATGGTCACAAGTTTACTTCATTAGCTGTTTATTTTTTGGATTATTAAAGAGTGTTTTTCATTTAAAGGTTTGACTTCATGCTTATTCAGTAGAGCATAGGTTCTCAAAGTGCGGTCCGGGGGCCAATGGCGGCCCGCAAAAACATTTCTGGCGGCCCGCAATAACATCTGATAACATCTGTAAAACTGTACAACTGTACTGTGTGCTTTGAAAAGAATGAATCTCAGTTTAGTGGTGTTTCGTGGCCGTCAGGTTTTCCTGTGGTGCTTTGGTAGCTGGAATTAGCCCCGAATAAGGCCTATGCTGATAAGAAGCAAGGCACACTGAGACTGTTTGTTCTAAATAAGTTTGTACTTGAAATGGACTGCAACCAGAACTGTTATATCCCAAATTTGTCTGTTGAGGGTAGAGAACCCCAGGGATTGTGTGTGCATTTCCATTTTTCTTAAGAAGTTTTGCCAGGTTTAGCCTCAGTTATGAATTAATATGTGTTTAATGCAATAAATATAAACTGTAGAGATGCAACCTGGTCATTAAAATGTTTACACATTTTTTTCCAGGTTTTTTTTCTTTTTCTCCCCCCGCCCCTTTGGCGGCCCTCAGTTCAATGTTGGGTTCCTGAATTGGCCCTGACCAATCAAAACTTTGAGAACCCCTGCAGTAGAGCATTTAGTGCTCTCCTCAATCCCAGACGTTCACATTGCATGTTTGTTTGTAATGGATGCAACAGCGAGATAGGCTACGCGCTTCACCATGACTGCAATGAATTGTTAACAGACATGAACCAAGACATATAGCCCAGCAGCAATCTATCTAAAATAACACATACTTGAAGTACCATTCATGATATGTTGTCAAATATCGAAGTTGTAGGAAGTTTACATAATTTAAGCTGTAGGATGTTTCATTCGTCCCCCATGCGGTTTCATTTGTCCCAGCCAGGAGGGACGAATGAAACAAAACACACGTTCGACTTCTCCTTAAATAACTCTTGAATGGTTTTGTGCAGAGCTATACATGCAACTGTATTTGACAAAGGACAGATGTATGTTGCTAGTGACAAAATATTAACTTTCAGTGTTTTACGATGTCTTTGTAAATTACGTTTAATTAAAAAGTGTTTCATTCGTCCCGGTTCTCCCCTATGCTCTGGCTCATAGGCACCGATACCGTATCGAGCACCGTATCGTGTGCCAGCTTACAGTCCAGGCTAAATTTACATTAATTTAAAATCAAACATCGCAGTCGATGTTAAATTCAGCATCTCTCATAATGTGATTGGCTATGTTATATCCTAACCACCAATGAGAGTGTCTCTCGTATGAAAATTCCTGACACTTCCCACCTGAAGAATTAACGCAAGGCCTTGTCGGGTATTCAGCCCCGAATGTTTAAAATGTATATAGCCCTGAATATCATTTTAAAAGTAGTCTGACAAAGCTTATTGTTTTGTGACACAGCTAAACACTGGTACCTCATAGAACGTCTATAACATAGCCTAGGTGTTCGCAACTCGCAAAAGTAAAGCAGATAGAAAGAACTCACGCAAATCTAGCCTACAACACGCAGACAGCTTCATGCGCAGGGGTGAGAGAGCGCGCGCACAGGTGTTTTATGATTGTTGGCTTCTGATGGTATTTTGCTAATTCACTGAAGAAAGACTTATGATTATGGATAGAAAGAACATCCTGAATAAAAATATTAAACCCTACAGCAAGTAGCCTGCCTTGGTAGGGGCGTTTGAATCATGTAAATCTGACATCAAATCAACTGAAACACTTCAAAATAAACGTTCAAATAAATCCCAGAGTTCGGTTTCGTTAAGGTTGCATTATTTACCTAATTTACATCTGCATTGGATTACTTTTTTACTGGAAGCTGAAATTTCTCCTTTTGAAACAATGAGTGAGCAGGCCGCGCGTTTGTATGGTTATATTGCTGGGGGGAACAGGGGGGATCCGAAGCAGCTTTCAGCCATAAGGCTACTTTGAGAACATTTCCTAATTCACCCAACACTGATATTCAAAATGTTGAAACTATTTTGGCATAGCCTATAAGCAGTTTAATTAAATGTAATGTTAGTTGTAAACAAATGGGCTACTTGGTGAGGCTTGGCCTCACAGATGCGCTCGTGCCTTAGATGGCAAGAAAAATCTTCACGATATAGGCCTATTAACTGACAGCCCGATTCACGTTGGCTGGGGGGCAGGGGGGCCATCAGACATTTGTGCCCAGGGGTCTATGAATTGTTAATCTGGCCCTGCCCGCAACGAATCCCAACTTTCCACCTCTGGGACAGCTTAAAAGAAGTCGAGAGGACTCCTAACTCACTAAGACCTATTCACAAACCTATTTTCAAAGTGATGCTTTGAAATCCTACGCGGCTACAGGAGCTTCCAATCGCGAGGAAGCAATTGCATTGTAGGCATAACTAACATGCAATAACGCCACCAACAACAACCAAAACTAGGCTACTCATTCTTAACATGTAAATTAAATGTAACGTTATTGTGAATCAAATTAAAATATTCTCCTTTTTGCAAACGTAGGCATAGGCAAAGTGACAGATTAATTTAATAATGTTACAAAGATACTGCATCAATCCATATGTTTCATTAGGCTACTAGGCTATTTGTTTTGCCTTACTCTTGATTCATTTAGGCTAGGCTTTTTTATTCAGTTATTCATCATCTTCCGTCCTTGTATAGCGCACACATTCTCAGACCTGTCACCTGTCACTCATCATCGTAAGGGAGGTGTTTGGAATCATTCCCGCGTTACAATCATCAGCCAATCAAGGTGGTCACTTCAGTCAAGCTTGTGCATGAGTAATGACGTCATCCATAGCAACGAAGACTCACTCTTAGTTTAGGAGTTGTCATTTTTCCTTACTAAGAGTAGGTCTGAAAGGCTTTGTGAATAACTTAATAAGAGAAACTCCAAGCTAAAATCTTTTATTGCTATTTAGGAGTACTCCTATTGGTAAGATAAAAGGCTTTGTGAATATGGCCCCTGGTGTCTAACCCAATGCATAGCCCATTTACACAATAAACACGGCATAAAGCAGATTTATTTGTTTATTGTACAGAAAAATAAAAATAATCTGTCAAGCAGTCAAGAAGTAGGGCAAATTAATTTACGAAACCAAAACGTGGGTGATAGTTGTCTAAGCCTCTATTGCGTAGTCTGTTAAAAACGTCGCTAGATAATATTAAATCGCCAACAACCTTGTTTTCTGCAGAAGCCTACCCTAGGCTACAGATTAATTAGGGCCCGAGCACCGAAGGGCGCAAGGCCCTATTGTTTTTGTAAGGATTATTATTATTAGGGCCCGAGCACCCGAAGGGCGCAAGGCCCTATTGTTTTTGTAAGGATTATTAGGGGTCCGAGCAGCGTAGCTGCAGGAACCCTATTGTTTCTGTACCGTTAATTTTTTGGCCAAAATTCTGTAAAAGTCATACTGCAGCCTAAACCGTAACTCCAAAACTCTTGAAATTTTCAGGTATGGTTACCAGTACCCCCCTCTACCCATAACCCAAAATTTGGGGTACTGCACCCAAAGGTGGCGCTATTGAAAAAAAAAGTTAATTATGCTTATTTCTCCTTACCAGATTCACCTAGACTCAAAATTCTTTCAGAATATTAATCTCTAAACTCAGATGCATCTTTTTGGCCCTGGTCTTATGGTCTACAAATGTTTACTTTTTCCACAATTTCATGGAAAAGCCAAACATTATAAAAAGTTTCACACTCTTCAAAAATAATCGAATCTTCACCAAAATTCTCACAGACAATGTTTAGACCAAGCCTCACAAAAGTTATCGCTCAGAATTTTGATATTTTGTTCCATTTCAGAGATATAGGCCAATAAAGTTAGACCACTTAGGCCTTTTTTCCTAGATCACCTATATTCCTATAAACTGTAAGTCCTAGAAACTTGACATTTTCAAGTATTGTTACCAGTACCCCCCACTACCCATAACCCAAATTTGGGGTACTGCACCCAAAGGTGGCGCTCTTGTCAAAAACGCTTATTTCTCCTTACCAGATTCACCTAGACTCAAAATTCTTTCATCATATTAATCTCTACATTCAGATGCATCTTTTTCACCCTGGTCTTATGCTCTAAAAATGTTTACTTTTGCCACAATTTCAGAGAAAAGCCAAACATCATAAAAAGTTTCACAGGCTTCAAAAATTATCAAATCTTCACCAAAATTCTCACAGACAATGTTTAGACAAAGCCTCACAAAAGTTATCAAAAGAATTTGGATACGTTGTTCCATTTCAGAGATATAGGCCAATAAAGTTCGACCACTCAGCCCATTTCTCCTATATCACCTATATTCCTATATGAGTAATTTTTTTTCTTGGATAACAACCATACAACCATCATTAGGTGGATACCATTAACAGTGCACATTTTCAGATATGTACTCTTTTTTATAAAGCCCTTAATTCTATTGTCAAATGTATGCTAGGAATTTTCTTGATGTTGTGTGTTTGCCAACACACATTTTCACCATTTGAATGTGACTGCTCAATGTGTATGATTGTCAGTGGCTGAGTGGGATAATGCCTAGTGCTGGTGTTTGTTAGGTTGAGAGTTCGAATCCTGCTAGAGCTTTAGGCTCAAGATGCACATGCTATTGGTTATTGAAGATTCACACTATTGAACAGCACCTGAATGACATCAGACAATTAACATTCACACTCATTAGTTGCCAAGAATCAGAATGCCGACACACTCTATGACATATAGGGGAACTTCTTTGTTTACTATTTTTCCTTCATCATTAAGTCTATCATATTTATATTTCATCCATTACTGTTCTTCTCTATAAATGTCTAATTGCCCCAGAATATCCAAAAGTTTTCAGGTGTACTCTTTCAGGAAAGCCCTTCATTTAATTGTCAAATGTATACTTGGAGTTTTTCTTGTGTGTTTACCAACACACATTTTCACCATGTGAATGTGACTGCCTAATATGTCGGATTGTCAGTGGCTCAGAGGGATAATGCCTAGTGCTGGTGTTTGTTAGGTTGAGAGTTCGAATCCTGCTAGAGCTTTAGGCTCAAGATGCACATGCTATTGGTTATTGAAGAGTCACACCATTGAACAGCACCTGAATGACATCAGGCAATCAACATTCACACTCATTAGTTGCCAAGAATCAGAATGCCGACACACTCGAAGACATATAGGGGAACTTCTTTGTTTACTATTTTTCCTTCATCATTAAGTCTATCATATTTATATTTCATCCATTACTGTTCTTCTCTACAAATGTCTAATTGTCCCAGAATTTCCAAACGTTTTCAGGTGTTCTCTTTCAGGAAAGCCCTTCATTTTATTGTCAAATGTATACTTGGAGTTTTTCTTGTGTGTTTACCAATACACATTTTCAGCATGTGAATGTGACTGGCAAAGATGTAGGATTGACAGTGGCTTAGTGGGATAATGCCTTGTACTGGTCATCCTTATGTTGAGTGTTCAAATCCCACCTGAAGCATTAGTGTTAAAATACTGTTGGGTTGTGGAGGTTAGCATACTAGAATAGAATGCTGTTGGGTTGTGGAGGTTAGCACACTATAACATTACAGCATTACAGCTACTTGTCAATATGGACTTGTAGTGCAAGGCAAGTATAACTGTATAATTATACGATGTTTATCTTATTGACTCCGACACAGAACCCACCACCACAAATACAATTCAATTCTGTGGGAAACACTGCCTTCCATTATCAAACCCTTCATCTTATCCACAACAAATAAATAGTCCTGTAGAATCAAGTATTGTTAGAATACTGTTGGGTTGTGGAGGTTAGCACACTATAATGTTACAGCACAGGGTAATCCTAATTTTATGCATCAAATTTATTCCAATCCAACTCAAAAGTGTTGAACGACACAAAGTGAAGGTTTTATCCAGATCAAAACCAAGAATAGATTATGTGATCTAATCCAATTTCAGGATCCTTGTTTCCCTTTGAACAACCCATTTTCAAGATTTGATCCAATCCGATAGCTGAAATCCGGTAACTGAAATCCGATAACCGAAATCCGATCACGTTTCTTTTGAACAATTGTGCCCAAACAATCAAAGCATATGTAAAACTAAAAAGCTATGCCATCATGTTCGTTTTGCTCGGACCCCGTAAATCACCGCTTGCGGTTATATTTAGGGGTCCGAGCAGCGTAGCTGCAGGAACCCTATTGTTTCTGTACCGTTCATTTTTTGGCCAAAATTCTGTAAAAGTCATACTGCAGCCTAAACCGTACATTTGTTTAATTTTTTTATGTATAGCCCGACCACACAATCATAATATAAACTAGATCTGCAAAATGTGGACATAACAAAATGGTAGTGGCAAAGTGATTTGCGAGAGACCATCTTTGACTTTGAGAATGTACAATGTCAGCCCATGTTAGCCAACAAGTGGTAGCCCATTGTTAAGCAGCAATTAGAATACTTATGTAGCAACATTCCAAACACAAAAGTGTGACGGTACGCTTTTACGGATAGTTAACGGCTGTTTACAACCGAAAATGTTTACTTTTGCCACAATTTCAGAGAAAAGCCAAACATCATAACATCTTCACCAAAATTCTCACAGACAATGTTTAGACAAAGCCTCACAAAAGTTATCAAAAGAATTTGGATACGTTGTTCCATTTCAGAGATATAGGCCAATAAAGTTCGACCACTCAGCCCATTTCTCCTATATCACCTATATTCCTATATGAGTAATTTTTTTTTCTTGGATAACAACCATACAACCATCATTAGGTGGATACCATTAACAGTGCACATTTTCAGATATGTACTCTTTTTTATAAAGCCCTTAATTCTATTGTCAAATGTATGCTAGGAATTTTCTTGATGTTGTGTGTTTGCCAACACACATTTTCACCATTTGAATGTGACTGCTCAATGTGTATGATTGTCAGTGGCTGAGTGGGATAATGCCTAGTGCTGGTGTTTGTTAGGTTGAGAGTTCGAATCCTGCTAGAGCTTTAGGCTCAAGATGCACATGCTATTGGTTATTGAAGATTCACACTATTGAACAGCACCTGAATGACATCAGACAATTAACATTCACACTCATTAGTTGCCAAGAATCAGAATGCCGACACACTCTATGACATATAGGGGAACTTCTTTGTTTACTATTTTTCCTTCATCATTAAGTCTATCATATTTATATTTCATCCATTACTGTTCTTCTCTATAAATGTCTAATTGCCCCAGAATATCCAAAAGTTTTCAGGTGTACTCTTTCAGGAAAGCCCTTCATTTAATTGTCAAATGTATACTTGGAGTTTTTCTTGTGTGTTTACCAACACACATTTTCACCATTTGAATGTGACTGCTGAATGTGTATGATTGTCAGTGGCAGAGTGGGATAATGTCTAGTGCTGGTGTTTGTTAGGTTGAGAGTTCAAATCCTGCTAGAGCTTTAGGCTCAAGATGCACATGCTATTGGTTATTGAAGATTCACACTATTGAACAGCACCTGAATGACATCAGACAATTAACATTCACACTCATTAGTTGCCAAGAATCAGAATGCCGACACACTCTATGACATATAGGGGAACTTCTTTGTTTACTATTTTTCCTTCATCATTAAGTCTATCATATTTATATTTCATCCATTACTGTTCTTCTCTATAAATGTCTAATTGCCCCAGAATATCCAAAAGTTTTCAGGTGTATTTTTTCAGGAAAGCCCTTCATTTTATTGTCAAATATATACTTGGAGTTTTTCTTGTGTGTTTACCAACACACATTTTCACCATGTGAATGTGACTACCCAATATGTAGGATTGTCAGTGGCTCAGTGGGATAATGCCTAGTGCTGGTGTTTGTTAGGTTGAGGGTTCGAATCCCCGGTAGTGCTTTAGGCTCTAGCTCGAATACTATTGGTTATTGAAGATTCACACCATTGAACAGCACCTGAATGACATCAGGCAATCAACATTCACACTCATCAGTTGCCAAGAATCAGAATGCCGAGACACTCTATGACATATAGGGGAACTTCTTTGTTTACTATTTTTCCTTCATCATTAAGTCTATCATATTTATATTTAATCTATTAGTGTTCATCTCTACAAATGTCTAATTGCCCCAGAATATCCAAAAGTTTTCAGGTGTACTCTTTCAGGAAAGCCCTTCATTTTATTGTCAAATGTATACTTGGAGTTTTTCTTGTGTGTTTACCAACACACATTTTCACCATGTGAATGTGACTGCCTATTATGTCGGATTGTTAGTGGCTCAGAGGGATAATGCCTAGTGCTGGTGTTTGTTAGGTTGGGAGTTCGAATCCTGCTAGAGCTTTAGGCTCAAGATGCACATGCTATTGGTTATTGAAGTCACACCATTGAACAGCACCTGAATGACATCAGGCAATCAACATTCACACTCATTAGTTGCCAAGAATCAGAATGCCGACACACTCGAAGACATATAGGGGAACTTCTTTGTTTACTATTTTTCCTTCATCATTAAGTCTATCATATTTATATTTCATCCATTACTGTTCTTCTCTACAAATGTCTAATTGTCCCAGAATTTCCAAACATTTTCAGGTGTTCTCTTTCAGGAAAGCCCTTCATTTTATTGTCAAATGTATACTTGGAGTTTTTCTTGTGTGTTTACCAATACACATTTTCACCATGTGAATGTGACTGGTAAAGATGCAGGATTGACAGTGGCTTAGTGGGATAATGCCTTGTACTGGTCATCCTTATGTTGAGAGTTCAAATCCCACCTGAAGCATTAGTGTTAAAATACTGTTGGGTTGTGGAGGTTAGCATACTAGAATAGAATGCTGTTGGGTTGTGGAGGTTAGCACACTATAACATTACAGCATTACAGCTACTTGTCAATATGGACTTGTAGTGCAAGGCAAGTATAACTGTATAATTATACGCTGTTTATCTTATTGACTCCGACACAGAATCAAGATTTGATCCAATCCGATAGCTGAAATCCGGTAACTGAAATCCGATAACCGAAATCCGATCACGTTTCTTTTGAACAATTGTGCCCAAACAATCAAAGCATATGTAAAACTAAAAAGCTATGCTATCATGTTCGTTTTGCTCGGACCCCGTAAATCACCGCTTGCGGTTATATTTATTATTATTATTGTTATTCCACTTTTTTGCTTTCCTGTTTTTGAGGTGGTTAACATGGTCGAAACCTCTTGAAATTTGGCACAAACGTCAGGTGTCATGCATCGCAGTTAGGTACAAGAGCTTGACCCCGGGCGTGGCCCAGGGACTCGCTAGCGCCCCCTTAGGTGACTGATCCCGTGGTTGGCAAATATTTTGAGGTGGTTAACATAATCGAAAACGCATGAAATTTAGCACACACATCAAGTGGTACAGTGAATAGACAGGGATAAAAGCTTGGCACCGGGCGTTGCCCAGGAACTCCATAGCGCCCCCTTACGTCACAGTGACTTGTGTCGTAGTCGATTCATGTCAAAGTTGGTATACATGATGCCGAGATGTTCCTGATTATAAATTGTGAAGTTTTTTTTCGATATGTTGTAATTTGACGAAATGGCAAAATTATTAATTTTAACACCCTTCCACATAAACAATAAATGTGTCATAATTCACCATGCATGGCTTGAAATGTTTTAAATTTCACAGGTCATTGAAGACCATGTTAATGATAATATTCACATGCCCATAATGCATGTTTGGCATAGCGCCACCAACTGGCAACAGAAAGAATGACAATTATACTGATGTCACATGATCAATTTGAACATACTCCTCCTAGACGGTTTGCCAGATTCATTTGAAATTTGGCAAACATTATGCCAAGATGTCGCTGATGTTAAATTGTGAAGGGATTTTTGAATATCGTAATATATTTGATATGATTTTAATATCTCACCACATAAACAGGAAATGTGTCATAAATCACAGTGCATTGAATGAATGGTCTGAAACTTCTCAGGTTAATAGATATCATGATTATGATGATATCCAGACACCCAATGGGCCTCCCTGGCATAGCGCCACCACCTGGCCAAGCAGGAAATGTGCCAGAAATGGACAATGCCTTAAGTGATTGATCTGAAACTTTATAAAATATTGGATATCATTATTGTGATGATATTCACATTCGTAATTCACAGGCCTAACATAGCGCCACCTTCTGGCCAAGCAGGAAATGTGCCAGAAATGCTCTATGCTTTGAATAAATGGTCTGAAACTTTTCAGGTTAATAGATATTATGATTATGATGATATCCAGATACCCAATGGGCCTGCCTGGCATAGCGCCACCACCTGGCCAAGCAGGAAAATGTGCCAGAAATTGGTAATGCCTTTATTGGTTGATCTGAAACTTTACAAAATATTGGATGTCATTATTGTGATGATATTCACATGTCTAATTTCCATGTCTAACATAGCGCCACCATCTGGCCAAACAGGAAATGTGCCAGAAATGGGTAATGCCTTAACTGATTTATTTGAAACTTGGTAGGTATAAAATATTTGAAATCATTATTGTGATGATATTCACATGTGTAATTCTGATGCCTAGTATACCGCCACCATCAGGCCAAGCATGAAATGTGCCAGAAATGCTCTATGCTTTGAATGAATGGTCTGAAACTTAACAGGTTAATACATATTAGGATTATGATGATATCCACACACCCAATGGGCCTGCCTGGCATAGCGCCACCACCTGGTCAAGCAGGAAATGTGCCAGAAATGGACGATGCCTTAACTGATTAATCTGAAACTTTATAAAATATTGGATATTATTGTGATGACATTCACATGTGGAATTCACATGCTTAGCATAGCGCCACCATCTGGCCAATCAGGAAATGTGCCAAAAATGTTCAATGCTTTGACTGATTGATCTGAAATTTTACACAAAATTAGATATCATGATGATGATATTCATATGTCTTTTTAACATGCCTTGCATAGCGCCACCAATTGGCAAGAGAAGGAATGTGTTTTTTCCAAGTCTGTTGGATATTACAATCAGATGCATCTGATTAATCAGATTAGGTGTATATGACATCCAAACACCCAATATGCCGGTGTGGCATAGCGCCATCAGCTGGCCATAGTCAGAATAGTTTTTGGAATTTATTTACAAAATTTTAATTAAATATCATTATTTTGATGATATTTACATGTGTAATTTCCATGCCTAACATAGCGCCACCATCTGGCCAACCAAAAATGCATCAGAAATGTTCTTTGCTTAAAATGAATAGTCTGAAATTTCTCAGGTTAATATATATTATGATTATGATGACATCCAATGGGCCTGCCTTTCATTGCGCCCCCACCTGGCCAAGCAAGTAAATGTGCCAGAAAATAAAATGCAAAAACAAATAGTACACACATCAAATATGCACATTTCGCAAACGCACCACGTCAGTGCTTTGTTGGATTCCGAAATGTCACGGGTTGCGGCCCGCAGGTGCTCGGGCCCGCCATTGCCGCTTGCAGCTATATTTATTATTATTTTTCACTATTATTATTGTTATTCCACTTTTTTGCTTTCCTGTTTTTGAGGTGGTTAACATGGTCGAAAACTCTTGAAATTTGGCACACACGTCAGGTGTCACGCATCGCAGTTAGGTACAAGAGCTTGACCCCGGGCGTGGCCCAGGGACTCGCTAGCGCCCCCTTAGGTGACTGATCCCGTGGTTGGCAAATATTTTGAGGTGGTTAACATAATCGAAAAGTCTTGAAATTTGGCACACACATCAGGTGTCACACAAAGCAGCTAGGTAAAAAAGCTTGGCCCCGGGTATGGCCCATAGACTCGCTAGCGCCCCCTTACGCCCCCTTAGATGACTGATCCCGTGGTGGGCATATACTTTCAGCTACAAACACCAAATTTGGTAGGTGTGTGTATCTCCCCAAGATGAACAACTTTCGTATGTACAATGCATTAGCCACGCCCACAGGAAGTGAGGTAATTGAGCTTTTGTGCGTTGTGGACATGATACATTTTAACGTACTCCTCCTAGACGGTTGATCCGATTCATGTCAAAGTTGGTATACATGATGCCGAGATGTTCCTGATTATAAATTGTGAAGTTTTTTTTTGATATGTTGTAATTTGACGAAATGGCAAAATTATTCATTTTAATACCGTTCCACACAAACAATAAATGTGACATAATTCAACATGCATGGCTTGAAATGTTTTAAATTTCACAGGTCATTGAAGACCATGTTAATGATAATATTCACAGGCCCATAATGCATGTTTGGCATAGCGCCACCAACTGGCAACAGAAAGAATGACAATTATACTGATGTCATATGATCAATTTGAACATACTCCTCCTAGACGGTTTGTCAGATTCATTTGAAATTTGGCAAATATTATGCCAAGATGTCGCTGATGTTAAATTGTGAAGGGATTTTTGATATGTTGTAATATATTATGGTTTTAATATCTCACCACATAAACAGGAAATGTGTCATAAATCACAGTGCATTGAATGAATGGTCTGAAACTTCTCAGGTTAATAGATATCATGATTATGATGATATCCAGACACCCAATGGGCCTGCCTGACATAGCGCCACCACCTGGCCAACCAGGAAATGTGCCAGAACTGGACAATGCCTTAAGTGATTGATCTGAAACGTTATAAAATATTGGATATCATTATTGTGATGATATTCACATGTGTAATTCACAGGCCTAGCATAGCGCCACCTTCTGGCCAAGCAGGAAATGTGCCAGAAATGCTCTATGCTTTGAATAAATGGTCTGAAACTTTTCAGGTTAATAGATATTATAATTATGACGATATCCAGACACCCAATGGGCCTGCCTGGCATAGCGCCACCACCTGGTCAAGCAGGAAATGTGCCAGAAATGGACAATGCCTTAAGTGATTGATCTGAAAGTGTACAAACATTTTGGATATCATTATTGTGATGATATTCACATGTGTAATTTCAATGCCTAACATAGCGCCACCATCTGGCCAACCAAAAAGTGTATCAGAAATGTTCTTTGCTTAAAATGAATGGTCTGAAATTTCTCAGGTTAATATATATTATGATTATGATGACACCCAATGGGCCTGCCTTGCATTACACCCCCACCTGGCCAAGCGAGTAAATGTGGCAGAAAATAAAATACAAAAGCAAATAGCCCACGCATCAAATATATACATTTCACACACGCACCACGTCGGTGCTTTGTTGGATTCCGACATGTCACGGGTTGCGGCCCGCAGGTGCTCGGGCCCGCCATTGCCGCTTGCGGCTATATTTCTGATTAATTTTTATTTCTCTACTGGCTCAATTATCAAAAAGGTGCTTTCTCTTCGTCCTCAGCAAATGAAGCAGGTAGTTCCGTATAGAGACGTTAGAATAAATTAGCGTTTGCGATTGACAACGTTGTGATAAGTAGGCTATAACACTAACTTTTCAAAGTTAACTTGAATGCATCAATTTTGAACAAAGTTGTGTAGGCTACACCGCGCCAGTTGTAGTCTGCATGAACAGTTCTTGCACAAGACACTGTTAGATTTGCGTAGTTGCGTTACCCTCAACACTGACAATAACGTAGACAGCAAATTAAGATATTTTTTCGTTTTGTGGAGCGGCACAGGTAGGCTATCAAAAGCAGATTTCGATTTTCGTTACTACTGTGCAGCCAAGCCTTAAGCCATACCCAAGTAGCTTAAATCGAGGTATTGTTTAATTATGCATGATTTATTTTGTTATTGAATTCGTAGGCTGGGATTCCTCTCGGCAACAATTATGTTTAAAGGTAGCCTCCTGCTTTTTCAGAAGGGGCGGCAGGCAGGCTAGTGACGGAGAGATGTACAGTGGCAGAGCGACGCACAGTGGCTGAAAGTAGTACTAAAGTTTCACGCAGCTTCACGCCGCGTAATGCGCGATTGAAGTGGCCATTTGAAAGTAATACCCACTGTACACATCAAAGCTACCTACCTATAGCACTGCAAGTTAGCTCTGGGGTAGCAAAAATCAAAGTTCGCCATTTTAACATACCCAAGATCACAGTACCCACTCTCAGGCAGAGGACAAAAGGATGTAGAGCAAAACGTCTGCATTTTAGACTTCTTTGTCCCCGCAAGAGTTTAACAGGTGTGATAATTAAAAACCCTCATGTTATTTTCCCATAGGTAATACTGGATCTTCTTGTATGGGCAAAGATGGCAGTTCTTTTGTAGGTGTACTTCAGAGTAAGGATCGACCAATTATCGGCCAGGCCGATTATTAGGGCCGATATTTAGCATTTTTATAATTATCGGTATCGGTCATTTTTTTCACCGATAAGCCGATATTGAAATGGTTAAAGAATGAAACGCGCTACTTTGCCTGTAAAGCGTCTCTCCCTCCCTGCATTTGCTACTGTGTGGTTGAGAGCATGGTCCCACCCACTACACCATCTGATTTGTTAGTTAGCACGAATGCAGCCAATCAGGATCGAAGACTGAACACAGAGAAAGTTTAGGATTCCCATTGAGGCAGACTGTAGACTGGACTTCAGCAGTAAGGAGCTATTTTTCGAAGGTAAGGAAGGTAGCCTACCTTACATTGCTTTAGTTGCAATGAATCACAATTCTCTACACTCAAGTTGCAAAAACACCACTTTGTAAGCTATTGTCTCTTTGATCCGGATCAATAAGTAAAGCACCCACTTCCTCCATTTAGCTAATTCCTGATTGATGCACGTCAGTGATATGCTGTTTACTAGTTAGCCTACAAACTCGGGTGCTGCACGTCGGGAGTTCTTTGCCTCCGCCTCATCCATTAATTGTGAATAACGGGACACCTCGGCGGACGTTATCCCTTATATAGTATACAAGTCCCAAGTTATGTGATAGCGAAAGTCAAAAAGTCTAGTTGCTCCTTTTTGAAACGGCCTGTCAGAAAAGACTAGGCTACAGGCACCCAGGGCCAGCCGTAAATTTCTCATCCTGGGCTGGCTATTAACGTGCCTTTTAGGCTCACAAAAGTGTAGCTTATAGCCTACATATGGACACAAATTGCATGCTTAAATAGCCTAAGAACTATTTTAAAACTGTTTTATTAAACTATTCAACTGTAACACTTGCCATTACACATGCACTTCTTCCTCTCCCTCTCTCGTGCACTCACACACGCGATGGCAAAGCATCCTCTTTGTGACAGGTCCCTTAACAAGCATAGCCCATTGTGTAGGCCTAGTCTATGAAAACAATTGCTATCACTCAGCTTTTGGATTAACATGATACACAGGATTTACACTTGTGATGCAAGTTGATGGACAATTGTGTAAAAGAAGAAAGAAAAGTTTCCATAATTAAATGCTTTTGAAAGAAATTTTTGCAGCATATCGCCTTAACTATCTACCCCTTTTTTTGACAACTGAAATACCGGTTTTACATATCGGTTATCGGCCTCCTGTTTTGGTAATAATTGATATCGGTATCGGCCCTGAAAAAAACATATCGGTCGATCCCTAATTAACATGATTTTCTTTTAAAATGTATTTTCTTTTTATTTACTTTTTATTATTTGTTTGTTGTCCGTTTTGACTATACCGCTCCGTCCAGCATCTTTTGTCTTGTGTGTCATTTGTTATTTTGTAAATTTGTTTGTCATATCTTGGTGTCACAGGTACGCTGGTGACTATGCCGCTTCGGGCATCTTTTGTCCTGTGTGTCAATATGTGGAGCGCTTTGGGTTGCACTCTGTGGATAAAAAAATGCGCTATATAAATAAAAGTCACTTGACTTGACTTATAAAAGGGTAAAAAAAATCACTGATTGGTAACCACTTCAGATTAAGCACCTTTCAGTAAATACTGGATGTTGAACATATCTGAGATTTTCTTTCTCGTTTTGTCATTTCATCCAACAAATGAACAGGAAAACAACCAAATGTAAATCAACATTAGTAAACTATTACTATAACCACAAAGCCTACTATAGCCTACCTTAAAGTAGGCTAATAAATAAAGGAGTCTCTCGGGTGATTTTGTAGCTCTTCAGAGCCCTGTGTCTACTACCCCCGGGCAAGTGAATATGCGATGAACGTATGCCTAACAATAATAATAATAATAATAATAATAATAATATTCACATTAGTGAAGAACATTCTAAAAACAGTAAAAAAAAGAAAAAGAAAAACAGGCTATGTATGTTAACAATAGATGAGGGGGGAGAATACCCATCATGGAGGAGAATCACCCATCATGTAAATTACCTGGCACCTCTACAATGGTCTCATTCCTGTCCTCTTGTTCTGTTTGCCGTTTGTATACTAGCATGTAGGCATTTCGAGAGCAGTGGTCTCCTCTGCCACATTTGGGTTTCCGGGTCTGGGATATTTTGACAGTTTCCGCTGTAATAAAAAAATTGAGTGGAGTCAGTTTAATTGAATGAGCAAACAATGCATTGAACAAAATGTCTCAAAGATTTGGCAATAAGCATGACCTCTTCACACTGGTCAAATATTCAAAATAACATGCATTACCAATGTCCTCTTCAAGTCCCAGCTGCAGTTTCTTGCCCTCCATTTTCTCAATCTCCTCGTCATTGAACTTGTACCAGTCGTTGGAGAGAGCATCTTGTACATGAGCAATGTAGTGACCTGAATATGCACTGATGCCTCGATGGATAAGTACGGCACTCAGCTCAAAAACACACTTGTCCTCTAGAATAAAAATGTGTAATAGCATCCACATTTGAATAAAAACACACATACAACTGTTCAAAAAAATATCAAAAACTTACACAAATTTGCTACATTTTCTACTCTACCTTAGGACAGGCAAACTAATAAATCCATAGAATTATGCAAGAAAATAGTACTGGGAATTGACCTTTCACTATGTCTCCCTTAGTTACTGTTAAGTCCGGCAAAGGTGGAATTGTGAAGATTAAATGAACGGTCACGTTGCATCATAGCTATAAAATAGCGATCTGACAAACTTTCAGAGCATAGCAACATTGTAGCATAGCTCAGTTACATGTAGGGTTGAGTATCGTTTGGGTTTTATCTGACACCCAATATCTGATACTAAATCGATACTTTTAAAATTATGCCGGTGCCAAAATGGTGCCTAAACCGGCCCTTAAAATGCCCAAACCAATGGTTGAAAGCATGAAATTGCTTTTTTGATTGATAAGACAAATTTGAACATCAAATTTAACTGTATATTATCAATAGCTGTAGGGCTGAAATGATTCATCGAGTTACTCATATAACTCAATTACAAAAATGACGAGGCAAAAACTCAAAGCCTCGTTAAATTCCTATGACGCGCACTATACGCGCAGGGATCTGATTGTTCCACACGGACCGTTGTTCAGGAAGCACACCACTAACGCGTGATACATTCTGAATTTAGTTATTAAATTAGCTATTTCTTAAGAAGTGCATCAAGTCAGTCGGTTGAAGTTCAGCGACAGGAAGAAACCCACAGTTCGCAGGACATCAGCACTCCTGTTGTTGAGGAAAGTTCTAGCACTGAGGCAGAAAGAGAGGCCAGTCAGCCAAGGAGGGAGAAGATTAATGGTCATAGGCCTGGGATAGTTTGGAAAAAGCAGAGTATTCCCAAGGCTTGGCGGAGGGCTGGGGGAATATTTATTCCCAAAGAAAAGGATACAGTGGTGATTAACACATTGAATGCCAAGCTGTTATCGGGAGCTTTGTCCTAGAGTGCCAGCAATCTAGACTATTGTTGATGATTTTTGTACAGCCACAGCATATTCTGTGTTATAGCTATGAACACATACAATGGCTCGATTAAAAGGTGAGACTTTAAGCTCTCGGTAGGTGCAAACCGTGTATTTCTACACGCCTCTGTTCCTGAGAAATCCCAAGCTAAACAGTGGCTAGTTTTCATCAAAATCGCTGTTTTTTTCTAGAAATGGAGATATAACGTCTTTAATGAAATATGAAGTGTTGCCTGTTACTTACTTGTGTAAACTTTCCGGGAAGTGATCAGCGAGACCTGGCAAGACTGCCACCTTCAATGCCTCACTTAAGGGAAGAGGAGAGATAGACTTCTCTGCATAGTCTGCCTGCCTCTTCACCCCCTCCATGTTTGGTACTGTCTGTCCACTAGCCACTTGTACCACTGTCTTTATGCCTCACTGTTTGCGTGCTATATTAGCACATTAGCACATATGCATAACCCCCCCCTCCATGCCACAGCAAACTGTGGCCACACTTATACATTTTCTTAAATAGTTAAATATATAGATATATAGACTTTACTTTATTTCTGCATTGTTGCACTGTTGACTTACTCATTTGCACTATCACCATGACCACTATCACCATTGCACTACCACCATGACACTCATTCACTCAGAGCACCTTAGAGCACCTTACCATACCTTACTATGCACAGAGAATCACAGGCTCAGTCCCTGCCTCAGTCATTGCAAGCGCCTCTGATTTATTAATCACCACTATGTGGATACTGTTTTTAGAATTGTATTAGATTAAGTGTTAGTATAATTTGTATTTTTGTAATTTGTATTTTAGTATATTTTTATTTATTGTATTAAGTGTTAGTATAATTTGTATTTTAGTATATTTAGCATATTCTTTATCTTTTACTGTCCTTACTGCTTAGTTGTGTTTTTTTATTATATACTTTAATTACTCTTTCTGCTGTTAAAGAATGTGTTTGTGTTGTATGTATGCTGCTGAGACCTTGAATTTCCCCTGGGGATCAATAAAGTATCTATCTATCTATCTATCTATCTATCTATCTATCTAGTGATAGACCCACGAAAATGGCCTGGTTTTGACCTGACGTGCATGCGTCACTGATTCGACCCAAAGCGGCAACCGAGTTATGATAAAATGTCCAGATAAAGTGTCCAGATTGTGCGTTTTCATGAGTTTTTGATCGTCATATATTTCATTTCCATTCATCACAGAGTTCCCAAAATCACAAGGTGTATTAGAGTGTCTAGTTTCATAATAAAAAAAAAAGCTAAAAACGTAATATTACGTTTTTGGCACTCAATGAGCTAATCAATTTAGGTCAATTAGTCTACTGAATGTTGAAGGGAAGGTTTTCTTCAGTGTGATGGCACGGAGACTGACAAATTACCTTGAAAGGAATAAACTAATTGATACCACGGTGCAAAAAGCTGGAATTCCTGGCTTCTCCGGGTGCTTAGAGCATACCAGCATGATTTGGCACCAAATTCAATTAGCAAAGCGTGAGAAGAGAGACATGCACGTTGTGTTCTTGGATTTGGCTAATGCTTTTGGGTCTGTGCCGCATAGTCTGTTGTGGGAGGCCTTTGATTATTTCAGAATCCCAGGTAGCATTAAAAGCCTAGTAAAAGCATACTTTCTGGATATTCAATTATGTTTTACTACAGCTGATTACACCACAGGGTGGCAACAACTCGAGATAGGAATCATGGCGGGATGTACCATCTCCCCACTTGCTTTTACAATGGCAATGGAGGTCATCATTAGGGCCTCAAAATGGGTAGTGGGTGGGGAGAGGTTGCAGGGAGGGCCACGCCTCCCCCCGATTAGGGCTTTCATGGACGACATGACAACCTTGACGTCAACCGTTCCATGCACCAACGGGTTGCTGGATAAGTTAAATAGTAATCTGCAATGGGCCAGAATGAAGGTGAAGCCAAGTAAGTCTAGGAGTCTCTCAATTGTTAAAGGGAAGGTAATAGATAAGAAGTTTGCTATAAATAAAGAGGTGATTCCCACAGTTCTGGAGAAACCAGTGAAGAGTCTGGGAAGGTGGTATGATGCAAGCCTTAGTGATAAATCACAGGTTGAAGACTTAAGACAGGTCACTAGGCAAGGTATTGCAAAAATTGACATATCAGGGCTGTGGTGTTTGCAGTTTGGTTTATTGCCTCGGCTAATGAGGCCATTTACATTTTATGAAGTTCCTCTGTCAAAGGTAGAGGAACTTCATAAGGCAGTGTAGCCTTGTATGGGAAGGGCATTGTAGAGTTGCCAATATCTAGTCTGACAGAGGAATTTAAGTGTGCTAAGGCTAGATTGGAAATTACTCTTACTCAGTCCAAGGACCCAGTGGTGAGGAAAGTTGCACCCACAGTTAATGCAGGGGGGAAGTGGAACCCAGAGCAGGCAGTTAAGCAAGCTCAATCAGCATTGAAGCTTAGGGATATAATGGGCCATGTGCAGCACGGGCGGGGGGGTCTAGGGGTGGGCGTAAGTAAACCCTTGTGGAGTAAGGCTTCTGCAGGAGAAAAGAGGAAAATGCATAGACAGGAGGAGGCTGTAAGATACTAAGGCAGTGTCGCAGGCAAAACAAGAGCAGTGGGTGAACTGGGAAGGGGTGGAAAAAAGACGGATTAAATGGAAAGATCTATGGGGCATGGAAGCTGGTAAGATCAGATTTATGTTAGGTGGTACATATGATGTGCTCCCATCTCCCAAGAATTTAAGTCAATGGTTTGGTGAGGATGATAAATGCATACTTTGCTTGTGTGTGGGCAGTCTCCACCATATCCTATCAGGGTGCAAGGTAAGTCTCACCCAGGGGCGGTATACGTGGTTTCATAACCAGGTATTGAAATGTGTGGCAGCGGCAATAGAGGATAAAAGTCAATTCATTAGTAGCTAGTAAAGAGGTAAGGCAAATTAACTTTGTACGTCAGGGGGATAAAACCTTGTTCCGCGAAGGCCAGGTGTAAAACCGGCCAGTTGAAAAATGGGGCGGGCTGGGAAATGAAGGTTGATCTTGGCCAGCAGATGGCGGTACCTCCACATATAGTGAGTACTAAACTACGACCCGACGTAATTCTATGGTCGGATTCAGAGAAGATAGTTTACTTCATTGAACTCACTGTTCCTTGGGAAGACAGAGTGGAAGTGGCCAATGAGCTGAATAGAGCTAAATACACTGAAATAGCAGAGGAGGCAGCCAAGCGAGGTTGGAGTGCACGATTAAGGCCTATTGAAATCGGTGCATGTGGGTTTGTGGCCAGATCTGCTATTGGCTTGCTGTCTGAATTGGGCATTTGTGGTCGAAGTCTAAGGCAGGTGGTTAGTAACATGTCTTTAGCAGCAGAATGGGCAAGCGAATGGTTGTGGGTAAGGAGAAGTTACCCTTCCTGGGGCTAAGGTAAGCTAACTGGCTCATTTGTTTTGTGTTTGTGATGGACTGTGCCTAGGTTGATGGTACTTGACTAAGGTTTTTTATGGTTTATGGTTCAGTCCGCATCAACGGGACGGACCAACCTAGCCAACTTAGACCATGCCTAGGTGGGTTAAGGGTATTTGAATGTTTGTTGTGGTAACATGGTGGCAGCATGGGGCGTAAGCTAACTGGCTAATTTGTTTTGTGTTTGTGATGGGGCCTAAGCTAACTGGCTAAGCTAACTGGCTAATTTGTTTTGTGTTTGTGATAGGCTGTGCCTAGGTTGATGGTTGGTTGGCCAGGGTTTTTATGGCTATGGTTCAGTCCACATCAACGGGACAGGCCAACCTTGACCATGCCTGGGCTGGTTAAAAGTATTTTGGGTATTGGATATTTCAATGTGGTAATATGGTGGCAGCATGGAGGGGAGTGTCTCCAGGACGCTGGTTTCACTGTTAAGCCTTCATGAGGTGTCGTGGGCCTAACTTAACGGAACATCGGTGAATGAGGGTGCCCACTTGATAACCCCAATGACATGCCGCATACTATATACTGCTGTTGGATGGGCCATTTGTATTGTGTTTGTGACCATTTGTTGGCGGATTTGTGGGTAGTGTGCTTTTTAAAGTTAAACTTGAGCAGGGGCTTCTGAATGTGTTTTTTCTTTGGATTTTGGCACAAGGGATTTTAACATCTAATCCTGTGTATTAATGTAAAGTAAAGTTGGCGCGATGGCGGAGTCAAGATGTCCATAAATGGCAGAGAAGGTCTAAAGTTTTCAAGTAAAGTTCTGGGATCATTACTCAAAAAGGAAGAGAACAAGCATCTGAACCGAAAACATCCACTCTATGCTGTTTCACCAAGCGTCGCTGAAACAGTCAATAAAGGATCAAAAGTATCTATCAATCTATCTATCTATCTATCAATCTATCTATCTATCTATCTATCTATCTATCTACGTAGCCTATACATTGATGTTCGCTGATTTTAATCGCATACTGTATTTGTAGCGATGTCGTGATATGATGTTTAGCTTTGATGTTTTTAAGTAGTAAACTTATTCACGTTCAATTGCAAGAGAGTAGGCTATGCCTAAAAAAGAACCCCTTCTTCACATACACACATGCATGCACCCTCATCTTCCCTCACGCACGGCACACGTGCGCACACACACACACAGGTTGCTAGGTTACCATAGCAAATAGGCTCATCCCAGAAATAATTTTTTAGTAGCCTAATGGTAAAATTATTTGTTACTAGCCTAATAGTAGGCTATTTATTTGTAGCCTAATGGTAAAATTATTTGTTAGTAGCCTAATGGATAATGCTGCAGGTGTAGAAATCTACATAAAACAGATATTTACTTTGATGTCAGGTCTAGATTACAACATGAAACAACATGCTTTTCCTCTTCTTCTCCCTCCCAGCACTTCACAACATAGTATGGACAAGTTAGTCGCCCAGCTCAGTCATGCACAAGAGGCTGCAATTTTACAGAGAGCACTTTGAACATTATTTAATTAACACAAGCCAGAGCAAACAGGCAGCAGAGCAAATGATCGGGAGGCTACCTCCGAGAACAAGAGAAAAAGATTTTAAAAGAACATGCAGACGAAGGAAGGAATGAATGGCTGCAAGCTGAGGTGAGCCGGGAGATAACAAAGGCAGCCAACAAGGGCACGACGGTAATTGAGGAGCAATTTACAAAAGATTCACTGAACAAAACTGCTGATGTGGTACATGAAAATGTAGTTAGCAATGTAGATAATGCAATGCAGACATGGGGACTTGTGACTTGGACTCGAGTCGCTATTTTTATGACTTGTGACTTGACTTGACAAAAAATAAAATACTTGAGACTTGATTCGGACTTGGAAGTTAAAGACTCGGGACTTGACTTGACTTGAGACACGATGACTTGAATGACTTGAGTGTTATTCACATCATGTTTTCAGTTTGAATATAAAATATATAAATTATTTAAAAAAATAAAGTTTTTGATTACCCAGCTGGAGCGCAGACTGAGAATAGTGTTGTCTCATCAGTCATGCCCTCTCGTACCTAACCCACGGCCACTTAGGTCAGATATCACATCAACATGTCAGCCGTAGGGGTACCTAGGGTCATCGCTTTCGGCTTCAAGAATTACTCACAAGATAGCAAAAGACGAACAGCGCTTTGAAAGACATGCAACATTAACATCGCGGACAGCCAGATGACAACCTCCAATTTCATCCGTCATTTGAAGAGTCATTCTGCCCAGTAAGTGCTTGTCAATTTGTTAATGTTATCTGGTTAGTTGGTAGTTAGCTAAAGTAACCATTAAC
Organism: Alosa pseudoharengus; assembly: GCF_046254945.1. Lineage (NCBI taxonomy): Eukaryota > Metazoa > Chordata > Actinopteri > Clupeiformes > Clupeidae > Alosa > Alosa pseudoharengus. Next base: position 544,310 of record NW_027468837.1, read on the forward strand.
ATCAGGCACAAGTAGTATCGTCCACTAATAAGAATCAGTGTAGAAGGGCCAAGTCTGGAGGATTTTGATGCTAAGCAAGATAGTAAATAAAAACTACAAACAGCCTCAAACAACAATTTTTTAACCATATTTCATGTTTTCATGTCTGCCCATACAGTACGTCCCATTCTTGTTTTTGCTTCTGTTTCACAGATATGCAGAGTATAAGTATATATACTTTTTTGATCCCGTGAGGGAAATTTGCTGCATTTACCCCAATCCGTGAAACACACTCCGCACACAATGAACACACAGTGAGGTGAAGCACACACTAATCCCGGCGCAGTGAACTGCCTGCTACAACAGCGGCGCTCGGGGAGCAGTGAGGGGTTAGGTGCCTTGCTCAAGGGCACTTCAGCCGTTCGTACTGGTCGGGGTTCGAACCGGCAACCCTCCGGTTACAAGTCCGAAGTGCTTACCAGTAGGCCACGGCTGCCCCAAAATGTATGAAAGGACAAGAAACACCTGCACTGATGCTACACAGACTGCAATTCCCCAGTTCCTCCAGTCTCGTCCTCAGGAACCCTATTCAGCTAATCACCCAAGACTGAAGGCCATAACAAATGGCATTCTAAGAGACCTGGTGATAGGATGTAGCATGCCTCTTTCAATCATTGAGAATGGACATTTCTGAGACGTCATGTCTGTGTGTGTGTGTGAGAGAGTAAGTGTGTGAAAGAGAGAGAGTGTGAGAGATGTCTAAATGTTCTGCTTTGGCAATGCAAAAATACTTGTCATGCTAAAAAAGCTCACTTGAATTGAGAATTGAGAGAGAGTGTGTGTGTGTGTGTGTGTGTGTGATAGAGAGCCAGAGTGAGTGTGTGTGTGTGAGAGAGAGAGAGACAGAGAGAGAGAAAGAGAGTGTGTGTGAGACTGAGTGTGTGTAAGAGAGAGAGGAGAAATGTAACAAAGTTTAATGTTGTACATAAACTGTGTTTGAGAGAGAGAGAGAGGGAGGTGTTCAGAGAGGAGTCTTTTGGATAAGCTGTTATTTGTTTTATGGACTCAATGTTGAAAATGTAAAACATTTCAAACACTGTTGGCAGAAGTGATAAATAAATAATTTTATGAAGTTATTACAATTGTGTTTGATTCCATGATGTATTTTACTGAACATGAGTATTTAAAATGAAAATCCAAATTATTGTCATTTACTGACAGTTACTTATATCTTGTCTTTTCACTTTATTAAGGTCAGATTCTGCAGGTAAAATTACAATAGTAAGGTGACTTGACTTGGACTGGACTTGACCTACTACAGGACTTGACTTGAAATAGCCTGTGACTAGGCTTGACTTACATAATTAAAGCCTGTGGTGCAGGGTTTTTTTTGTGTCTTTTCTGGCAATGTTCTAGTTGGTAATAAACATTTAAACAATTATAAATTGTATTTGATGTTGTAAAGTATTACAAAAAAGAAATATAATAAGGAAAAGTAGGTGATATTTAACGGTTAGCAACAGGTTTGCGAAGATTCTTATTTCTCCCACAATGCATTCCATGACGTCACATGAGGTACTCGTTTTGGGACGACATAGGAAAGGCCGCCTTGATACCATTGAGAGAGACGACGATTAGTGAGAGTAGCAGCTAGTGAGAGAGTAACAGTGTCAGATATATAAGTAAATATAAAGATAGAGATAGCCTAGATAGATAGATATATAGAGATAGATAGATAGATAGTGAGAGAGAGATAGCATAGATAGATAGTAGTGAGAGATAGCATAGCATAACATAACATAGATAGCTGATGGAGAGAGGGAGAGAAATAAATAGATAAAATGGTTTACTACTGTGTTTGTGCCGGGTGCAAGAACTCCAGCAAAACTGGACTTAGGGTCCATTGCTTCCCCAAGGACAAAGGGATCTTCCGAAGCTAGGTGCAATTTGTCAAGGTTAGGTGGGCAGATTTTTCAGCGAGCTCCGTCACCGCCTTCTCGAGAATATGTAGCGCGCATTTCAAGGAGGACGATTACCACTCAGGGGATGCCAAGATGGTCTCACTTGGTTTAAAGAGTGAGAGGATGGCGAAGTTAATTCCTACCGCTTTGCCGTCTGTGCATGCAAACCTCTCTGCCTGCCCTGTCCCGAGGTCCAGAGACACCGTCTGCCGCAAGCGAGATATTGCCACGGTAAGCATCATGCTAATGTTTACAAGCTGCGCGTTAGCTAACTCTGTGTGTATTTTGCATATCGTGTTCCCTTTGACACAGCCTCCACTACAATCATGGTCAGTCTGACATTAGAGGATATTTCGTGATTCACGAATATGAGCCAAAACAAAATTGCGCTGAAGTAAATGTCCATATCGTCATGAAAGCATCATGGCTAGCGTTGGGATCAGTGGTGGTGATCATCAAGCAGCCTTCACAACTAAACAGTGTGTTTGCGTTTTTTGTTAGACTGCTACGGTTCTCTTTCACATATATTTGGCCATGACCGTGTCACCAGGGCTGTAGTGGAGGCTAACGCAAGTAAACACAGTTTACCCACCTCTGACATTTCACAAACAGAGTTTATCCACTTCTCACTTCAGAGTTTAGCTACCTCCCAATACAGTAAATGCACTACCTCATAGAGTTTATGCACCACATGCACTCTATAGACATGTATTACCACTAGTATTGATGTAAACATTTAACAGTAACCTTCAACATCATCAAATATGTTCTGAATGTCTTTCATGTATTTTTTAATACATCGAGTAGCGCATATCAGGGTCCACTGTACTGTAATCTTTTTTCTCTTGTGTACCCTCTTCGCTGACCTTTTTTATATTTGTTTTCACAAGATGTTGACAGACGCCTCACAGCAGGAGACCATGGACAGTGTGATACTGGGGATCAGCCCTTGCCCACCTCCACTTCTGATGCTGGGACACAGGTGTACCAGGCTGGCTTCAGTCTGTTGGTTTGTGATGTCATCATATTTGAGTGTTATACTGTATTGGTTATGTAAGTGGTAATAATTGTCGCTGTACCCCATTCAAGGGGTGCTGCATGTCTGCTCCTCTGTCTGTGTGCTTGGATTTTCTTTTTTGTTGTTATTTGCATGACATTTCTTGTATGTAATTCAAAATAATTTACCAATCATTTTACCTGTGCCTTGTCAACCTCTGTGTGCGGTGTTGTCTGGGCTCACTGTGTGTCTGCTTGATGTGCTTTTGCATATGTATCACTGCATGTATGCATGCATGAAATATCATGGGTTTGTGTGTGAGAAAGAGAACCATCAGCTGACCCTCAGGTAAGACCACACTATTGCAGGCCAAAGAAACAAGGTGCAAACGTTTAGTATCTAGCCCTTCATCAGTGTTCCTTGTATGTGTACCACCCCACCCCACCCCCATCCCCAACACACACACAAAAAACACACACACTTACATCATCACTGTCATTACCTCACATACATACAGCACACTGCTTGCTACAGTAAGCCTCCTCTACATACTTGCTGCACACTGCCCCCCCCCCCTCTCCCCTACATACACAGCACATTGTCTTCAGGATCTTCTCCAACACACATCCTCTACATACTTACAGCACACTGCCCCCACCTACCCACACACACACTACACACACACACACACACACAGTCACTGCTCCACTCCCCTCCCGCCCACACACACATCTTCACTGTCATCACTCACATACATCATACATACAGTACTCTGCTTGCAATAGTAAGTCCCTTCACCATACTTGCAGTACACTGCTCCCCCCTCTCCCCTACATACACAGCACATTATTTCATCAGGAAGCTTCTCCAACACACATCCCCAACATACTTACAGCACACTGCCCCCCCCCCCCCCCCCCCATACACAGCACATTGTCTCATGAGGAAGCTTCTCCAACACACATATTGCACACTGCCCTCTCCCCACATACACAGTACACTATCCCATCTCCCCTGTCATCCCCCCCAACACACACACCAAGACCCCTGGCAGTTGGGTTAACCCCTTGAGCCATGGATCTGCCCAAGGTTTCTTTCTTGGTAAGGGAGTTTTCCCTTGCCCCTGTTGCTTATGGGTGCTCCTCCCCCCCCCCATTAATGCACAAATAGGCTGACACCAGACATAACTTTAACTGCATTTCTTACTTCCAGTAACTATATGCATGTGACAATAAACTTCCTTGTATCCTTGTATGTTTTGTGCCTAACCATTTTTTTTTTATAGAGATTTGTTTACTTCCAACCTGTGTCTTTGTCCTTGTTCAGTAAATGTTTAAATGTTCAGTAACCATTACAAGCAATGCCAATAAACTGTTTTTTTTAATCAAAATTCATGTGTTCTGTGTACTTTATAACATTTTAAGGGCAATGGAGCGATCACAACAGAATAAGCATAACAATTCTTTTTATTCATTTTCATCTAAACGAGGCCATTGAAAGCCCTGATAGGTCTGGTCACCACTTTGGAATTGTTGTCTGATGGTGAAACCACACAAGAGGGTAGAGGCTTCCTTATACTCCTGCCTAAAACCCCATAAGCCCAGCGTATAGCCTGCCTGTACACAGTGTACCGGTATTGCATAGGGATAAGTAGGAAAGATTGTTCAGTTTAAAACTCTGTAAGTAGGTTGGAGACGTCATTTTAAGCCTGTCTTATGCATGTTTATTGTGTATGCAACACATCTCCTCTCTCCTATAACTGTTGGTTCAAAGAACTCAGTGTAAAAAGATTGGTAAAGTAAACATAAACCATGAACATACTCGTGCGTGCTGGCTTGAAGGGGACCATGATCTTGCCTGGAGTGTGAGTATGCTATGTGTAGCACAAACGGATTCAGGCAGCATGCCTCAAATCCAGGACGCTGTAATTTGCTGGCCGCGGGGTGAGCTCCTCAGCGACCAAAACGCGCTCACCTCCCTAAAACACAAGCTCTCCACCACAGTTTCCATGGGACGACACCGCCCACACAGACACCTGCCAATTTGCCAAACACAGCGACACAGACACGCTTATTACTCTCTCCCGGTAAGCGGTACCCTGACGGTGTCAATGACAATGTCAATCACGGGGAAAACTAGCACTATAATCACACTGAAGACACGACCAGCCTACTCGGCGTCAACTACGTTTGCAAACAACATTTTCACCGGAGAAAGAGGTAGCCTGAAAGCTTAGAAATAAACATAGGGGTTCACAGGTGGGCCAAGCTACATAGCTAGCATAATATGCCTTCTATTTCTAGATCTTCTGACTAAGTTTAGGGTAGCCTACTTATCTGAGCCAACGATATAATCACTGTCACTAGATATAAAGAAAACGTTGACTTTCACTCGACAGTAAAAAAAGTTGTTATTGTAGGCCTACCCACTGCTATTCATAGACTAGCTCTAGCGCTCGTTGCTGCGCTAGCAACTCACCAGGACACTTCACCAACTCTCCAGTGATTCTCCTCTGACCATGCATTTATTTCTCTTTGATGGCCATCAGCTCTCGGTATTTCCCCATTCGCCCTCTCACGTCTAACCGGTTCAAAATGATATGGCTGTGGGCCATCATAAATGTTAACTGTGGGTCTTGCCACCTCTTCCTCATCCCAGTTAGACGCCAGTGCTAGTTCTAGTAGCTGCTATAAGGCTGAGGCTACTTCCACCAAAGATCTTTTTTATATTTATAGTATAGTATATTTTTTGGGCTTTTTGCCTTTATTTGTATAGGACAGTGAATAGTGAGACAGTAAGTAAGTGGGAGAGAGAGATGGGGTGGGACAGGGATATGACTGCAGGTCGGATTCCTTCTTTTCCTTCTTATCTCTGCTTCCACCCATAGACTGTAAAAGATAGCTTCCACCACGTCTACCTCATATGACGTCATCACCGAATTGCGTAAAAAATAACCGTTACTAACAAAAAATTACAAAAACTGGACTTTAACACCATTTTGGAGACATATCTAACTTTATATACATATCTTGAGTGTTTAATGTACCCATTAATTGAAAGTGTTGTTTAACCTGCACCACAGGCTTTAAGTCTTTGTAATGCAGAATATGTTCCCTATTCTGAAGTTGGGTCTTGGTTCACATTTAATTCACAATTAATTTGGCACTTATTAACCCCCATGTGTTCCCTAAACTAAAGTTGCCTCCTATTCACACTTTTTAAGTGTATTACAGTGCACAGTAGGCTACACAACAAGCAGACAGCCAAGTAAGCACAAATACAAACATCGATTTTAGGCCCAATTTTATTATAGGGAACATATTCTGCATTACAAAGACTTAATTATGAGTTATTTGTACACTATTAGCACTTGTGGTTTAGTGTCTAGTTCCATTTGAATAGACCATCTTTGATAAGTATTATTAGGGATGAATAACTGTTCTTGTGGTACTACCACCTTACAAGCCCCATACTGAGCCATGCAAATGTATGTCATAATTCATATGCAACAACTTATTTAATAACTATGAATAAGGGGTAATTAGGAGCTTACATAGGGCAAATTCTTAATTAAGGGTCTAGTAAGGGTAGAATAAGGTCTTGCTGAATAAGGTATTACTTAGTGACTTATAATGACTAACAAATGCCTAGTATGCTACTAATATACATGTTAGTAAGCAGCTAATTAATGGTGAAATTGTGTGTCTTAATATAAAGTGTTACCCACTACTTTACATTTTGCATTCCAGTTGTATTTAAAGATGAACTGAACTGGAATTTGAAGTAAAGGTGAGATAACAGATGTATTTTATTTCTTCTCATTGGTACAATGATTAAAATGGCTGAATTTATTAAAAGGGATAAAATTGTACGTTGAAAGTGGTGTTGTTACACGGGCGCCGCCATGTTGGATTTCAACAATCGGCTACGGCACTGGCATGGTAAGCTACTCTGCACTAGCACTAGCAGCCATAGCAGATAATGAGTCTGAGGCTAGCTGACATGGCTGAAGAAACTAACATTAGGCCTAGCTGAGTTACATATTGGCCATAAGCCATTTATCATAGGCTAGCCTACATCACAAAATCTCATACAAAATGAAACCAAACTAGTGAAACAAAGGCAAACACTTTAACAGGGGAAATTAATTGGGCATGAATCATACTGAACACTATTTTGTCAATGAGCAGAAACACACACGACATTCAAACTATTTATAAGATGTGCACTATGGAAACTGGTTGGCCATTGACTTGCCTTATCCTGTCTTAAACTTGCCATATCCTGACTTAAAAAACCCTTTTCTTGCTTACTTTATCGCAAACTCGGTGGGGCAGCTTGTAGTCTTTTTCAATTCATAGAAGGGCGAGCCCACAGTCTATGTGCAATGGAGCCTAAGTTTCAACTTCGGCTTCGTTCACCCAATGCAGTCACTGGTCGCAATTACAAAGTCCGGGAAGGTTCGTTCAATCGTTTAAAGTTTTAAGTGCAGTAGCCTATCTGTCCCCTTTGGAATAATATCTCGAAGTACAGTAGCCTCAGATGAGGTCCAGTGTTAGATAGGCAGTGTTAGATAGGCTACCATACGATCCAACCTAGGAAAGGGCTAGCAGGTAAACACCTTGGAAACACTCTTATGTCAAACTCCACAAGCTAGCACTCCGACCATAGAGAGTATAAACCATGACTCCGATGATATCACAGATCGATAATAATGCTTTTACTAGCTGGTAACTAAACCACAGTGGGTCTGTAAACAGAATCCAATGTCCCTTTCTACTCACCCTGAAGCCAGTTGTTCACCGTCTCAGGGCAGATTCTTGATGCGAGGGAGTTTAACTCGCAGTGCTGCTATCCAAGAGACTCGTGCAATATCAACATCCACAAGGTAAAAATCTGCAAACTTTCCACTAACGTTAGCCTAAAATAAACGGCAAACTCGTGTATCCTCCGTGTATCTGGGGTCAACTTGCGGTAACGAAGTTTTTAACAGTTTCAAGGGAATGAGAGAGAGAGCCCGTGAGTTGCTGTTACGAGTGCCAGTAGTCCATACTGCGTTAGCCTACATTGCCGTGACAATGCGTGTTATATAGCTTATTTGTATGCACCGTAGCCTTCGCATAGGCCTAATGTAGTGGTGGTGAGTGAGTATGCAGTTGTGTGGAGGATGTACAGTAGGCAATGTGTGTGTGTGAGGGATGGAGGGAGACAGAGAGACAGCGTGCGTGTTGCTGTCTCAAGCGCCCCTCGTCCAGTTTTCTACATGACCTGTAGGCTAGGTCTACAGTAGCCTATGTATGCACAAAATGTATCTATGTTGTACATTGCACAAAATGTATACCCCCCGAAATAAACACATACATAAATAAACATATTTTTCCCGTCACTTTGGCTTCCTTGAACATTTTCCCTACGTTTCGCCACTGCTTTGCAACAGATAGATTCCAGTGTCCATGCTCCGGCAGCGCCCACACAGTCATTTTCACCCAAATGATTCTACTGAAGGTTGAGCTGGAGCCTGAAACCCATCTAGTGGTAGTCAACAGGCCTGTCCCTCACAGGCTCAAATTTGTAACCCATGCCATTAAAATTACTAATTTTCGTGTATACATAATATGCTGCAGCTGTTGCCTATTAGGGGTTTGCATGGCGTGTCATTAGATCTGGACATCGCCATATTGGAGATACTCGCCTCATTAGAAAGCATTAGGCACTGAAGTAAATCCCTAACATCGTCAAGGAAAATGGTTAATTATTGCCGTGTTTTAGGTTGTACCAATAGGTCAGACTGAGAAAAACATCTGGTGTAGGTATCGACTTCCAAACGTTATTAAAAAACCAGGGAGAAGGGACAATAATGCCAGAAGTTATCAGAGGAAGGGGGGCGCTTGTGGTTGAACTTGGTACTTCGTCTCCCTCACCCAACTCATATGGATCTGCGCTGCCAATAATCCGTAATTTCTCGAAATATCGCGCCTTTTCTTGTGGTCCAAGTCCTGCCCTATATGCCTTTGCATCTTAGACGCATTTTTATGAGCTTTTCTGTTGTTTAGACACGCTACAATCACGTAAGATATCCAAAGTGCATAATACTCCATTGTACTTCATTCACCGAGTACCGCCAATATGGCCGCGCGTGCTGGGTTACCATAGTTACCGGCCAGAAGTTAGCATTCTAACCTTGCATGCACTCCCGCGACTGTGACCCAAAATATATCGTGTGTAGTACCGTTGGAAAGCTCTGTTTTTCCTGTATCACGCTATGTGATCCATATCCACTTCCTTTGTATCAGCAACCAATCGCGAAAGTTCAAAGATGAGTCTAGGCTGAGAACGGAATCTCATTGGCTGTCTTTCAAGGCTGTTTTCTCAAAAAGAGTTTCCTCTCCCACTATGAGCAAGGAAACTCCACTTCAGAAGCACTTACATACACCAAACTTTCTAGACTTATGCCTAACTATATTTCGAAGATATTTACAGAGGGGTTTGTAGATATATTATTCCTAGCCTGACTTACATGACATTTTAGGGCTATTGACATTATATTCTGATTTACAGGATAACTAAAGTAGATATTCATAAATCCCTCTGTAAATGTTTCAACATCTATTATCTGAACACAATGAAAACATAATTTTGAACCTGGCTGTATCCAATGCTCAGGTTTCTTGCTTTAAAATGTATGCAAATTAGCGCATATTTAATTAGGTAATGCCTAATTTGCATATGTAAACATTAAATTACAGAAAACTTGTAATACATTTTTTTCTCATATTAATGTAAGTAATCAACTGGGTACCCTATACCCTTTACCCTATTCACCTGTAGTGTCACCACAAGTAGTGTCTCGCCTTAAACCAACCAAAGCTTGACTGAAACATTGTAAAACCATTGACTTGTTTTAAAGAAATGTATGGGAAAAATGAAACCCCCTCCTCGCATGTTCCTGCTGAAAAAACTGCTGGTTTCTTCTCAAGCATGCGCATATTATGAACGCACTTACAGATGCGTTTTTTTTATGCAGCCAGTCGCCGACATACAGGGATTAAAGTGAAAAAAAATCGTTTGACTGAACTTTTTTCAGGCCATAAGTCATACGTTCTTCATATCGAGATAGCACCCCTTTTGCGGTCGCGACCTATTGGTTTTTAATGTACAAAAAGATGCAAACAGCAAAGTAAAGGGAGTATTCGCCTTATTCACACGGCGGCCATTGTTTAAACCAAAACGAGGCTACAGGGTACACTTACTATATAATTAATGCCACCTACAGGCAGTGTTGGGCAAGTTACTTCAAAATCGTCAAAGTAATTTGTTACATTATAATATTACTGTCTCTGAATTGTAAGGCATTACATTACTATTGTATTACTTTTAAGTTACTTTTACCAAAATATCTAGAAATATGGATTTGGAATTCTAATGTGGTATAACATAATGACTAAGCTAGGCTTAAGGCTAACAACAGTAGAATGCAATAGGCGCAGTGATGGCTCATGATGCAATACAAGGAACAATCATAGCCAGAATTTTGTTAAAAGCAGACAAAAGGTCGAAGTCTGGTCAATTGTGATAGAAATGCTGTAACTTTAGGCTTAGGCCTACTCATTAAAATCAACAGAGAGCCCACTACCTGTATATTGTAACCCAAAACTTAGACATGTCAAGATAGGCTACACAGTGCCGCTGCTGGCCATTTTGGTGCCCTAACTGGTGAAATACAGTATTAACCCAAGTATGTCATCATATGGTCAACTATAAAGATGTAGGCTAATCTGCCTGTTCCCAGGGATGGGTAGTATTTCTGAAACATGTAATATGTATTTCAAATACAAAATAGTATTTTGTCATTTGTATTTTATTGGGTTGAAGGAAATGGCTCTGTATTTTGTATCAAAATACTTAATTGGTGTGTATTTTTGTATTTTAGAAATACTGCAAAATACTATATGTGAAACACACTAAAAAAAGTAGATACTACACACAGGTGTAATGAATAATTGGTAATTAGGCAACAATGGTTTATTTTTATCGCAATCAGCTAATGTGAGAACAGCTGTGATGAGCAAGTTTACCTGTGCAAGTTCACATAAGGACACTGACAAAGGCAACCATGTCCTATTGTCTCCATGCCAATCTTTAACAGAAAAAATGTCAGATATCTCAATGAACCACAATGACATCAATAGATGGTAAGGTGTTGAGTGTGTTTGAATTCCCTTCCTTGTAGCATCCATTTCTGCATTCTACAGTGGGGACAAGTTCACCTTGTTTAATTAAATAACAATTCTATTTCCTTATTAGCTGCATACTTGAGGTTGGAGATATTAAGGCATATCAAGTTTCTCACATACTGGAACTTCAAGATACATAGCCTTATGATTTTCTTATTCAGTTCTGCACTGGACTTGAATTACGAAATTCGGCACAGATACACAATTATGATTTTGGCCTATTGATTATAATGTGGTTAATTGAAAGCTCTGTCAGTCGTTTTGGATAAGCATCAGCTAGTTGACTAAATGTAAATGTAAATTCTTGAATTATTGTTCTGATCACACTACATGAACTTGTATACGGTATACTATTTGGTATGACGGGCCAAATTGTATTGTTTTTTACTATATAGTTTTAATAGGCTAAATGTTTGGGATATTAAAAAGCTTTTTTTGCAGTGCTTTCATACTTCCTTGAAAAAAGTATTTTGAGTATTTTCTAAATACAAAAATACAGTATTTTATTTTGATACATAATATGGTTACTGTATTTTGTAGTTTATTTTGATACATTAAAAATGAGGGTATTAGGTATTTTATTTTGAAATACATTCTGATGTATTTTTGCCCATCCCTGCCTGTTCCCAGCATCAGAACACTTTGCGATGGTTAGCGTGTCGTAATTCAAGTCCAGTGCAGAACTGAATAAGAAAATGATAAGGCTATGTATCTTGAAGTTCCAGTATGTGAGAAACTTGATATGCCTTAATATCTCTAACCTCAAGTATGCAGCTAATAAGGAAATAGAATTGTTATTTAATTAAACAAGGTGAACTTGTCCCCACTGTAGAATGCAGAAATGGATGCTACAAGGAAGGGAATTCAAACACACTCAACACCTTACCATCTATTGATGTCATTGTGGTTCATTGAGATATCTGACATTTTTTCTGTTAAAGATTGGCATGGAGACAATAGGACATGGTTGCCTTTGTCAGTGTCCTTATGTGAACTTGCACAGGTAAACTTGCTCATCTTTACTTGCGTACGACTTCACACCAGTGCTTCAGACCAGAGCTGATGCTTCAACAATAGCCGTCACTGAAAAGCTGTTAGTGTCTTTGAACACAGCTGTTCTCACATTAGCTGATTGCGATAAAAATAATAACCAATTATTCATTACACCTGTGTGTAGTATCTACTTTTTTAGTGTGTTTCACATATAGTATTTTGCAGTATTTCTAAAATACAAAAATACACACCAATTAAGTATTTTGATACAAAATACAGAGCCATTTCCTTCAACCCAATAAAATACAAATGACAAAATACTATTTTGTATTTGAAATACATATTACATGTTTCAGAAATACTACCCATCCCTGGGAACAGGCAGATTAGCCTACATCTTTATAGTTGACCATATGATGACATACTTGGGTTAATACTGTATTTCACCAGTTAGGGCACCAAAATGGCCAGCAGCGGCACTGTGTAGCCTATCTTGACAAGTTTTGGGTTACAATATACAGGTAGTGGGCTCTCTGTTGATTTTAATGAGTAGGCCTAAGCCTAAAGTTACAGCATTTCTATCACAATTGACCAGACTTCGACCTTTTGTCTGCTTTTAACAAAATTCTGGCTATGATTGTTCCTTGTATTGCATCATGAGCCATCACTGCGCCTATTGCATTCTACTGTTGTTAGCCTTAAGCCTAGCTTAGTCATTATGTTATACCACATCGCCCTCCATTAGAAGGAATGAGCTGCATTGAGCATAATAAACTGCATTTAGAATTCCAAATCCATATTTCTAGATATTTTGGTAAAAGTAACTTAAAAGTAATACAATAGTAGTGTAATGCCTTACAATTCAAAGACAGTAATATTATAATGTAACAAATTACTTTGAAATGACAGTAATAAGTAATACATAATACATTACGATTTTGAAGTAACTTGCCAAACACTGCCCCTGGCACTTTCATTTCTTTACACCATGGCTTGTTAGTTCTCCCCCATTTCCAACAGCTGCCCATCTCCATTTAGTTTTTGACTTTTGACACCTGCCTTCCTTTAGCAACAACGCATCCATGACAGCTAGTGGCCTTGCCAAATAGACGCACACAAATTACGCTAATATGCAAGGTTCTGGTAGGCATACTGGTTATGGTTTTGTGCTATAAATTAATAATATTTTATAGCAAAGTTTTAAGTTGACTATTTTGATTGCATGGTTATTTTTTGTCAACATACACTCACAACCTACTGTCGTTAAAAGTGAGGCCTAAAGCAAAATAGGCTACAAGGCTGTCTGTGCGTCACAAACACGACTGACCCCCTTACTAAACAGTTCGCGATGATGACAATATTATTATTATTTTATGTTAACACGCTCAGTCAAAACCTTCCGTTGCAAATTGTGAAAAACATTGTTGTACATGTCATAACAGACGGGATAATACATTGCATACGGTTTATATTGCGTCGCTTTACACATAATGTTAGTTGCATTGATTAAAAACTGTAACAATAATAGTAGCCTACATGGGGTGGCATAGCAGGCTATCTGTTCAAGTCATAGGTGACACCCAAAATGAATGACCTCCCCTGACAAGAGTTCGCGATAGTAAGAAATTGTCTACATTGATGCACGGAAAGAACACAGCCTACGCTTCTTCTCCGAATTCGCACATAGAGCTCACAATATCATATCCAAAAAAGTTAAACGGATTTGCCAACCTCATCAGCTGTCTCGATTGTGTCACTATAATCCAACTTTTAGACCGTTATTAGTCCTCCATATGTGTTCTTTTTTTTAAGCAAACGCCCCAGGCCAACGAGACAAGCGTGTAGCTACAACATAAACAAAGCGGAACTCATGGCTGAGGTAGGCTAGGCTATCTTCTTGAGCCGTCACTGATTGAGACACAGAAAGTTCTCAAGAACACTATTAGGTCTTTAAACATTTATCATCACACACATTAATTCATCGGACCTAATATTTGTAGTTGCCTTAAAAAAAAGGAAAAGAAAAGGTGATAGCCGCCCCCCCCCCCCCACCCTATTTTTTTTTTCTCATCGGATCTGCATCGATCTCAAATATGACATTTCTAAAATCAAATTGACGGAAATCCGTCCTACGACGGAGAACTTTAATCCTTGCCGACATAAAAAAAAATATGCGGTTATATTTCACAACTTTTACGCAGTACTGGGGAGATGCAAACAGATCAACTTAATGTGCATTTCCTCCTGAAACATGTTTTCTTCTTCTGTCGGTCGGTGGTCCCTTCATAAATTGTGCAGCAAATTATCAGACGAGTGACAGAAGCACCGCACATAATTTGACCAGCAGTCTTCGCATCCATAGTTTGTGAAACGATGCTGTGTCCGAGCAAAGATTCTAGAAGCCCAGCGCAACTCCAAAAAGGAGGATAAATGAGCGTCCGGCTTGAGGCTACGCTGTAGGGCTTTTAAACTGTCTGGCCTAAATCCGAATGTATAGCCACCCTATTGCTAACTGACTTACCAGCTCTTTCTCCCGCTCACTCTACCACTCGCATAGGAAACCGGATGGAGACATTTCACTCGCTCTCTTGCACTCGCTGGCGGTCCCATACACAAAGTTAATACCTCTTTTTCAAAAATTCAAGTCATTCCAGACAATTTAAGACTTTTTAGGCCTTAAAAAGCAAAAGTTGTATTTAAGCCTTTTTAAGGATCCGTGGGAACCCTGTAAAGTGGAAATGAAGCAGTCAAATAAAACAGATGTCTATAGAACTAGTTAAATATACCATAAATACAAATAAAGTCAGAAATATGACCCGTTATTCAGAATAAAGCACAAACAAGTTGCATTAATTTCAGCTGTGTGCCGCCATCTTTGTATTCAGAACATGATGACATCACGAGAATGGTTGGTACAACATTCTATGCTGTTTACATAGCGGCTGTCATAGTTAGCTTACTGCCTCAACAAAATGGATATGAACGAATGGGATAGACCCACCAATGAGGGCAGGCATCCAATTGCCTATGAGCCAGTAGGAGCAGTGGGAGCTTTAGTGCCCCCCACAGAGCCTGACTATGGAGGAGAAATATATGATAGAGAGAGAGGTGTATCTGAGCGCACAGAAAACAATCGGTGGTGCTTATGAAGGGTTTGTGTCCCTATATCCACTGACATGGCACACATGGAGAGTGTCTGCTGCCAGGAAATGAACCTGGGACATCTCATCCATAATAACAGACGTATCACGTCCAATCCGACGTGCCAAATGCTGTCATTAGAGCGAGACGTTGGAGGTCGCAATGCGGTCGCTGAGGGACATCCGAGCCGAAACACTGGAACGCCCAATAAACATCAGTTAACCAACTAACACACTCTTGATAGGTTGTGCGGAGGGAGTAGGCTAGGAGACTACACTGATCACCTGAGACTACACTAATTTTTACACCCATACTCTGCAATGTATTATCATGCGGCCCGCTGGCCAATTTTCAAAACCCAGTGTGGCCCTTGAGCCAAAAAGTTTGCCCACCCCTGGTCTATGCTCTAGACCAGGGATTCCCAAACTGTGGTACGCGTACCCCCGGTGGTACGCGAGCTGCTTCTAGGGGGTACGCGAGATGAAAAGGGCTATGGCGGACAGGTGTAAAATTTAAATTTTAAATCTTTTGTGATTAATTCATGAATAAATACACAATTTCGAATCAGGTCATAATGATATGGAAACATGAAATTAAAGGATATCATTTATAAACTCTGTATGTGTTCATCAAAAAAAGGGCAGCTTATTAAACATGACGCCTGGAATAGCTAATAGAATGCGTTACTTTTGAATGCGTTGGATGGTCCATGGTCCGTGGGGGGAAAGTTTCGCGGATATAACAGGTTTTTGAAAACAACAAAAACAGAAAGGAGGGAAGGAGCAAAGCTAGGAGTTATTTCAGATGGGCAAGAAAGGTAACATTAAGCTAGGCTTTACATTTAACAAACTAAAGGTAGCCTAAGTTTAGCCTTTCTAGGCTGTATGTTGTCCAAACGAATACATCCTTGTCAGGCGTTGTTGTAGGCCTATTATAAGATATTGTATGTGGATGTAACTTTTTAACTGACCAAATGCACACACCTAAAACCGGGAAACGGACAAATATTGTCAACGGGGGGGGGGGGGGGGTATAGAATGCGTTACGTTTTTATGTGTCGGATGGTGGGGGTACGCGAGCCGAGTCGGAATGTAGGCGGTGGTATGCGGGGGGAAAAGTTTGGGAACCGCTGCTCTAGACACAGAGTTCTGTACATCTTCCTTGTACGGCAAAGTAGTTGTCGCCATCAAGTGGTCGGGAGTGTGCCAATGCTTCAAACTCAAATATCTAGCGGAAGTTTATACGCGGTTGTGAGGTATCTGAAAAAATAGTTCCACTATAGCAAATAACACAGATTGAAATCATACATTGCGCTAATATATTTGTTTTTAATCATCAACAAACACCACTAACGAACGTTAAGGGTTGTTTTAAGGACATGTGCATGCCCGTAGCCAGCCACTCTGAAGCAGTCAAAGGTGATTCTAAACGAGTCAAAAAGTCGAGACCGGACCCATTGTCAACATTTCTGTGTCCACCACTCTAGTTCCTCCAAAACAAACCAGAAAAGGGACTCAAAGTGCTAAATACCGGAATTATCATTTAAAATGACATAGTTCTAACAGTAGGCCTACCAGCTGTTTTGAGTTAAGGCCATGTTTAGCCTAATTGAATAACTTGATGATGGAGAAGATATTTTCAGACCTGCCATCCTTGAAGAAATTTCTTGAGTACTACCTCAAACCAGGGGAAAAAACCCTCAGAAACAACTGATAGGTAGGTCTGCAAAAATAGCACTAAGAGAGGCCAATCACTTGTCTGTCATTCTCTCTCTGTCTTGTCACTTCCCCTCTCTCTATCAATCTCGCATGAAATAGTCTCACAATAGTCTCACTCCAGACTATGGGAAATTGGCACCACCCCCGCTATTTCCCCAATGTAATTTGCTCTGTAACAGACATAATGCAAAATGTAAAATATAAGCTTTTCCACATATTGCGGTCACAAACTCTGATCCAATCGATTTAGAGTTTCCTTGTGGATGAGGTAATTTCTGAAAACGATGCCGTGTGGACCCTAAACTTTTTAAAAATGGTAAGTAAAAATATTGCTTTCAAAACGTTCGTTCTTGTGTGAACAGGGCCATAAAATACTGTCTGATTAGCTGCTGACAGCCACTCGAAATGTTAGCAAATGTGCTCTATTGAATGCACACCAATGCCAACTTTTTGGTTGTATCAGTAATATCTATAATAATATCAATAACAATAGCAATTATAATAATTATTATAAGAAGTCACATTTAATAAATAGGAAATCAGATGAATAAGGACAGAAAGAGGCAGATTTCTGCTTGGACCCTTCATAAGCTTGTCAAGCTCTGAGATTGATTCAAACTAATTCTAGCCAAGAACACCACAATTCACTGCACTGAGGGAGAAAAGGTGAGCACCTTTACAGGACAATACCTTTCCTTTCCAGAAATGGTCCCATATCCAGGATCTCTGGGAAATTAATGAAGGTGTTCAGCTTCTTTTTATGACCCGTTTTCCTGTGGAGTAATCAAAAAGATGAACAACCAGAGATTCAATTAGTCCAATTAATCCATTCTTTATCAATCAGCTATGCAAAAGAAACTCTATGCAACACTTAACCACTTTTTGAGGTAGGCATCATCTTCAAATTTATTTTCAAGGAATATGGTCATGTGAAGGACACAGTATTTAACATACAGTGCCCTCCAGAATTATTGGCACCTCTGCTAAAGTTGACTAAAAACTATAAAGACTATAAGACTAGGGGCAGCCGTGGCCTACTTGGTTAGCACTTCGGACCTGTTACCGGAGGGTTGCCGGTTCGAACCCCGACCAATAGGCACGACTGAAGTGCCCTTGAGCAAGGCACCCAACCCCTCACTGCTCCCCGAGCGCAGCTGTTGATGCAGGCAGCTCACTGCGCCGGGATTAGTGTGTGCTTCACCTCACTGTGTGTACACTGTGTGCTGTGTGTGTTTCACTAATTCACGGATTGGGATAAATGCAGAGACCAAATTTCCCTCACGGGATCAAAAAAGTTTATATAGTATACTACTACTACACTAAGACTATAAAAAAATATCTGTTGGTGATTTATTGTAATCTCACAATGAAAAAAATAGGAAAAATCCAACCTCTCTCATAAATAAATAAATATTTTAAACAAAAACACGTCACTCACAATTACTGGCACCCCTGCTTGCAATACCTTCTTAAGCCTCCCTTTGCCAATAAAGCAGCTTGAAATATTCTCATGACACCCCATAAAGTTGGAGAATACAAAGCAAGGGATTTAAGACTGTTAGTCAAAATCTCCCCAGATCGTCCAGATTCCTAGGTCCACACTTGTGCATCTCCTCTTTGACTCACTCCTCTTTGTGCATCACTCACTGTTTCCCTGAGTTTAGATCAGGGAACTGAGATGGCAATGCCCGAAGCATGATTTTGTATTCAGAAAACAATATTTGTTTTGGTTCATTGACCTGATGAATGATCCAATCATGACCAACGTTTAGTCTCTTGGCAGAGATTGACAGATTTCCTTTGAAAATGTTTAGGTTTTTCTTGGTGTTCATAATACCATGCACCTTAATTAGGTTCCCAAGGCCTTTGGGGAAAATAACAGCCCCACAACAGCACAGCCCCTCCACCATAATTCTCATTAGGTATGGGTTCTTTTCAGTATAGCCATTCTTCTACATATGTCAAACACACCTAAAGTGTTTCTAGCCAAAGAGCGCAATTCTCTTTTCACTTCCAGACAAAGTCACTGTACCATTCAGTAACTCCTGCCATTTACATTGGTAATTAAATGACTGGATAGGCTTTTACCTGGAATGCCCTCTAAATAATCTATTAGCAGTGAGGTCACTTTTGAAGATTTTTTGGGGGACTTGGTGACCCCAAGATGATACCTTTGTTTGCAACTCTCCAACAGTGGTTCTTATGGAATATTTTGCTTATCTTACCATCCTCCATACTGTACATGGGGGCAAGATAACCATGGGTCCTTGTCAAAGCATGTTTGTCACATTTTCAGATGTGTGTGTCAGGGATGGAAATTAAATATTTTGTCCACATGCCATTGTGGCTGGTGGATTCCAAAATCTACCAGCCACTCAACCTTTTCACCAGCCACTAGAGATACGGTATACAAATGTGATATCATGATTATAGTAACCTAAATTATGATGGTTACCGGCATTATTGCGATACAATTAAAATGTGCTGAATTTTTCTCTAAACCTACCACCAATGTTGGACAGAACTCAAAATTGGCCTGTCCTCCATGCACAGTAACAACACTAAAGCTCAACTGAACAGCATTCATATGCCATAGTGTCATAAAACTGGTGTGGCTCCTTTAAGACAATCCTTTGGCGTGAGTTCTGGAGCTATCCAACTTGATCTAACTGTGTAGCCTACATCATCTGATTTTAATATTTGCTTTGGACAAAGGCGTCTGATTTTAATATTCGCTTTGGACGTCTGCCAAATCCCATAACCATAATATTTACAAATATCTAGGCTATGTTTAACATTTATTTTCTATTTGGGGCTTAACATTTATTTTTCTAAATGGGGGGGGGGGGGGAGGGGGGGATTCCCCACCTTCATTTCTTCATATAGGGGGGATTTACACAGTTTGGAGGGGGGGGGGGCATACATTTTACAAACCGTAAATCGTATTTTCCCTTATTACAGGCGTCAATGACAGAACAACACTGTCTTACAACATAATCTTTACTTACATGATTTTCTAATAGGAGTGTCAATAGGAGTGATCAATTTGAGAATGTTTAATCGCTGTTTTGGTATCTTTCACATAATGAATGCGCACTCTACAAAGTGAAAGTAGGCCTACTATGCGCTGTGTCTGTGCACGTCCGCAATAGATTACGTTCCTCAAATGGAGAACACATTCATGTCCCCTCGCGTCTCATGGCGACTCTATGTAACCCAAAATTACTGACAGTTCCTGATCGCTAAACTTTTGTTTTCCTTTCCTCGGTTAGCAGTAGACATGGAAGCACCTAGCATAATTTGACTTCAGCGGTGACAAGTCCTGCTGCGCGCGCGCAAGAGAGAGAGCACCTGCAAAGTTCTGTGCACGTGTGTGTGTCTCTGCATGGGGCTAAATTCGATTCAAGTCAGAAGTTGGTTCGTCCGGGCCCGCATTCACATTACAGTGCTGTAAAATGTGTGCAGGAATTTCTCGCATTATGATGGCTAGAGTTGCGGGACTTGAATAAATTATGTGCTATACCCGCAATTCCGCGCTGACATTTAGGCCCTGCTGATACATGGCTTGTCATGTGTTGCATGAAGAGTTACTGAGATACTCCACCAAGATGAATGGATGTGGAGATTTGAATCCATTGAAAATTTTAACTTTAACGCAAACCATTTTTCACAGCAAATAGCAGCTAACTAGCACCGTTTAAAAGCTGAGAAATGTGATATCTGTGTGATGAGCACTTCTCAAGTAGTTCAACAGAAAAGAATGGGTGAATTTGGACACACTTTGTGTGCCTATTGTAGTGTCAAAAAGTGAAGCGCTGTGCCATGCTACGGGGAGACTGCGGCTCACTGGTAGCTATTATAGTTAACTTCAAATCAGCACAATTTACCCTTATAGGCTACTGATAACATTACATGATCCGTACGAGACACTTTCTTATTTTTAACCGCCAGGGTCTATGAAAATTCGCCTGTATCTGACTGTAAATTTGTGGTATGCTAGCTCTATCTTACCCGCCACAGTGGCTGGTAAAGTGACTAAATTCACCCGCCATTGCATAAATTCACCCGCATTTGGCTGGTGCTAATTTCCATCCCTGGTGTGTGTGTGTGTGTGTGTGTGTGTTTGTGTGCGTGTGCCTGCATGTGTGTGCATATTTTATGTGTGTGTTTGCGTGTGTTCATGAGTGTGCGTGCATGTGCATGTGTAGTGTACAGCCAGTAGATGTACACATATTCATTTATTGTATGGTCCCCCATGAACGGAATTCCACGAAACTTGGCATGCATTTAGAGTGTGTCATAATGATGAAATCTAAAAAGATAACTGCCAAACTACAATGCCTTGGTTTTTGCTTTTTCATTTTTAACGAGGTGGCCCTATACATCAAATGAAAGGTTGACATGGCCCCTTGAGACCAACATACAAAAAAATGTGTCCTCCTAGGCCCTACGGTTCTCGAGATATTCACAGAAAACTGTGTCCGCCCTAGCCTTCTTTCGGGGGGTCCAGTCTGGCGGGGGGGGACTAAACCTATATGACCGCTGCTCCGCTGTGCGGTATTCATAATAAAAAATAACTAGTTTTAAGATAGTGAGTCAGTCATTTTAAGAAGAGTTTGACTGATTTAAAAATGGCTCCTCCTGAAAACAAGTAAATTTGATTGCCAGTGCATTGAGCAAATTTGTCTTGACTCCTTAAAGCATAGGTTCTCAAAGTGCGGCCCGGGGGCCAATGGCGGCCCGCAAAAACATTTCTGGCGACCCGCGATAACATCTGTAAAACTGTACAACTGTACTGTGTGCTTTGAAAAGAATGAATCTCCGTTTAGTGGTGTTTCGTGGCCGTCAGGTTTTCCTGTGGTGCTTTGGTAGCTGGAATTGGCCCTGAATAAGGCCTATGCTGATAAGAAGCAAGGCACACTGAGACTGTTTGTTCTAAACAAGTTTGTACTTGAAATGGACTGCAACTAGAACTGTTATATCCCAAATTTGTCTGTTGAGGGTAGAGAACCCCAGGGATTGTGTGTGCATTGCCATTTTTCTTTAAGAAGTTTTGCCAGGTTTAGCCTCAGTTATGAATTAAAATGTGTTTAATGCAATAAATAAAAACTGTAGAGATGCAACCTGGTCATTAAAATGTTTACAATTTTTTTTCCAGGTTTTTTTATTTTTCTCCCCTTTGGCGGCCCTCAGTTCAATGTTGGGTTCCTGAATTGGCCCTGACCAATCAAAACTTTGAGAACCCCTGCCTTAAAGGAACAGGCCACCCAATGTCAGTAGTAATATATGTTCTTACCTTAACTTTCAGGAGTTGAGTCATACCTCTCCCGTGTCTGTACGTGCACTCAAACGCTCGTGCAACTGTATTTAAGTAGGAAAACGTGGATGTTTTTGATTACTTCCATCTATGGCTACGTCTGAGCCCGCTAGCATAACAACATGCTAACACATTCGCGCCGTGCACCAGAGCGTTTGAGTGCACGTACCGACACGGGAGAGGTATGACTCAACTTGTGAAAGTTAAGGTAAGAACATATATTACTACTGACATTGGGTGGCGTGTTCCTTTAAAATAAGTCAAACTCGACTCCTTAAAATAAGTCAAACTCTTCTTAAATGTAGTCAAAATGATCTTTCTAGAGAGCGTTAGGTAAGTCTCTTCATGCTAAAAACAATACCAAATTGATATTTTGATCTTAATATGAGATTAATAACACTTGGGTAGATTTCATTTTTTGCAGTGTATATTTCTCGTTGTCTCTATTAAACCTTGCCAGGTGTACTATATGTAGCAACCATTTTAGAAAAGAATACAAAAACTCATCACATCACTCTGCTCTCATGGTAAAACTACATCACATTGTGTGTAACATTTACATTATATTTACATTTATTCATTTAGCAGACAATTTTCATCCGAAGCGATCAAGTCATGTGTCAATTCTATTACAAGGGACTACATTGTCCCCAGAGCAACTTGGGGTTTAGTGCCATGCTCAAGGGCATAATGGTGGAAGCCGGGAATTGAACGCACAACTTTTCATGCTACTGCATGCTAGCCCAGCTCCTTAACCACTACGCTACCACCGGCCCTTAGCATCCCTTAACTGTTTTAAAATCTCTGGAACCTACAGATTCCTGGGGCCTATTGGTTAAAACTAGCAAGTGTTCCCCCAGAAAAAAAATTAAGCATAGTGGGCATCTGAGCGTATCGACGTCGATACAGCCTGAAATTGCATCCGTTTCTCACAAAATTATATAAACGAGTTTCGCACAAAAAGGACTTTGATAGGAAAAATATGTAACATGCAGCATTTAATTGCAGTCATTTAATCCAAGCCTATCACTAATGATGGACAGAACTCCATGATGGCCTGTCCTTCATGGTTCAGCAGCAACAATATTAAAGTCAACAAAATAGCATTCATACGCTACAGTATATTTCTTATAAGAAACTCGGTATGTGAAAGGATTTCTTGATTGTACAGTGCCTGTCTCTCAGTAATGTTTTAAAATGAGAGCTTTGTCAGCTGGCAGTAGGCTACTTTGTTGGCAGTCATGAGAAGTTCGCTTGCTAACAGAACATAAATATGCTGCCCAGAAACCTTGTGAATAGTTCTGATTTTTTTTTCTTACACTAACAAGGTTAAAATATAGCCTTTGCCTACAGCATCTCCTTAACAGTAATGTTAACAAAACTAGAGAATGTAATTCCAGGGAATTGCGAGTGCATGAAAATGACGCTAGGACAGACATGGTGGTTGCATAGCTTAATACGAGTTGATAGTTTAAAAGTAGACAGTTTAAAAGTTGAATGTAGATAGTTTAAAAGTTGTTAATAGACAGATAGTTTAATAGACAGATAGTTTAATGGATGTTGATACACATAGTTTAATGAATGTTGAAAGTTTAAAAGTTAAATGTAGATAGTTTAAAAGTTGTTCATAGACTGATAGTTTAATGTGTGTTGATAAACAAATAGTTTAAAGGCTCTATATAGGTAGATAGTTGACGATAACTGACAGTTGGAATGGCTGAACAGTTAAATAGTTGGATAGTTAAAGGAACCGTATGTAAGAAAAATATTTAAATTGATCATAAAATGGCCCTGATATGTCACTAGACATTAAGAAATCATGTTCATTTCAAATACTTATATCACTGACAACAGTAGTCCGGCCAGGATATTGTCATTTAAAGAGTGAAGTTGCAGCCCTCAACTGATGTTGATGTTGTGTTTTGTCATGTCATGTTGTGTTTTGGCCTGATGCGCCACCCTCCACCTATCTACTAATCACTAAGTCAGTAGTGTTTCGCCATCAGGGTTGGCAACCTCGAGTCAGGGGGGAGGGGGAGGGGATACACCGCTCTTCAGTAGGGACTATTTGTAGTGAGGACTTTTATTCTGAAACAGTTGTGGACAGAGGAAACAGTTGGCAGGAGTCATAGTTGATGACAACTGACAGTTTGAAAGGCTGAACAGTTAAATATTTGGATCGTTAAAATGGTTAAATTATTTAAAATGGAATTATTGTAGTGAGGAGTTTTATTTTGAAACAGTTGTGGGCAGAGGAAACAGTTGAAAGAAGTCAAAGTTGACAACTGACTGTTGCTAGAGTAGTTATGGTGGTTGCTATGCTGGTTGCTAGGTTAATGATGATGGTTGCTAGGTTTTAACTGTGAATATGGTTGCTAGGCTGTTGCTAGGGTACTTGAAGTCGTTGCTAGGTTGTTGCTAGAGTGTCCATGGTGGCTACTATCAGAAATAAAGGAGTTACTACAGTGGTTTGCTAGTATAATCATATTGGTTGCTATGGAAACTGACATAGATGCTTAATTTCAATGGTTGCTAAATTGGTTGCTAGGTAGGTGGTGGTTTAATATAGTAGGCTAGAGGCATAGTTGATGATAACTGACAGTTGGAATAGTTGAACAGTTAAATAGTTGGATAGTTTAAATCAGAGCCATATAAAGGTAGAGTTGCGACAACTCCATTGACGCTAATGTTCCATTTTTTTTCAACAATGGCGGCTAATGGAAGTCTCAAATAGTTCCCGAAAGTTAACAATTTATAATAGCAGCAGTGCAGTTACAGACTGTTTGTAGCCAACATTTCAGACTCAGATTTACATTATTGGCTCATCCGGATAATAATAATAATAATAATAATAGTAACAACAGTAATAGTAGTAAAGTAATAGTATTAATAACCTAATTATAATAATAAACTATTTATGTATCGACTATGACAGCTTTTCTGCTGCTCAGTTTTTATCAGTTTCTTATCAAATAAATTAAAAGAGGCTAAAGCCCAATAAATGTGCCACACATAATAACCTAATATAAGATAAACCTTGCCTATACCATTTCAATTAGGCAGCACTAGGCAACACCACAAACGAGCTGTTATTAAGTTTTTGCGTTTGTAGCCTACAACTTTTATGACGTGACGTGTCTTGGGCATTTAGCTTTACCATCATGTCAACATAGTTGAAACGTTATGCGCAATGCTCATCTAGGCTATGGATTTAAGTGGTAGCAAAAGTGGGATAAAGGGCAACTGCTTCCCCAAAACAATTCCTCCATAACTGTGGATTTAATCGTTTGATATGTGGATAACTTTCAGTGGACTAAACACATAAAAGGTAAGATTTTGTTATCACAAAGCTAGCTGGTTCGTTAAATATGGCGAAGCATATTTACAGCCAACTTTGTAGGCCTACTTGCAGCAGTGAAACTGAGTTTGTTGTTAACATTGTTGGTAACGTAAACGTTTCTTCAGTTAGGAGCAGGACTGGGTTTTTTTTTGATTTTGCATTCATTTTCATTGGCAAAAGCTAGCCTATGCATGAGAGAACCTAGATTTGAGGGAGCTGCAGCTGTTAGCATCAGCACGGTCATATTAACACAGCAGGGCACACTAGCCCAGTGATGGCTAGCCCAGTGATGAAGGATCGTGTAAAATCCCCATCCCCAGAAAGTTTCAAACCAAGCTTGCGCTGATGATGCATGATCACTGATCAAATTGCTATTTTCTGACACGATGCACACCATTCCCAGGTGCTCACCTGTCTGAATCTCAAGCTCTTTAGCCTAGCATCTGCTGTTCACAGCACGGTGAATGACAAACGATGACAAAATGCTGTTCATGTTTATGAGTTCATAGCCTGGTTATTTATCGAAGGACTTACATGTCACGTTTTATATTTTATTATGATCACTCGCATTACCATGGGGTTACTAAATAGGTAGGCCTAATGCTACGGTTAACTTAGAATGCCCACCATTACACTGGAGATGTTAAAAAACTTTTAAACTTTTTTTATTCTCTCTTAATATTGTTGTAATGGTAGGATAACTACATAGTTTACACAATAATTACACTGTTATAAATATTGTATATCAATGCATTTATTCACTGTCAATTAACCAATCGTGGCTCTGTCCATCATTGAACAGTAGCCTATTTAATGCATTCTAATCCATTGTCAATCACTTCCGGGAACTATTTGAAGTTTACATGAACCACGTGACCTTAACGAATTTTGAACACCCATTGTCGCAACTCTACCTTTATATGGCTCTGGTTTAAATGGTTAAATTGTTTAATATACAATTATTGTAGTGAGGACTTTTGAAACAGTTGTGGGCAGAGGAAGCAGTTGCACAGGATCTGTAGCCTTAATAGAGCCATATTGTATGCTTAAAGCCTGAGACAGACAGTTGCTGGAGGTGATCGGAACACTTGGCATAGGATTCTAAGTGCCCTACTGTGATGTCATAATCACCAATGTTAAGTCTATGGGGACATTTTAGTAGTTTTTAATTAATAGTTTAAAAAGTATAAAAGTTACAAAGTTGAAAGATACATAGCTGAAGTCACCTAAGTAAGACCTACGCAACGCAGTTTGAATGAAGTTTCTATGTTAAACGGTTGAAGCCGCATTAAACGCACAAAAAGCGTCAGCGGAATAATAAGAAGAAGAATAAATCGGATAACAGCATTCATATGACAAAGGAAAACAAATTCGGTTACTCAAGGCTGTGACACAGCAACCAGTGTACAGTCCTACCCAGTACTCGATGCAGCTAGCGTTGTCTGACAGTCGAGTGGGTTAATGCACGTATTTCCAAAACAGGTCTGCAACTTTCAGGCAGTCCTGAGTTCGAATCTAGGCAGGAATGTTGATGCGACGTTTTTCTTTAGAACTCTTTTTATTGAATCGAAGTTGTAGCCTACTACAGACAGTCAATGAGGTGTTCTGAAGTAGGCTTAGGCTGGGTGTAGGCTAGGCTACTTTGCAACTTCTGCGGGGTAACGGGAGCATTTGTTTTTTTAAAACAACTTGCATCTTTCCATTCCAACCATTATTAGGCCTATTTTTATCATCTATTTTTGCAAGGTGTTGCTCCTGGCAAGGCTTGTTTATAAGACGTTTGGTGATTAATTGATGGCTCTTTTTGGGACACGCTAAACTTTCTTTATAATGAGCGCATACGGGGAGTAAAATGACTTTTTGGGACATTAAGCTACGTTAAACTTTTATGTCCTTAATTTATTTATATATTAAGGCTACTTGCGCAAACCCTGAATACTTTTATTGCCACACTACAATATTGGTGGTATTTGTTGTTACATTAGCTTCAGAAAGCACCGCTTCAGAAAGCTGCACTGCTTGTGAAAGAAGGGGGAGGGGGGCTTGCAGCCAAGTGTGGAAAAATGCATCCGAGCACAAACCGACAGAACAGTGAAGGAGTGGCCGATCCTAGCCTGGCCATTGGCCATCCCCTTGGTACGCTTCTCTTCTACAAGGGTCTGGGATCTCGGCTATTGACGAACGTTTGCAAGCTGGATGCGTGGACTCTGTAGAAGTTTGAAACGATTGGATCTGATTTCACCCAATCGCTAACGTTTGGCCATGACATATGTTATGCGCCAGCTCGATCGTGAAGTAAGCAACACTACAACGCTCACCAGAAATTGCGTGCGCTGTATACAACAACCATTCCCCACCAGAGCGAACAAGATGGATGTAAATGACCGATGCCGGCTTTGCGATACAAATTTAAGAGTTAGTGGAAGAATAGCAAATAGCAGATTACTATTCGACAGTAAGGTTGAAGATAGCATATTGTAACGCTGATGAGAAGTTAGGAGACGGGGAGGCTGAT
The DNA here is from genome assembly GCF_046254945.1 of Alosa pseudoharengus. Lineage (NCBI taxonomy): Eukaryota > Metazoa > Chordata > Actinopteri > Clupeiformes > Clupeidae > Alosa > Alosa pseudoharengus. The sequence goes on from NW_027468837.1 coordinate 572,505, forward strand.
ATATCGTTCCAAAACTCCGGTAATTTATTTCCTATAGATGTACAGGCTAGTGCACGGGCAACAGGTGTCCACTACAAAACAACAAACTGATCGCTGATAAATCACGGTCTCAATCACTCGTCATTCACACTCATTGGCCAACAAAACAATGCAACATAACTCACTCGCACGTAATCCACTTCTACTCTGACTAAACTTACTAGACTAGCCACTAGCCACTTTTTACCACTGTCTTTCTGCCTCACTGTTTGTGTGCTATATTAGCACATATGCATAACCCCTCCCTCCATGCCACAGCCGAATTGTGGCCAGACTTATACCTTTTCTTAATATAGTTATATATATATATATAGAGAGAGAGAGAGAGAGAGAGAGATAGATATAGTTTTTTTTAATATTACCTTGCCTACTCGCTTATATGTCCATATTTATTTTATGCTGGTCTCTAGACTTTATTCTTGCACTGCTGCACTGTTGGACTTACTCATTTGCACCATCACCATGACACTCACTCACACAGAGCACCTTAACTTACCTTACTATGCACAGAGAATCACAGGCTCAGTCCCTGCCTCAGTCATTGCAAGCGCCTCTTGATTAATCACCCACTATGTGGATACCGTTTTTAGAATTGATTTAGATTAAGTGCTATTTAGTATAATTTGTATTTTAGTATATCTAGTATATTCTTTATCTTCTACTGTCCTTATTGCTTAGTTGTGTTTTTATATTATATACTTTTAATTACTTTTTTCTGCTGTTAGTGAATGTGTGTGATGTCTGTATGCTACTGAGACCTTGAATTTCCCCTGGGGATCAATAAAGTATCTATCTATCTATCTATCTATCTATCTATCTATCTATCTAGACGTCTAAGAACCTAGCCCCTTAGCTAACCTATCTGAACCCCTAAATATTCCCTCCCGGACACCTCCCCCCAATCAAAACACATCAGAACTCATTGACACATTCTATGACACAGGAGGCAGAGAGAGACACAAACACTCTTGCGCTCGCACACACACACACACACACACACACGCCGGGAAAAGAGAAGACACAGGGGAACACAGGGGAAAGCCCAACATGGGGGCAAATAGCCTCGGCGCTACAATATCATCACAATTGTCAAAGCTAGATGTGATCATTGAAAACACGCCGCTTCGTTCATACCGGGTCTGCCGCACATGCTGTAATTTAATATCGAGGCTACTGCGCGATACAAATCAAACTTTTCCCAAATCCCGTAGGGAGTAGGGCCACGACATCTTTGCCCGAAAAAAAAATGTGTTTAACAGTCCTTTTGTTCGGACTTCAATTCCTGAATATTTGGAAGCGTAGCCAGCACGGACTGAATTGCTTCATTAACTTCCGCCATTGCCAACTCCTCGAGGACTACAATTCAAACACAGCCCAAAATCTCAACGACGTCTCTCACAACTCCCGCCTCCTGCTCGCTGATTGGCTCGGGGTCGAATTGTTCGTTGCGAGCGATGCCAATGGAGGAGTCCTGCCCCCTTCACAGCAGTTCAGCTTTTAACTTTTAACTTGCAGGTCTTCATAGCCTGAATGGTAGGCTAGAGGAAGTGGGGAAAGGGTAAGATGGGATGACCAGAGCCGTCTTCACTGGAGCCGGGCTATGGACTAAGCCTATGTGCAGAGTTCCTGACACAAGAAAAGGTGCGTGGTCCACCATGAAAGCCTTATCCCTCATCCGCGCATCCTAAATGGAAAACAGACTATACCATTATGTCATTATAAGACTTAGTTTTGGGTCTTTGCCTATTTTATGGAAACGATTGGGAACAACATTTGTGCTATTCAGAAAGCATATCTTCTCTTTCCAGGCGCACACAGCTCGTTACCATATATGGGACTGCCTAAACAGATTTTCTAGCACATCTCTCCAAAATGCCATGAAAACTGATTCAGAAGAATGAGTTTTCCAAAATGTCTAAATCAGTTTTCACTTGCGTTATTACAAGACCACCCGCTATCATCTTCGCGAACAAACAGAAACAATCAAATAAATAAAAAAAGGCTACACAGTACAAAGAGGGCTTCAACTACTACGTTTTTTGTTTAACTTTTGCTGTTACACCGTTGGAAACAGTTAGACTCGGTCAAATCAATTCAGCATTTCAATAAAACAGAAGAGAAATTATCAGCCTTCCACAACAGCGGGAATTCATATGGATCAGACGCCAACTCAGTCAATAAGAAGGACAAACATAAATAGAAATGAAATTAGAAAATGTAAACTAAGCGGAGATTAGGGGAGAAGAGAAGAGAATATGTTTGTTTTTTTGTGCTACAGCGCATGGAAAAGAGGGCTGCTCCTCCCTATCTCACTGTCACTTTTACACCCCTTTTAGTGGCCTAGTAGCAGAACAGGGGTGCGTACGTTAGTGTTTCCCAAAACCATAGTAGCAACGAACGTTCGCAACCACTATTGTAAAGTTGTGTAGTTACAACTACACCTCTCGACCTGTGGTAGAATGATAGTAGAAGCATAGTTCCGGTGCGCACTTTTTGACGAGTCAGTTGAGAATATGTAGCCTTTGATTTTCATGGAGTGGGGGGGATTCCTTGTTAGTTTACACAAACCAGGCCAAGAAGGCTGATTCTGATTATATGATCTGCACAAAAGATAAACTTAGGACAACGATGTGAATATTGTCAAAATCTCAACCCAGATTCGAACTCATGGACAGGGGACTGATAACTGCTGCGCAACGGCGGCTGTCATCAGCCAGCCTTAACGCACTGCACCACAGAATTGGGGGTAAATAACAATAGAGTACACAACTGTTTCACCAGCACATTTAAATGACGCGTGTTAAACGTTAATTCAAAGCAGTCGTTAATTTACAAGGTCAGACTTGTGTTTTCTGTGGAGTTTTGTCATTAGTGAAGTTTTGTTATTTCTTATTTACATGTGTGATCAAATGTTTACCTGCCAGAGCTATACATGCTTATAAATGCCAGTAAAACATTTGAGGTTTAGCAGCCCAATAGTGTAGTGCCTTTTTAAGAGAGGAGTGTGCTGAGAGGACATGTGACCGGTGTTAACTATGTGAAAAGGAAGCGCGAGATTCACTTAGTTTGTAAGGACTTTCAACCCGGTGTGCAGCCACTTGGTAAGCTCTCTTAATTTAAAATGTTTTCTTGTCTGCTTTTATGATGCATGCTTCATGTTGTCTGCTGTCGCCATGCTATGTTGTTGCTGTGTTTACGTCCGTTGCATGTTAAAGCAACACCAAAGAACTTTACCTCTGTCGCACGCACGCTATTTGTTTATCCAGCACCTGCTTTGCAAATTACATTACATTTTGGCTGACGCATTTTTAGCCAAAGCGACTAACAACATGGTAAACAGTTTAAGTTTTAGAGCAATTCTCAACAATATTAGGACAATTTAAAAAACATTAGAGTACAGTAAGAATAAGTGCATCAGTGAGTGCTCAGTTTAAGACGGCTGGTGAGTGCTAGGATCAGCAAGACTTGTTGTAAGTGTTGCTATAAGAGGAGATGTTCTCTAAAGAGCTGGGTCTTCAGGAGTTTTTTGAAAATGGAGAGGGATGTCCCTGCCCTTGTAGGAACTGGCAGTGTGTTCCACCAGCGAGGAACAACAGATGAGAAAAGTTTGGATTGGCCTGAGCGTACCGGAGGTAGAGCTAGACGTCGTTCGTCTGAGGAGCGCAGCGGTCTGGAGGTAGCGTATGTCTGTATGAAGGCATTCAAGTAGGTGGGAGCAGAGCCGGAGACTACTTTGTAGGCAAGCGTCAGAGCCTTGAATTTGATGCGGGCCGCCATAGGTAGCCAATGTAGCTGGATGAGTAGCGGGGTAACATGTGCCCTCTTGGGTTGGTTGTAGACCAGGCGCGCCGCCGCGTTCTGGATCATCTGAAGTGGTTTCACTGCGCAGGCTGGGAGACCTGTCAGGAGGGCGTTGCAGTAGTGATGACTATTGCCTGAACCAGAAGTTGGGTGGCATCTAGAGTTAAGGAAGTCCTGATTTTCCGTATATTGTATATTCCGTATATTGTAGAGTGCGAAACGGCATGACCGGGCGACTGAGGCAACATGATCTGAGAAGTTTAGTTGGTTGTCGAGAACAACTCCTAAATTTCTTGCAGTCCTGGTAGGTGAAACAGACAGGGAGTCAAATTTGATGTTGATGTCGTGGTGTATGGTAGGTTTAGCTGGGAGGACCAGCAGTTCAGTCTTTGAGAGGTTCAGCTGGAGGTGGTGTGCCTTCATCCATGTAGCTATGTCTGAGAGGCAATCCGGGTCAAAGGCAGCCGATAAGTCAAGCAGAATGAGTACTGATGACCGAGCGGTCGCCCTGGCTTCTTTTAAGGCTTCTGTTACAGACAGCAGAGCCGTTTCGGTAGAGTGGCCGCTTTTGAACCCAGACTGATTTGGATCCAGAAGGTTGTTCTGTGAAAGGAAGTCAGAGATTGCTCGTTCAATGCCTTTGGATATGAAAAGGCAGGAGTGAGACAGGGCGGTAGTTCTCGACTTGAGCAGGGTTGAGAGAAGCTTTCTTAAGTAACGGTGTTACCCGGGCCATTTTGAACGCTGTTGGAAATGTGCCGGAGGTTAGCGAGGCATTGATCACATGTGTGATAGCTGGTGCAATGGTCGGGCTGATGGACTGAAGTAGGCTCGTAGGTATAGGGTCCAGCGAGCATGTGGTAGGATGGCTGCATGTCAGGAGTCTAGATACTTCATTCTCGGAGAGAGGCATGAATGCTGAAAAAGATGATCTAGCAGTCCCTAGAGGTTGTAGGAGTGCGGTATCTGAGTCCGATGCGTTGAGTGGGCATGTAGAGAATTCACTGCTGATTGCCGCCACTTTGTTTGTAAAAAATGAGGCGAGGGTATCTGCAGTAGGGCTGGATGGAGGAGGAGGCATCTGAGGGTTGAGTAGCGATTTGAAGGTTGAAAAAAGTTTTCGAGTGTCTGTAGCGCTGTTGATTTTGTCATTGTAGAAAGCCGTCTTAGCAGCAGTGATGCTGGCTGAGAAGGAGGTCAGGAGTGGTAGTTTTTGAGGTCATCAGTTAGTTTGGATTTGTGCCATTTCCTCTCTGCGGCTCATAGTTTGGTGCGCTGCGATCGGAGGGTATCATTTAGCCATGGATGAGAGTGTTTGGATCGAGCTGGCCTTGTGGTAAGAGGGCACAGCTCGTCTAGACACGAGCTCAGTGTGGAGCAGAGCAAGTCTGTGGCCTCATTAACCTCCAGAGAGGAGAAGGTGTTGAGTGGAGGTAGACCGGAGGCAACCACAGAGGAAAAGTGCGTTGGAGACAGGTTCCGGATGTTGCGGCGGAACGTGACCGTCGGCTGAGGAGCCGGAGGCTGTTCTGTCAGGCTGACGTTGAACTGGATGAAGAAGTGGTCAGAAAGATGGAGAGGCGTCTGTGCTGCAGTTCCGAGTGAAGATCAGAACTGATGTCCACAGATGTCCACAGACAAGGTAGAATATTTAGCATGACTTATAAAAGTACGATGTATTGCGACATCAGATGCAAGTCAAATTTGTAGTTTCTTATGTCTCATTCCATCAAACTACAGATCCACTAGCCGATCTGGCAAACTTACATAGTGCGGTTATAGCCGATAGAGGGCTGTGAAGCAAATGCAGAAGTGCCGTTCACCCTGTTACAAGTTGATGAACCACTGAAACGATTTTGGAAACATTATTTTAAGGTACAAAAAACTCTTTGGTGTTGCTTTAAAGATAACACTATGCTCCGGTGGATCTAAGCAGTTAAGTTAACTGATAAAGATAACGTTATGCTCCAAAGTTATAAGTTGATGCGGCAGCAAAGCTGTGGGACATAAAGTTAACATTTAGACTTACAACATTGCTGTACCATACGTGTCCATTCGTGTTTACTTTCTTTAGCTTTATAAATGTTTGAAGTATGAATCGCGGACTGGTATTTAACGTAGGTAACGTACTTCCTGGTTTGCCGCGGGCATTTTGGGAGTTGTAGTTCCAGCGGTAGTTTCCTGCTCACAGAAAAGACTGCATGCGTTTTGAATAGGCATTTTGGGAGTTGTAGTTTCCAGCGTTAGTTTCCTGCTCATAGAAAAGACTGCATGCATTTTGAATAGGCTTATGGTAGGACTTGAATATAGTGCTTAATGTTTGAATGTAGTGCATAATGTTTGAATGTACATGCAAATTATGAAATGATGATGATGACGATGATGATGATTATGGATTATTAGGGCCCGAGCACCGAAGGGCGCAAGGCCCTATTGTTTTTGTAAGGATTATTAGGGCCCGAGCACCGAAGGGCGCAAGGCCCTATTGTTTTTGTAAGGATTATTATTAGGGCCCGAGCACCGAAGGGCGCAAGGCCCTATTGTTTTTGTAAGGATTATTATTATTATTATTATTAGGGCCCGAGCACCGAAAGGGCGCAAGGCCCTATTGTTTTTGTAAGGATTATTATTATTATTATTATTTATTATTGTTATTCTACTTTTTTGCTTTCCTGTTTTTGAGGTAGTTAACATGGTCATAAACTCTTGAAATTTGGCACACGCGTCAGGTGTCACGCATCGCAGTTAGGTACAAGAGCTTGACCCCGGGCGTGGCCCAGGGACTCGCTAGCGCCCCCTTAGGTGACTGATCCCGTGGTTGGCATATATTTTGAGGTGGTTAACATAAACGAAAAGTCTTGAAATTTGACACACACATCAGGTGGTACAGTGAATAGACAGGGATAAAAGCTTGGCACCGGGCGTTGCCCAGGAACTCCATAGCGCCCCCTTACGTCACAGTGACTTGTGGTTGGCATATAGTTTTAGATATACACACCAAATTTGGTGGGTGTATGTAACTCCCAAAAACAAACAACTTTTGTATTAACATGCCATTAGCCACGCCCACAGGAAGTGAGGTAATTGAGATTTTGTGCGTTGTGGACATGATCAATTTTAACGTACTCCTCCTAGACGGTTAATCCGATTCATTTCAAAGTTGGTATACATGATGCCGAGATGTTCCTGATTATAAATTGTGAAGGTTTTTTTTTATATGTTGTAATTTGACGAAATGGCGAAATTATTAATTTTAATACCCTTCCACATAAACAATAAATGTGTCATAATTCACCATGCATGGCTTGAAATGTTTAAATTTCACAGGTCATTGAAGACCATGTTAATGATAATATTCACATGCCCATAATGCATGTTTGGCATAGCGCCACCAACTGGCAACAGAAAGAATGACAATTATACTGATGTCACATGATCAATTTGAACATACTCCTCCTAGACGGTTTGTCAGATTCATTTGAAATTTGGCAAACATTATGCCAAGATGTCGCTGATGTTAAATTGTGAATGGATTTTTGAATGTTGTAATATATTTGATATGATTTTAATATCTCACCACATAAACAGGAAATGTGTCATAAATCACAGTGCATTGAATGAATGGTCTGAAACTTCTCAAGTTAATAGATATCATGATTATGATGATATCCAGACACCCAATGGGCCTGCCTGGCATAGCGCCACCACCTGGCCAAGCAGGAAATTTGCCAGAAATGGACAATGCCTTAAGTGATTGATCTGAAACGTTATAAAATATTGGATATCATTATTGTGATGATATTCACATGCGTAATTCACAGGCCTAGCATAGTGCCACCTTCTGGCCAAGCAGGAAATGTGCCAGAAATGCTCTATGCTTTGAATAAATGGTCTGAAACTTCTAATGTTAATAGATATTATAATTATGATGATATCCAGACACCCAATGGGCCTGCCTGGCATAGCGCCACCACCTGGTCAAGCAGGAAATGTGCCAGGAATGGACAATGCCTTAAGTGATTGATCTGAAAGTTTAGAAAAAAGTTGGATATCATTATTGTGATGATATTCACATGTGTAATTTCCATGCCTAACATAGCGCCACCATCTGGCCATCCAAAAAGTGTATCAGAAATGTTCTTTGCTTAAAATGAATGGTCTGAAATTTCTCAGGTTAATATATATTATGATTATGATGACAACCAATGGGCCTGCCTTGCATTGCGCCCCCACCTGGCCAAGCAAGTACATGTGGCAGAAAATAAAGTACAAAAACAAATAGCACACGTATCAAATATGTACATTTCACAAATGCACCACGTCGGTGCTTTGTTGGATTCCGACATGTAACGGGTTGCGGCCCACAGGTGCTCGGGCCCGCCATTGCCGCTTGCGGCTATATTTGAGTATTATTGTTGTTATTCTACTTTTTTGCTTTCCTGTTTTTGAGGTGGTTAACATGGTCGAAAACTCTTGAAATTTGGCACACACGTCAGGTGTCACACATCACAGTTAGGTACAAGAGCTTGACCCCGGGCGTGGCCCAGGGACTCGCTAGCGCCCCCTTAGGTGACTGATCCCGTGGTTGGCAAATATTTTGAGGTGGTTAACATAATCGAAAAGTCTTGAAATTTGGCACACACATCTAGTGATGCAGTGAATAGACAGGGATAAAAGCTTGGCACTGGGCGTTGCCCAGCAACTCCATAGCGCCCCCTTATGTCACTGTGACTTGTGGTTGGCATATAGTTTTAGATACACACACCAAATTTGGTAGGTGTATGTAACTCCCAAAAACAAACAACTTTTGTATTAACATGCCATTAGCCACGCCCACAGGAAGTGAGGTAATTGAGATTTTGTGCGTTGTGGACATGATCAATTTTAACGTACTCCTCCTAGACGGTTGATCCAATTCATGTCAAAGTTGGTATACATGACGCCGAGATGTTCCTGATGATAAATTGTGAAGCGTTTTTTTGATATGTTGTAATTTGACAAAATGGCGAAATTATTAATTTTAATACCCTTCCACATAAACAATAAATGTGTCATAATTAACCATGCATGGCTTGAAATGTTTTAAATTTCACAGGTCATGGAAGAACATGTTAATGATAATATTCACATGCCCATAATGCATGTTTGGCATAGCGCCACCAACTGGCAACAGAAAGAATGACAATTATACTGATGTCATATGATCAATTTGAACATACTTCTCCTAGACGGTTTGTCAGATTCATTTGAAATTTGGCAAACATTATGCCAAGATGTCGCTGATGTTAAATTGTGAAGGTATTTTTGAATGTTGTAATATATTTGATATGATTTTAATATCTCACCACATAAACAGGAAATGTGTCATAAATCACGGTGCATTGAATGAATGGTCTAAAACTTCTCAGGTTAATAGATATCATGATTATGATGATATCCAGACACCAAATGGGCCTGCCTGGCATAGCGCCACCACCTGGCCAAGCAGGAAATGTGCCAGAAATGGAAAATGCCTTAAGTGATTGATCTGAAACTTTATAAAATATTGTATATCATTATTGTGATGATATTCACATGCGTAATTCACAGGCCTAGCATAGCGCCACCTTCTGGCCAAGCAGGAAATGTGCCAGAAATGCTCTATGATTTGAATAAATGGTCTGAAACTTCTCAGGTTAATAGATATTATGATTATGATGATATCCAGACACCCAATGGGCCTGCCTGTCATAGCGCCCCCACCTGGCCAAGCGAGTAAATGTGGCAGAAAATAAAATACAAAAGCAAATAGCCCACGCATCAAATATGTACATTTCACACACGCACCACGTCGGGGCTTTGTTGGATTCCGACATGTCACGGGTTGCGGCCCGCAGGTGCTCGGGCCCGCCATTGCCGCTTGCGGCTATATTTATTATTATTATTATTATTTATTATTGTTATTCTACTTTTTTGCTTTCCTGTTTTTGAGGGAGTTAACATGGTCGAAAATTCTTGAAATTTGGCACACACGTCAGGTGTCACGCAACGCAGTTAGGAACAAGAGCTTGACCCCGGGCGTGGCCCAGGGACTCGCTAGCGCCCCCTTAGGTGACTGATCCTGTGGTTGACATATATTTTGAGGAGGTTAACATGGTTGAAAAGTCTTGAAATTTGACACAAACATCAGGTGTCACACAAAGCAGCTAGGTAAAAAAGCTTGGCACCGGGCGTTGCCCAGGAACTCCATAGCGCCCCCTTACATCACAGTGACTTGTGGTTGGCATATAGTTTTAGATACACACACCAAATTTGGTGGGTGTATGTAACTCCCAAAAACAAACAACTTTTGTATTAACATGCCATTAGCCACACCCACAGGAAGTGAGGTAATTGAGATTTTGTGCGTTGTGGACATGATCAATTTTAACGTACTCCTCCTAGACGGTTGATCCGATTCATGTCAAAGTTGGTATACATGATGCCGAGATGTTCCTGATTATAAATTGTGAAGTTTTTTTTTGATATGTTGTAATTTGACGAAATGGCGAAATTATTAATTTTAATACCCTTCCACATAAACAATAACTGTGTCATAATTCACCATGCATGGCTTGAAATGTTTTAAATTTCACAGGTCATTGAAGACCATGTTAATGATAATATTCACATGCCCATAATGCATGTTTGGCATAGCGCCACCAACTGGCAACAGAAAGAATGACAATTATACTGATGTCACATGATCAATTTGAACATACTCCTCCTAGACGGTTTGTCAGATTAATTTGAAATTTGGCAAACATTATGCCAAGATGTCGCTGATGTTAAATTGTGAATGGATTTTTGAATGTTCTAATATATTTGATATGATTTTAATATCTCACCACATAAACAGGAAATGTGTCATAAATCACAGTGCATTGAATGAATGGTCTGAAACTTCACAGGTTAATAGATATCATGATTATGATGATATCCAGACACCCAATGGGCCTGCCTGGCATAGCGCCACCACCTGGCCAAGCAGGAAATGTGCCAGAAATGGACAATGCCTTAAGTGATTGATCTGAAACTTTATAAAATATTGGATATCATTATTGTGATGATATTCACGTGCGTAATTCACAGGCCTAGCATAGCGCCACCTTCTGGCCAAGCAGGAAATGTGCCAGAAATGCTCTATGCTTTGAATAAATGGTCTGAAACTTTTCAGGTTAATAGATATTATGATGATATCCAGACACCCAATGAGCTTGCCTGGCATAGCGCCACCACCTGGTCAAGCAGGAAATGTGCCAGAAATGGACAATGCCTTAAGTGATTGATCTGAAAGTTTACAAACATTTTGGATATCATTATTGTGATGATATTCACATGTGTAATTTTCATGCCTAACATAGCGCCACCATCTGGCCAACCAAAAAGTGTATCAGAAATGTTCTTTGCTTAAAATGAATGGTCTGAAACTTCTCAGGTTAATATATATTATGATTATGATGAAACCCAATGGGCCTGCCTTGCATTGTGCCCCCACCTGGCCAAGCGAGTAAATGTGGCAGAAAATAAAATACAAAAGCAAATAGCACACGCATCAAATATGTACATTTCACAAACGCACCACGTCGGTGCTTTGTTGGATTCCGACATGTCACGGGTTGGGGCCCGCAGGTGCTCGGGCCCGCCATTGCCGCTTGCGGCTATATTTATTATTATTTTTAGGGCCCGAGCACCGAAGGGCGCAAGGCCCTATTGTTTTTGTAAGGATTATTAGGGCCCGAGCACCGAAGGGCGCAAGGCCCTATTGTTTTTGTAAGGATTATTATTATTATTATTATTATTATTATTATTATTATTATTATTATTATTATTTTTCTATATTATTATTGTTATTCTACTTTTTTGCTTTCCTGTTTTTAAGGTGGTTAACATGGTCGAAAACTCTTGAAATTTGGCACACACGTCAAGTGTTACGCATCACAGTTAGGAACAAGAGATTGACCCCGGGCGTGGCCCAGGGACTCGCTAGCGCCACCTCAGGTGACTGATCCCGTGGTTGGCAAATATTTTGAGGTGGTTAACATAATCGAAAAGTCTTGAAATTTGGCACACACATCAGGTGTCATACAAAGCAGCTAGGTAAAAAAGCTTGGCCCCGGGCATGGCCCAGAGACTCGCTAGCGCCCCCTTATGTCACTGTGACTTGTGGTTGGCATATAGTTTTAGATACACACACCAAATTTGGTGGGTGTATGTAACTCCCAAAAACAAACAACTTTTGTATTAACATGCCATTAGCCACGCCCACAGGAAGTGAGGTAATTGAGATTTTGTGCGTTGTGGACATGATCAATTTTAACGTACTCCTCCTAGACGGTTGATCCGATTCATGTCAAAGTTGGTATACATGACGCCGAGATGTTCCTGATGATAAATTGTGAAGCGTTTTTTTGATATGTTGTAATTTGACGAAATGGCGAAATTATTAATTTTAATACCCTTCCACATAAACAATAAATGTGTCATAATTCACCATGGATGGCTTGAAATGTTTTAAATTTCACAGGTCATTGAAGACCATTTTAATGATAATATTCACATGCCCATAATGCATGTTTGGCATAGCGCCACCAACTGGCAACAGAAAGAATGGCAATTATGCTGATTTCACATGATCAATTTGAACATACTTCTCCTAGACGGTTTGTCAGATTCATTTGAAATTTGGCAAACATTATGCCAAGATGTCACTGATGTTAAATTGTGAAGGGATTTTTGAATGTTGTAATATATTTGATATGATTTTAATATCTCCCCACATAAACAGGAAATGTGTCACAAATCACAGTGCATTGAATGAATGGTCTGAAACTTCTCAGGTTAATAGATATTATGATTATGATGATATCCAGACACCCAATGGGCCTGCCTGGCATAGCGCCACCACCTGGCCAACCAGGAAATGTGCCAGAAATGGACAATGCCTTAACTGATTAATCTGAAACTTTATAAAATATTGGATATTATTGTGATGATATTCATATGTGTAATTCACATGCCTAGCATAGCGCCACCATCTGGCCAAGCAGGAAATGTGCCAGAAATGTTCTATGCTTTGAATGAATGGTCTGAAACTTCTCAGGTTAATAGATATTACGATTATGATGATATCCAGACACCCAATGGGCCTGCCTGGTATAGCGCTACCACCTGGCCAAGCAGGAAATGTGCCAGAAATTGGCAATGCCTTAAGTGATTGATCTGAAAGTGTACAAACATTTTGGATATCATTATTGTGATGATATTCACATGTGTAATTTCAATGCCTAACATAGCGCCACCATCTGGCCAACCAAAAAGTGTATCAGAAATGTTCTTTGCTTAAAATGAATGGTCTGAAATTTATCAGGTTAATATATATTATGATTATGATGACACCCAATGGGCCTGCCTTGCATTACGCCCCCACCTGGCCAAGCGAGTAAATGTGGCAGAAAATAAAATACAAAAGCAAATAGCCCACGCATCAAATATGTACATTTCACACACGCACCACGTCGGTGCTTTGTTGGATTCCGACATGTCACGGGTTGCGGCCCGCAGGTGCTCGGGCCCGCCATTGCCGCTTGCGGCTATATTTATTATTGTTATTATAGTATATTAATAATATTATTATTTATTTGTATTTTGAATGTTATTTAATGTTATTGGGCTATTGAGGTAAAGAACTGGGGAGCTGTGTTGGTTGTAGTATGCACATGGAAATTGAAACATTGCATTTCTTATTATTCCAGGTTTATTACCTGGTTCCCTTTTGAACAAAAAATAAACAAACAAATGTGGAATACTGAGTAATATCCTGGCATAAACTAAGGTAGTCCATCATTAAGTCTCTTGTTATGTGCAGGTGTGCCCGTGCACACGCTACTAAACGTCATTAACCACCTTAGTCCAGACTACTGAAGTTTGGAAACTATCATGGTCCAAACTTACAACCATGTTGTTTTCACTCTCAGGCTGTACAGTAGGCCTATTGAAAGTAGGCTAATGAGCTTAATAGACACATTAGCGCTTCCAGCCTAATGATTTTCACACATGATTTGAATTATTTACAGTAGACACATTAGCGCTCCATGTGTAGAGACTGTGCAGAATACAATGTGTGAATGGTGTTCAATGATTTGCTTCTGCTGGGTTGCATTTAGCCAACATTTCAGCCTTAATTGGTTAAACTAGTGCAGTGCCCGTTTCAACGTGCCATTCCTGAAGAAAACCCATAGCCCAATTACATGCCCACAGGTATGCCTGCTTTAAAAATAGGATTTCTGTCGCCATATAACGTTCTCTTTCGTTCCATAGCTGTCAACATTGAACAATGAAAATAAGGGAGATTTCCAGGGTTTCTCACGCAAAATACAGAAAATGTCAACATTCGCCCTCATTAATGTTGGAAGGGTTGGAGGAAGCAACAAAGTAGCCTACTTCATTCACACCTAACAGCCTACAGTGGGCAGTGCTTCGACTTGGCCAGCTTCACTCGCGGTCCGCGCGTGGAATCACGCGATTTTAATTTGTATTTTTCCAGTGAGACGCTGCAACAACCCAAACAACCGGTAGATGGCTCAAGTGAGCAGGGTGTCTCGTAAAAAGAAATGGAGCCTGGAAAACCCTACACAGACTTCACTACAGACTTTAGCAGACTGGTTTAGAAATAATTTAATAGCCAGAAATATGCCTGCCCTGCCCTAATAAAGAAATATTTGGTTAACTGCGAGTGAATCCCGTTTGCAGCCGTAGAAGAAACGCAGGACAAATTAAACATTCTGGTTTTCTCCGAGTGCAACGATGATAGACAGACATCATTTGGACAAAATATAGAGCATATTAACCTCCGTTGCTCAGCCAAATGCCTTCCTGTTACGTCCTGTTATCATGGAGTTACAGGCGATAAACGATTTTTGATGGTCACAAGTTTACTTCATTAGCAGTTTTTTTTTTTTTTCATTTAAAGGTTTGACTTCGTGCTTATTCAGTAGAGCATTTAGTGCTCTCCCCAATCCCAGACGTTCACATTGCATGTTTGTTTGTAATGGATGCAACCGCGAGATAGGCTATGCGTTTCACGGCAATGAGTTGTTAACAGACATGAACCAAGACATATAGCCCAGCCGCAATCTTCAATATTTATTGAAGGGGCCACCGGAGGAATTTTGAGTGCTTCAGTTGCAAGTTGCATGACCCTCTCTTGCCTGCTAGAAATTGTTCAATGACCCTCCGACAGAATTGTTAAAAAAGACATGACCCTACCCTGCCAATTGTCGCTGTCTTCCGCCCGCGCCACAGCCACACACTGTGATAACGTTCTTAAATCAATCTTTCCCGTGAGCTTGCATGCTACCAGTCCTTCCTTTTCAAATGCGCCTGTTTGCACAATTTCACAAATAATCATATGTGATTAATAATATGACAAATAATCCCTGTGCACGGGGACCGAAACAATGCATGCCAACTTTTTCCGTGTTTATCACGTATTTTAACTTTCCCCCGCTGTCTTGCCGTTTTAATGTTTTCCCGTAGAATATCCCATATTTTAATACTCTCATAACAGCCCTGCCATAGGGCCTGTCTCTGTGTTGCCCTGTTGCTACCCCTTGCCCTTCCAACGAAACAGATGTCTTCAAATCATCGTTTTCCTTGCTTGAAGGCGAACTTAGAGTGATGTTAACCTATTTAAGTTTAACGGCATGATTGTCGTGAGAGCACGATTCATTGGCGCTTGCATGTTCGGCCTTATGTCTACGTGCGCACCTGAGGCTACTCAGCTACAAGAGAAAGAATTTCCCCTGTTTGTATGTTCACTGCAAGTTGGCCTACCATAACTTACCAACTCTGCACTGTAGACCCTAACTGGCTATTTATATTTTTCTGTGAAATAAGCAAATGTATTTGTTCAACTTTGTGAAGCAGAATTACGCATAGGCTACTTGGAACATAAAACATTTGACAAAGGACAGATGTATGTTGTGAGTGACAAAATATTAACTTTCAGTGTTTTACGATGTCTTTGTCATGGGGAAGTGTTTTTCCCCATGCATTTATTCTAGGTTACTGTCAGTGACTGCCGTGAGAGAAGCGGGTTCTGTGTTTCGTTTATGTCAGTGACTGACGCGAGAGAAGCGGGGTCTGTGTTGTGTTGCGTTGCGTTAATTTATTTTCATTGGGCATACCGTGCCATGCCGTCCACAGCTCTTCAGTTCTGACAAAGCCAAAATTACTCCTTTTGAAACAATGAGTGCAGGAAGCGCGTTTGTATGGTTATATTGCTTGACGGGGGGGATCCCAAGCAGCTTTCAGCCATAAGGCTACTTTGAGAACATTTCAATTCACCCGACACTAATATTCAAAATGTTGAAAACTATTTCGGCATAGCCTATAAAGCAGTTTAATTAAATGGAATGTTAGTTGTAAACAAACAAGCTACTTGGTGAGGCTTGGCCTCACAGATGCGCTCGTGCCTTAGATGGCAGGAAAAATCTTCACGATAGGCCTATTAACTAACCACCCGATTCACGTTGGCTGGGGGGAAGGGGGGCCATCAGACATTTGTGCCCAGTTAATCCAGCCCTGGCCCCAACAAATCACACCTTCCCACCTCTGACAGCTTAAAAGAAGTCAAAAGGGACTCCTTACTCACAGACCTATTCACAAACCTGCGGCATTTTGCCGTGTTTTGAAATCCTATGCAGCTACAGGAGCTTCCAATCGTGAGGAAGCAATTTTGCATTGTAGGCATAACTAACATGCAATAACGCGGCCAACAACAACCAAAACTAGGCTAATCATTGTCAACATGTAAATTAAATGTAACATTATTGTGAATCAAATTAAAATGTTCTCTTTTGCAAACGTAGGCATAGTAACAGAATAATTTAATAATGTTACAAAGATACTACATCAATCTGTATGTTTCATTAGGCTATTTGTTTTGCCTTGATTCACAAAGAATTTTTAGGCTAAAGGTAGCTCCTAACTGGCGAATTTAGGAGCAACTAAAAATAAAAATAATGGGCGTGTCACTCCTAACTTTAGTACTCCTATTTTTTTTCACAAAAAGTAATTCACTAAGCATTTTAGACTTAAAAGTAGCACCTAAGTCTGGGACAGCTTAAGTCGAGAGGACTCCTAACTCACTCAGACCTATTCATAAACAGCTTTTTTGTGGCATTTTACGTTGCGATGTTTTGAAATGCGTAGCCTATGCGCAACAGGAGCATCCAATCGCGAGGGAAGAATTTTGCATTCATAAAAGGGATGCAATAACGCCACCAACAACAACCAAAACTACTCATTGTTAACATGTAAATGAAATGTAACGTTTCATTGTGAATCAAATTAAAATGTTCTCCTCTTTGCAAACGTAGCCTAGGCATATGGTGACAGATTAATTTAATAATGTTGCAAAGGTAGGCTACTGCATCAATCCATAGGCCTATGTTTCATTAGGCTACTAGGCTATTTGTTTTGCCTTACTCTTTATTCATTTAGGCTAGGCCTTTTTATTCAGTTATTAATCATCTTCCGTCCTTCGCACTACTTGTGTAGCGCACGCATTCTCCGACCTGTCACCTGTCACTCATCATCGGAAGAGAGGTGTTTGGAATTCCCGCGTTACAATCGTCAGCCAATCAAGGTGGTCACTTCAGTCAAGCTCGTGCATGAGTAATGACGTCATCCATAGCCACGAAGACTCACTCCTAGTTTAGGAGTTGTCTGAAAGGCTTTGTGAATAACTTTTAAGAAAAAAACTCCAAGATAAAATCTTTAAGTGCGATTTAGGAGTAGCCTACTCCTAGTAGTAAGATAAAAGCCTTTGTGAATAGCCTACGGCCCCAGTTATTCATCATCTTCCGTCCTTGTGTAGCGCACGCATTCTGAGACCTGTCACCTGTCACTCATCATCGTAAGGGAGGTGTTTGGAATCATGCCCGCGTTACAATCATCAGCCAATCAGCCAATCAAGGTGGTCACGCTTGCCCATTTACCCAAATTAATGGTCGAATATTACTGATGATCATTGTTATTTAAGAACATGCAGTGTGCGTAGGGTACCAAAAACATCTTGCTCGTAAAGCATCATAACGCACATTCTGGCGGGTCTGTTATTTACTGTAGGCTGCAGTACCACAGGCCTTTATTTTGGGCAAGCTTGCATTCATTCATTCATTCATTCATTCATTCAACCTTTATTTATTCTCGGAGGGTCATTGAGGGAAGCCCTCATTTTCAATGAAGCCGAGATTACAGAAGCGAAGCAAAGCGCTCCACAAACAAGACAACATTCGAAGCCTTCTGTTGAAGAATTTTATATAAAGCCTGCGCTAACAGTAATCCTCCTGCCCCTGATAGGCCTACCACAGCTGTGGATAATGTGGAATGTTCAAGTAATAACACAATCCAATGTGTGTCTCAATTGTCCCCTGCTGACCACCTCACACATTTCTCTAAATTTTGCAACGAACTTACATGACACAATGCCATAAAATATGCCAGTTTTAGGACACGGAATAATGTTTGTAATACCAGGTAGGCCTACGTTTAACAGTAACAAGTGTAATGAGCTATTCATTGTCGAAGGTGCATGGTGAAGTGAAATTCTTACTTTGGAAAACAAACATTTGCCGATATCATCGCCGATCATCAGAATATTGCAAAAATATATAATAATAATAATAATAATAATAATAATAATAATAATAATATAATAATAATATATAATATTGCAGCCCTAAAAAAGCTAAATTTACCTTTGGTTTACTTGTAGTTTACCGTGTAGCCTAACTTTAAACAGTGTGCATGCTTAACATAGTAAAGCATACTTGTGCTTCATTCATCCACACATCCAGCTCCTAACGTTTTGACAAGCATTTCTACCAATTGACCTTGTTCCTGCCCATCTCTAGCTTTGCTGTCTCCATCCTTTCTGTTTTTGTTGTTTGCAAAAAAATATATAGTATTTATTGGTAACCAATAACAAGTGCAATTTGTTAATCGCTGTCATTCTCTCTCCTGCGCAAACAAAAATGTGAAGTAGCAGTGCGTAACAAAGTTAAACAAATACATTTGGTTATTTCATATAAATAGCCAGTGGTCTACGCAGGGCTATTCAATTAGTTTGTAATGGGGGCCAGTTCATGAAAAGCATCACAACTGAGGGGCCGGAGAAATGCGGCTTGAAATATGAGTAATCACATTACCAGCTGTATACAATGAAGTATACAACAGCAGCAATATTGGTGTTCAAATGTTGTATTTTGTACATGCATAACAACATCATTAGCTGGTTGTTGGTGGCTAATATGGAATGAAATCTGTGATTCAGATAACACAAATGGAATCTGTGCTTTGCACAGTAACTGCTAGGTCGAAGATTTCCAGTGAGTACAAACAGAATTCAAACACTGTTCAGGTGAATTAAATGTGTATCAGTCGCATAATGTAGCTCTTCTGACTTATAGGCCTACTTGTTACATTTTACATTTAAATGAGATGACTTTGACCTCTAGATTTTTTTTAGCAGTGGGGGCAGGCCAGTCGTAATAGCCTAATAATAATAATAACACGGGGGTCCGGGGGTGTCTTACGTTTTGTGCCAACATATTGTAGAAACACAACCACGGCCTTTATTTGGTGAACGGAGGTGCAAATCATCTCCTTTACTTTCTTTGGTTATTATAAAGTCTTCTATTCAATTTAACATTTTACCTTCGCCACATTAACAAATATGCAATTTACCTTCGTTAGGCTATCAGTGATACTTTTTGCTTCGAATCGCAATTGAGTGCGTATCATGCCACATGATTTCCAAGAGGCCTTTAGACAGGCTCATTTCTGACTTCACTAGACTATTATTGCATTTGTTTATGTTGTAAGACGTGAAGAAATGAAGGACATCGGCAATAGCCAGGCTACTATATAGAAATACTTTGAAATTCCCTTTGAGTCGGATCTGCTCCACCTTTCCACCAAGTTTTGCAGAAATTGTGCCCGTGTTTTTTGCGATATTGTTGACAGAAACTATTTGTGTGGTGCAACCTGTTAAATATTAATAGTTAATAAACTCTAACGTGCCAATTTAGGTTGAAACTAAACTATGGCACTTACGTTCAGCTTATAAATGTACAAATGTAATGAATTGTAATGTAGCCTAACTTGTCCAATGGGCTGAGGTGCAGTGGCTGCAGGACTAAAGCGAGCGAGAGATGCAAGAGTGGACAACAGCTCATGCGCTTGCTAGAGATTACATTTTTTTTTTAAAGGGCCAGTACAAATGACCTCCAATTGGGCCGCCAATTGAAGAGCCCTGGTCTACAGTGTAGAGTTGGTAAGTTATGGTAGGCCAACTTGGAGTGAATACACAAACAGGGGAAATTCTTTGTCTACTCGTAGCTGAGTAGCCTGATGGTAGGCAGGTGCGCACGTAGAAATATGGCCGAACACTGCAAGCGCCAATGAATCGTGCTCTCACGACAACCACGTCGTTAACTTAAATAGGTTAACATGATTTGAATACATCTGTTTCACTGGAAGGGCAAGGGGGTAACAACAGGACAACACAGAGACAGGCCAGATGGCAGGACTAATGTTATGAGAGTATTACAGTAATATGGGATATTCTACGGGAAAATATTAAAACGGCAAGACAGCGGGGGAAAAAGTTAAAATATGTGATAAACCCGGAAAAGGTTGGCACATTAGGTATTTTTCGGTCCCTGTGATTATTTGTGAAATTGTGCAGCCTTTTCAAGTCATTTGAGAAGGAAGGAGTGGTAGCATGCAAGCTCCCAAATTGACGCTCGTCTGAGAAATGGAGTTTTGGATAAGGTTTGGATAATGTTCAGCTTCGGCAGCTTTACAATGACTGAGGAAGCCATAGCAACCAGTTCATGTGTTGAATTTGTTATTATCCAGTGTGCTTTGTTGAATGGTCTCAATGATTTATTGTTTTATTTCATGTGAATACTTACTAGAGGAGTAACTTATTACTAGTAGGCTAATGCAGTTGCAGGAAGTATGCATTTAGTTTCCATGCTTATTGTGTTTCCACAACAATGTTAGGGAGTAGGGGTGAACGATTTTGGGAAAAAATCTAATTGCGATTTTTCTCACTAATATTGCGATGCGATATGCGATTATTTTTAAGCTCTTTATCTTCTGTCTTATTCAACAAAGACAAGCAATATATTATTCTATAGTATGACCAACACAAAATTAGATAAGTTAAACTTAAACTGTTCTTTCCTGGAGCCCAGGCCTATGTTATGATGGCATTAGGTCATTGAATAAGATTGATGAATGAAATATTTTTTATTTAAACTATATTTAAACTATTTTAATCACATTAGTAGACCTATATTTGTTGAACTTCCAGCCTTGTAAACATTTAATGATTCTGATTCGTTTCTATTTTGTTTCTATTTCATGTAGATATGACCTCCTTTCGTTAGTTAACAAATACATGCAGTGGCACTGACACGGCTTCTCATTGTCCTGTGCTCTCCATACACGCACGCCCGCCCGCACACACACACACACACACACACACACACACACACACACACACACACACACACACACACACACACACACACACACACACACACACACACACACACACACACACACACACACACACACACACACACACACACACACACACACACACACACACACGCTCCTCTCCTCTGTAGGCTACTTGCACGTGAATCGGAACAAACTACTGTAGATTGTTGTAGCGCAAATAAATGCGGCCGAATGACCGTTCGGCTCGGTGTTAACTAAAGGTTAGCATCATCAACACCGCAGCGCAATACGCATGCATGCAAATTAACTAGTTTGTTCATATCACAACAAAGCCAATAGCGAAGACAAAACTCTTTAAACAGGCAAAGTTAGCAGCAGTTAGCAGCATGACTGTAGCCTAGAGCCTTAGCTTGTAAGCTAATGTTAGAAAAGCTGGGTTTTTGGTGGTTAGCTGTGTCAACTACTTGCGGATAACATTATGCATCAATTCATTACCTGAGAGATTAAATGTTTGTGCCGCCAACCCCCTTGGATATCGCAAATGCCCCACTGTCACTGTACTCCAGTAAACAAAGTCCCCAGTGCACAGGTGAATGGCTGCTGTGCAGCCTAAACAGTTGTGGAGTTTTAATCGTCAGCTGGACAAGTGAACGAAGTTACCAGCCAGAGTAGCAGCACAGGGGAATTATGAACTAGAACCAGGGACATGGCAGTTTCGGGCAAAAGGTAATGAAGAGGTTTATTTTTAACCAAAGTAGCTCTACTGATCAGACCTTTCTTGACACTGTTAGCTGGTCCTCTTGTTTAAGTTTTTTGCTTTTTCAATGGTCGGAGAAAGTCGGTGGCGCATCGGCAAGCGCAAGTATAAATGCGTTTTGGTGACGTCACATATTACAAATCGCAGCCTTTGCGGTTTGAAAATCGTGTTTCATCATATCGCGATATTATCGCAAATGCAATAAATCGTTCAGCCCTATTAGGGAGTAAATCTACTGAAATGGCCACCATCTTGGTGAAGTGTGATGTGTAAGATCAGAAAGCAGAGGTTGATTTTAGAACGGTAGCCTAAGTCAATTTGTTTTCATAGCGCCTAAGAGCGTGGGCGAAAGACATCGACAATTGGCCGGGGAGGGTCATGTCTTTTTTGAAAATTCTGCTAGAGAGTCGTTGAAAAATGTCTTGCAGGCAGGGGGTCATGCAACTTTTGATTGAAGCACTCAAAATCCCTCTGATGGCCCCTTTATAAATAACGAACAGTCCCTTAATTGCGTCTTTCGATGTCTTTTGCAACATCTACTTGTTAGGCTGGGCTACTGTTAATGTCCTTGTGCAGGTAATTGTTTAACAATTGCTGGTGTACAGGCTATAATCAATTAGCTAAATCATTTGTCCAGCTGTTTAAAAAATGTTTCGTGTTACATTCAAATGAAAAAAAGTGCAATTGATATCTTTTTCGTTGTCGTTTGAACGTCGGCAAGCAGGCATGTTGCAGTTGCAATTTAAGTGAAATTTCTACAATATCCCAACCTATCCCAGTCTGATATTTAGAGTTGTTTCGTTAAGATAAAATTCTTATTTAAATTTTGGGTTCGGAAAGGACGTTTTTTTGCCTTTTTTTATTCATGGCAGGGCTGTACAGTGCGACATATATGTCGCACATGCTACAAAAAAAATTGTTTGTGCGATGGATCCAACGTACCAACGTAGCAGTGGTGCGATGCAGTTTTGCTTATGACAATACAATGCATGCGTATGAGACTGACAGGGAGGCTACAGCAATTACCTTCTACTGTGATCAGTGCAACTGGCTACGTTAAAAAAAATAGACCCATCTTCTGTTTTGCGCGTTGCGAACGGATCGTTTCAGTTGCGCGCCCGGTGAAGGCTCCCTGTGAAACGCTTGTTTGTTTGTTTGTTTGAAGTGCGTATGTAGACTATAGGCTACTACTTTATTTTCAACTTGGTAGTTGCAGTGTACGCTATTAAAAAGCATGTCTACTTGTTTGTAGGCCTAGTATCCAAGCAATCCAACTCCAAATCAAACAACACCTTGCAAATTATCCTCGCGAATCGAACAAGTGATAGCTATATTTAGCCTAAAGCGAAAGTATCTTCCGACCAGGCTGAGGTGAATTCAGATTAGGCAAGCAGAGGTAGAAGTTTGTGGCTATCGCCTTGTTGCTCTGCACTTTTAGTTCAGTTTAAAACGAACAACTTAGTAACCAAACAACACTATTCAGATCTAAAACTTAGAAAAAAAAAATTCACCGGGACGTTCGCTTCTATCTGTCAAATATGAGCCCACTTCAAGCTTTATGCGCAAGACAAGAACATGATCGGTTCCGAAAAAACCTTCACGACACTTTAATTATGACTACGTTAGCCACAGACCTTCAGCTATCTTCATTAGGCTACCTACTGTAGTCTATGTGTATGGAACAGTCTAAGGATGCATTTCATGGGTTCACTGTTTGACATGTCAGTTAGCCAACTCATTTACACCACTGGTTAGATGTAAAACGGTATATCACTCGTACAATGACAATAAGGTTGAATGTAGGCCTACTCTAATCTAAAAACTTAGAAATATGAACTAAACGTGAATTAAATCTTAGTGGAATAAAATCTTCATCGTTCAATCATTTGAGTGACCCAAATGCTGGGTCAAGGCATCTGGATGATGATTTGGGTAGATTTGACCAAGCGTTGGGTTAGAAATAGTAACCCAATGCATTGGGTTACACGAAATTGAGGCTCGACCGTTAAATCCTCCATAAAAATCTCAAAAAAAATCTCTGATTCCACCATCTTTTGAATGACTGACACCGAGGGACAGACGTGTCAACATTTTCTCCCTCTCCTTCCCGGTTTCAAGTAAGTAAATTATGCATGTCTATCACATCCATGTCAACATAATTAACATAGGCCTATAATTACCATAGTCTAATTATATTGTGATGTTGCTAACATTATTAAGGATGGTTGTTAACGTTATTGTTGAAGGTCATCATTTGTAATGTTAACTTAGCTTTTAGCATGGGAATGGTAACTTGGCATGCACTAGTATTAATGATTTTAACACGTTATAACCAATTCACATTTTCTTGAAGAACCCAAAACGATGAGAATGTAAAATAATGTCAATTGCTGAATAGTCATGGGTTAACTTTAGGTATAAGTTAGAAGCTAGGCTAATTAACGTTGCTCAACTGTTTGCCTAGCAAAAGCTAGCTAGCCATAGTTAAACCATAGGAAACATGGATGGGTGAGGTAACATTAGGTTCACTTGATGCTGAGGAAGAACTTTCCCATGTGTGTCAGGGTTAACTAATGTTTTCAGGCATGTCTGTAATGTTAACGTGGTGCAAAGGAATGTAACCTAGCATGATGCGGTAAGGATAAAACATGACTAATGTTTGTTTAATGGACAGGGAAGCACTGCAGGTATTGTGCATATTTAATCAATTCCCTTACATCATAAATGTACAGCGTAGTGTACAGTAGTGTACAGCTAATGTTTGCACCGGTGTGGAACGAGTGGCCACCTGGAAAGACTGCAGCGTCTTTTGGTTGATTCTGAACAGTACTGGTCATAAATTCCCCATACCCTTTCGCAAACGTCCTCCACATCTATTCTATATCTATCTATCTATCTATCTATCTATCTATCTATCTATCTATCTATCTATTTATCTATCTATCGGAATAGTGTTTTTTCCTACTATCATCCTATTTTTAAAGAAGGCCTGTGGGCATTGGACTATGGGTTTTCTACAGGAATAGGCAGGTTTTGAATAGGAACTGCACTAGTTATAATACATTCACAATGTACAAACGAGGCTGCTTCATTTGTGAGTCTGTAAGATCAGCTACAGTTTCTAGTTTAGTTTAGTTTCTAGTTTCTATCCTGTGTATGGAGTTTGAAAAATGTTCTGTTTTTCTGCAGGTAGATTTCGGTTTCGGAGTCCTTCAGCAAGTTAGCAGAGAAATGAAACCTGTTCTTTTCTGAAAAATAAATTTGCATGGCCAGGAAGGAGAAGACTGCAGACCTTCTCATGTACATAAACAACCTCTCAGCAGGTATTTCATTTTAAAAAATGTATATAACTGAAGCTGGCTGCAGAATTTGAACATAAAATTGACTACATGACGACTCAAAGGTCAGCAATAAGCAGGGTTATTGATTCTTGGATGAGACCTTTAGGGGGAAATTCACCTTCAACACCTTACAAAAGTGTTGAATAGGTTATTGTTGTTATGTTTAAGTGTATTGAGATTAGATTTAGGTGTGCTTGAGCACCCCTAAAAAGAGTCCCTGCTATAAGCCACCTTGTTCTAACTTAATCCATGTTAGAGTATTTAACAATAGTTTGTTTTAAATACGTATGTTGCAGAGAAATGAGGAGATGTGGCTTTGCAGCTGCTGCCCATGCTGATCCCACCAAGAGAGTCAGGCCTACCACCGTTGATGAGCCTGTGAGTTAAGACAATTGTTACAAATAGAACGAGCACCAATTATTGGCACTCCTGGTAAAAAGAGCTATCCCAAATCGTCCAGCCATATTTACTAGTATCAGTATCAGAGGCGAAAGAAAGTGGTGACTCCCTACCTTTGGTGGTCATAAAGTTTGAATATGTGGTTGAGTTCCGGAATTGAAGCAAATAAAAGCTTGGGCTATTAATCAAGTTTTTACACTATGCTTTTTACTCACCTTTATCAAGGGTGCCAATAAATATGGATGGTGCTGTACATTGTAGTTTGCACTATTTCACTAATGACAGGAGATTATAATGCTTTTATGTACTATGTACTTATGTACTTTTACTTAATCATTTTGTGTGTGTGTGTGTGTGTTTTTTACCTCCACAGATTGGAATGAACATTGCTGAGTATCTCACATGAGCAACGGCGGAGTACCCATTTGTATTGTACGTTTTTTCCTCCATTTTTTGACCTGACTTCTTGGTCGTTTAAGTTAGAGGCCATATCTTGGAGAATCTAGTTTTACCATTTTATAATGACTTTACTTTTAAGAAATGATGTAAATGAAAATACCAATAAAAGAATGATTGAAATCTGAATCTTTTGTTTATTTTTTTAAGCAGTGCAACATTGGTAATAATGATTCAAATAAAAACCACCAATAATAATTGGTGATGGTGAATGAATAATGTTAACCCAATTTTTAACCCAGAATTTGGGTTGTAATTTTTAACCCACGTATTGGTAGCTTTAACCCAGAAATGTAGTCATTTTTACCCAGCTGCTGGGCAGAAAACATAACCCAACATGCTGGGTTGGTTAAGGGCTGGGTTAAGATAACCCAATGTTGGGTAGGTCCTTATCTGACTCTGCCGCTGTGTTAAGATAACCCAATGTTGGGTTGGTCCTTATCTGACTGGGTTATTTTTGGGTTATTTCTAACCCAGCAGTTTTTAGAGTATAACAAAAACTCCATGGCATGACCTGTCTTTCTGATACCAGTTGAAAAGTCGAACTGCATAGAACTGTCAGGGATTGTTTTTTGTTCTTACAAAAACACAACAACCAACTAACATACCATGCTGATCATGCTGTAGTCAGGTGAGATGTTTGCAACTACATGACCTTTTATCAATCCAGTTGTAGGCCTAGATCCCAACCACAATTGATGAATTGTGATGAACTGCCTTACTTATGATTGTTTTTAGAGATTTTAGACGGGTCATTCCACGTCAATTGAACCAGGGACCACGCACTTAGGTCTCAAAAAATTCTGAAAAAATTACCAGGTGTACCTATGTTATCCAGGAGACACACTGTAAAATTACTCTTATGTAAAATCTATACTTTCCAAGATACAGCCTATTTTACAGGGAGAGGGGGGTGTCGATTTTGGTCGGCCTCTTTTTTTTGTCAAAGTTCACAAGCCCACAGCGCAATAACTAAACCATGTAGGAGGCTCAAATTTTGCTTGCTGGTACATAAATAAGAATAGTATGTAGCAAAATCGTCACGCTTGGTCTGGATGATCCTGCATGGTCATAGTTGTCCCTCAAAGTTGATCAAAATTTTATTGGAGTTTTTGGCTGGGCTCTGTTTAGGCCTTCAGAAGACATATTTGTACTCAACATAGGCTCTTGATTTATTTTCCTTACTGAGATAAGTAGAAACACTCTCACAAAAAGCAATGAACAGAAAATAAATCCCTTCAGGGTCTGAACAGCAGACCTCACAAGTCTGAAAAATCATTTTGGTTATCATTTTCAGAGCGCCCAAACACCTTGTGGGAATATACAAATATTTTTTTAATATGTTTTTCTTTATTCTCCATGATCCCTTCTTTTTAAAAACACCAATTTGACTTGTCTTATGAAAATCTTTTTTTTTTATTTTCCACCCTGAACATGAGCAAAATGCCCCATTGACATCAATATGTTTTGTGTAGAGTTACCACAGTGCCACCTGTGGTTGTATAGAGTAACCTGTGGTAGCTCTATACAAAACATATTGATCTTTGAGACCTAAGTGCGTGGGCCCTGGTTCAATTGACGTGGAATGACCCAGAGGTTTTATATCGATGCTACAGAATTTGTGGCTGGTGCTACAAAACTTTTAACCTCTGTAGCACCAGTGCTACTTGCAAAAAAAGTTAACAACTATGGTTATACGTCCTGGCAAACTTCGTCCATTATGCATCAATCAGGAATCAAACCCTGCACGCCCTCGTCGCAGTACTGTGCATTCTTATTAGCCTTTCAAGTCCATGTGAACGAAGTGACAAATGGCTCAACTATCTCTGACTGTTCTACTGACTTAGGTTAAACTGGGTTAAACAAAATGAAAAGGCATTTTTTTTAGAATCTTCGCTGCGCCAGTTCCATTGATTATAGCGGAAAATAGGGTACGTCTTTGACTTAACGCATCCGTCTCTTGTGTCCAGTCTCCAAGTGTCTCATGGGCTATCGTTACACTATCAAATCTATAAGTAACCGTGACAAATTGGGTATAAGATATATAAACTCACACTATTGTATTATCATATGTTTGGTAATAGCTCAACTGTCTGATTGTTCTACTGACTTGGACTGACTTGGAAACTGGATGCGTCATGGAAGCAGTAAATCAAGTTGCATCAAAAATAGTAGTGGCAGAACTCCCAAGTGCCACCTGGAGGTTGTTTGGGTCAACTGCAGTTTGTGCCATTTCAGCCGAGAATATGGTACGCGATTCGTGCGTGGACACAGAAGTGTTGACGATGGGTCCTGTCGCAGTAATATCAACAAGCAATGAGTCTTCCAACAGAAATCAATGGGATTTTACAAAATGCCAAATAAAACATGACAGAAACTGTATTTCGCTATGCTACTTGTTTTGGAACATCAACGAACATCACTAACCACTCGGTGAGTTGCACAGTTTTGAAAAGAACGTTAAGGGTTGTGTCGTGGAAAATGTCCACTTCCGAATCCAATTGTCCAATTAACAATTACCACTTGACTATTTAGTAATTTAGCACGCTGAAACCAGGCATCCGAAGGAGACAATATAGATAGAAGATTTTCTAGACTGTTGATCTTTATTCCCTGCATTGCAATGATAGTACAGCCCAACCAAAGTCCAGACCAACAGTCAAAGCAATAGGGAGAAGGTGAGATGTTACCAGCTGGTACCCTCGGCGAGATCTCCCCTACGGATGGCTATACACTATATTTTATATTCCTCCGCCCTTGAGGCGTGCCACCCTCTCACGCCAACTCCAACAACACCCTTCACCAATCAGTACCACGCAGGGTCGCTTACATTAGTGGAAACCATCTTCCCATCATGCATAAAACTATATGCAAACATAATGCATAGGTAACATATGTAAAATAGTATAACCCTAAATTTTCTTGGTTCCTTCAAGTTTGGTGAGTTAAGGCCTTCTTATCTGATTCTCTTCCTAGCTGGACAGGCCCTAACTCATGAGGCACAATGGCCTCCTCATTCCGGTCCCATCCATTCCTCGCCAGCTTGATAACACCCCCCTTCCCTTGACCGTGTATGGAGGAGATGCTTTTATCCTGGTACCCCCATTACTTTTCCCCTCATCCCACTCCTCTGACAGTTGGTCTGGCCTACACCGGATACAATGACCTCACCCTGATCACAGCAAATGCAGTGGCATTAAGACTTATGACACTCATGACTTCATTCTTCTAAAACATGAAAACCCATGCACTAGTATATGAAACCCATGATTACATCCCTTTACATCCTGAAAAACCACCATAGTTGTTTTAAGGACATGTTTGTGCATTCTAAAAAGGCGAGTCAAAAAGTCGAGACAGGACCCATTGTCAACATTTCTGTGTCCCCCACTCTAGTTCATCCAAAACAAACCAGAAAAGGGACCCAAAGTGCTAAATACCTGAATTATCCTTTAAAGCAAAACTCCTACCTAGGATCTTTTTGTGAATGTACCCAAGTCAAATTTTGGTTTAAAAGCATAATTGCGACGTAAATGTCACTTTTAAGATTGACCGTATTTTTCGTTTTCTGGTCAAATGGCCTTTTGAATGGGATTGCTAGGGGCACTACTATAATCGCATCAAAATCGCTATTTTTAAAACACTAAGAAGGCTCGACACAACATGAAACTTTGCTCAAAATATCACCAGGGTCTCTACACATCAACTCGAGCTTTGAGAACATTGGTTGTGTAAACCGAGTTTACTAAAAAGATTTTGAACAACTCACTAGCAGTTGGTTTTTCCGCTCGCCGCCATTTTGCCAGTCAAGAAGTGAGTTGTTCAAAACCTTTCTTTTTAGTAACATCAGGGCCTTACTTGCGTTTACCGCTAAAACATGACCTGTCACATACACATTGTCTATGTGAATGACATATGCATAAAGTCTATAAAAATAAATATCCATATCGGTTACACTTTACATGACAGTGACATGACATTGTCATGAACGTGTCATTATCAGGTCATAAACGTTTATGACATAACGCTTCTGTTATTAAGTGACATTCGGTTTTTGTCATAACAAGTTAGGGTTAAGATTAGGGTTAAGTTTAGGGTTAGAGTTAGGATTAGGGTAAAAGGGTAAGGGTTCATGTGTCATGTGTTCATGATAGTGTCATGTCACTCTTATGTCGATACTAGATACAAGTAAAGTGTTACCCTGAGTAGTGTTGTCACGATACCAAAATTATGACTTCGATACGATACCTGCCATAAATATCACGATGCTCGATACTGAAACGATACTACGGTGAAATCCTAAGATATCTGAAAAAGAAAGGACTCATACCTCCTCCAAGTGTATTGGGTCATTTGTGTTGAATTCAGTGCACTTTTGTAGTGTGCAGGTCAAATCTGGGTTCTAAAATTCTAAACTTCCTACATAATAATTATTTTTTTATAGTCAGTAAAATAGTAGGCCTACTTCGTGTGATTAAGTCCTTTATTGTTCGTTATAGTTCATTTACATTGTGTTTTGCCAATAAAGTAGCTTTAAATAGCCAAAATAGGCTAGATCAAGGTCAGTGTTGAAATTACTGCATGCAAATCACTGAATGCTATGCAGAGGGGCCTAATCTTTAGGCCATCTGATGTACAGTATAGGCTACCCTAGGCCTTCCCGTGTTCATGGGATTTCTTTGACAGTTGCAAAGGGAAAAATGTGAGGATAGTCTTCTTTGCGCCCAGTGTACAAGTACGACGTTCCAACCACTCAGGTCTTCGTCAGATAGGCCTATACCATTACCTGTCGCAATATATCTGTGTGCATTCCTACATTACGTCTATTTCTTTGATAACATGATTTGCTACCACGTAACAACAATAAGCCGCTATTGTTATCAGGACTCAACACGCTTTGGTGGTAATATGCTGTGGGCTTTAATTAGCGCATTTCGGGTAGCCTATCCAACATCTGGGCAATAATTATTGAACAAATTGCAGTCTACATGCCATGACAAATATTACCAGTAGTACTGACCGAACATGAAATAAGATTGTTTACAAGTTATGGTAATGATATTCTGACGTGAACATTGCGCTTTCATCACGTTAGCACCCTATGATTAGGCTACAGCTCGTTATGTCTCGTCAAAATGATTACCTCGTTATGTCTCGTCAAAATTCATTGATGAAGGAAGGTTCGCTTTATCCCAGAGAACCATACTCGTTTCACTTAGGCTAGACTAAAGCAGAAGAGAAGAACTTGGCACTAACCATGTAGTCATGTTTTCTATAGCATATTCGTTAACCTGTCGTTCTTTGAACTCTTTAAAAATGCTGGGATATGTCTGCGAGGTGTTTAGCCATGCGTAGCCTCGGCTACTGCTTATAAATGACTTTGAAACATATTTTACAAACGGGCCTCTGTGTACCTGATGGCTTGCCTTCACTATTCCCCCTGATGGCTTGCCTTCACTATTCCCGATGTATCCCATGTAGTTCCAGATTTCACTTCACCTTTTGTTTTATCCACAAGGCAGAGTACTGTCAGCAAAGAACTATGTTGACGTTAGCTGCGCACTCACTCACTCAGAGATGCCTGCTTGACACGCCCACTTGCCTAGATGCGTGCAAGGAGCAATGAGAGCAGCAGTTCACACAGACTCAGAACGTTATTATTTGAATAAAGTCGGAAATCGTATCGTTTTTTGCGTGAAGGCATCGTGATACCTTTTTAGTATCGATACACCGTGCAACACTAACCCTGAGGGAGCTAAATAGTCAACTTTATGACCCTTTTGGAAGGACAACATGGGGTGTAGGGCTGGGATAAACGATTATTTTTTAAACGATTAATCTAGCGATTATTTTTTCGATGCAAAATTAATCTAACGATTCATTTTTTCAGTCCGATTCGATTATCTCCCCATTAATTCACTAATAGCAACTTATACATGTTTATTTACATATCTGAATGAAAAAACATGAATTCTTTAACATTGCAATATATGTTTATTGCTCTTAAGATTCCAAAATAAAAGACTGAAGTGCAAGTAACTACAAGTGCAAAGTAATGCATTCTTAGTCAGAGGTAGCATTCAATAAAGTTCAGTAGGCTAGTGTATGTCTAATTGAGTGCCTGTCATTTTAAGACGTTCGTGTGGGAATCCTTGCAATTAACATTAACACAGTTAAAAGGCTGCTGATGTGTGGATGCAATTCATAACGTAGTTAGTTCAAATAACAGTTCGTACTTCTCCTTTGGACAAGCACTTGAGTCTTGGAAAACACTTTTCCATTTCCATCGGGATTTTGCAAACAGAGTCAATAAAATGAGCCCTGCATGAGTAATACAAGCAGCTGCAAGTAAGCATGCTAAACTTGACATCCAAACAGTATTCTAACGTTAGCTTTGAGATTGGGCTACTGCTTGATTGCATACTGTAACTTAAGTTCGTTTAGTCTCTTCAATGTACTATGTTGTGATAAGACCTTAGCAGAGTTTACTTTAACTTTAATGCAGCGGTTTTGAACAAATTTGCGCAGCATGGTCACGATGCTAAGCGGATTTAATAGCAATTTAGCCCACTGTGTTCTATGCAGTGCTTCTATGTGGCAACAACAATCCTTCAACAATCGTGAATATTTTGTTAAATGCACATGCAGAGGAGCAGCGGGCTCGTTACGAGAGAGAGCGGGCGGGGCGAGGAAAGGCCGTGTGAGTAAAAAGTGCAGCTCAATGAAATTTTTTTATCTTATCTTTAATTTAAATAGCAGGCCTACAACATAGAACATCAATGTGTGGTGGCCGGTTTTGATTTCGTGGTGCCTAGCCACACAGATTAGTCAACGTATAGAAAACACCGAAGGTGTAAAATTAAAAATATTTAGCAGCACACGTTATGCTTGACGAATCGACGCTCATATTTTGCGTCGACGTATTTTTTGCGTCGACGTCATCGATTACGTCGACGCGTTGTCCCAGCCCTAATGGGGTGCAAACCCATTTTTTCTGTGGCAACCCTGTAATGCTTAAAAACATTAGATCTACCTTTTGTTTTATCATCCCAATAGAACATGCCCAAAAGTTGGCACTTTTTACAACTTTAAAAGAAAAAAGTCCACCGGGACCGTTCGCTTCTACCGGTGAAACTTCCAATCCTTTTACTGTCATTCGACAAAGACCGAGCAGGACCAAGCCATTTTACAGCTTATCACCATCACAAAAGTCAAACGGAGACGTCCGAAAGTTGACAACACTGACAGGCAAAAGGAGAGGGATGTCACAACTGAATAGCACTTGCTGACTGAAGACCATCCGACGAAGATTCTGATTCAGTCTGCAAGGCCACCTTTTGCAGCGTATTGGGCGAGTTAAATGTTGTTTTACTAGCCAATATATAACAAGTACTTCATTGAAGATTCAGTGATGCCGGCCTGCTCGTATTACCTGTATGGTATTATCTGCATCATTGTATCATTATCATAGGTGCAGCGGGAACGCCCCTTACTATCGCACGGGAGAACAGCGTTGCTCCCTAAGCTGCAAAAATGTGTTTTTATCCCTTGTTTATAAATGTATGTCAAAATACTGTTCACATTTAAATTGCCTATGTTGATGTGATATACTGATATCACTGGCTTTTCAACATTGCCCGGTGTATAGGCATGCTATCAAAGTGCAAGTGAGGCACTACTACTTTTAGTGTGGTTTGACTAGCGTCAGCATAGTAACCTAGTCTGTCCTATCACATGGATATAATGAGCATTTGTCTCATAGGCATACAAATCCAATAGTAGAGATATTAAATGTCTCTACAAGAGTTTAAATTGGTTATTTGGTAGCCTACTGGAGTTATTTCTCTGTGACTATTCTGTACGTTCATCTGCCTTGCTGTTTTATTTTGAATCTCCCCTGGTGGGGAAGACAATCAAATGATGTGGTGCATGTAAAGTGGATGAAGAAACAGCTTGTAAAGATTCACATCCAAACCTTCACGTGCAGGGCTAGCCATTATGGGAGAAGGGGAGCACCTGGCCGTAAGTACCTACCCAGTGACCTCAGTGTGAAAAATCAGGGGGTACAGTTTTCTGCCAGTGGATTGTGTGTTTGGAAGGAACGAGCAACAAGTTCGCAAGAAGGATACCATTCTAATGCCTGAGGAGTATTATCAGATCTTGCGAAATCATGGAAAGTTCACATCTACGGGCAACACTGGCAGGCTTATGATTTCAAGGAAGAAACACAGGCTTTTGTAAATGCACAGAGGTCATTTAACTTAAGTGAAGCGAGAATGCTGGAACTGAAGAACGACAAAGTCGGGTTCAAGGCTGTGTATAACGGTGAATACTGCTTTCACTCAGTACTGAAATGAGGGAAGACGTGGGCAAGCTTCAAGCCAAGTCAACTTCCCAATGAAAGCACAGTGAAGGAAGAAAAAGAAAAAAAGATGTGCTTAAACCTGATATGCATATGGGCCTATTTTTGGGATTTTGCACAGCGTCTATTGTAATAGCTCCTGTGTCCTCATACTGTGACCTATCATCAAATGCCTGGTATCCCCTGAAAGCTGAGACCTTGTAGAATTTTTAGAAACTGTCAGAATGACTCTGTTATGTACTGTCAAGGTGCTACAGTAGCTGGAATATTGCTTTTTCTTTCAGGCGGTTATGTAAATCCCTGGAAATGGCCACATTTCAGATGTGAAAGTCCCTAAAAGGGCCACTGAAACACATCAGAGGCCCACTCCCAGGTGTTGTGAAGATAAATATCTAAGGAAATGTTTGTACAATGAAGTATGACCCCTTTAGAGCCATTTTTGTGTGGAAATGCTCAGCTGGTTCAACCTCCACGTTCTTCTTCTTTGCCTGTCTTTTCGGCATGTTTTCTGCTTTCTTCTTCTTCAAAAGATCCAAATGATCCTTGAATTTACCCTTGAGGATCAATAAAGTATCTATCTATCTATCTATCTAACTGTAAAAATTGCGACTGTATTCCTCTGACGAGCCGGTCGTACTAGTAAGCTATCGTTATGCACAACGAAGGTGGACTCAATTTCCCAGAGTTCCCCTCACCGGAGGTGGTTGTACCATACGTCATTCGAAAGGTCTACTCGTTGGCTACAAGACGATCTTTGAACCATCCTCGTAGCTTGTCATAGGCCAGAGCTATTGTCAATCAAAGCTAACTTATCCATTAGCCAGCTCACATGGCTATCATGCTTCTAACACGTGTTTCTCGACAACGGTACGTCACACAAAGTTGTCACTGGTGTCTACGTACTCAGGAGAGCTTCCTGAACACGCTGAGTGGTGTGAATCCCGGCGATACATAGGATAAGCATACGAACTATGTGGTTTTCTGTCAGAGAAAAGTTATCGTTTGTTTTTTTACAAACTAAACGGTACTGTTTGGGTGGAATTATGCATCTTCTAAACGTAATGTCGACAAAACACGGTGGATATTCGGATTCTCGTGCTTCTTGTGAACAGTATGACACCAAGCATGTTGGGGTAGCCTGAAGCCCAGGATGTACACAAAGGCTGTAATGTGAGGAGACACGGTGGTGGTGGGGGCATTTGGAAACGTGACTAGTGATACAAATTGTAGGTTTTAGCCGTTCGGGATGGGTTTCATTCAGTCGACACGGATCTCAAATGAATCCTGAGGCTCATGGCTTTCCAATGGTGTATGCCATGACTATGTAGCTAGCACAATGACTCGGCTACGATATACTTTACATTGAGATTAGTGATTGAACGAGTGATTTGGGTCGATACCGACCCTGTGCTATGCAGAACAGGTTAAAGCGTAACTTTCGCCAAAATGCATCCTAGGGTGCTTTTGTGAATGTACCCGAGTCAAACTTTCGTTTAAAAGCATAATTACGGGCCCCAGCTGTGGCGCAACTGTCTGGGGCACCTGCACCGTACGCCGGCGACCCGTAAAAAAAAAAGTAAAAAAAAAAAAGCATAATTACATCTGAAGCGCCACTTTTAAGCTTGTCCGTGTTGTCGTTTTCGGGTCAAATGGCCTTTAGAATGGGAATCGTAGAGGCAAGGGATGGAAATTAGCCACCCGCCCCCTGCCAAATTCGGGTAGTTTTGTGGGTGAATTTGGTCAACTTACCAGCCACTGTGGCGGGTAAATAGAGCTAGCATACCACAAATAGTGGTCCGGTCTAATTTTCATACTTATTGACGGTTTAAAATAAGAAAGTGTCTGTAGAGATCATGTAACGTTACCTATAAGGGTAAATCACGCTGATTTGAAGTTCTACTACAACAACTGAGCCGCCACCAGCAGCATAGCCTATAGGCACTGGTGCAGGGCTTCACTTTTTGCCACCAGGCTACCATTAAGAAACTGGCACTATGCTTTCATGTGCCACTGCTAGCTTATTTCAGGATGACTGCATAAACATAAATCTAGCGAGATCTGTGGATCTGCGCTGTATCTTCACAGGCTAATATTCACACAAATAGTTCTCTTTTGAATTGGCCCGTATAGCTACAGTATTTTAATCCGGCCTGCGACACGCTGCTATTTAGACCTATGAGGCAGACAGACGGACATCTCCACACCCATTCGTCGTGGTGGAATATCTCACAAACTTTTCATTCAAGAAATTACAAACCGTATATCAGAATAAACAGCAGAACTTACCGAACACATAGGTGTAAAGCATTGCCTTATACAATTAGCCCTTCCAGAGTAATCCGGTTTTGAAATTGAAGCAAATGTCTACAAGGTCTCCAACTTTGGGCTTTTGTCATACAGTGTTGGGGAAGTTACTTTTAAAAAGTAGTGTTTGTTCATTACTCGTTACTTCTCAAAAAAGTAACACGTTACTTTACTTAGTTACCCTCTATGGAAAGTAACGTTTTACGTTACCCGTTACTTTTACGTTGCTCGACTTTGGGCAGAACCCAATAAATGTGTAGGCCTACATAAAAGTTCTACTATGGAGGACATAACAGGTATTTCTTTTGTGCTCTTTATTATAAAAAATGCCACAAACAGAGCACTTGACAAGAAAACATTGGGCTTATAGGCTTCAACACCACCACTAAAGCCCTATGAAACAATATCATATAACATAGCCTCGATACATCTTAGGCATATAGGTGAACACAAAATATTATGTTATTTTATAACCTTATACTCTTTCATTAAACAGGCGTTAACAGCAGTGTACAAAATCAGGGCACAGTGTAGGCTACAACTAACACTCACATTCCTCCCCTTAGTTTCAACGAGTTCGAAGTAATGTGAATACCTCCATTCCTCAGATTTTAGCGTTGGCTGTGTCTCGCTTGCTATGATTGCCACCAGCCTGTCACGTACCGTGTGGAGCTATGATTGCACTTCATGCTACCAGCCTGTCACGTTTTGCGCAAGCGTGCAGCTGAGAGCCGCTGTCAAATCTGTCCCTGAGAAAAGTAACGTTGCGCCGATATAAAAAAGGAACTACGTTACGTTACGTTACTAGTGCTGCCGCGATTAGTCGACTTAAATTTAAGTAGTATTAGTATTAGTCGACGGCAATTTTTTTAGTCGAAGAGTCGTTTTACTATTGACCGCCTATTTATTTTTGGTCTCACACGGCTGTAATGTTATATTAACTCTATGTTATAAACTAAAAAGTACAATGACTGTCTTTGGATGTTAAACAGGCTACTAAGACTTTGGCATGTTTTAAACCCCACTATGCACGCAAGTGTTAACGCCAGCAGCAAAGCTGCGTGCCTGCCTGCTTTCAGCGCAATTAATTATTAGGCAGAGCTAAGTGGGGGGAATAAGCTAGTAGGTTACGCTAGTCCAGACTCTGACTAATATACAGTAGTAGCCTATTGTGGAAATTGAAATAAATGAAGTGAAGTGTCTCACGTTGACAACGCAACAGCGTGTCATTACTGTAATTCATTCATACAAAAAAACGTTAAACCGAACATGCCGCCGCCCGTGATATCAACAATCAAGGTGCGCGTCATTTCCCATGGTCAATAAGTCACGACGCATATTTTTTTAGCGTTCAAGCCAACTGATAAAGTGAAGTAACCTATGTGGTAAGACGCGCAAAGTGCCTGTAGCCTACTTGTTTTGAACATGCTGATGTTAGGCTCATTTGCAAAGTCCTCAACTCCTGTCGCCTTTCAAAGTCCAGCGTTTCTCAAACTATGGGCCGCGCGGACCAGCAGCGGCCGTAACGTGGACATTGCTGGTCCGGAGCCGCGGAGTGAAATTATTCCCGGGGCTTCGTCTGATAATTTGCTGCGCAATTGATCAAGGAACCGCGGACCGACAGAAAAAGAAAACAAACTTTTCTGCAATCAGTATGAATTACTTGCTAATTTGGTGTCATCAAACATAGAGGCATACAATTAAATGGTGGTATGAGCGTTCATTCAATGCGCGAGAGAAACTGAAACCACTTGATAACGTTGGTAGCAAATCTCCAATTCAACCTATTGGAAAGCTATTTAATTATGAAACGACATTTAATAGAACAATGTGGATTTATGCAACTTCCATAAAAACAGAGCACAGACTATAATACACTATCTAGAGTATTGTATAGTCAAATTTGAATAACGTGGCCAAAAGCTTGTGGCATAATTAAATATGTAAATATTATTTCCATTTGCCTACCAGTATATGATGCTTGCATGAGGGAAACATCCCAAAACGATGACACCCATATAATTGCTGCTGTTTTGAGAAGTATTTATCATGCAACCATGCAAAAGCAATGGAACTATTCTAATTATATTTTACATTAGTAAAGCAGTCCTCTGATGTGCATGTTTTCAAACTTTTTGTGAAAAATGTTAGCACTTTAAACACTGGCTGCTTTGAAGTGCATGTATAACAATATAGCATAACAATAATAATTGTGATGTGATATAATGATAATTTGATGGGGGGTGGGTTCATGTAGGTGGGCCCTATGAACCCAAAGTATGCCATGACCGGACCTCAGGTCAAAGAAGTTGTCTATGTCGATGGCAACACTGGCATACAAATAAAGTCTATCAAAGGTCTGACATTACTGTAGATCTGAAGGTAGCATTTTAAATGGGTGTTTTTTTTAATACATAATGTTTTCTAACAGTTTACTTACAGTAATACAGCTTCTAACAAAAGTAGGGTGATATATATTTTACGTTTTCCCTTTAGTTGAGTTCAAAATAAAACGTACACAACAAAATAACAAACACTTGATTTAAAAAGAAAATAGTCGTTTAGATTAGTCGACTAATCGAAAAATTAGTCGAAAGATTAGTCGTTAGAAAATTAGTCGTTAGTGGCAGCACTATACGTTACCAAATTTTCAGTAGTAGTGCGTTACACTACTTTTTACTCGAAAAAGTAGTTACGTTACTGTAATTCGTTACTTTGTAACGTGTTACACACAACACTGGTCATACATGATGAGGCCAAATACAAAATAAATGTTATCAATATCGCCTAGATAACTGTAAATATTAAAACCAAAGTTTTTCCAATGTAGTTTCACAAAATGCTAAGCATGCATATTAAGTTTCTTAAAGTTGAGCTGTGATTAAATTCTTCAGTGCATGATTTCATAACAGGCCAAATAGAAAATAAATGCTAAATGTTAAATAGCCTTGATAACTGTAAAT
This sequence comes from Alosa pseudoharengus, assembly GCF_046254945.1. Taxonomy (NCBI): domain Eukaryota; kingdom Metazoa; phylum Chordata; class Actinopteri; order Clupeiformes; family Clupeidae; genus Alosa; species Alosa pseudoharengus. Next base: position 612,486 of record NW_027468837.1, read on the forward strand.
ATTTAAATCAGATGATGTACAGTTAGATCAAGTTGCAGAGTTGGATTATAGGATGCTCCAGAAAACACACAAACGCAATGGGGTCATTCCCCAACACAATGGGGTCATTCCACGTCAATTCAACCAGGGCCCACGCAAGATCTCAAAAAAATCTGAAAAAATTACCAGGTGTACGTATGTTATCCAGGAGACACACTGTAAAATGACTTATGTGTTATGCAAATCTTTCTTTTTTATTTTCCACCCTGAACATGGGCAAAATGCACCATTGAGATCAATATGTTTTGTGTAGAGTTACCAGAGTGCCACCTGTGGTTGTATAGAGTAACCTGTGGTAACTCTATACAAAACATATTGATATTGAAAAGTGGGGTAGCCACTGGCCTCTTGACCAGTGGCGTTGGAAGTGAGGGTGCGGCCCCGAAGCGCACTAACACACTTGTCATTTTCCTTGTACAGAGTTTCTCTGTCTATGATCTGCAGGCTTAGGGCCTCCTCCTAGATGAGATTGCCGCGGATAATTCACGGCACAATTGAATGGTAGCCTATTATGGAACTGTGGACCGAAAGAAAAAGAAACTAAACATTTTCCTGATAAGAAAATATTTTTAATTTAGTGTTATCAAATAAAGAGACATGCAATTAGGGGGTAGTGGTGTCAGCGCTCATTCAATGTATGTGTGCGTCTGCGGAAGTAAAACTGAACCACTGGAGATGATGTGTGTAGAAGCAACAAACAATGTTACTTAAAGATGAACTGAACTGGAATTTGAAGTAAAGGTGATATAACAGATGTATTTTATTTCTTCTCATTGGTACGATGATTAAAATGGCTGAATTTATTAAAAGGGATAAAATTGTACGTTGAAAGTGTTGTTGTTGTTACACGGGCGCCGCCATGTTGGATTTCAACAATCGGCTACATCACTGGCATGGTAAGCTACTCCGCACTAGCACTAGCAGCCATAGCAGATAATAAGTCTGAGGCTAGCTGACATGGCTGAGGAAACTAACATTAGGCCTAGCTGAGTTACATATTGACCATAAGCCGTTTATCATAGGCTAGCCTACATCACAAAATCTCATACAAAATGAAACCAAACTAGTGAAACAAAGGCGAACACTTTAACAGGGGAAATTAATTGGGCATGAATCATGCTGAACGCTATTTTGTCAATGAGCAGAAACACACATGACATTCAAACTATTGATAAGATGTGCACTATGGAAACTGGTCTGTAACTTTGGACGAATAAATGCTATTGACTCGCCATATCCTGACTTAAAAAACCCTTTTCTTGCTTACTTTATCGCAAACTCGGTGGGGCAGCTAGTCTTTTTCAATTCATAGAAGGGCGAGCCCACAGTCTATGTGCCATGGAGCCTAAGTTTCAACTTCGGCTTCATTCACCCAATGCAGTCACTGGTCGAAATTACAAAGTCTGGGAAGGTTCGTTCAATCTTTTAAAGTTTTAAGTGCAGTAGCCTATCTGTACCCTTTGGAATAATATCTCGAAGTAGCCTCAGATGAGGTCCAGTGTTAGATAGGCAGTGTTAGATAGGCTACCATACGATCCAACCTAGGAAAGGGCTAGCAGCTAAACACCTTGGAAACACTCTTATGTCAAACTCCACAAGCTAGCACTCCGACCATAGAGAGTATGACTCCGACGATATCACAGATCGATAATAATGCGTTTACTAGCTGGTAACCACAGCGGGTCTGTAAACAGAATCCAATGTCCCTTTCTACTCACCCTGAAGCCAGTTGTTCACCATCTCAGGGCAGATTGTTGATGCGAGGGAGTTTAACTCGCAGAGCTGCTATCCAAGAGACTCGTGCAATATCAACATCCACAAGGTAAAAATCTGCAAACTCTCCACTAACGTTAGCCTAAAATAAACAGCAAAACTCGTGTATCCTCCGTGTATCTGGGGTCAACTTGGGGTAACGAAGTTTTTAACAGTTTCAAGGGAGGGAGAGAGAAAGAGCCCGTGTGAGTTGCTGTTACGAGTGCCAGTAGTCCAGACTGCGTTAGCCTACATTGCGTGTTATATAGCTTATTTGTATATGCACCGTAGCCTTCGCATAGGCCTAATGTAGTGGTGGTGAGTGAGTATGCAGTTGTGTGAAGGATGTACAGTAGGCAATGTGTGTGTGTGAGGGATGGAGGGAGACAGAGAGACAGCGTGCGTGTTGCTGTCTCAAGCGCCCCTCGTCCAGTTTTCTACATGACCTGTAGGCTAGGTCTACAGTGGCCTATGTTGTGCCGCTATACATTGCACAAAATGTATACCCCCCGAAATAAACACATACATAAATAAACATATTTTCCCGTCACTTTGGCTTCCTCAAACATTTTCCCTACGTTTCGCAACTCCTTTGCAACAGATAGATTCCAGTGTCCATGCTCCAGCAGCGCCCACACAGTCATTTTCACCCAAATGATCCTACTGAAGGTTGAGCTGGAGCCTGAAACCGATCGTCCCCCATCTAGTGGTAGTCAAGACACTACAGGCCTGTCCTTCACAGGCTCAAATGTGTAACCCATGCCATTAAAATTACTAATTTTCGTGTATACATAATATGCTGCAGCTGTTGCCTATAGAACTTCTCAGGTCCTACCATGCCAGTGACGTCATTGAAACTGGCAGCGTTCTAATACTAATAAACACAATTTTGGTGTTGCTTAAAAAAGGCTACGTGTTGATTTTTTTATTAACTTTTTTAGTGTCATTTATTTTTAATTGTCATAATCAACACATTATCAATGTTGATTCTTTCAGTTCAGTTCATCTTTAAAACAATGAACGAAGCGGATTTTCATGAGCTTAACCATTAACCCTTACAAGCCCGACCGTTCTAATTTCGTTAAAATTTTAACGATGACCAATCATCTAATATCTCAGCTGTCCAATGACTGATTTTATTTCTGAAATCTTCCCCGTAATGCTGACAACATAAGCTTCAATTTGATATGATTGGTTAAAGGGTTTATGGCGCGAAATGTTTTGGATACTTGAAGATGAGTCGTGAAAAAAAGTTTTCACGTCAGTCGTACATTTTGACATGGACCGCCAGATGCCACCTGCACTTCGTTGGAGTTAACCTCGACTGGAAACCGCACAGCTGGATAAACTGAGGTAATATATGTTTTTACATCGTTTCTAGTTATGGTTAATCTTAATTTGTAGTCATAAAATCATGTTATTTGACAGTAATATGCTTTCTCATCAGCGTCAACATTATGGCATAGCGGGGGCTAAGTGCATCGTCATGTAACTTTAGCTAACTGCATTACTCTGAACTGCTTGCAGTATTCTCGTTTGCTTTTGATATCAGTTATTTTCATTTGACAATTTCATTTAAAAACCTGTTAGTATATAACCTGTTAGTAAGTTTGTTTTCTAGTACCAACTTGTTTGTTAGGTAAGCATTATATTGGCAAGACAGTATAGCATACCAAAGCTGAATAAATCAATGGGCGCTGCGTTTCTAAGTTGCGTTCTCTTACCTGAAATAAGTTGAGCGATATTTTTACTCCTCTCAATATGTAGTTGTAGAAAACAAGATGTGAAATCACGGATTCTGTCAGAAATGTAGTGCTAATTAACTTATTGCCTCTCCTCGGGTTGTTACCTCGCTAGGCAGTTTGTAGTGAACTGTTTTACCTTGCTAACTTCTAAATGACAAACATCAGACATGCTTGTCTCAACATTTTCTAAGATGGCATGACTTGATATTCTACTCTTCTCAATATGTAGTTATAGAAAACATGATGTGAAATCACATATTATGTCAGAAATGTCATTGCATTTCAGCAGTTAGTTACTAGGTGAAATGTAATCTGTCTTTATCTTAATGCCAGCCAGGCAATCAGATTTAGGGTAGCTAAACCCATGTGTAATAAAATGACTTTTCATACTTCTAAATATTTTTGAGTTACTCAGAATGCTTCAATAGTTTAGGCTATCTCTTCTTGTATATGTATGTGCACACGCACGCATCTGTAGTTTTGTGATTTTATTTTTTTAATTAATAAAGGTATTACATTTGTATGATTTTACTGTTGTTTCAGATGGAGGATGACAAGACCTACACAGACGTCCTTGCAGGCCTGAAGAGGTAGCTGACTGCTGATGAGCTTGCACTCACAATGTTGAAGACCATGTGAGGATGGACGAAGAAGGTATAGATTTAGGTGGCGTGCGTAGGGTGGTGTAGACTGCCACTAAAACACTGTGAAATAGACTTGTTATGTTGTTTTTTATATGTTGTTGTCCCAGGCATATGTGGTTTTACCAACCGGAATGGGTGGGAGGTTGTGCTTAGTAGGCTGTCGTATGCAAACACACAGTGCAGGGGCATGTGACGAAGAGACCCCAGAAGAGTTTCACAGTTTTCTGGGATTGATCATTGACATGGAACTTCACTTCCCTCCCTAATATCCATTGCTACTGGGGAACCAAGTCTCTGAAGGGATCAGGGAGTGTTGACCAAATGAGAAATACATATTGTGTACACTTTTTCTCCATTGACATTGCCGTTGTCAGTAGTTTCTTATTATTTCAAGTAGGGCTGCACGATATATCTAAAATCTATCGTTATCGCGATATCTTGCACTCGCTTAACATTTGCGATGGACATACCGCACAGATTACTTAATTTTCGATAAATTTCGATAATTTTTTTGTGCCGTGCGCATTCCATACAGTCTATGGTGTATTCACATTCTGAATGTCAACATATTTTACCAAACCGATGCGGTCATGCTGCCCTAGAAGCCCGTCCCCTACCAGTTTAGGTGTGTGGTGTTTTAGGTGTTGAGGCGGGAGCTAATGTCGTGATTGCTGAAGATAGTGAGTCGAGCGAGGTAGGTTACACTTGGGTGAAGAGGAATTGGTGACTAAAAGGAAAAGCATGTCTGTTATATGGAAATATTTTGGTTTTATTAAGGATGACGTGTTACAAACACATTGCCAAATGCGTCCTTCACTGTGTTAAAATAAACAATTTCTTTCGTTATAGTTATAGGATCAGAAGATATCTGTCTTTCACTGTAAGGCTTGTATTTCATGACTTGCATTTAGCAAAAGCCCCAGACAGCAGCAGAGAGGTAATCAGGATTCGTTATTTGTAAAAGTTGTTAAGCCTACTACTACTAAGCCTACTGTGCGATCGCAACCCCTTACTTTCACTTTCCGCTGCACTCGGCATGCCGGTAGCCTAATAACGTGAGATGCGCAGCGTATGAGGTTGGAGAAAAACATGAGGTGGAAATATTTAAATATCGCAACTTATATCATTATCGCAGAACTCAATAATGTTATCGCATATCGCATGTTTTCCTAATATCGTGCAGCCCTAATTTCAAGTTTGGCAATGCAGAATCTGGTGTTGAACCTAGGTTTGGTAGCTACAGCCAGAAAGACTTTGGAGAAAATCTATCACAACAGCTGGCAGGCATTTCCGTCAAAATTTCAGCCTCGCCTTCAGCTGTTCCAACTACTACTCTGTCGTCTTTTCATCAAGTACATATTCCTGTACAGCAGGAGCCAAAGAAAAAATTTTGGCTTTGTTATAAAAACAACACATAATAACACTAAAGTAGCTTGTATGGCCTGGAGTTTAGCGGTAGGTGACTTTTTTTGGTAAACAAAATTGCTGTCAGATTTGGCATTCTACAGAAGGGGATGCGTTTCGTTTTGAGTCATAGGTCTTCTGTGTTTAACCTTCAGGTTCCCCATCCCACCTTTCCCTATCCTCCTCTCTCTGTGTGTGTGTGTGTGTGTGTGTGTGTGAGAGTTTGTGTGTATATGTGTGTATGTGTTTATTCTCAACAGGCTTGTTCTATGTAATCCACTTTCAAATGTTTAGAACACATTGATTTTTGAGTGATGTTGAAGTTGATTGTATTCCTAGCTTTTCATAAATAATACATTTTATAGATGTATATCATTTTCATATTACACTAATTTATATAAGGAAGTTGTATCTGTTGAATCAAATGTATTTTATGTCTCTATTCAGAATTGATCTTCAATACATATACAGTATACTTACTTCCTGTATTACTGGTAAGGTACATGTTTTTCTTTTATATATCATTATTATTGACTGTTGCATTTGCTTATATACAAATAAATGGTTTATTCTTATGGACCACATAAATCTAAACCATTGTGTCTGACTTCATTATTACTTTTTATGCATACTTTCATGTTTTTGGTGAGAAAGAGAATGTGAATTCTGTCAACATTCTAAATCCCGTTTCCTGCATTTTTTTACACTGATCACTAAATTTATCATAACTTTTGAAAGGTTAATGATATTCCAATTCAGTCTTTTTTGTTAAATAGCCCACAACTTGCTGAACATGTCATACACTCTATATTCTTCTCTATCTTGTATAGAAATATGATGAAAATTCATTTTTATGTGAATGAAATTAAATTTTAACGAATTTCAGTATACATTTGGAGAGGATTTTCAAAGACTGTTCATTACTATATCAACATTACCATATGTATTTTACATCATTTGATAGAACTGATCCTTCTGATTACAATGGTATGTATATCCCATTGATGGTATGTATTATACTCAAGAAATAAGGTTTTTTGTGTAAGGAGGTCATCCAGCACCAAAAATGGAATGTTCGGCACGGGCACGAAAGGGTTAATGAAAGAAAACAAACAAACAAAACAGCCAGATGCCTCTTCATAAATTAACAAAGACACCTTTAAAAACAATAACAAGTTTTATCGTGAGACTGCATGTTGTTTGGAGCAGCGTATCGGTAGGCTATATTAAAAGCAGAAGATTTTCCGTTTGTTTCAGGATTTAGGCCTACCGGTAATTCACTTTTGGATTGTTTGATTATAGTCTTAACTGTTGGGACTGTCGCAGGAGACGTACTGTAGGCCTATCAGCCATCGAAATGAAAGCTAATCAGGGGGTAATATTGTGGAAACTGAAAAAATTTTGGGTAGGCTAAATATATGGTCCATACTGTACCATACTGGTGCGCATAGACTCAAAGCGGCAAAAGCCGACGTTCCTAACCCTGCTCACAAGTGCCACCTGGTGGTTGTTTGGGTCATTGCGGTTTCACTGGGGAAATATAAATAAAAGACGTGTGATTCACGCGTGAGGTCACGTGAGAATCACATGTGAAGCTGGACAATTTGAAGTAGTACCCACTGTAGATCACCTTATTAATGGCACACCACCAAACATTTAGTAGTAGTTTGAAGCAGAGCTTACCTGTCGAAGACAAAACGCATGAGTTGTAGGTTAAGGGTTCGAGGCAAACTTTGGAGTTTAATGTGACGTGTAGCACTCTGTTTACTCTGGCAGTTCTCACAGAAGTAGCAATTATCTCCATCAAGCTTCTCCTCCTAGGAAAGACCGGAGGACATCAGAGGCAAAGCCATACACCATCTCTGAAATAATCAAGCTTGAGAGAAAGGGACAGAAACTAAAAATTTCTGGTTTTCATATTTCACATTTTATTACTACAATTATGATACCAGCATCTGTGCTTATATACTCATACTCCTACTCATGAAAATGATGAGCCACTTAATTACAATTTCCCTTTAAACATAGAAGTGTAGCTGCTACCCTTAAGAATTGCAGTGCCCTCTATATTTATACTGTGCCCTCTATATTTATTTAGATCCCTGGAAAGTTGAGTGAAGAGGAATATTGTTTTTTGGCAATTTATCACAGTGATAACAGTGAGACAATTGGGAATGGGAATTGAGACTATTCCTCCATGTTGAAAAATTATTATGTTATTTTACCTCTATCATTTTACATTCATACATTAGTGAAAAAGGAAATCCTGGTTTACTAATAAAAGTTCACAAACACACTGATTAACATAAGTAGCTGAATATAAATCTGAAAAATATTTTCTAGGGATGCCAACAATTGTGGCACATGAGTCTTTGTTAAAAATGTGCAGCTAAACCCAAAATTATTCTGACCCCTAGCAAAAATCAATTTAATGTTGATTTTCTCTTGACCGATATGTTTGTTCTGGCTGTAAATGACACTACCACACTCAAATGCATTAGTTTGGGGTGTTTTTAGGGCCTCAAGTAAATGGCATCATGAGAAAAAAAGATTCTGTAGGAAAACCTACGCACTGATCAGGGAACCATGGCCTCAGCATCAGACCTTTAAAGCTGCAGTTGGCAAGTCTGACAGATTGAGGGGACTTAGCCAAAATGTTAAATGTTTACAACTCTCATGCCCCTGCCCCACTACCACCGAGCACCTTCTCATTGAGTTTGTGCTTGTCAGTGCGCACCAGACTGCACCAGACTGTGATTGACAGTCAGCTCTCACACAGCCCTGCTCTGATTGGACCAGAAGAACCGGGAGCTGTAGATTTTTGCAAAACAAATAACAGGCTCTAAGTGGAGGTAGAAGTGCAGGTTTTTGTCTAAAACCGGCTGAATTATGTTGTTCTGTCGGAGCATAGTGTCGGTTTCAGTGAATAGGATCAAAAAAATCTTGCCAACTGCAGCTTTAAACAAGACAATGATCTGAAATATGCAGCCAAAGTGGAAAATAAATGGTGAAGAAACAATACCAACATTTTAGAGTGGCCCAGCCAGAACCCAGACCTGAATCAGTCAAAAAAACTGGAAGGAGCACAAGGCCCGAGTGATGGCAAAGAACCATTCCTGTCTCAAAATCTGATTGTTATTTAAAAGGTGTGGACATAAATAACAATAATAATAATAATAATAATAATAATAATAATAATAATATTAATAATAATAAAAATAAGCTTTATTTGTATAGCACCTTTCATACACAGAATGTAGTTCAGAGTGCTTTACATTTGAAACATTTAACACAATAATAGAGAAGAAAATACTACTACTAATAATAATAATACATTTTGAGGCTAACGCAGCAAGTTGTTGCAGTAGTATATATGTGTCCCGCCATATAAGAACCAGCAGCAAGTCGGCCTAGACGAAATCGCGCAAAACACAATTTAAGCTTTTTTTTTTCAAATTAGTGATTTTTGTTTTTTTGCAGAATGTGCAAGTTGAAGTCATGAAGAAGCCACTCCATGTTTCAGATAACAGTATGGTTGCCTTAACAGTATACATTTTGTCGTTGAAACTGGGTATAGTTTTGGCAAAAAATCTGCCTCTCTCTTTGTGCTGGGGCGTGTTAGCTAATTCCCATACTGAACTGCAGTTGGCCATTGACGTGCTTTTGTTATTTTTTCAGCCAATCAGCTGCATGTTACAAGCGATACACATGGCTACTTAATATACAGCGACCCTGGTTCTACCTGGAAATGAAAATGGAGAAATGGAGAAAATCGGTAACTTTGACTGCAAATGCTACGAAAGAAGAAAGGAGAACTCTCTCCTTGGGAGACATTCGTGTAGCGACAAAAACTTTCTCCAGAGCGTATGTACAAAATACGAAGTGATTCTATAGCTGCCGAAAGAGAGTGGCAGGACATGCGAATCATTGGCCATCTCGCCTGCTAGCATCACATTTAAAAGTGACTAAGATTGCGCCCATGGTGTTCCTTGATTATTACGCTGGAATGTGAGTATAGTTCCATGTCAAATCAGCCTAGAAAATCGCCAAGTATAATTTTCTGAGGAGACAAGTTTTAAATAGGAAAATTACCGGAAATCTTAGTCACTTTTAAACGTGATGCTAGCAGGCGAGATGCTAATGGTCTAATCCGATTCAATTATCTATGCTAGGCGGGAGCTAAAAGTGGTATCGCCAGACTCAGAGAACGGCTGGATGAACTTGAGAAAGGTAAAAATCAATTGTTTAACTCAAGGGGAGGTGGAAAATGAGTGTAATTCCCAAAATGGTGGAATACAGGGTTCCTACACATTTTCCATTTCAAAATTCCATATTTTTTCCATACTCAAATTGTTGGATACTTTTCATTGGGGAAGTGCTGTGTTGGAAGGTGCACTCACATTTTTAGTTCTCTGTCAGCATAGCCTACATATGTTGGAGACTAGTGCACTGCTGGCAGAGGCCTCAGAAATCACCGTAAACAGTATTATTTGTTTCCAATAACAGTTTATCAGATAATGCAGTATCCATGTCTTGGTAACTTGGTAACTTTTACAAAATCAAAAAAGTCTACCAGTGTTTTGCTACGCAAACATACCAGTGCACAATGGTATAGGGCACATGCATAGAACAGGGGTTCTCGATTTGGTACCAGGGTCCCCTTGTGGGAGAGATTTTTTTCTGAGGACCCCCATTCAATTGTATCTTGATTAAGCTACACAACAGTAGGAATGGTTCATTATGACCTGAGTGAAGTGATTAGTACTGTAGATGCAATAGTCTGGAAACACAAATATTTCTCCATACCATACTTATCCAGACCTGGAAATTACTAAAAATTAAATTCCATACTTTTCCAGGTTTTCCATACTCCGTAGGAACCCTCGGAATATCCCTTTAATGAAAAGGCTGAAAATTAACACAAAGGACCCTATCTAATCCTGTCTAAAATTATACCAAGGTTTTTGCTTGTGATCCGTTCATGTTCTGCAACAATTATAGTTTGTAATTGGCATCTTTTTGCCTCAAATGGTTATGTCATATTTCTAAGTCTCAATCTGTCCATTTCTTTCCACATATCTCAGCTAAGATCATCTAAATGTTTTTAAGGGGCACCATGGCCCCAGGACCCCCTAGCTTAGCTGGGTTACCAACTTTCTGCAACTAACAGCACCGCTGTTGAAAAATTGTCGGTGAAACACTTACAGGGACACCAGGCAAGCCTGATGTTTTTTCTCTATGAAACTCCCCCTCGCTCGGTCTGAAGCTCTTTTCCTTTTCTTTGCATCTTCCGTCAAGGGTTTTCACTGCTTCTTCGCCGGCTCTGCCATTATACACACGTTTGCAACAATCGCTAGCATTTCGTTAGCCTCCCTCTGTGCTGTGGATGCAGGATGGAAACTGAAACTGCTTCGGTCACCGGGTACGATACACTGAACTTGCAAGCGGGATATTCTTCCTACAGGCAGTAGGGGCGGGCGAGAGAGTCTTCATTCGCCCTGTAATGAGTCATTTAACCATATACCGACTTACGAAGATGAGTAATTAACACGAAAACGTTGCCTGGTGTCCCTTTAAGTTATCCGAAACATTCAAAGTGGATGCAATTATCTATTTTCCAATGTTGCCCCCCCGCCCCCCACCCCCACCAACCCACGCAGGCATATATTTTTGCTTGATTCATTACCGCAGGATTCACGGGCACCTACTTATCTTAAACTAGATTGCACATTGCACTCTGCAAGGCCACATGAAGGACTCGACCCATAAACATTCTCCCAGAAACATTTTCATTTCTACATTCACGAAACATGTTTACCTTTAAGAACTCTGTGAGACACTCTGTGAGATTTTTGTGCCCTTGAATATTAAGTTCCAATTCGTAGAATCGGGAGGGTAGGGAAGATGACCGACCACACTGGTCGCATCTGTGACAAGACAGGAAAAAAAGTCAAGGAAGTTATCGATACTTCAGATATATCGCACACAACACCCACAAGAAAAAAAGCACCAAAGTGAAACATCAAAACTGTGATTGTATAAGCATAAGGACATGTAGCCTAAAACATCAAAGTTAAATTTTATGTCTGAGACATTGAGAAAGCACAAGGCTGTAGCTTAAGGAAATATGTTCAGTCAACAATGTTCTCAATTCTCATACACAATTAAACTGAATCAAAAAAAGGTCTTCCATTTAGGTTGCCTATTTGGACATGTTGCAATTCTAGCAAAGTAATCTTGGACCCTTAAAAATCCCCCTCTAAAGAAGCATATGTCTTACACTGTGACATAGGAAATCATTCCACTGAACTGCTGCTGAATGACATTCTGGAGGCTTGGGTTCTTCTGTTTTGAGAGGATGTCTTCCAGGAGGGAGAGGAATAGCTTGGAGAATTCTTGTGCATCCTATATGAAAAAGAAGGGCAGAGGCTGGACAGAACTGTACGGTGTAAGGTAGACTATACGCTAGTGTCCTTGTTCTTGATGGGGCACAAATTTTTGTAGTCGAAAACTACTGATTTTGTACTTAGTTTGTGAATGTGTGAAGAATGTGTTTCCCAGATTTATCACCCAGAGAGATTTTTCAGAGACTTTTCTGATTGGCTGGAAGGGTGGCTATTAATTCTGTATAACGGGACACATATTAAATAGATCTGGCAAAAAAGAAGTTTAATCAACATTCCATATCAATTCTAATTGAATAGTAACAACCATACAGTTAAGCTAACTACAGTTAAGCCTGGAAGCAGCCTTAGCAACAATGGAATCATGTGTAAACAAGGTAACTGCCCACTATTATCACTGTCAGGACCAAAGAGAGTATTACAACAAACTGAACAAGTCGGCTTCTTTTTAAACTCAACCGCTTGTTTCCTTTGCGTGCTACAGTATAAAGGCATGACTATTGCCTATATAGTGGCAACTAGGGGATAAGCAGGATAACGGCCTCGACTGCGCATCGTGAAGTTCTTTGCAACTGCCTCGTTCATTAATTCTGTATATCGGGACACATCAGCAGCTGTTATCCCTTACATGGCAACTTAGTTAATGTCAAGAGGGCAACATAGGTTGGCACACAATTCTCTTTGCAGGAAAAACCCTGGGGCAGCAAAGATAACAGATGACGGAACAGCAGCAGCAGAAATTATCAATAGTATTTCAGCAGATGAATTGTAGGCTAGTTTTGTTCACTACCTCTGCCCGAGTGGGGCACAGGTGCAAGTGATCAGGGTTATCGCAATAAGTCAGCTACTCTATAGAATAAAGTTTATAGGACTTCACAATTAGATTAAACAAAATACCGAAACAGCTATACCAACGCAGCAAATAAACATTCAATAAGCTGAATATTCGGGTCCAGCCCTAGCCATTACTAGCTTAATATTAGCTACTAATGGAAACACTTCATTGAAGCATATTTTTCACAATATTCCAGCCTAATTGAAACTACTTCAGATTTAGGATACCTGAAAGTTATTTAAAGGGGTTATGAGAAGTTTTGATCTAAAACAAAAGCATGATTGTGAAGAAGTGAGAATAACCAGTTCACATAATATGAAAAAATTATATGCCATGTGTTGCTCAGATATCCACTAAAGTTAGCATGCAAACCATATTTAAAACATTCTCTATTGTAACACCACAATCCTCTACTGCCTCCAAAAGCACTACATCAATACAATGCAAGTCAAAGGATGAGTGCCATCACCAACTTAATTGTGCGTTCAAGACAACTTGAATTCTACAGAATTAACATAGCCCCTTCAAAAGAACACATGCTACATGTACACACATTTTCCTTTCCCTGAACATGTATGTGCTGATACAAAAATGCATAATGTTGTTTAAGGTATAGACTACTAAACACAGGGGAATTAATTACTCAATACAGTGGGGAGAATAAGTATTTGAACCCATGCTATTGGCATGGTGTGTTTTTCAGTTAGCCTATTAGCTGGTTTGATGCTCATTGAGTTCAATGCAAATCAAACAAGCTAATAGGTTAACTGAAAAACATACCATGCCAATCTCTAGGTATGGTGAAGGGTATGTGATGATGTGGGGCTATTTTAATTCCAAAGGCCAAGGGAACTTTATCAGGATGCATAGTATCCTGGATCCATGAAATAAGTGGCCTTAAAAAATATAAAATCTGCCTGCCTCTATGGGAGTTTAACATAGGAGTCAAATACTTATTGCCCCTGTAATTTAAGGAAAAACATTTATTTATTTACGATACATTCTTCATTCACTAAGAAAATTGGTGTCCTTAAAGGTTGGATTTTTTAAATTAAGGCATTAAGATCAATTTCTAACAGATGATTTTAAATTCCTCTTTTTAGTCAACTTTAGCATGGGTTCAAATACTTATTCTCCCCACTGTATATGACCGATAAGGAAAAAACAACAATGCCTCTGCAGTTTAAGAATATTATGCTGTTATACCTGCTGTTGTCCCGTGTTAAGTCCTAAAGCTTTCACAAGCCCCGATGGATCGATGGATCTTCTGCTGCTGTTCTGCAGCAATGCAAACAAGTACTGGAGATGTTCACATATTGTCTCCGGCTCATCCTCTGCAAAGGGGTGTTGCAAATATTCTGTTAAACCATTTTCACTGATTGCTCATTCTAACTACACTAAAATCAGGCTTTACATACACAGCTCAGAGATAAAGTGGCTATGTCACAAAAAATATAACTTAAACCCAGGAAGAACAGTTGTCTAATTGATAGCCTTCCAATATAGGGTTCCTACTGAATATTCTGACTTTTTAAGATTCATGAAATTAACATGAAACAGCAAAGGCAAATATCAAATTCTAATGACCTTCCTGGCATCCTTCCTTCCCCCTCCAGTATCCAGATATAGCCTTAAGCTGTAGAAATATTTATCCGCCCTAATATCTATAATAGCAATTAAGAGCTTGTAGAAGCCTAAAAAAGACCAAAACTGGGTTTAAGTCTGGTACAGTACCCTCCATAATAGGGGTGTAACGGTACACAGAAGTCACGGTTCGGTTCATTCCTCGGTTCGGACATCACGGTTCGGTACGAGTTCGGTACAATGGAGGGAAAAGCAAAACAAAAATGCAGAAAGCAATTTTTTTTATTGTGCATGTCTCAGGCTGTACCACCTAGTGTCATACAGTCTCTCCCCTGAGCTATCTGCAACAGTCTAAAGTGTGTAGGATGTAAACAGTACAGTAAGTACCCAGACTACATCTGTAACTTGTAGGGCTGCACAATTAATTGAATTTTAATCACGATCACGATTTTGGCTTCCCACGATCAAATTTGCGTGATCGAGCGATATTTCAAATATGTGCTCTACCCATAGAACCAACCTGGCAACCCATAGAACGCTCCGCTACAAAACAAATCAAGCGCTCCTTAAACCTGTCTGACCATGTGCCTGCATGCAGCCTACCAATGACAGCTGTTCCCTGCACTGCTCAGCCTGATGCACTGTGGACTAGTGACATTATGTTAACTATTAGTAGGCTAGTTAGACTATACAATAAACAACGATCAAAAATCAAATGTGTGGCACAGCAGAAGGCCAAGAGCTTGTCCCTCGAAGCGGATCATCCATTGTTCGAAAATATTTCGGATTTCAGGCAAGTTAAAGGAACACGCCACCCAAAATCAGTAGTGATATATGTTCTTACCGTAACTTTCACGAGTTGAGTCGTACCTCTCCCGCGTCGGTAGGTGCACTCAAACGCTCTGTCGCGCGGCGCGAATGTGTTAGCATGTTGCTATGCTAGCGGGCTCTGCCGTGGCCGTAGAGAGAGGCACATAGCAGTATTCAAACACCTCCACGTTTTACCAACTTACATACAGTTGCACGAGTAGTTGATGAAAAATGTTAGGGCACACAACATGAAACGTGACGATTTTCCAAGCGAATAAACATGAGAACTACAATGTGTGGCGCAATAGCACTTGGGAGTACTTCGACCTAGCGTGGTAATATTATTAACACCTAATTGTAGATCCTATCCACCACAGAGTTTAGAATCCATGCTGGATCGACCCTCAGCCTCTCCCTCCCCTCTGAGCGAGAGAGGCACACATGCGCTGATGGGCTATTATTTCAACCATAACTGCATAGCAAAACTTATCATCCATCAGCCATCCATCAGCACCAAAGTTTGTTGACCAATTTTCAAAAATGCACCTGCCCACCATCCGCTGGTTGTTTTAATGTAGGCTATATGGGTGATGCAGCGCTGCTGACATGAGGCTAGAAAGCCCTTGCCTGTTCTAGAAAGACTGATCTAATGCAGCAAATATATTAAAAGGCAAAAGTTGTACATTGGCTAGGCCTAACCCCAGAATATCAGCAGCAAACTCAGTCTCTGTCGCGCAAAACAGTCTCCAAATAAAACGCACATCGGCCTGTTGCCTATTCTGCCAGCTTGTGACAATATATCGTCCAAAATGCTTGATTGCATTGCATTCTTCACATTTTTAGCTACATTTTCATGTACCACATCAGCATTTTTGTTCAGTGAATCTTTTGTAAATTGCTTTACAATTACCGTCGGGCCTATAGGCCTATTGCCTGGCTTGCCTGAGCTTCGGTCACGTCCTTTTACAATTTTATCATTGTAATAAAAAACGCAATTTGCCACATAATTTCAGCATGCTCCTGGACTACTAATTAATGCCTATTGTACTTTATTTTTTGCAAAAAGAAAGAAATCCTTGATAAAATAACAAGTCATTCACATTATAGGCTACTTTACACACTGTTATGTCAGGTTGACTGACAAGCCTGTTCTGAAGACTCCCATTCATTTTGACTGCACGAGCGCGTTGCAATCGCAATTCATTTTATAGCAGGCCATCGGACAAATATGACGCCTCGATATTAAAGAAACTCCGACTCCATTCATTCTGAAAGTCTATAGCAAGCGATTTTAACATTTTCCCGCTAGACTGGATATGTATTGCAGATATCTGTAATTCAGTTTTGCCTAGTCAAAACGAACATTTTAGATATCCGCAACTGAATTCTTCCTATCCATAATCGTCATTTCAGATATCCACAAAGACATTCTTCCTAGGACAAATGACGCCACATTTGCCATTCATTTCTATGGGGTTTATCATTACGGATATCTACAATTCAGTTGCAGATATCCACTATGTGAATTACGGATATCTGCAATTGAATTGTAGATATCTGTAATTCCAGTTAGAGATATCTACAATTTGATTCTGACTAGTCATAACTCCAGTTGAAGATATCTTTAATTCACTTCAATTCAAGATATCTACATGTTCCTTTTCAGATATCTTGAATTAAGTTTTGACTAGGCGAAATGACATTGTAGATATCTGTAAATGGAATTTTGACTAGTCAAAATGACGTTGTAGATATCTCAAACTGGAGTTAGGATAGTCATAATTTGATTGTAGATATCTATTATCAAGTTATAGATATCGTGAATGAGTTTTGATTAGAGATATCTGAAATTGGAGATAGGCTATCTATAACTTTCATTCTGCCTAGTCAAAATGTAATTATAGATATCTTGAATTAGAGTTTTGACTAGGTGAAATGACGTTAGAGATATCTGTATTGCTATGCAAATTAGGCCCGCATCCCACTTTAGGCGGGAGAAGACCGTGTTGTTGTTCAAATCATAAAATCACATAGCACCTGTTAACTGTTAACTTTGTAATTAGCACGATGTCAGAGCAGCCAGAGGGCGAAGGAGTTTTTAATCGTCTTTTTAATGCTGCAGCCTATGCAAGACAGGAGCTGGCAGCAAGAATTGATGATTCAATGTTGCTTTGATTTTTTCGATTACAGCCAACACCATTATGAATGGAATTTCCTGTAGCTGGTGCTGGTGCATTTAGTAGCCTAGGCCTACTAATTTATGTAGGCTACGACATTACAGCCTGCTTATTCTTCTTCCATTCATAGAAATAAGGAAATAAGCCCACTTTTTCTTCGATTATGTTGGGGAGGGGAAATTAGCTGACAATGTCTAAGTAGATGGGCTCTAGCCTAAAAATCTAGACGGGCTCTGCTACGGAACTAAAGAGCAACGTCTTGCACAATAATTTGCACTAGTCATAATGACGTTTGAGATATCTTCACCTTTCATTCTGCCTAGTCAAAACTGAATTAAAGATATCTGCAATTGCCATTTAAGATGTGTGACGAGTTGAATGTTGTTTTCAATGACGTGAGGACAGATATCTGTAATTCAGTTTTGCCTAGTCAAAACTAAATTACAGATATCTCTATCTGACGTTTCGACTAGTCACAATTATGTTACAGATATCTTGAATGACAATTCCAACTATCCAAAATGTAATTGCGACTAGTCAGAAAGACGTTGTTGATATCTACAATGTTAATTCCAGATAGTCAAACTTAGCAGATAAATGAAAAAATTGAAAGTCCACCGCACAACAATGCAACGTGCATGTTCACATTTTTAGTAACAACCGCCAAACTTGCTTGCTTGCCTTACACATCTAAGTTTTCCGACTATTTTTCTTACCTTTTTCCGCTGTGGATGTTAGTGAGTTTGTAGAAGTTTTAGCTCTTACGTTCTGAACATCTCGCACTGCCATCGCCCGATGTCATTTCTTAGTCATATCACTCTCTGTCTCTCTTTTAAATGCCTATTCCCTGAATGGTAGGCTACAATTATGTGTTTTATATATAGGCTAATATCTAAACAAAATAACCCAGGCAGTCTCATCTAGGATATAACACAGGTTGAAGTTGGTTCTATTTAGGGAGGTGAACATCTGTAGATGACTCAGAAATGACATCGGAAGACTGAGTGAATATGGCAAGAGGCAAGCCGAAGTCTGCTGACAAGGGCCCGACGGTAATTGTAAAGCAATTTACAAAAGATTCACTGAACAAAAATGCTGATGTACATGAAAATGTAGCTAAAAATGTGGAGAATGCAATGCAATCAAGCATTTTGGACGATATATTGTCACAAGCTGGCAGAATAGGCAACAGGCCGATGTGCGTTTTATTTGGAGACTGTTTTGCGCGACAGAGACTGAGTTTGCTGCTGATATTCTGGGGATAGGCCTAGCCAATGTACGACTTTTGCCTTTTAATATATTTGCTGCATTAGATCAGTCTTTCTAGAACAGGCAAGGGCTTTCTAGCCTCACGTCAGCAGCGCTGCATCACCCATATAGCCTACATTAAAACAACCAGCGGATGGTGGGCAGGTGCAGTTTTGAAAATTGGTCAACAAACTTTGGTGCTGATGGATGGCTGATGGATGATACGTTTTGCTATGCAGTTATGGTTGAAATAATAGCCCATCATGTGCCTCTCTCGCTCAGAGGGGAGTGAGAGGCTGAGGGTCGATCCAGCATGGATTCTAAACTCTGTGGTGGATAGGATCTACAATTAGGTGTTAATAATATTACCACGCTAGGTCAAAGTACTCCCAAGTGCTATTGCGCCACACATTGTAGTTCTCATGTTTATTCGCTTGGAAAATCGTCACGTTTCATGTTGTGTGCCCTAACATTTTTCATCAACTACTCGTGCAACTGTATTTAAGTAGGTAAAACGTGGAGGTGTTTGAATACTGCTATGTGCCTCTCTCTACGGCCACGGCAGAGCCCGCTAGCATAGCAACATGCTAACACATTCGCGCCGCGCGACAGAGCGTTTGAGTGCACCTACCGACGCGGGAGAGGTACGACTCAACTCGTGAAAGTTACGGTAAGAACATATATCACTACTGATTTTGGGTGGCGTGTTCCTTTAAGTTAACCAAAAATATAAGCAAAGCAGGGCTCTCAACTCATACCGTGAAACACATCACATGACGTAAACCACACATGCCTTTTTTATCACGTTAACTTTTAGTCCTTGTTTGCTTCCTCTGATAGCCTATACTGTAATAAGAGTTGAGCTAACGACGGGATCCGTGAATTTTATTCATGTATTTTAAGCTACATGTGCAACCTACAATGCATATGCGTTTCAAGACACAGCCTACTCAAAACGAGTGAACAATAATGAAAATGTAGCCTACACGTCAGTGTTTTACATATCAACGAATGACTAAACCAGGGGTGTCCAAACTGCGGCCAGCCATGCATTTAATCCGGCCCGCCGAGCATTTATTAGTTTATCATAGGCCGCTCGCTATTTTTTTCCAGCGATAGACGACGTTGTGGTTAACTTTAGGCTACTGCAAACTGCTTTACACTCTTCTTAGAGAACGTTTACAATGTCAATGTCAAAACAGCTAGTCACATCGAGATACATAGAACCTCCATTGCCGCAGATCTCTTTCTTAAATTTCCCCTTGAGGATCAATAAAGTATCTATCTATCTAGATCTAACTACGTTATGCTAGTCCATTTAATTGGGGACGCATTTGAGCGTGGGAGAGAGGGCGATGGCAACAGTAGTTCCCATTACTGACCATTTATAAACTGTGAGAGGGCACAGCTATAGGCACAGCACTAGCCATAGGCTATATTTGAGTGGAGCTGGCAAAGAGTCTTAAAGTGACAGTGCATCATTTATAAATTAATTAAACAGCATCAAATTAACAGTACATTCAATTTTCTACAACAAAATTATTTTGTCATTTAAATAATACAAAACATTATTATTATTATTATTATTATTATTTGTGTGTGGCCCGCTGGCCAATTTTCAAAACCCAATGTGGCCCTTTAGTCAAAAAGTTTGGACACCCCTGGACTAACGATTACAGTAAACTCATGAACACGAAGCAGAGCTTAAGTGGCTAATGGGGAGCGTTGGGAGGATTCCCGGTGGGCGTTTTCCCAAATATTAACAAAGTAGCACGCACAAAACATTTGTTTGGAAGTTTGGAAGTTGCAGTAAAATCTATATTTGCAGTAATTTAGGGGAGTAAATGTGAGGGGAAGAATTTGGGAGAGCCAGATAGCAAGTCCAATATGTTTAGGGAAAAAATATTTGTCACTTGACACGCCGCTCCGTCTGGCATCATGTTTTTGTTTGTTTTTATGTAATGTTCGTAATTTTATGTAATGTCATGTTTATTTATTTTATTGGTTTGTCTAGTTAAATGTTTTCCCTATTTATTTACGTTATTTTTGATAGTTTTCGTGTTATTCTTGGTCCTTTTTACTGCTTCTAAGTCAGCTGAAACGTCGTTGACGTTTGTCCATTGGGAGCTTGATATGGCTAGCTTTTGCCCTAGCTGGGCATCGGACATCCTTCCATCCATCCGTGAGCGGTGCTGCACTTCGCTGTCTGGTCGAGGGGATCTCTCGGGACAGCTCGACCTGGGCTACTCTGCGAAAGTTGCTGACCTGCGAGCTGCCATGACAACTGCAGACTAACGTTAGCCTAGCGGTGAGGAGCTGCGGTCTCACGGAGTAACGGACGGTCGCTGTTAGAAGTCCACCGAGTTGCGGATCTACACAATCGCCCACTGCTTCGGACTGTGCTTCCAGTGATCTCCGGACTGTGGTCTACAAGGCCTAGCGTTGGCGTGATCTCCAGACTGCCAGTGAATTCACCGGGTTGATCATTTGCTAACGTTAAAGAACTTTGTTGGCATATCGGTTGTGAAGACACTCTGCGCAGTTTTCACGGATCATCATTGCCCTTGGACATTTTCAGCTGGTTTGGAAATTGGACTTATTTTAACATCACCTTTCCCCTTTTTAAATAGCCTATATTTTCTTTTCTTTTTTCACTTTTATTTGTTTATTTGTTTTGTTGTCTGTCTTGTATGTCTTGGTGTCACGGGTACGCTGGCGATTACGCCGCTCCGTCCAGCATTTTTTTTTTGTATTTGTTATTTTTTAAATGTATTTGTCATGTCTTGATGTCATGGGCACGCTGGCGACTACGCCGCTCCATCCGGCATCGTTTGTCTTGTTATGTGTCTTTGTTGGAGCGCTTTGGGTTGCACTATGTGCATGTTAAATGCGCTTTAAAAATAAAACTGACTTGACTTGACTATATCTAGGTTTGCTGCATGCATGTTACAAGGACACTGGGCCATGTCATGTAAGGGACATGGTACTGCAAAAAACGGAAACATAGCCTACATTGCAGAACCACTAAACTTTATTAATTTATGGTGAATAAATGTTACACTAATGTGCACAGCCTAACGTGATGATGCTAGCATGTTAGCAGCAGTTAGCTAACTATGCTAACGTTAGTTATCTACAAGTCTCCTCAAAGTGACAATCATATTATACACAATGCTGGCAATGCTGAGAACAATTAGCATCCTCATTTATCTTACTTACATTGAGTTGACTGTGTGGCTTAATCCACAGATGTGGTGAAGCACTATTTCGTTATGGTTTGCTAAGGAGTGGAGAGCTGGGATGAGAACATTGTGTCAAATCTTCGCATTGTATCGCGGAGTGATTTATTATTAGCTGTGCAAAGTCTGAGTTGAAATGTCCAGGGATATTCCAACTCATGGAACGTCACTCGGCCAATAAGAAACAAATAAATAGTTCCATGGATCCCAATTGTATAATTGCAAGTATACAAATTAGTCTAGTACAAAACGTTATTTCTTTCTGTTTTTACCTGGGTAAGGCCACCGCACATCCAAATACATAGGCTTACTGCCGATTCCTCAGCCGATTTCGCGAGAGGACCAACACCAGTCCGCCCTAGCTCGAGCCGGTCCGGGCTCTCTACTAACTGACAGGCAGGTCTTGCTGCAGGCCTCCTGTCCCTGCAATATTGCGGCTTGTACAGGCAGCCATGGATATCGGATTCATAGCTTAGCTTAAAAAAAAGATGGCAGCTCTTATCTTTTTAGTTTCTGAAAGTGACCCACTGATCTGTAATAGATCTGTAGCGTGAGTGGGTCCCACCCCCTGGAAAAATTAGTGTTTGTAGTCTTACTTGGGACTTCCTGCTTTCAATGACGCAAAATGACGATTTTTACATCATTGAAAGCAGGAACTGCAAAATTAATAATAATAATAATAATAAGCTTTATTTGTATAGCACCTTTCATACACAGAATGCAGCTCAAAGTGCTTTACATTTGAAGCATGTAACAAAATAATAGTCAGTCAGTCATCATCAATCACATTTCTTCATTGCTGGGCCGTTTATGATCCACTCGGCAACATATAAAAAATATAGAAAATGACATGTCATAAGACTGGCAGCCTTACCCCCCACAAGCACGCCATATGGCAACTGTGGCAAGGAAAAACTCCCATATTCCAGGAAGAAACCTTGAGCAGAACCTGACTTACCGTAAAACTCCAAATAATAGCCCGGGCTTTTATTTTCCCAAATCGCCAAAATGCACCGGCTAGTATTAGAGACAGGCGTCTATATGAGACAGGCCTTTAATTTCCTTTACACAAAACTTTTCCTCTGCAAAGATGGAAAATATTACCAAATTAATTATTTCAAACACACTGAATGTCTACCTATATGACTATCTAATGACATTTACGGATCATCATGCATTTAGTGTTGAGAGATACAGTAAGATCCAAATAGCGGGGATAGCCAGAACAGATTAAACACTTTTTAATCAAACGTAATTTACAAAAAGAGATCGTATCACACTGAAAGCAAATATTTTGTCACTAGCAACCTAGCCTATATCGTCCTTTGTCAAATGCAGTTGCATTATCAGCCCTGACCAAAACCGTTCAGTAATTATTTATGCAAAAATGGAACGTGCGTAATGTTGCATTCTCCCTCCTTTTCAGCACGAATGAAACAGCATGAGAGAACATGAACCATATTCTTTCTCCCGTATTTTATTCAGCTTACATTTCAAATCATAGCCTACTTCTTTCTCTTTATCGCCATGGCAGTACGCATTTAGAATAAAGAATAACGTTCGCGAATCATTTTGTTTTGTTGCCAGCATAAAAACAAGCTTATAGGCCTATCCGCAAAATTTAAACACAAGGGATGAATTGAGCGATGACGAAGTCGGACATAATAGGCATAGCTCATATTGAAAAAAGTTATAGAATTTGGAACTCTAGCTTTTCCCCACCGCAGTCTTTTCATGCCATCTAATCATAACGTTAGCGTGCGCAGTCTGCACCATACTCAAGTCCAAATCACACCAAAGATTCGCAACGAGATGAGCTGCAACATTCTATTAACCAGCAACTTGATGCAACATTATAAAACCTTGCAAATGTGACTAGACATGGTGAATGCTTTGCGACGGCTTGCAACGACGTGCAGCGTCTATTTCACACCCAAGACGTTCTAAATGGAACGCGATCATAATTAAGACAAGAAGATCTCCAGTAGATGTAAACGCATTGACAGTGAGATGCCGCCGCACACGCATTGACAGTGAGATGCCGCCACTGTTTGTAAGATCAAAATAAGACGTTCTAAATGGAACGCGATGTAATTAAGCTGTTCTTTTCCATGCGTCTTGGAGAGGTATGTGTGCTGACTGGGAACTCCTTTCTGCAACGGGCTTTAAACAGACGATCTGACGGGTTTTAATACAACCCGGAACTAAAAAACATACCAGGCGTCTATTGGAGACCGGCCTTTAACCCAAACCTGTAGCCACGCCAGGCGTTTAAAAGAGACAGGCGTCCATTTGAGACTCGGCTATTATTTGAAGTTTTACGGTAATAGGGGGAGCCCATCTGCTTCTGGCTGGCTGCGCCCTCCAATAGCAACAGATGTAGAATAATCTGAAAAGGTAGTCTACAGGATAAGATGAGTTAACTAAAACTGAAATGAGTTAACTGAAATCCGTATTTCTCCCGTGAGGAAATGATGCATGACCATTCAAAAACATGACTGGGTTTCTAATGATACAAAATACAAAGCTTAAAGGGGTGGTTCAGGATTTTGGACATAAGACCTCATTTCCAAGTAAGCAAGTGTGATATTTATCAGTGGAGACCGTTTTCAACACGTTTCATCCAGTCCTTCTAATTGCAGAGTTCGCAGGTGCTAGGCTAGCGCAAGTCAACGGTATGTGCTAGCCTGCCACTAAAAACAGTCTTACCCACTCCACAGTACACCCGAGGCAAATAAATTATAACGCCAGACTATCGATGTAAATGTCTGTATTGATACTGTTATTTCTAACGTTATTCTATCCTTGCATTTCAACGATCGCATTACATTTTGAGGGACTAGTTTCTTATCACGACGGAATTATACTTGCTCCGGTTAGTAGTACTGCGGCGAAAAGTAAACAGTAAAGCGCACTCCAATGGGGATACTTAGTAGTAGCCTTGGTAATATCAGTCCGCTGCTGAGATGCAAAATGACTACTACCAACTTCAGGGACCAAAGTATAACTATTGCAACGCGATGCGAGGGTAGTTGTATTTCTTACACTATTCTATCAACACAGACATTTACATCGATTGTCTGGAATTTGCCTCGTGTGTACTTTGGAGTGGGTAAGACTGTCTTTAGTGGCAGGCTAGCACATACCGTTGACTTGCGCTAGCCTAGCACCTGCGAACTCTGCAATTACAAGGACTGGATGAAACGTGTTGAAAACGGTCTCCACTGATGAATATCACACTTGCTTACTTGGAAATGAGGTCTTATGTCCAAAATCCTGAACCACCCCTTTAATGCAAATGGGTGAAGTGTCCCTTTAAGTTAATCAGAGTGTCTGAACTTTCAGAAGTAGTTCATGACTTTCAATTTCACTAAAGTATGAAAATAAAGTCATCTTGGGGTCACAGAAAAAATTCAAGTGACCTCACTGCTAATAGATTATTTAGAGGGCATGCCAGGTAAAAGCTCTTCTACCATCTAGTAATTTAATTACCAATGTAAACGGCAGGAGTTACTGAATGGTACATTGACTTTGTCTGGAAGTGTGGTCTATGGTATCATAAATCCCATAAAACATTTTCAAAGGAAATCTGTCAATCTCTGCCAAGACACTAAAAGTAGGTCATGAGGGTGTCATTATAGAAGCCGTTTTATTGGCAAAGGGAGGCTTAATTAAGAAGGTATTACAAGCAGGGGTGTCAATAATTGTGAGCGACGTGTTTTTATTAAAAATATTTTTCTCAAAATAAATTTGCTTCCCTTCAAGGTTGGATCTTCCCTCATTGTTTTCGTTGTGAAATTACAATAAATCACCAACAGATTATTTTTTATACCTGTTTTTAGTCAACTTTACCAAAGGTGGCAATAATTTTGGAGGGTACTGTATACAACTTCACACTTAACATAACATAGCATACCTGGGTCATTCCATGTCAAATCAGACAAAATCCAGGAAAATAGTTGCTGAACCGTCTCAGACTTTGCTCAAAGTTGGTCTAGCTAATATTTAGGTCCCAAATGTGGCTAACCTGAGTCTATGTTCTGTCCATCAACCCAGGAATTCTGGCAGAGATATAAGGTCCGACGGAGCTCCAAGTTGTGGAACCAAACTTGGAGGAAGGTGTTAACGTAGCAGGTGGCACCCAGGTTTGTTAAACCCACAAATGTATTCTGAGAAAAGATAACACCACATTATTTCAAAACATTATGCCTTTAACACCATGTTTAAACTACAATTCAACAACTCACCACAACTGAGAATATTGTATAACAGTAACATATATGACATATGATAATGGGGTGCAAAGGTTCTGAAATTGAGACCACACAAACATCCAGTCTCGTGTCTGGTCTTCAGAGAGGATAGAGCAGGAGCCGTGAATGAAAGTGCCTAGCTTCAGTCAATGGGAGATTTGTGGGATTTCACCAAATTCTGTCCATTGCTTCTCTCTAGATTTTTTTCAATGTTATTTTTTGCATGAACCATAACCATGTCTCAAAAATTGAGATGGGCATACTGTAGTAGGCTAATGGCAATGGGCATACTGTAGTAGGCTACTCAAACATGTCCTAAAACAACCCCAGTGTTTCCCATACATTGACTAATCTGTGGCGGGGCGCCACGAAATAAAAAATTGGCCGCCACAGATGAATATTCTATGTTTAATTTAATTTAATTTAAATTAAATATAAGGTAAAATCCTTGCATTGCCATTGAGCTGCGCTTTTTACACACGCAGCCTTTCCTTGCCCCGCCCCGCTCTCTCTCGTAGCCCGCTGCCACTCCTCTGCATGTGCATTTAACAAAATATTCACGATTGTTGAAGGATTGTTGTTGCCACATAGAAGCATTGCATAGAAGACGTCTGGCTAAATTGCTATTAAATCCGCTTAGCATCGTGACCATGCTGCGCAAAACTGCTGCATTGAAGTGAACTCTGCTAAGGTCTTATCACAACATAGTAGGCTACATTGAAGAGACTAAACTAAGTTTTATGAAATCAAGCAGTATCTCAAAGCTAACGTTAGAATACTGTTTGGATGTCGAATTTAGCATGCTTAGCCTACTTACAGCTGCTTGTCAATTTCGTTGAAGGGCTCATTTAATTGACAATTTCAGGAAGAAAACGTTATGAATTGCATCCACACATCAGCAGCCTTTCAACTGTGTTACAATTGCAAGGGTTCCCTCAAACGTCTTAAAGTGACCAAGACGATCTTAATACCCCCCCCCCTTGTCAAAGTCAGCTACCGCCACAAATTGAATCCAATTCTGTGGGAAACACTGAACCCTTAACGTTCGTTTTCAAAACTGTGCAACTCACCGAGTGGTTAGTGGTGTTTGTTGATGTTCCAAAACAAGTAGCGTAGCGAAATATAGTTTCTGTCGTCTTTTATTTGGCATTTTGTAAAATCCCATTGATTTCTGTTGGAAGACTCATTGCACGTTGATATTACTGCACCACCGGAAACGGGGGCTGTTTACGTTTGGTTGTAGTCTTTTCGCTCGTCTTAGAAGGCTAGCTAGCGTGAGCAGAGGATTTAAATCATACATTGCGCCGATATATTTGTTTTTAATAATCAACGAACACCACTAACCACTCGGTGAGTTGCAGAGTTTTGAAAACGAACGTTAAGGGTTGTTTTAGGACATGTTTGAGTAGCCTACTACAGTATGCCCATTGCCAGCCACCCTGAGAAGTCAAAGGCGATTCAAAACGAGTCAGAAAAGTCGAGACAGGACCAATAGTTAAAATTTCTGTGTCCACCACTCTAGTTCATCCAAAACAAAAAGGGCCTTAAAGTGCTAAAAACTTTATGACTCCTAATTTTTTCACTAAAAGTAATTCACGAAGCATTTTAGACCTAAAAGAAGCACCTAAGTCTGGGACAGCTTAAAAGAAGTCGAGAGGACTCCTAACTTACTAAGACCTATTCACAAACCGCTTTTTGTGGCATTTCACGCATTTTGAAATGCGTATGCGGCTACAGGAGATTCTAATCGCAAGGGAACAATTTTGCATTGTAGGCATAAAAGGGATGCAATAACGCCACCAACAACAACCAAAACTACTCATTGTCAACATATAAATTAAATGTAACGTTTCATTGTGAATCAAATTAAAATATTCTCCTCTTTGCAAACGTAGACATAGATATGGTGACAGATTAATTTAATAATGTTGCAAAGATATTCCATCAATGTTTCATTAGGCTACTAGGCTATTGTTTTGCCTTACTCTTTATTCATTTACACTATTTATTCAGTTATTCATCATCTTCCATCCTTCACAATGCTTATGTAGCGCACATATTCTCAGACCTGTCACCTGTCACTCATCATCGTAGGGGAGGTGTTTGGAATCATTCCCACATTACAATCATCAGCCAATCAAGGTGGTCACTTTAGTCAAGCTCTTGCATGAGTAATGACGTCATCCATAGCAACGAAGACTCACTCTTAGTTTAGGAGTTGTCATTTTTCCTTACTAAGAGTAGGTCTGAAAGGCTTTGTAAATAACTTTTAAGAGAAAACTTCTAGCTAAAATATTTTAGTGCCATTTAGGAGTACTCCTAGTGGTAAGATAAAAGGCTTTGTGAATACGGCCCCAGATGTTTTACTTACTCTTATTATTAGCAAAATTATTCATATTTATAACAAAAATCTGAATGATATATTTAGGTTATTTTACTGAATTCATGCATATTGCTGTCCTAGAACCTAAAAACTAATTTTAAAAGCATTTATATAGGAAAATGCTACATATTTCTTAAGATCTTTTTATTATCTATTAAAAACGAAAACATTATTTGAGGTAGCAACTAGGGTTGGGCGATATGGCAAAAAAATAATATTGTGATATATTTAGTCTATTTTCCAATATACGATATTTAGAAATTTACTCTAAAAGAATTCATGATTTCTCACTTTCACCCAGTGATGTTTTAAATCATACCAGTACGATGCAGTAGGCTAGGCTAAATCATACCAGTCCAACCCCTGCAAATAATATCTGCATTAAAACATTCTTGGTTATTCACAGATGGTTTCTATTTTATATTTGCATGACATTTTATATTTGCATGTAAAAGCAGGGGTGAAAGTAGTTAACTCACTTCTCTTTTTGCATGGCTTCATGGGTTTACAGTGGGCACTAGTTAAAAAAGGACAATTCAAACGTGATTCACGCAGCTACGTGAAATGTAAGTACGACTGCAGCCGCTTGGGGTCAGCATGAGTCCGCTGTGGCGTTCCGCGGTCCTACCCAATACTCGATGCAGCTAGCGTTGTCTGACGGTCGAGTGGGTTAATGCACGTATTTCCAGAACAGGTCTGCAACTTTCAGGCAGTCCTGAGTTCAAATCCAGGCAAGAGTAATGATGCAACATTTTTCTTTAGAAATCTTTTTATTGAATCGAAGTTGTAGCCTCTACAGACAGTCGATGAGGTGTTCTGAAGTAGGCTTAGGCTGGGTGTAGGCTACTTTGAAACTTCTGCAGGGTAACGGGAGCATTTGTTTTTAAAACATAACTTGCATCTTTCCATTCCAACCATTATTAGGCCTAGGCCTATTTTTATATATTTTTTTTTTTTTGCAAGGTGTTGCTCCTGGCAAGACTTGTTTATAAGACGTTTGGAAATTAATTAATAGCTGTTTTTGGGACATGTTAAACTTTCTTTATAATGAGCGCATACGGGGAGTAAAACAACTTGTTGCCGTTTTTGGACATTAAGTTACGTTAAGCTTTTTCACGTTAAGGATTTTATTAATTTATTTAGGCTACTTGCGCAAACCCTGGATACTTTTATTGCCACACAACAATATTGGTGGTATTTGTTGTTACATTAGCTTCAGAAATTAAATTAAGAAAATGTCAAGTCAATGTAAAATGGAAGCAGGAGCAGGGAGAGATTGTACCTCCAAAATGACTCAGATCAGTTCGTCTCTGCTCTTGGGTTTGGCCTCACAGCGAATTTAACCCTCTTGTTGCTTGCAGTTTGTTTAAAAAAAAAACGCTGCAGTCGACAGATTACATTATTTATTTATGATTAATTGTGTCTTTCGATGTCTTTTACGACATCTGCTTGTTAGGCTGGGCAACTGTCAATGTCCTTGTACAAGTAAATGTTCAACAATTTGCTGGTGTACAGGCTATAATCAATTAGCTAAATCATTTGTCCAGCTGTTTAAACATTTTTTCGTGCTACATTCAAACGCAAAAAGTGCTTTGATATCTTTTTCGTTGTTGTTTGAACGCCGGCAAGCAGGCATGTTGCGGTTGCAATTCAAGTGAAATTTCTACAATATCCCAACCTATCCCACTCTGATATTTTGAGTTGTTTCGTTAAGATAAAATTATTATTTACATTTTGGGTTGAGCAAAGGAAGTTTTTTGCCTTTTTTATTCATGCCCTTTACAACTATGCTTATCCGCCCTGGCAAACTTCGACCACTGCATGATGATACTGCTTTTATTACACAACTGAGAAATAGGCGATTGGGCTCGTCCTTTACAGCAACAGGACACAATATCCCTCCAACTCTAGCCTCGCCCGTCACTTGTTGCCTATATATTTTTCCTTTCAAATTCGTGATATCACTCAAGTCTTGCTTTAGTTAATTAGCAAGTTACTACCAGAAGCCAAAAATCTGACTCACTAGCTCAAAAATGCAGTCATGTAGGCTACTTTCTGAAAATTAAACAATCGGAAGCAGCTGCAATTGTAAAGGGACATTTTGAAAGAGACCTGCTGCGTATAGTTTGATAAGCAGCGTCATGAACCGCACTCAAATAGTCTACGGTATGATTTGATTACCTTCTAATAGCCTAGGCTCTACTTTTGAAATTACATGCGGGGCTGAAGCCCTGGCAAATGTGTTTGTGGTCCTATCTGAAATTATTAGCGTCTGTAGACATTGGCGCCTGCAGGTGTATGGCTACTCAGTGTTGGGGTCGTTTGTGATTAGTAATTAGTCATGTATAAGGCCTATACATTACTCGCTACTGTAAAAAAAATGTAATCTATTGCATTACTTCTTTAAAATGAAATGTTTCTATGGACATCGTTATCAATATTGTCCCCTTTTATTTATTATTTAATTATTGACAGTTGGGAAACATTAGTCTAGTCCAAACCAGGTTGCGCTGTAGGCCTACCAGGCATTTCTTACAGATAGCTAATCAATGCTTTGTCTTAGGCTACTGAAAGCTGCCTTCAAAAGTTAATGAACACGGCACTTTCTACTGCTTTTAAAAATTGCTTTATGGAAGCGCTGCTGCCCAGCTTGCGCACCCTCCTTCACAATGTTGAATGGTGACACGCACACAACTTGCAAAACATTGAACTGCTTTGAGTGAAGTGCGCTTGCGAGTTGCGTTCCTTCTTTTATTAATACTAGATGCTCTTCTTCACACTGAACACAGTGGCAGTCCTAGCTTGTAGCCTATAGCCTAACACCCTGATATTTTTGGAATCAATTTGTGGTGTGATTGACATCAGACTAGTCATTAGCTAGTTAGTTGTGCACAGTTTCCCACTCAGTAGTAAGGTAACAAATAGCCTACTCTGATGAATTTTTTTTTTTTTGCCAATATTCTTGTTGCCCTCCCAGAATTCTGAACATCTTTGCTCGCACACTGTAGGAACTGTAACGTGATTACTGACACGTTACACCCAATTCTGCTCAGCTACGAGTAGCCTAGAGAAAGAGTCTCCCGTGTGTAAATTCACTCCAGGTTGGCCTACCCCATAAACTGCATGACAGTAGGCTATTTCTATTTATCTGTAAAATTACCACATGCATTTGTTCAACTTTATGAAGCAGAATTAAGCAGGCTATTTGAAACGCAGAATTTGACAGAATTAAGCAGGCTATTTGCGCAAGAAAGAGAAAATACATCGCACACGACTTGAGGGGGCGGGGGGGGGTCGTTATCTGGCCCCTGCACTTTGAAACTCGTTCCTGCGCCCCTGCCTTGTTGCCTTTATGATTTCCTTATAACTTTCTTATACTAAATAGGTAATGCAAACAATGACATGCCCAACCCTGGAACTGACTGACTCTGTGTCTCTCTCTCATGCGTGCACACGCTCTAAGTAGCCTACGTTCCAAATTATGGTAAGGTAAAGTTAGATCTGCTGCATGAAGAAGAGTGAGAGGAAACCCGTGTCCTGCTTTTATATTTGATAAATAGGTCCATCTCATCTCACTGTTCCCATGCATGATCTGAATAATGGTTTCATATTTGATTTTGGTTTCAAAATCCATTGCTATTTCGTTTCCAAAACAAATTGGAACTGCTTCCATCTTCTATGAACCTAGTTCATTGTTGAACAACACTAGCACTAGCCTATGCTACCGATAGACAGTGATGCTACCACCACTGTTGAACTGAAAGTTTACTTCTTCTCATCTACACCTTGACATCACACCCTCTTCTGAATAAACTGTTGAGGATTGGTTGGCGAGTGTGTGACGCGTTGTTCACGTTGTTACTGAGAGACAGGGAGAGAGGGAGCGAGGTTAAGTGTAGAGAGATAGGGACACGAAATGGCAAAGCAAGTGTTGGCGCTTAAAATAATGATGACGTGAAATATTTGCGATATAATACTTTAATGTATCTCACATACAGCAAACTGCGATATATCGTCCACCAGAGGGCAGTGTATCAGTCAATGTCAATAGACTACGTGCACGAAAGCGTGTGTTCAAATTGTTATTATTGAGCATAGGGCTGGGCGATAAAACGATAGCGATATGTATCGCAATAGACATGTAATCGATATCAATAAAAAATATGTTCGATAGAACATTCATAATTAACACACACCTCCTGCCTTACGTTGTCCATAAATAAATAGGCTAAATATATCTTGCATTGTAGTATGTCAAACTCTACCAGAGTAGGCGATAGAAGTAGGCCTACCTCAACACAGACTCTCCTTGCCCCGTGCACGCTCTCTCTCTCCCTCTCAACAGGCGCATCCCTCCTCAGCATGCACATGTAATCCAAACATTAATCATGCAAGACGACTGGCTAAATTGCTATTAAATCTGGTTAGCATCATTAGCACGCTGCACGAATTTGTTCAAAACTGTTGCATTCAAATTGACTGCTAAGTTCTAATCATCATCTCAATCCCGATGCAAATGGAAAAGTATTTTCCAAGACTCAAACGGGCCTGTCCCAAGGAGAAAAAGTATTCATTTGAAACTTAAACACACGTAGGGAAACTGAACAGTCTAACCAGACTATGACTGTGTCTCAAATCGCGTACTTCTGCACTTACAATACCTAATTTGAGTGCATGAGGGTGTTCACACTGAAAATTCCAACGACACGAAGGGCGCTGCAAGTTCCCGGATGGTGCACTCATAACGGTCAAAAAGCTGAGTGTGCAACGCTGGACACTTTTCGCCCTTAACGGACGCCATCTTGCCCAAATAGCGGAAGGGGAGGGAGTGTTTTCAAACTCGTGGTAATCGCGGTTGAGAAAGCTGAAGCAGCAGCAGTGGAAAACAGACTTTACGGAGGTACAAGCAAGTTATAACATAAACGGTTCATGTTTTGACACAGTATGACCATGTCACTGTCGAATTGAGGACGCCAATAAAGTTATATTAAAATGTTTGCGATCGTCATTTCCGTGAAGTGCACGGAGTTAGTGTTTGATATGAGACAATACTATTTTGTTAAAATTTGCGCACTCCGCCAGTAAGCACACAGTGCACATAGTGTACTACACGAAAGTGTACTCACGTAAGTACACCAATTGAGACAGACTCTATGATAAACTAGCAAATTAAGCTAACGTTAGTCTAGTTTGTTTACAATATTTCCAGGCTTCAACCAGTGCTGCTTTTCATTCAGACTTATCTGCACATTTATTTATTTGAGTGTTTTTCATGATTGTGTTGCCATTTCTTTTCCCTGTTTGCTTTGATTGATAACTGAGGTGAGTAAAATCAGAGGAAGGTTAAGTTTAAAATAAAAGTGTCTATTATGTCTATGTGTGAGCTCACTAACGAACCAGCCAGGATGCTAACTTCACCTACAGGAGCCCAGATGACCAATAATAGTCTTGCTAATGAGCTTGCGATTTTACTTCACCAGGCGTGAAAAAAACACAGTTTTAAGTATCACAGTTTTCGGTTCTGTACAGTTTTTCTTGTTATTTTTCCTTTTAATCTTTAACACTTTAGAAATACCATACTTCAGCATATGATGTATAGCTTAATTATCCACCATTTCGACTGCAGTATTAGTATAGTTATATCATGTAATCATGCACAAACTGAAAGAATTTGACTTGACTTTAAGCACAATATTAAGACCACCTCTGAGGAAAGGTGATATTTTGATACAGCAAAAGTGAAGACATTGATGATTTCAAATTACTTTTCATTTATTTGGCAAAGAAATGTGATGTTGCCAACTACAGGAACTTATATGCCTTTGTAGCACACTAAGATTGACTGAAATATTACGGAATATTTTAATTACCTTACAGTAAAAATTATTTATTATTAGCCTACTACACGTCTTCCCTGCACACATGAGAGAAGGGGGCGCTCATATAGCCTCCTACTCCCCTTAATGATTGCAAATATAGACTTGATTGCGACTTCCAAACCGTTTGTGAGGGCTACTTTGTTAATATTTGGGAAACTGCAAGTAAGGGGCTGCGACCGCACAGCCTAAGCTGCTGAAGTGCCGCAAGGGCGCAGCTAGTGAACTTTTACTAGTGAAACAATTAGGGGTTTGCACGGACGTCACGTTCTGGGCTACCGCCCAGCTGCATGGCCATGTTGGACGTAAAGAGCTGAATGAAGTACAATGGAGTATTATGCACTTTGGATACCTTACAGGAGATATTCCAGAGGTCTCTATCTACTGCAAATGTTCCACAGTCATGGAAACACTCCACAATCATTCCCATTCCCAAGAAGAGCAGCCTTAAAGTCCTGAATGACCTAATACCCATAGCCCTCACCTCCCTTGTTATGAAGGCCTTTGAGAGGATTGTGAAAGCTCACATTATCAGCGCCACAGTTTCAAAGATGGATCCTCTTCAATTTGCATATCGTGCCAAAAGAGGGGTGGATGATACCAAAATCTACATATTGAATGCCATTCATGAACATGTAGAAAGCCCAAATTATTTTGCCCGGCTCCTATTCGCGGATTTCTCGTCTGCCTTTAACACCATTCAACCTCACATGCTGGCTAAAAAACGTATAGACTGTTTCAACCTGGATCATCAGCTAATTCTGTGGATCACAGACTTTCTGACCCAAAGAACACAGAAGGTGCTAGTCAACAAGAGGTTCTCCGACATTAGATACACGTCCACTGGCTCACCCCAGGGTTGTGTCCTCTCACCACTACTTTTCATCTTGTACACAGATGACTGTAGAAGCCCCCATGCTGATCGTCATCTAGTGAAGTTTGCTGACGATACTGTTCTCCTTTCCCTGCTATATGGTTCTGTCCAAGATCACGGGCCTGTCCTCAGTGAGTTTGTGGAATGGTGTGATAACTGCTTTTTGGAGCTAAATGTTACAAAGACTAAGGAGATGTTCATTGACTTCACTAAGCATGGAGGAAGCAGGACTGCAACTACAATCCATGGGGAACCAGTGGAAGTTGTACATGAATATAAATACCTGGGCACTGTCATTGATGACAAACTGCGTTTTGACTCTAATACAGAGGTGATTATTAAAAAGTGATAAACAACAGAGCTGCAAAGGCATATAGGGCAGGACTTGGACCACAAGAAAAGGCACGATATTTCGAGAAATTACGGTTTATTGGCAGCGCAGATCCATATGAATTGGGTGAGGGAGACAGTACCAAGTCCAACCACAAGCGCCCCCCTTCCTCTGATAACTTCTGGCATTATTCTCCTTTCTCCCTGGTTTTTTAATAACTTTTGGAAGTCGATACCTACTCCAGATGTTTTTCTCAGTCTGACCTATTGGTACAACCCAGCAAAAACACAGCAATAATTAACCAAAAAAAAAATTTATTGCAAAAACACAGCAATAATTAACCATTTTCCTTGACAATGTTAGGGATTTACTTCAGTGCCTAATGCTTTCTAATGAGGCGAGTATCTCCAATATGACGACGTCCCGATCTGATGACACGCCGTGCAAACCCCTAATACATTTAAGCTCACGATATTCAGAACGGACCATCCTCCCGATTAGCCACTCCAGGCCTGTACTAGCATAATTAATATGTGTTGCACAATGCTTGCACGCAGTCGCAGTTCCGTTTTCTAAATCCAAAATGTTCACACACACCAGACTTATGTGACACTGGTGCATCCCCCAACTCCGGGCTCCCACTTGCCATTCCTACACCTTATCCGCAGCACTCAACACCTCCGCTTTCAGGAGAAAGGAGAAACTGCCTGGGGTCACATATTGGTATGACGCTACATTACTATTACATTACACTGATTGCATTACGGTGATATTTTATTTAGTTTTTATAGTATATTCAGTATTTTATGCTTATCTTCTACTGTTTATATTGTACAATGGAGTTTTCTTATATGTATATTACTTTTTCTGCTGTAAGTGCATGTTGTGTGTGATGTCTGTATGCTACTGAGACCTTGAATTTCCCCTTGGGGATCAATAAAGTATCTATCCATCAGTGGCGGCCGGTGGTTAAAAAAATAACGGAGGAAGAAATGTCCGCTTGATTGGTGTTAGTGGCAAATGTAAGTTTGTGATGGTGTTGGTGGCATATGTGAACGAGTATGTAAGCCACCTACCCAGACACATTTATAGCAGCAGAATGTACTATGTAGCATTTTAACTGGCAATGTTGTGATGTTGTGCAATAAATGCTGTTCTGACATTCTTAGGGGGAGGGGGGGTCTGACCTAAGGAGCTAGGCTAGCATGCAGTAGCCAGAAAAGTTGTGGGTTCAATTCTTGGCTTCCACCATTGTGCATTTGAGCAAGGCACTTAACCCCAAACTCCTCCAGGGATAATAGACTTTGTAATATAATTTAAATATACAAGTCACTTTGGATAATGGTGCTAAATTAATAAATGTAAATGTAAATAAATGTAAATTTAGGTCTGGGAAGTCAGGGAAGATATGTAGGTCTAGTTATGAAACACTGTTTTCCTGATGTGCAAAATTATGAAAAGTCTGGAGGTTTT
Organism: Alosa pseudoharengus; assembly: GCF_046254945.1. Lineage (NCBI taxonomy): Eukaryota > Metazoa > Chordata > Actinopteri > Clupeiformes > Clupeidae > Alosa > Alosa pseudoharengus. The sequence goes on from NW_027468837.1 coordinate 649,557, forward strand.
GCTCAATGTAATACATTTGCAAAAAAGTCTATAATACTAAAAATAGACACTTGTTTTATAAAACCATGTAACTATTGACCATTAAAAATAGACCTTAAAAGTGGTTATTTGTAACATGCTAATGTTTTTAAAGCCAAATTGCTATTATTTAAAGAGAGGTTGTAATAGCTAAGTGGGAATTTATACTCGAAAATACCTCCCTTTGCCATTGAAAACGACGTGATTCACGAGCCGCTGGGGTCCGAGGCGTTTATAATGGACTTCAATGAGGGGCTTGAGGAGGAAGCTCCTCCATACAGTAATTTTCAATTGCGATAGGGGGTGCTGTTGGCATTTTGACCTAGGGGAACGATTTTGTTAATTTAAAGTGTTCAAATAGTAATATATTAACAGTCATTTATCAGAATAGTAATTCACTTTATATATTTTTTTCATGGCATGCTCCGAACAGAGACAAGCGAGCCAAACGGTTCAGATTATTTTTCATGAACCGTGCCATCCCTAGAAGGGACTAACCCTGAAATGAATGTCACAATACTTAATTTTATTAGTATCGATCAGTGGCGGACCGTCAGGGCCTTCAAGGCCTTCTCTGAAGGCCTAACTATTTTCAAACGAATTAAAAATAATAGTGTCTTTAATATAACATTTTACTTTACCATTTATATTCGCTTCTTCTTCTTCTCCTTCCCGATCGTTCTTGATTAGGCTACTACCATATCCTACCGCTGTCCGCTATATTTGATTGACAGATTGTGTAAACATACAGTGAGGGTGTGCGATACATTTTTATCCAATCGCATGTCTTCCCTTGTTAAGGCCCGCATCAGGCCTTCACAAGGAATCACTGCGTTTTCGGTACCTAAGAAACCATTAGAAATCATGTTTGGATTTGGGTTAATTGATGGCTACATCTGTCTGATTAGCCAATCAAATCGACCTTTTATGGTGAGGAAGGCAGGTCTGACTGCAGTTGGGCCTGCAATGTTCGAAAAGAATACCCGGAACCGTTCATCACGAATTTTAACGCTATCTATTTGACTTGAGGAACTTCGTGAGCATCTTCTGTCAGTCAGACGGACATTCACTGGAAAAGTACATGATGTCACACTGACATGGCTATGGTTATAGCTATGGACAGTATATTGACCGTTTTTGTTTTAAATATATATATTGATAAGCCTTCATTAAGCAAAATTGTATCATGTAACGTTACAGTGTCAACTGGACTACATGTTAGCAAGATGCACATCATGTCAGCTAGCTCTGCACGTAGCTGGTCAATAGCCTATGCAGGAATTGGTAAGTTTTGTTTCGTGTTTATTTAATAACATAGACTTGTAATACATGCTTGTAATCTGGCCCTTTTCTATATAAAAAAAGTGTTTTTGTGCTGCTTGCAAACCGCAGTGCTTGGTTACTAGATTGTATGCTAGCTTGAAGTTGTGTGTGAGTTGATGTGGCTTTGGTGAAGCTGTCTGGATCGGCATCTATGTGAAAATTGTAATTTGCCTTGGTTTCCTCCTGCCCTGCTAGTTAGTCTGACTTTTTATATATCGGTGTTTTGTGGACATTATTGGTGAAATCCATGGCGTGGTCATCAGACATTATGGAATAGGCAACAAGCAGTAGTAGCAGCATAGGGCAATACATTTTCTGACCTTTATGTTTAATATCATGGTGGTGTGCTGAAACACTTTCTCATAAATACGTTTGGCAAACACTGTAGGATAGCCTACTGTAGTTCCACATTAGCTTTTGAGTAATCAGAGCAGCAGCACAACCTAAAACAGTTGCACTGTAACGTTAAAGCTACAGCCCTACAGCCCTACAAACAGTCTAAAGCAAGTTTGCCGATATCAGATTAACGCCCTACAAACAGTCTAAAGCAAGCTTGCTGATATCAGATTAAACTATTAAATGATTTGGACACATCATTGTAGACCTGTGGCAGTGCCATATGTGCGTGCAAGTCATGAACATAAGTTAGGCAACCAATAGCCTAAATATTTCAAAATAGTCTGCACAAACCCATACTTGAGCGCACTTGGTGTTCACTTTAAATAAGACATGGACTAAATTGCACGTCTTCACCGGACAGTAGCAGGCAGCAGATTGTATAATGAATATGGGTGATAAATAAGTAGCCTAACCACTGAACGCACGGTCCGCCACTGGTATTAATACTAGGGCTGACTTTACGTTCGAAAATCGATTGCACAATGGATTGGACCAACCAACACAAGTTTTGAAAACCAAAATAGGCAATCAATTTTAACCAAATATGTACACTATTAATTTTAAACGAATTAAACAAATAATAATATCGATTCATCTCGTAAAGTTTTTAATGGCACAAATATAGAATATTCTAATTTTAAATTAAAATTCATCCTGTTAGACAAATTAAATGAGTTTGAGCAATGAGTCGATGAGCTTGACAGTATTCTGTAATAGCATGTCATCATTCTGATAGAATGTCAAAAATATGAAAAGCTAAACGAAGCTAAAATGTTACCGCAGAATCTCCCCCGCTAGTCAACACATTAACCGGTCATCACAAAATAATCTCAAAGGCTTTCAAAATACTGTAAACACAGTCCAGACCTTGTCTCGTCGTTCTGAGCTGGGATCATCAATGTTATGGAAGGTGTTCTCGTCAATGTCCCCCAACCAGAGATGTTCTCCAATCCCAATTAAGCAATTTGGGTTCCCCTTGCAATTCCTCCTACACACAATGAGAACAGTTGTGCAGGCTAACGTTACTACTTTGCGTTTCACAGTTTTACTAACGTTAGCATTCGTTACATCATTAATTCACACCAAAACATTTGCTATGTCATGTTTTTCTCGTTAGCCTAGCAAACTTAGACATAACAAGTAAGTTTCAATAACATAATGTTACCAAATAACGTAGAGCTACGTCTGATGTACCGTTAACGTTACATGCAATGACCAACATATTTACCTGCATGTTCCTCTTTTGCATGCTGATAGAGCGATTCGATAAGCTTGTTCGATATGTTCGTTTTTAATATCTTCTGGTTTCACCGTCTCAACCCACTGCCAAGCGGCTTTCTCTAGCTGTACCCGAGGAGCCATCCTGCACTTAAAATAAGAGAACCCAGACTGTTAAGATGGAGAGGTCGTGGATGCACGCGGCCTTCACGGCACCGCTAGCTAGGTAAACGTTAGCCAGCTACGTTTTACTAATCACACAATCATTCAAATTGTGAAACACAAATATCAATGGCTAAGGTGAACCCCACCCTTCAAATATAGAGTCTGGAAAACTTAAGCGGTACTTTTGGTAACGTATCTCTGACTGTGATGCTAACTTTGTAGCTACTGAGTTAGCATGTACAGCTAACTAGCTGGCACTACTTTGTTAGCTTTAAACAGCGCTAACGTTAGCCAGATATTTTCTACCTAACTTAGCCTAATTGCAAAATAGCCTTCAAGTTCAAGCAAGGTCTATTTAATTAAACAGTTAGATTGAATCTTGAGATTCACCTCGATGTTACATTTCCGATAATACCGTTAACGTTAGATGTAATGCACTTGTGATGACATTTCATTCCAGTTCGTATTTAGCGCCCTTGCGTCAGTTGCGATATGAGTACTTTCCTCCCTTCAGAGAAGGAGCTTTGCTCCAGTTTCTGCAGTTGCGCGTGACGCAAAGCCTCTGACGTCACGTGTTTGCTGAAGCAACCGTATGAAAAAAAAAAATCTGAGATGCCCTAAATAACGTATTAGGCTGCCAAAAATTATTATTACAGTGCATGCAAAGCTATGCACTGTTTGTTATTCGGTGACTTCTTTATAGATGATTAGATAGAGATAGTGATGATTTAAATAATTACCCTCCAATCTCCAAATTACCAAAGATTTTTGAATCATTGGTTAATTCAACTCAAGTAATTTCTTTCCAGTCATCAAATATTACATCCACAACAATCTGGGTTAAGAATAGTCCAGGCAAAGTAACTCTTTTTTTTTCAGAATAGGCTATCAGGCTACCCAAAATATACCCGCATAGGCTTAATTTTTTCCTTTACTCCTACCACAATAAAACTTTACACAATGAAAGTCTACATGAAAAGTAAAACATTTTGTATTAGAAGTTTGTTTGAAAATTAATTTGAATATGCAAATGAGCAATATACTAATCGCATAGGCCTATGCCCAAAATACACCCTAATGGGCTTATTTTTTCCTTTACTTCTATCACAATCAAACCTCGCACAGTGAAAGTATATGAAAAGTAAAAAAATTTAAGTTTCTTGGGAAAATTAATTTTAAATATGCAAATGAGCTAAACACTAGGCATAACTGACTTATGGCCAAGAAGCCATAAAGTCACAAGTATAAAAAACAGGGACCAAATAACTTACATATTCTTGTCCATTCAGTAAGTTAACGTATGCACAAACGCGATACATTTGAAGTCACTTGCCACACTTAGGCTACCACCTGGGTCCCTTGCCACAAAAAGACTTATTGACCTTAAAGGTTGTATCAGCGATAGCAGGGATTAAGATAGATCTGGGCCAGATCTGCAAAATGGGCCTGGGCCCAGTTTCCCGATGACGACGGAGAAACGCTCTTAAGAGGGTTTTCTACGATTAATCTTACGATCGTTCGTTTGGTTTTTCCGACTGTTTCCCGAACATGCTCGTATCGTGAACGCGCGTGCACTGTCCACGTTAATAGTTCTGAAATATCCTCTGATTTGATGGTGATGTCAGGTGACTGCACGTCACAGCTATAGGCCTACCGTTTAAACTTCGGATCTACACATAAATTCACATCAATACGAAAATAGAAACACTTTGACATCTGTATGTAAGCATCCCAAGTAGGTTATATACCACACACAGACATAAATAATTGTAATTATTATGACCGCCGCGAAACCCAAAAAATGCAGTTTTTCCTAAATAACTACCTGAACCGTGGCACCGAAGATGAAGAAATTTTTATGGTATGTTGGTCTCAAGGGCCCACATCAACCTAGCCCATAATCACTCATTTGTGATTCGCACCCCCCCGGTAAAAATGAAAATGCAATATCATTCTGCTTTAATCGCCCCTCTCTTCAGTTAAGATGTTCAGAACTGCACCAAATTGTATGTGTATGATTAACCTGACATTCTCTGGGGGTATGCCAAGTTTCGTAGAATTTCATCCATGGGGGGGTCTAAAAAAATTAAGTTATGTGTACATTTAGTGACTGTACACTCATTGGCCTGTAGATGGTGGTGCACACATACACACGCACACACACACAGGCACACACATACCATCAGTATCGGCAATTACAACGGCCGATACATAATTACAAATTCAGTAGGATTAAAGGAAAACCAAATATTCATCATAATAATTTGGCTGCATTTCCAGTATTGGCGTCACATAGTCGTTTGTCCACCAGATGGCGCATCGTTGCAGTGAGACGTAATTTTGTTGGAAGCTAATCTAAAGTGGGTTGGAAAGACACTACGCTTCCTACAAGGACAACACTGTAGTTTACCGCAGAGAACGTCTAATAAGGGTAGGGTGATTTCTGCATGACATGTAATTCCCATTTCTTCTTGAAGCCGAAATAAATCTGAGAATGTTTATCGGACATGCTTGTTTTTTACTGCAGGTAGGCTTTGTTAATCTTAAATTATATCAATAGCCTAGAGTAGGTAAAATAATGTTACCGTTAGCATTGGTTGAGTGATGGAGGCCAATTTGATTATTGATGTATTTGTAGAAAACTATAAATGCGGTTATAGGCTACCAAGAAAATGTATAACAGCACTCAATTGCATCTTTCCACTGTCATCTCATTTGCTTATGACTAGAAAACCATCACGTAGTGAACCTGTTGTGGCTAACTCACTTATGGTTTTCTAATGGGAAATATATAGGCTACCTGAAAGATAACCTGTCTATGATGCATCCTAAACACCGGGCTGGGACATTTAGCTCAAAGTCTCAAAAAGCATCTGAGTCAACGTTCATTCCCAAACACCCATATAGGCTACTTCAATCCTCTATTTTCAAAGGTGATTCAAGTAAGGAAGAGCATGGCTCAAAGTAAAGTAATTAGGACTGAAACTACATAAATTCATCAAAGTGAATAATTTGTGTCAACTCGCCGCAATGTAGATTTATTAACGCACCCGTGATCTACACCTCCATTTAAACCAAATGTTTTAGAGCGCACGTTGAGAGATGTATCCAGGTGTAAGAAGAACGCCTTCAGAAATGATATATATATATATATATATAGCCTCGGAAAGATAGAGACGTCGAGCTATATCATCACTTAAAGGAGCTTGTTGTGGACAAGTAGGGTGAAGAGTTAAATGGCAATGATGTTATTACATACTCGTTAATCTGACTCCATTTTGATTAATAATTTGTATCACCAATCCATTACCAAGTAACTAGTTTATCAGCTATGGAGGAGAATGGCATGGCACACTACGAGAATTGAAGTTATCCGATTGGTAGGCAAATGAACAATTTAATAGGCATTAAGTCTTAAAGGTAAATGTAACCAATATCACTTCAGTTGAATGTACAAGTAAACGTACATAGTCTACTGTAACATAGAAGCAAATGTTATTAAAGGAAACTTAACCAATTCACAGAGGTAAACTTGACAAGTTAGAGATAACTGATACACCAGATAAAATAATACAAACCCAGAGATAGAGAAAAGGGGAGAGAGAAAGAGAGAGAGAGAGAGAGAAAGACAAAGGGAGACAGAGAGAGAGGAAGAGAGAGGGGGGGGAAAGAGAGAGACCCAGAAAAGAGGTCCAAGGTGGAAAAGAAGAGAAGATGGGAAAAGAAGCCCCAAGATGGGAAAGAAGACAGAAGAAGAGCAGAGCAGAGAGAGCCGAGAGGAAGAGAAGAGCAGAGAAGAGAAGAGAAGAGAAGAGAAGAGAAGAGAGAGAAGAAGAGGGAAGAGAAGAAGAGCCCCAAGATGGGAAAGAAGATAGAAGAGAAGAGAGCAGAGCAGAAGAACCTGGAGGACCAGAGCCTCCACTTTTATCATTCACTTGGGCCACCCCCGACTCATCAGAGCCTTTGTTGTCTGAGGTGGATGGGTGTGGCCCAGGTGGATATCACAACTTTATGCTACAGTTTAATTCTTAATCTACAACTATGCACAGATACATTCAATTGTACCAAAACCATAATCAGACTGTTGCCCACATTACAAGTATTAATTCAAGACCAAACATGAATGTATTATTCACAACACATATTTACAGAGCAATACTGTATGATAATGAGGTTGGCCTATCTCACCAAAAGATATCAAGTAGGCCCAGGACTGAGCTATCTCTCAGTAGTGGGGCCAGAACAAGGAACAAATGGTCACACTTTATGCATGAGCGGGTGTTGGGGATCTTTGGCCATGGCCAGCTAAGACAATACAGATCAAACACAGGCATCCACACATGTAAATTGAATGCAAAAAGGCATTCTTTAGAAATGCATAAGATTTGGGCAAAAGACGGGCCTTACAGATCGCCCAGTTGACAGCGTGAGTCACTCATAAATTCACAGATGTCAAAACAAGACCCGTCGTCCATCTTCTCATTGTTGTTCATAGTGTCCGAAGGAGACTCTCAAATCAGTGCCATGCGTTTGGCATTAGTTATCCAGGTTTCCAGTCACGAGTCCTTTAGCTGTCACACCCCCTGGGTGCGAATGTCTTTGCCTTCTGTGTAAAGGTGACCTGGGGAGTTGAGCAGACCCTGGCAACGGCTCAAATCCATAACTGGGATTTTGAAATCAGACATGTAATATCATAGCTTTGACATAACATCTCATTACACTGTAAAAATTGGATAGTTCCTTGAAGAACCTCAATGTTACTCCAAGAACCCAGGGGCTCTTCTGAGAACTCAAACGTGCCTTGATGCTCTTAGAGGTCTCTGCAAGAACCTTAACGATTTTTCAGTATGAAAGGAGGTTCCTCAAAGAACCCAATTTAATCAAGGTTCCTGGAGGATCTCCAGCTGAGAAAGAATAATTTTCTTGAATTTATCTTTTACAGGCCTATATTGCTGTGTAGCCTAGGCCTAACTGGTTCAAAACATAGGCTAACCTAATCAGATAATATGATGCTAGGCCTGCGATAGGCTATGACAACAAAATAAGAGTTTTGATGAGTAATCGCCTATAGTTTGACTAGTGTTTAATTGCGCAAAAGATCTGAAGCATTCAGCTACTTGTGTGGTGTTTTGTTAATTGTGTGTAATTAACTATTTTGAAAAACTAGACGAGCATAGGCTAGGCCTACTGCCTATGCCAAAATAGCAGCAGAACACGGTCGGATAACTCGATGGGCGCACAGGTGTTGCTCGAGGCGATGACGCGCGTGTGGAATCTTCTACTACAGGAGGTGAGTGCAACATTTTGACAGCCCTATCTCAAGCTTTTTTAATGTTGACGTTTGTCAGAAACTATACCTTAAATGATACATATTGTACATATTAAATGGAAACGAGACGTTTTAACCATGACCTCATTAGGCTATAGCATACAACTAAAGGTAAGATCAACGTGTCACCGTTCGTGAACGTTAACCTTAACTTTTTGTTTAACATAACGTTAGAGCTTAGCAGCCTTATTTAGCCTACCGTTAGTTTTTTAAAGTTATAAGATAGCATTATGCCTTGGCTTGTATGCTATGCTTAAACTGAATGTTAGCCAAATATTCTGTCTATTTTACTCCTTCAGCAAAGACTTTTCAACTTCCCGTGTTTCCAACTCTCCTGAAATGAAAGCTAACATTAATGGAGGAAGTCCTGACGTTCATACTGCTGCACACAGATTATACAGGTCCTATTTGATTCAATTTCTATGTGGTAAGTGTGTAGCATGAGGTAGCCTACAGCTTTACTTACTGTTCTTCATTTGCATTCACGCAAAACAACAACCAGTCATTTAAATCATTAAGTCATTTAAAATATAGGCTACTCCATCTCTATGTTTAATTTCAAAGGTATCCAGTATCATGACATTTGTGCTGCTGCTGTATCTAAGCACCCTTTCCTCCGGGATCGCACAGGACCAGGATATGCATGTAAGTAGATTATTAAAGTAATAAACATACAGTTAGGCCTACTGGCTGTAGTGAGGGTCCTTTTTTAGGGCACCTAACAAGTAGGGATAATGGGATGGGATATTCCTGTCAGGGGTATTCAGGTTGTTGTAGTCTGCTCACTTACAGATGCAATTGAATCATGTATGCCTATGACACTCTTCACTTCTGTTGGTATGTTGCTTAACACCTGTATAAACCAGGGCATTGCATTTGAATTTTCCTTTAGGCTAATTGGTTTATATAACCTTTCATATTATAGTTGGTTGGGAATGCTAAAAACAAATTCAAGAAGGAAAGAATCCCACTGAGCCTTCCTGAAATTGGATACCATCGAGCAAAGTATGGGAAAAGGCAAAATTCATCACAGGCAAGTCACCTTTAACTCACAAAGCAAAATGCATCTGTATCTCAAGCAGAAGCTTTCAGAATTACACTTCACTTTGATCCTTATTGCAGTTTGATTCCAGGACAAAACTCAATCCAATGTGAGGGAAACCACACTTATTTTTTTTTTCTATTTACACAGATATCTAGCCTAGAAATCTAGACGCACCCTAGCGGCGGCAAATTAATTTGCTCAGCTTGTACGTCTAGTATCGAACCATAGGAATTTCTATTGGCTTAACACCGTGGATGACGGCCAATCACAGCGCTCTATTTCGTTAGAGAGTCTTAAGGCGGGCTTAACAGGATAACGACATCCTGCGACGGTGAACAACAAGGAAGGTGGCTATGGCAAACGAAGAGCGGTTGTTTGAATCGGCGTTGGCGTCAACTTTGGAGGAGTTGGACTTGTGCTTTTCTTTGAAAGTAGATCAACACAATGCACTTAAGTCATTCCTTTCGAAGAAGGATGTATTTGCCGTTTTGCCGACCGGATACGGATATGGTTGTAGCGCTGGCCTATTGCATGCCTAGGCAGTTTGAAAGACAATTCTCTGCCCGCCCCTTGGATTAAGCGAGGTGAATGATTCGATGCCAGACTATACATGTCAATGATATAGGATGGCCCGCCAGGCTAACAGATATCTGCAACCAGGATGCAAACACTGTAGTTCAGGTATGGTGTATGGTGTGTGTGTGTGTGTGTGTGTGTGTGTGTGTGCGTGCGTGTGCATATGTTCACTGATGATCTTTTTACACTGACAGGTTGTAGATGTTCTCGGTGATGAAAGCGTATCCAAATCCAATGTAAGTTTTCAGATGATGATTAAACACCATATATTACTACTTATTACATTTCTTTAACCAAATTGACCTTTACTTTAAATTGAATGTAACATTTACAGGACAATGAGACAAAAATGAAGGAGTGTTAAAAAGTAAACCCTGATCTAAATACGATTGAAAACAGAATAAGGAGAACAATCAGTGACAGAGTGGCATTTATTCAACGCCACTCCACACAGGAAATCCTTACTGAATACCCAGCTTTACACCACATTTGAATTGTGAGTTAACATTTGGCATTTAGTTCACTGCAAATTATTTTTCAGATGTTCTTCTGCCAAGCAAACATGTAATTTGTTCTTATCTTTTTAAAGGTTTTCTCTGAAATTCAGCACCTGCATAACATTGACCTAAGTACCAATCTGCACTAAATCAGGCCTGTGAGGAGACAACCTACAAATACAAAGGTATTAAGAAGTTTGATTTACACTTCATGTCATTACTGCTATAAAACTGTATGGAATTACAAGTATGTTATTACTGCTATAAGACTTATCCAGTATATTGTTCAAATTCAGGACTCTTTGCAGCAGAGCGGCCATATCTGTTTGGGGACAATCCTGACAGGCTCATACGTTGTGGATAAGGTAAGAGTACCAGTCATTTGACACTGTTAGAAACTTCCCCTGCCAATGGGCTTGAATATCACCAATCCCCATTCTAAATACTGTTATTCTGTACTTTTCAGATATCCAAGACACCCACACCTACCCTATGCATGAGAGGCAACCCCTTTGAGGAAGACACCACCATTACACTTTGCATGGACGGACAAGACGTCGTAACACCAGAAGATGTGTTGATGGGCATTGGAGCATTGCTAGCAGTTTATTTAATTTTCAATATGGAATACCCAAAGGCCGTGAACAAGACATTGTTGTTTTTACAGTCTATGTGTGATATTAAGACAAAAGAAAAAATCCCCATTGCCGTATTTCGGATGTCAAATTTCATACTCTACATTAAATACTCAATAGTTCAATCAATCATTTTTTGACTATTTCATTTAGATTAGGAAGTTAATTGTGTTCTTGTTAATAGCATTGTTTAATAGATGTTTTCATTTATGCCTTCATCTATGTAGCCTGTGTATTATTTGTTTATTTATATATTTATTTATGTATCTATCTGTCCATCCTTTCATGTACAGCATTCCTAATATTTTGCCATTGACATGCTTTGACGCTTTTGATTAAATTCTTGCTTAAATACATATGTTGTTTCATGTACATTTATCCCACATTCTAATAATAAAAATAATAATAACAATAAAGGTTAATACATTCTAATAATAATAATAATAATAATAAAGGTTAATAATAATGAAGGTTCTGTAATGAACTTCAAAAGGTTCCTCAAGCAACCTTTGAAAAGGTTCTTCAAAGAACCTTTCTTTAAAGGTTCTTCGAAGAACCTTTTGAGGTTCCCCCACAGTTTCAAATTGAAGAACCCCTAAAAGTTCCTCCAGGATCTTATAATTTTTACAGTGTACATTGTGGGCGAACAGCAACAGTCTTATTTTCTATGAGTTGGGATAGGGAGAGACAGGAAAGAGAAAACAGAGGGGGAAAGAGTAGAACAGGCAAAAACAATATGCAAATTCTGGAATAAAAGAAATAAAAGAAGTTTCTGGTGTATCTCAGTTTGAAAAGGTTGTTATATAAAATAAATCATTTCTTGTTGATGAAAACATTAAAATTCAAACCCAAAAGAAAGTCACATAAATCAAAAGGAAAGGCAAATTAGTCTGTTTGGGGCGGAGGAAGTCCCTCAACGCTCATCTCAAAATCAATAAGGCCACAATCATGTTTGTGATTGGCTCATGCGTTTTATCAATGATATTGTAAGGAGTAATTTTACTACTGGTAGGTTATCCGTACAGCCTAGGTGCTTTGAAAGCACAAAAAACCTACAGAGTCTATTGCTCTACACAGGAGCATACAACAAACCTAGTACATAAAATCAAGTGGTCATTTAATTGTTAGCTATGTATCTTTTTCAATTAACTGTTGGACTGGGTCAGAGGTGACAATGGACATACTTCTTGATGTCCATGTCCAACACTGTTTTCTATTTCTGGCAAATATCAGAATCGTTCGTTTAGTAGGGGGCGGAGGAGTCCCTCAACGCTCATCCCAAATTTTGATAGGGCCAAAATCATACTTGTGATTGGCCCATGTGTCATATCATTTGTATATAGAATACATCAAATGAAACTTTAAAATTCAAAGTCAAGAGAAAGTCACGTCGAATAAATGTTTATAGGGGGCGGAGGGATTCCCTCAACGCTCATCCCAAAATTGATAAGGCCACAATCATGCTTGTGATTGGCCCATGTGTCATGTTAATGATATTGTAAGGAATAATTTTACTACTGGTAGGTTATCCGTACAGCCTATGTGCTTTGAAGACACAAAAAACCTACAGAGTCTATTGCTCTACACAGGAGCATACAACAAACCTAGTACATAAAATCAAGTGATCATTTAAATGTTAGCACTATGTGTCTGCCACACACGCAGTCAGCCATGTGTGGACGCCCTCTTGGCAGACTATTGGGCACAACATTTAAATAGAAGGCTAGTCTGCCCTACAAAGGCAAAAGGCAGTAACTGACCAGAGTGTCAAACTGAGAAAAATGACTTTAAAGTTTTTTGTTTTGTCTACACAAATCTATTATAGGTAGAGCAATGAAAATCTGGTGAATTGTTGCCCTGATGAAGAAATGTGTGTATATAAAAAAAACTTGTCCTCAAAGTTGACCTTTGACCCTTATTTGTCAGATACTGTACTCTGCCTTTGTATTATGTACTAAAAATAAGGAGTCGTGCAAAGGCAAAAGGCAGTAACTGACATATAATCAATATTTGCTACCAAAGGCAGAGTATGGTAACTGTACTTGTACGTCGAAGAACAAAGCCAAAGAACAGTAACTGCAGTTGTGGCTCTCTGCCATGGTTGCTTGTATGGTTTTGGGAGTTACGGTGAACACAACCCTCTATTTTTTTAAAAAACAGTCAAATTGAGTATAGATATTTATCCACATGATAAAGGAAGTCTTTAATATCCCAAAAATGACATTAACTCATTTTCGACCAAAAATGCAGTTACTGCCTTTTGGCTTTGTAGGGCAGTAGTATAATCAGATGGAAACATCTGCTTCCGAATGTCTTTCTAAATCTTATCAACTTAGAAGTAACAAAAATATCTGTGTTACCATGTTTTTTAGTGGCGAGAAGTATCAGTAAATCTGTTACATTGTTCCAGTGACAGCACACACACACACACACACACACACACACACATACATACATACACACACACACACAGAAATCTGTTACATTGTCCTAGTGACAGCACACACACACACAGACACACACAGCACCTATTGGGTAGGTGCTGCTGGGAGAAGTACGTGGGTTATATCATTGTTAGAAGTTGGCTAAGTAGTCTAGTAATACGTGATCTTTCATTTTTAACTGCTGTTTTGATCACGATTAAAAGTTCATCTTTCAGACCGTTTTGTTGTTTGTCAAGAGGCTCGTCCACTCGTTCGCGGCGTCTCAGGAAATATGGCGGAGGTTTCCCCAGTCCAAGCGTCCAACATTTTCGCTCGTCATGGCCCACTTTGTGGCATGAATGGCAGAATCTGTTGACTTTCCTCGTCTGGCCTTTCCGCTTGTTGATCGAGCTTAGGTCGCTTGTATCCATGCGTCGGATTGTAGCCACAGCGCATTCATCAGGTTGAGCTGTTGGCTTCGGTGCAGTCCATCTTTCAGAAGAGGTAGGCCCACGGCTTGTGCTGCCTGCGAACAACGAGTCTTGCACAATAGCATGTTCTGGAATTTCATCAGTAGCATTTCTCACATCAGAAAAAGTTTGCAAAGATGTTGACAAATCAGAATTATCAGAGGCTTCCTCTGTGTTAACAGCAACATCTTTCACATCCGCAGACATTTTCACTAAACTGCGAAGTCTTTCAATTTCCTCCATTTTCTTTGTAAACAGCAAAGACATAATGCCCTCCATAAGTTGAAGCCGTTTTCGTTTTGGTTTAAGCGCTCCATTGCGAATCCACCACTCATATATCTCATTTTCGCTATTGTCAATTGTGATGCCTTTACTTTGTAATTTCTGTAGTGTGCCATTTACTCTTGTCCTCCATTCATTAAATAGATCCATTTCACCCAAATGTCTATAATTGTCCATGTTCGTTTTTCGTTTAATGGAGAGAGCTAAGTTATGGATGTTTTTGGTGAAATTTTACGCAAGATAGCCACGTGTTGGCAGTGAAATAACAATCAACAATCCGTAACGTGTTTCCAAAGAATTATCTCTCTATGAAATACTGTTCAATCATAGGCCATCTAGGCCTAGGCTCCAACCCCAACACCTTTTAGCAATATTCCTTAGTTCAGGGACGGGTTAACATCTTAATATATGTACCGTTTAACTAGGATTCACAGCTTAATTGCTTAGGTATCTGATTAAGTAGATTCCTAACTAGAAATATAACCTCAGGAAAACAACGTTGCTATACGGTTTTGAGATTATCGGATCATCTACTCACCAAATTAAGTATCGAGAACTCAGGTCATCACATTAAATCGATCACGGAAAGGGGTCACCACTGTAAGAAGAACGCCTTCAGAAATGATATATAGCCTCGGAAACATAGAGACGTCGAGCTATATCATCACTTAAAGGAGCTAGTGTGGACAAGTAGGGTGAAGAGTTAAATGGTAATGATATTATTACATACTCGTTAATCTGACTCCATTTGATTAATAATTTGTATCACCAATCAATTACCAAGTAACTAGTCTCTCAGCTATGGAGGAGAATGGCATGGCACACTACGGGAATTGAAGATATACTATTGGTAGGCAAATGAACAATTTAATAGGCATTAAGTCTTAAAGGTAAATGTAACCAATATCATTTCAGTTGAATGTACAAGTAAACGTACATAGTCTACTGTAACATAGAAGCAAATGTTATTAAAGGAAACTTAACCAATTCACAGAGGTAAACTTGACAAGTTAGAGATAACTGATACACCAGATAAAATAATACAAACCCAGAGATAGAGAAAAGGGGAGAGAGAAAGAGAGAGAGAGAGAGAGAGAAAGACAAAGGGAGACAGAGAGAGAGAGGAAGAGAGAGGGGGGGGAAAGAGAGAGACCCAGAAAAGAGGTCCAAGGTGGAAAAGAAGAGAAGATGGGAAAAGAAGCCCCAAGATGGGAAAGAAGACAGAAGAAGAGCAGAGCAGAGAGAGCCGAGAGGAAGAGAAGAGCAGAGAAGAGAAGAGAAGAGAAGAGAAGAGAAGAGAAGAGAGAGAAGAAGAGGGAAGAGAAGAAGAGCCCCAAGATGGGAAAGAAGATAGAAGAGAAGAGAGCAGAGCAGAAGAACCTGGAGGACCAGAGCCTCCACTTTTATCATTCACTTGGGCCACCCCCGACTCATCAGAGCCTTTGTTGTCTGAGGTGGATGGGTGTGGCCCAGGTGGATATCACAACTTTATGCTACAGTTTAATTCTTAATCTACAACTATGCACAGATACATTCAATTGTACCAAAACCATAATCAGACTGTTGCCCACATTACAAGTATTAATTCAAGACCAAACATGAATGTATTATTCACAACACATATTTACAGAGCAATACTGTATGATAATGAGGTTGGCCTATCTCACCAAAAGATATCAAGTAGGCCCAGGACTGAGCTATCTCTCAGTAGTGGGGCCAGAACAAGGAACAAATGGTCACACTTTATGCATGAGCGGGTGTTGGGGATCTTTGGCCATGGCCAGCTAAGACAATACAGATCAAACACAGGCATCCACACATGTAAATTGAATGCAAAAAGGCATTCTTTAGAAATGCATAAGATTTGGGCAAAAGACGGGCCTTACACAGGGCATTGCTGTACCTACACATATTTGTTGCACGTGCTACAAAAATCATTCTTTGCGATAGATGATTTAGTACCAACGTTACACCGGTCCAATACAGTTTTGCCTATGGCTATACCGTGAGACTGAGACGTTTTTTGTTTGTTCGAAGTGAGTGTTTAGGGTGTGAGAGGGGAGTCGATGTGCTTTGATTCCAGCTTGGTAGTAGTAGTCTATATGCGATTAAAAAACATGTGTGTGTGAAGTATCCAAACAATGATAACGCTTTCATTATGGCTGCTTTAGCCACAGACCTTGAGCTACTGTACAGTGGGTTGGGTTCCATTTAGAAGTGTCGCTTTCCGTGATTCACACAGCTGAGTGAAATGTACTGATATGCAAAACTATTAACTTTTCGCCAAGAGGTGGCAGCTTAAGTCCGCTTGATACTGTAAGCCATTGGTTCCCAAAGGAGATTTTATTTGGGTCGCCAGCATAGCCTAGTGACAATTTATGTTGTGTAATAGGCCTAGCATAGGGCCTACCTTATATAGCTAGTTTGTTAACAGTCACGGTTTTGTCATAACTCCCTCTATGCATTTTTGCATTTAGAATAGCTCTAAAAACGGGGGCGAACGCGTCGCGGGGGGCGCCAGGTCGTGGATATCTCAATCGCAAAATTAAACAATATTTCTATTGGGCGCCTACCATGGACTAGGCTGGGTGAACTCAGCCTGATCTGCTGGCGATTCCTTTTCGATTTCTTAAAAGATTGAGCTTGGTCTGGCGAAAGCCAGACTATGGACCTCAAAGTTGCAAAATGCAAGGGAACATGAATCAGCATATTATTTGCACAAACAATAAAGGACAGTAGCTCTTCAACTTGGCCCGTTAAAATGTGTATGAACAGTATAGCAACGCATTTCATGAAGGCCCTTTTGGACATGTCAGTTATTTGCACCACTGAGTAAAACGGCATTTTGTTTTAGACTACTGGTATTTAATTTGTGCAGTGACAATAAAGCTGAATATCATATGAACTAGATGACTAAACTTATGCATATGTACAAGAAGAAACATTCACAAAAATCCATGACATGACCTCTCTTCTTGATAGCTGTTTTGTTTAATAATAAATAAATACATACATTATGCTGCTAACTTCTGCTTTTCCCAAATACAATGTAGCCTACAGGTGTACCTTTCATCAGTCCAGTTGCAATGGATGGACTGTGATGAACTGCCCTACTTGTGATTGTTTAGATATTTTAAAGATTTTATAACAATGCTAAAAAATTTTTGGCAAGTGCTACAAATCTATTCACCTTTGCAGCGCCAGTAGGCTACTTAGTGTGCGGCCCGCAAACACACATTCCAAACAAGCATACACAAAAGTTTCAAGAGTGGGGGATGGAGGAGAAGATGGAGACAAATTCATTAACATGATTTATTTTCGCAGAATGGATGTACAGGACTGGGCGGTGGTCATATTGTGTACCGCTATGCGGTACATCTAGTTTAAGATTAGATTGTTGCACCATGCAATACTTTTTCGCTGTGTCACTTAAGAACACGTTTGAAGATAACAAAGAAGTCGAGTAAGAAAGTGAGGAAATGTGTAGGCTTAGATTTTGATGCAGTAAGCCTACAGACTAAACCACATGTTCCTTTCTCTGCTTGTACCCTTATAGGCCTAATAAAATATAGCCCTCACTTAGCAAAGATAATGGCAAACTATTCTGGCAACGTCTCGTTTCATAACTTGATTGCATTTTTGTCTGCTTTTCATCACATTATTATGACCATTAAATGTAGGCTATGCTATTTTGCACGCTTAAATCTGATTCATCACAGGTAAACACAATAAAGAATGGGAACGTAAGTTGGATTATGTATTTTAAGTTGTAATTCCTCTAGTCTGAGCGAATTAGGGTTGAAGGTGGAAGTAAATACAGCAGAAGGATATTTGGTATCAATCGAACCTTAATTACATGTAGATTAAGAATTTCAGGTGCCTATGGCGCAGATTTGTACCAGAAAAAAGATATACAGCTTTGAATGGACCATGGTATAATGATTATTGGGCCAAAATCGTATATTATTACATATAGATATTAGCTGATATCTCCCATACTGGTAAAAGGATCTTTACCAAACTTGGTGTACTTAATCACCATAAGTTCTTGATGAAATTATTAGGTGTTTAATATCTTGGGGTCAAAGGTCAAGGTCACGTGAGGTCATACTTGACATGCAACGTTTGTTTTATATCTCTCAAGCAGATTGAAGGATCCTCATTAAACCCAACACAGTAAAGTAAGCCTAAAATATAGCCGCAAGCACCTGCGGGCCGCAACCCGTGACATGTCGGAATCCAACAAAGCACCGACGTGGTGCATTTGTGAAATGTACATATTTGATGCGTGTGCTATTTGTTTTTGTATTTTATTTTCTGCCACATGTACTTGCTTGGCCAGGTGGGGGCGCAATGCAAGGCAGGCACACTGGGTGTCATCATAATCATAATATTAACCTGAGAAATTTCAGACCATTCATTTTAAGCAAAGAACATTTCTGATACACTTTTTGGTTGGCCAGATGGTGCCGCTATGTTAGACATGGAAATTAGACTTGTGAATATCATCACAATAATGATATCCAAAATTTGTGTACTTTCATATCAATCACTTAAGGCATTGTCCATTTCTGGCACATTTCCTGCTTGACCGGTGGTGGCGCTATGCCAGGCAGGCCCATTGGGTGTCTAGATATCATCATAATCATAATATCTATTAACCTAAGAAGTTTCAGACCATTTATTCAAAGCATAGAGCATTTCTGGCACATTTCCTGCTTGGCCAGAGGGTGGCGCTATGCTAGGCCTGTGAATTACACATGTGAATATCATCACAATAATGATATCCAATATTTTTAAAGTTTCAGATCAATCACTTAAGGCATTTTCCATTTCTGGCACATTTCCTGCTTGGCCAGGTGGTGGCGCTATGCCAGGCAGGCCCATTGGGTGTCTGGATGTCATCATAATCATGATATCTATTAACCTGAGAAGTTTCAGACCATTCATTCAATGCACTGTGATTTGTGACACATTTCCTGTTTATGTGGCGAGATATTAAAATCATATCAAATATATTACAACATTCAAAAATCCCTTCACAATTTAACATCAGCGACATCTTGGCATAATGTTTGCCAAATTTCAAATGAATCTGACAAACCGTCTAGGAGGAGTATGTTCAAATTGATCATGTGAAATCAGCATAATTGCCATTCTTTCTGTTGCCAGTTGGTGGCGCTATGCCAAACATGCATTATGGGCATGTGAATATTATCATTAACATGGTCTTTAATGACCTGTGAAATGTAAAACATTTCAAGCCATGCATGGTGAATTATGACACATTTATTGTTTGTGTGGAACGGTATTAAAATTAACAATTTCGCCATTTTGTCAAATTACAACATATCAAAAAAAGGCTTCACAATTTAGAATCAGGAACATCTCGGCGTCATGTATACCAACTTTGACATGAATCGGATCAATCGTCTAGGAGGAGTACGTTAAAATTGATCATGTCCACAACGCACAAATTCTCAATTACCTCACTTCCTGTGGGCGTGGCTAATGGCATGTTAATACAAAAGTTGTTTGTTTTTGGGTGTTACATACACCGCCCAAATTTGGTGTGTGTATCTAAAACTATATGCCAACCACAAGTCACAGTGACATAAGGGGGCGCTAGCGAGTCTCTGAGCCATACCCGGGGCCAAGCTTTTTTACCTAGCTGCTTTGTGTGACACCTGATGTGTGTGTCAAATTTCAAGACTTTTCAACCATGTTAACCACCTCAAAATATATGTCAACCACGGGATCAGTCACCTAAGGGGGCGCTAGCGAGTCCCTGGGCCACGCCCGGGGTCAAGCTCTTGTACCTAACTGCGTTGCGTGACACCTGACGTGTGTGCCAAATTTCAAGAATTTTTGACCATGTTAACTACCTCAAAAACAGGAAAGCAAAAAAGTAGAATAACAATAATAAACTAGAAATGCAATTCCAAGGAATTACCAGTGCATGAAAATGCTAAAGTTGTGATGTAAAATATCATGTATAGTTAAAACAGATAATACAGAGATGGTTACTACGGTGATGCTAGGATAGACACGGTGGTTGCATAGCTTAATAAAAGTTAGACTGTTTAAAAGCTGAATGTAGATAGTTTAAAAGTTGTTGATAGACAGTAGATAGTTTAAAAGTTGTTGATAGACAGCTAGTTTAATAGATAGTTTAATGATAGTTTAAAAGTAGACCGTTTAAAAGTTGAAGGTAAATAGTTTAAAAGTTGTTGACAGACTGGAAGTTTAATGAATGTTGATATTCAAATAGTTTAATTGCTGTGTATAGGTAGATATTTGACGATAACTAAAAGTTGGAATGGCTCTAATGTTTGCTAGCAGTTATGCTAAGATTTTAAACTATGCTAACCATGCTACTTAGCTAATGTTTTATAGCAGTGATAGCAATGATAACCATCCTACTTAGCTAACTTAACTAACATTTTCTAACAGTTTTGCTAAACATGTTAACTATGGTAGCAATGTTAGCATACTAACTATGTTAACCATGTTACTTAGCTAACTTAGCTCATCATTTTAGCAAGTCAAGTCAAGTCAAGTCAGATTTATTTATAAAGCGCATTTAACATGCACATAGTGCAATCCAAAGCGCTCCACAAACAAGACACATAACAACAAGACAAAAAATGCCGGATGGAGCGGCGTAGTTGCCAGCGTACCCATGACATCAAGACAAGACAAATACATTTAAAAAATAACAAATACAAAAAATGCCGGACGGAGCGGCGTAGTCGCCAGCGTACCCGTGACACCAAGACATACAAGACAGACAACAAAACAAATAAACAAATAAAAAGAAAATATATTTTAAAAGGGGAAAAGGTGATGTTAAAATTAGTCCAATTTCCAAACCAGCTGAAAATGTCCAAGGGCAATGATGATCCGTGAAAACTGCGCACAGAGCTGTGTTGCATCAACCGATGCAATGCCAACAAAGTTCTTTAGCAACTGACCAACCCGGTGAATTCACTGGCAGTCTGGAGATAACGTTAACGTTAGAAGCTAGGCCTGCTAGACTGCAGTCTGGAGATGATGGAAGCACAGTCCAAAGTACTGAGCGATCGTGTAGATCCGCAATTCGGTGGACTTAACAGCGACTTTGTTGCTCCTTGAGAATGCAGCTCTTCACCGTTAACGTTAGTTCGCAGTTGGCAAGGCAGCTCGCAGGTCAGCAACAGCTCGGCGGGCACGGTAGATCTTTCGCAGAGTAGAGCCTAGGTCCGGCTGTCCCGAGAGATCCACTCGACCAGACAGTGAAGTGCACTGTTCACGGATGGATGGAAGGATGTCAGAGGCCCAGTTAGTCTGCAGTTGGCATGGCAGCTCGCAGGTCAGCAACAGCTCGGCGGCCACGGCAGATCTTTCGCAGAGTAGCCTAGGTCCAGCTGTCCCGAGAGATCCCCTCGACCAGACAGTGAAGTGCTGCACCGTTCACGGATAGATGGAAGGATGTCCGATGCCCAGCTAGGGCAAAAGCTAGCCATAGCAAGCTCCCAATGGACAAATGTCAACGACATCAGCTGACTTAGGAGTAAAAAGGACTAAGAATTCGAACACGAAAACTATCAAAAATAGCGTAAATAAATAGGGAAAACATTTAACTAGACAAACCAATACAAAAAATGTGATTAACAAAAATTATGCTAACTGTGCTAAATAACATGCTAACATGCTAGCATGCTAACCATGTTACTTAGCTAACCTAGCTAATCATTTTTAGCAGTTTTGCTAAAAATGCTAACTAGCATGCTAACATATTAGCATGCTAACTATGCTAACCATGTTACTTAGCTAACTTAGCTAATCATTTTAGCAGTTTTACAAAAAATGCTAACTAGCATGCTAACATGCTAACTATGCTAACCATGTTACTTAGCTAACTTAGCTAACTAGCTACAGTGGGTAGGAGTCGTATAGGGTTGCCAACCGTCCCGAATTGTGCGGGACATCCCGTGTTTTGGGTGATTTTGATTTGTCCCGTCAGGGACAGCTCCAGTCCCGATTTTCAGTCACAGCTCAGCGGCCTTGTTACTGTAACTACAGTAGGCTACTGTAAACGCATAAAGTGTCCAGTGCCGCCGCAACCACACGCATTTCGCACTGTGCGCACGACACCAAGGGACAGAGGGGCACCACAATTTACCAAGAGAAGCTTTACTGCAAACTGCTTTTCACTCTTGATTACAATGTCAAAATGCAGCAACAACATCTTACATTACGATAATACTTTTTGGGTCCTCTCAGTCTCCATTAGCCTATGCACCAGATCTAACTTGAACGTTATGCTACTCGTTTTAATTGGGAACGAGAGGGAGAGAGGGTGGAAGTTTCCAGCTGGCTTGTCATTGTTGGTAATTGATTTCACCTTTTTAATATAATAAACTTTTAAAAGGAAATCATGAGAATAACAAAAACAACGCGAAGGGATTGGGGAGTTATCCGGTTCACACTAGGCTACTGACCATTTATAAAATGTGAGGGCACTTTGACATAGGCTGCAGGCACTGTGATTTGGACTGTGATAGAATATGAAGAGTGGTCTTTGCCTTTGTGTAATGGAATTGAATTGGTGAGTCTTGAAGTCTTCAATAATCCGTTTCCCTTAAACTAAGCATTTACATGAATAGGCTATGCCAATTGAAACACTTTCCACTGAGATAGCTAGGTGGCTATCAGTTCATAATTCACTTTTAATTGCAAACAGAAAATATCAAGCTAGCATCATTACATGCTTCTATTTCCACAGGAATGAAGGTTGTTTATACCAACTTAATATACTTATCATTGTTAATAAATGTGGCACAAACAATGTTAGAGTTTGTGGACGACTAGCCATAGGCTATATTTGAATGGAGCTGGCAAAATATTATGAATACCGTGTGTAGACAATGCTCTTGAAGTGACAGTGCACCATCAGCATCAAATCGGTAGTATTTCTTAAGAAGTGTATAAAATAAAAACAAAATTATTTTGTCATTATTACCATTTGAATTGTGTATATATATATTTTTTTCCCCCTTTTTTTTGGGGGGGGGGGGGGGGGGGGGGGTCCCGCATTGGAAGTGAAGTGTCCCTCATTTCGGGTTGAGGAAGTTGGCAACCCTAGAGTCATAGTTGATGACAGGTAACAGTTACAATGGCTGAACAGTTAAAAAGTTCAGTAGTTTAAAGGAGGTATGTTTGGAGTCGAAATCGACTAACCGGCCCCGTTAGAGGGCCCCAGTGAGATTGGTGGGCTGCAGTCACATGGTATACGCAACCGTCTCGTCTGATGATGATGCACGTAATCGACGTCCGAACAGGAAACGTTTCGCGGAATGTTTTTAAAAACAGCAGGAACGTGTTGTACCTTTTAACAAACAATATTTTGTTAGCTTTGATGATCGGTCCTGTGTCGTGACTTTTGCTTTGCTAAGACAACGGTCCAAACCAGCGATGGATTATTGAAATGTACATGGACAAAGCTAACAAACTATAGTAACATCACTTTAACAAACGTGGTAGCTCCGATTTCCAATCGATGTGTCAGTATACTGCCCTCAAATTTTATTTGTAGGAGACTGTGGTTTCATTACAATCTTTGTGCAAACTCTAATGTTAAGCTGATGGGTTTACAATCCTGCTGCACGGTTACCTCCCTTACGAAAAAAGTACTATAGGAATCTTATAGTAGGCCTATTTTGGGACAAAATATTAAAGGAATCTTATAGGAATAGCCTACTATAGTATTTTAGGACATACTATACAGGTCTACGTACTATAAGACTACTATAGAAATACTATAGCGTCTATAGAATATTATAGAGGTATTACAACATCACAGAATTATGTTATGTTCCGCTTGTGATGTCCTGCTGTGGCTGTCTATTGTTGTTGTTGTTCTGTGGAGTATGTGTTGTGTGTGCAATTGTTGTTGTGTGTTGTTTTGGTGGGCTGATGGTTGTTGTTGACTGTTATTGAAAAAAGAACACTAACTGTAGTAATTGCTCTTGGATGGGGATTTAAAGCAAGGTTCCTATATTGATCTCCTTCAGATAATGTGGCCTCTTCATTTTCAACTGGGAAGGACCTGCATGGACTTGAGAATACAGAGCCAATCGGTATGTACAGTATTAGACACACACTCTCACACACACACACTCTCTCGGAGGAACCAACGCTGTTACACCTATCCTGTAGATGTCAATTAATATGAATTAAGACATGTCACACCTTCCTATCATATGGCGTACATAGGCCCATATTCTAACCAATTGTACAGCTGATACAATTGTACATCTCATAACAGCTTCGGTGTGTCGTCATCGTCTTGCTGTCCCCCCTCCGTTCTGTGATTGGTTCCTTCGTTGAGGAGACAATTGGGTCCATGGAATCCAGGCTGCCTAGCAGCGTGAATAAAATCTAGGCTAGGCAAATCCAGGCTAGGCAAGGCCATTGAGTAAAATTTGATGGTTTTACCTTTCAGATTGATACCATAACATCAGTGTTGGGAAAGCTACTTGGAAATTGTAGTGAATGTCAATGAGAAATTAGACCCATGAGACAAAATTGGCCTTTGTACAGTAGGCTAAGATCGTGCATAGCCCTGACAATTTTAAACATCTCATGAGCTGACAAGCTTTCAGAAAATACATAGTTTTCATGGCTGCAACTGCATTGCCTTTGTGTTGGAGCTCAAAACCTCATATGCCCCATTCATTCGCCAATATACAAAATAGAGCCATGTATACATTTATGTCCTCCAAAGTTTGCAGGAAGGTGGACCATGTGCTAATGTAATGTTAAATCACATGTACAAGTGACAGGCTTTTTTTTTTTAGCTCCAACATAAAGGCAAAGCAGTTTCAGCCATGCAAACCATATATTTTCTGAAAGCCTGTCACTTATACATGTGAGTTAACATACATTAACACATGGCCCACCTTCAAGCTAGCAACCAACATGCTTACCCTAACAACCACCATAGCAACCATATTATTTTGCATAGCAACCACCATATCTACCCTAGCAACACCATAGCAACCATTCAAATTACCCTAGCAACAACCTAGCAACCACCATAATACCATAGTAACCACCATAGCAACGCCATTACTGACCTGATTAACAGTGGTTTTTGGCAAAAAATTTAAAAATGGCTAAATGTTAAATCGCCAAAAAAGTCCAGCACAATGCTTTGCGTTACAGCTAGAGAGATGAAACTTTGCACGCTCCATGTGGGTCATGTGCTGAAGGTCTGACTTGAATTTCAGCCTCGTAGCTCCATGCTACCACCCACAACTCCACCTCTGAAGTGGGAGTGGTCAACTTTTTAAAAGTTTTTCCTTCACCGTTTTTTTTGTGAGTGTCTCAGAGATCCCACCTTTGGAGCAGTTGTCAGGAGCCTCAAGGCGGTGCCGTGCCTCTTGGTCCCATCCCTCTAGCACCTAGCGTTACCGCGCCAGAAGAGAGAAACCTTGTACGTTTTGAACAGTTTATCTCCTTCCGGGAATAATCCACCGACTCCAAACTGATCCTGGCTTGTTTGTGATGTCCCGTTGTTCAACATATTCTGATTTCATACTTATCGGACCAACATAAGTGAGTTTTTTGGCTAAAAATGTAAAAATGGCTAAATGTTAAATCGCCAAAAAAGTAGTTTTTGCCAGCACAATGCTTTGCGTTACAGCTAGAGAAATGAAACTTTGTATGCTCCATGTGGGTCATGTGCTGAAGGTCTGACTTGAATTTCAGCCTCGTAGCTCCATGCTACCACCCACAACTCCACCTCTGAAGTGGGAGTGGTCAACTTTTTTAAAGTTTTTCCTTCACCGTTTTTTTTGTGAGTGTCTCAGAGATCCCACCTTTGGAGCAGTTGTCAGGGGCCTCAAGGCGGTGCCGTTCGTCTTGGTCCCATCCCTCTAGCACCTAGCGTTACCGCGCCAGAAGAGAGAAACCTTGTACGTTTCGAACAGTTTATCTCCTTCCGGGAATAATACACCGACTCCAAACTGATCCTGGCTTGTTTGTGATGTCCCGTTGTTCAACATATTCTGATTTCATACTTATCGGACCAACATAAGTGAGTTTTTTGGCTAAAAATGTAAAAATGGCTAAATGTTAAATCGCCAAAAAAGTAGTTTTTGCCAGCACAATGCTTTGCGTTACAGCTAGAGAAATGAAACTTTGTATGCTCCATGTGGGTCATGTGCTGAAGGTCTGACTTGAATTTCAGCCTCGTAGCTCCATGCTACCACCCACAACTCCACCTCTGAAGTGGGAGTGGTCAACTTTTTTAAAGTTTTTCCTTCACCGTTTTTTTTGTGAGTGTCTCAGAGATCCCACCTTTGGAGCAGTTGTCAGGGGCCTCAAGGCGGTGCCGTTCGTCTTGGTCCCATCCCTCTAGCACCTAGCGTTACCGCGCCAGAAGAGAGAAACCTTGTACGTTTCGAACAGTTTATCTCCTTCCGGGAATAATACACCGACTCCAAACTGATCCTGGCTTGTTTGTGATGTCCCGTTGTTCAACATATTCTGATTTCATACTTATCGGACCAACATAAGTGAGTTTTTTGGCTAAAAATGTAAAAATGGCTAAACGTTAGCAATTCCACTGCTTTGTTATTTTGCATAGCAACCACCATATGTACCCTAGCAACACCCAAGCAATCACCTTAATTACCCTAGCAACACCCTAGCAACCATCTTAATTACCCTAGCAACCACTTGAATAATGTCAAGCTAGCAACCACCATAGCAACCAACATGCTTACCCTAACAACCACCATAGCAACCATGTTATTTTGCATAGCAACCACCATATCTACCCTAGCAACACCATAGCAACCATTCAAATTACCTTAGCAACAACCTAGCAACCACCATAATATGACCATAGTAACCACCATAGCAACGCCATTACTGACCTGACCAACATATGTGTGTTTTTTGGCTAAAAATTGAAAAATGGCTAAATGTTAAATAGTTAAAAAAGATTTTTTTGCAGACACAATGCTTTGCGTTACAGCTAGAGAGATGAAACTTTGCACGCTCCATGTGGGTCATGTGCTGAAGGTCTGACTTGAATTTCAGCCTCGTAGCTCCATGCTACCACCCACAACTCCACCTCTGAAGTGGGACCGGTCAACTTTTTTAAAGTTTTTCCTTCACCGTTTTTTTTGTGAGTGTCTCAGAGATCCCACCTTTGGAGCAGTTGTCAGGGGCCTCAAGGCGGTGCCGTGCCTCTTGGTCCCATCCCTCTAGCACCTAGCGTTACCGCTCCAGAAGAGAGAAACATTGTACGTTTCGAACAGTTTATCTCCTTCCGGAAATAATCCACCGACTCCAAACTGATCCTGGCTTGTTTGTGATGTCCCGTTGTTCAACATATTCTGATTTCATACTTATCGGACCAACATAAGTGAGTTTTTTGGCTAAAAATGTAAAAATGGCTAAATGTTAAATCGCCAAAAAAGTAGTTTTTGCCAGCACAATGCTTTGCGTTACAGCTAGAGAGATGAAACTTTGCACGCTCCATGTGGGTCATGTGCTGAAGGTCTGACTTGAATTTCAGCCTCGTAGCTCCATGCTACCACCCACAACTCCACCTCTGAAGTGGGAGTGGTCAACTTTTTTAAAGTTTTTCCTTCACCGTTTTTTTTGTGAGTGTCTCAGAGATCCCACCTTTGGAGCAGTTGTCAGGGGCCTCAAGGCGGTGCCGTGCCTCTTGGTCCCATCCCTCTAGCACCTAGCGTTACCGCTCCAGAAGAGAGAAACCTTGTACGTTTCGAACAGTTTATCTCCTTCCGGAAATAATCCACCGACTCCAAACTGATCCTGGCTTGTTTGTGATGTCTCGTTGTTCAACATATTCTGATTTCATACTTATCGGACCAACATAAGTGAGTTTTTTGGCTAAAAATGTAAAAAGGGCTAAATGTTAAATCGCCAAAAAAGTAGTTTTTGCCAGCACAATGCTTTGCGTTACAGCTAGAGAGATGAAACTTTGCACGCTCCATGTGGGTCATGTGCTGAAGGTCTGACTTGAATTTCAGCCTCGTAGCTCCATGCTACCACCCACAACTCCACCTCTGAAGTGGGAGTGGTCAACTTTTTTAAAGTTTTTCCTTCACCGTTTTTTTTGTGAGTGTCTCAGAGATCCCACCTTTGGAGCAGTTGTCAGGGGCCTCAAGGCGGTGCCGTTCGTCTTGGTCCCATCCCTCTAGCACCTAGTGTTACCACGCCAGAAGAGAGAAACCTTGTACGTTTCGAACAGTTTATCTCCTTCCGGAAATAATCCACCGACTCCAAACTGATCCTGGCTTGTTTGTGATGTCCCGTTGTTCAACATATTCTGATTTCATACTTATCGGACCAACATAAGTGAGTTTTTTGGCTAAAAATGTAAAAATGGCTAAATGTTAAATCGCCAAAAAAGTAGTTTTTGCCAGCACAATGCTTTGCGTTACAGCTAGAGAGATGAAGCTTTGCACGCTCCATGTGGGTCATGTGCTGAAGGTCTGACTTGAATTTCAGCCTCGTAGCTCCATGCTACCACCCACAACTCCACCTCTGAAGTGGGAGTGGTCAACTTTTTAAAGGTTTTTCCTTCACCGTTTTTTTTGTGAGTGTCTCAGAGATCCCACCTTTGGAGCAGTTGTCAGGGGCCTCAAGGCGGTGCCGTTCGTCTTGGTCCCATCCCTCTAGCACCTAGTGTTACCGCGCCAGAAGAGAGAAACCTTGTACGTTTCGAACAGTTTATCTCCTTCCGGGAATAATCCACCGACTCCAAACTGATCCTGGCTTGTTTGTGATGTCCCGTTGTTCAACATATTCTGATTTCATACTTATCGGACCAACATAAGTGAGTTTTTTGGCTAAAAATGTAAAAATGGCTAAACGTTAGCAATTCCACTGCTTTGTTATTTTGCATAGCAACCACCATATGTACCCTAGCAACACCCAAGCAACCACCTTAATTACCCTAGCAACACCCTAGCAACCATCTTAATTACCCTAGCAACCACTTGAATAATGTCAAGCTAGCAACCACCATAGCAACCAACATGCTTACCCTAACAACCACCATAGCAACCATGTTATTTTGCATAGCAACCACCATATCTACCCTAGCAACACCATAGCAACCATTCAAATTACCTTAGCAACAACCTAGCAACCACCATAATATGACCATAGTAACCACCATAGCAACGCCATTACTGACCTGACCAACATGTGTGTTTTTTGGCTAAAAATTTAAAAATGGCTAAATGTTTAATAGTTAAAAAAGATTTTTTTGCAGACACAATGCTTTGCGTTACAGCTACAGGGATGGAACTTTGCACACTCTATGTGGGTCATGTGCAGAAGGTCTGACTTGAAATTCAGCCTCGTAGCTCCATGCTACCACCCAAAACTCAACCTCTGAAGTGGGAGTGGTCAACTTTTTTATGTTTTTCCTTCACAGTTTTTTTTTGTGGGTGTCTCAGAGATCCCACCTTTGGAACAGTTGTCAGGGGCCTCAAGGCTGTGCCGTTCGTCTTGGTCCCATCCCTCTAGCACCTAGCGTTACCGCGCCAGAAGAGAGAAACCTTGTACGTTTCGAACAGTTTATCTCCTTCCGGGAATAATCCACCGACTCCAAACTGATCCTGGCTTGTTTGTGATGTCCCGTTGTTCAACATATTCTGATTTCATACTTATCGGACCAACATAAGTGAGTTTTTTTGGCTAAAAATGGCTAAACGTTAGCAATTCCACTGCTTTGTTATTTTACTATGGGGTGGTGGAGATAATCACGTACAAGAGGTTTCGGTGGGCATGGCTGTCGTTCCTTAAATTGGTGGACATCCAAGAGGTTGAAGGCTTTTGTTGTCCTCAATGCGGGCCTAATCCAAGGGATTATCATCACCATGATCATCATCATCATTATCATCATCACTATTGCTATTATTATTATTATTAGTAGTAGTAGTAGTAGTAGTAGTAGTTATACTAGTAGCAGCATTACAATTGAACACAACTGAACATATAACAACAGGTATGTGCTCCTTGCAGGGCTGTGGTGATGGATGGGACCACACTTGGTTATCATCGCCGGTTTGCCAAGCAGCCCCAGGCTACACCGCCCACTCAGGACCAAGGGAAAGAAGGAAGATAAGTATTTTTTAACATTGTATATGTGTGCAATCCTTCAACTATTCTGGTATGTATTTACAAATGAACATCAGTCATAGTATGACGTATGTCAAGATTATATTATACAAATATAATTATACAAAATAAATGACAGTCATCAATTTTGCTTTTCATTCCAATAGTCATAGTGATCGAACTTCTGGTGGTTGCAGAGAAGGAGGCCCCATTTATTTTGCCCCTTTTGAGGAATATGGCTGAGGAGGGCCACATCATCAAGCCTGATGAACCCTACAGGGCTCTTTTCAAAGAGCTGGCTAAGGCCACGCCAGCTTGTGCTCTGTGTCATTTGGGGCCTGAGATGGACAGCATTATTAAGTGCCTCATGACAGAGGACAATGTGACAGTTGTCCTCTGTCATGAAAGCACTGGCTGAGCAGTGTCCCCTCTGGTGGACCATCATCACCACCCTTGGCCACCCCCACCCCCCACTTAAGGCCTTCGCTGGAAGAGGTGTTGAGGGTGGTAAAGGCTCCATTCCAGCAAGTGGCTGAAGAGGAGGACATTATGGAGCCTAATGCTGGTGATGTGGATGATGCCGTTTTCCCCTTCCTTCAGGGGTGTGTATGAGGCGGATATAAGGAGGAAAAAGATAAGGAGCTGTAAAAAGATTTCCCCAAGGCACTTTGCCCTCATCCCAGGAATCTTCACAGTGCTGTGCAAGCATGGTGTGTTTTCAAGAATCACATTTCACCATTTAAATGTGGTTAGTTATATTTTGCTCTATAACTTCATGTCATATTTACACTAGGTGTCTGCACCAGCATAAGGAGCGACAGCACCAGCAGCAGCATCAGGAGCGACAGCACCAGCAGCAGCATCAGGAGCGACAGCACCAGCAGCAGCATCAGGAGCGACAGCACCAGCAGCAGCATCAGCACCAGCAGCAGCATCAGGAGCGACAGCACCAGCAGCAGCATCAGGAGCATCAGCACCAGCAGCAGCATCAGGAGCATCAGCACCAGCAGCAGGAGCAGGAGCGACAACAGGACCAGCAGCAGGAGCAGCAGGAGCGGCAACACCAGCAGGAGCACCAGGAGCAGGAGCGGCACCACCAGCACAAACCATCACAGCAATTATGCTCAGTTGTTTCATGATTATGACATTTATCCATATCAACAAATCAACATCACATCTGGCCCACGCCTTAGCGCTTCAGCAGGTGATTTTCTCTGGTGGATCAAAGCACCGGCTGGTCGATCAAAGCTGGGCTGCAACTAATGATTAATTTCATTGTTAATTTATGATCAATTGATTCATCAATTGTCACAGCTCTACATAGTGGGAGGCGTAGTGGTAGCAATCAAGAGATCAAACAGTGGCTGACAAAACAAACACAAAAATTTTGCACACTAAATAGTTGCTGTAATATCATTATTGATTATGTTAAAGCAAGATATGGTAGTCATCACAATATGAAGATAGAGCTCATACAAGATTTTTTTTTTTTATAGTAAAAAGTAAAAGTTATGACACCATCGCTCAGACCAGTACAAACACCTACTGTATACCCCTTGACAAAGACGGTACTGTACAGAGAGAAGTACATACATAGTTCCCAAGAAGTGGTTGTGCCTTACCAAATAAAACTGACAAATTCACTGTAATTAATCTGTAATTAATGTTCTGTATTGCCTTCTTAGTGTATAATAAAAAAAGTGTATTTTTCCCACCTGCCATCTTTTCTTTGACTAAACACAAAAATATCTATTATATGCTGTAAAAGAAATATAATAATAAGCAGCAGTAGCACCACCACCAGCAGCTGCACTACCAATAGTTAGAATTCTATTCTCACACTTTGCTCATATATATATATATATATATATATATATACCAGAGATAACACGGGGCAAACGGTTCAAACGCGACAGCCCTGCAAAGTACCATTCACACAGCCATTCGGCTGCATTTTCTGACAGTTTTCGATGCACAAAAGTTCATGAATCAAACCAAGCACCTCATAACATCTATATTGTGCTTTTATCTGATATATGCAAGTGTTTTGATATGAAATAAACATGATTTGCATGACATCACCCTGCTGGTCAGTTTTGACCTACGCGACAGCCCTGCAAAGTACCATCCACACAGCCATTCGGCTACATTTTCTGAAAGTTTTGGATGCACAAAAGTTCATGGATCAAACCAAGCACCTCATAACATCTATATTGTGCTTTTATCTGATATATGCAAGTGTTTTGATATGAAATAAACATGATCTGCATGACATCACCCTGCTGGTCAGTTTTGACCTACGCGACAGCCCTGCAAAGTACCATCCACACTGCCATTCGGCTGCATTTTCTGAAAGTTTTGGATGCACAAAAGTTCATGGATCAAACCAAGCACCTCATAACATCTATATTGTGCTTTTATCTGATATATGCAAGTGTTTTGATATGAAATAAACATGATCTGCATGACATCACCCTGCTGGTCAGTTTTGACCTACGCGACAGCCCTGCAAAGTACCATCCACACAGCCATTCGGCTGCATTTTCTGAAAGTTTTGGATTCACAAAAGTTCATGGATCAAACCAAGCACCTCATAACATCTATATTGTGCTTTTATCTGATATATGCAAGTGTTTTGATATGAAATAAACATGATTTGCATGACATCACCCTGCTGGTCAGTTTTGACCTACGCGACAGCTCTGCAAAGTACCATCCACACAGCCATTCGGCTGCATTTTCTGACAGTTTTGGATGCACAACAAGTTGGGTTGATGATGCCATCCCAAACCCTCAAAAGCTTCCTCTTCCTTTAAGTCCATGTGAAATGTTTTTTGCCAAAGTTGAAACTATTGCTTTACGTTCTCATCATGTCATGCTCATCCAAATGTAGGCTATGCATGCATGGTCATATTTTGCCCAGTTGAGGAAAAATTAAAATATTCAGAGGGTGAAATAAAATAGCATATGTTGTTCATCCGGATGCAAGGAAGCATCTCCAAGAATTTTTAATGCCCCAGGTACCCCGGTTACCTCAGTAGCGCCCCTCAAAGGTGTAAAAATGTAATATTTTGAGTTGCCAGAATTGTGGAACCACTGGTCAGATTTGTCTGAAATTTGGTATGCTTATTACTTAAGATATGTGTTATAAATAATGTTTCTGTCATTTGTGTACCTCATGTGCAAAAATGGGAAAATTACATTTATTTCAAAATATTACAAATGTTGCAAGCTTTTGACTTTATAGTCAAGCAGGTGATACATCTTAATAATTCAAGCATGTTTCTCATGTTATGTATAAAAATATTTTTGTAATTTTGAAATTATAGCTATTTCTGTAATTAAACTACATGCCCCATGACGTGTAGCGTTCATTTCAACGCTGCTTTATAACAATGGCGCCGAATTTGTAGTTCATTAAAACGGTTTTGTATAACATAAACAAAATATTGTTAGGATGCAAAACACTGGCACAGACGACTTTTGCTGGGTATAATATGTATAGAAATAGTTAAAGCAAGTAGGTACATGACTCACGACATTGGCATTCAATGAAAATAAGTATAATTCCACAAAATATCGAAAAACGTGTACTTCTGACCCTTGTTGCTAGGCAACACCCCGTAGGCCTACCTGCTTGGCTGAAGAATAAGGAGGATCGTTATCCTAATCTTTGCTGTTCAAAGCAACATAAATAGATAATAATAACACTTAAATTGAACAGGTAACAAATGAAGATGTTGGTCAGACTGTAATTAGGACAATAGCAATAGGCTAATAAACAAATGCCCATTCAATCAATGATATAATAACAAGTTATAGTGCTTTACTGCTTAATGGACTAGTGCATGTTGAACAAATGTGCCTTTAGACGCCTTTTAAAAACACTGTAAACTATCACAGGAACAGAGAGCACTGTGCAACTTATTGCACCCACATGGAACCACTGAGGAAGTCTTGAATTTAGCGTTCATGAGTAGGCCTAGACAGAACAAATGGTATAACAGAAGACAGCATGGCGGTTGGGGAAGTACACCTTGATCATTGAATTGAAATAACAAGCAGATCCAGTCAGTGTCCCATAGGCCAAAGTGAGAGATTTAAATGTAATGCTGGCTACTAGGCTACAGGGGGAGTGTAGGAGAATAGGCCTAGGAGTGGATATGCATGCCCAATATCCATACCCCATCTTCCTCCTTGCTGGAACAGTTGGCTACATATAATGTATTTTCACTGTAGGCCTATTGAGTATTGACACATTATCTATGTATCTATCTAATTTTAATTATGGTAGCCATAGTACATGTGAGACTACAACAATAATAATGAATGTAGTAATACAAACTAAAATGACTAATGAGTAAATTAATGAATGCCTTTATTGTTATTGCATTGGGTGTTTGTGGTGCTGTTGGTGCTGCTCCTGCCACTGACACAGCTGCCGCTGGTACTGCTACTGTTGCTGGTGGTGCCTCAACAAACTGCTGCACATTCTCTGACTAAGGGAAAAGCGCATCGTTGTTAGATATGTATGTACAAATGTTTTTAAACACAATGGTTGCACTTGAAATCATTCATCCTTCTCTTTTTAAGTATTTTCTGTGTTTTTAAGGAATGAAGCAAAACTACAGCAATTTAGACAGCTTGATACAATTGTACATATATACCTGGAGATTGAAATCTGCATTAAAGGCTGGTAGTGGTGATGCTGCTGCTGGTAGTGATGCTGCTGCTGGTGCCCAGCGTCCTTGCCTCATGGGGGGGGGGGTGGGGGTTGGAGGGGGTGAGGGGGGTGAGAGGCGCAGCAGGTGTTTCTGCTGCTGCTGGTGTTGCTGGTGCTGGTGCTGGTGATGGGGGTGATGGTGGTGCCTCAACAGACTGCTGCAGCTTAACAGATTAAAGGAAAAGCGCATTATTGTTAGATATGTATGTACAAATCTGTTTTAGTCTGTAAAACACACTGGTATGCAAAAGGTTTTAGACAGGTTCATACAATTGTATATATACCTGGAGATTGTAATATGCATTGTATGAGCGTACCACCTGCCTCAGCTTTTCAGCAGTGAAAGCTTTACGCTCTTCACCTTTTCCTTTAAAAAATGCATCAAAGTGTATCAAAATGACCATAGTGAGGAACAAAGTTAAAGTCAAATCATGTTGCTACAGCTGTGTGCATGCAGTTGAAACAGTAATAGCTCAGTGTCATTAAAAACAAATGTTAAGGTTCCTTTTCTGAACTTCAAGAAAGAATTGACACAAAAACAAACCTTAACACCACTTTTATTTATACATACCACTTGACACACCCCTATTAGTGTACATGTTCAGCAGCTCAGCCTTCCTGTCATTGGTCCAAAAGGCCTCAAGATACTTTGGCCCTAAATGAACCGTAACCGAAACCCCCCCCCTGAAAATCCATTATCAATTAGGTTTGTGTTGCCATGTTAATATAATTTTTATCAAAACTCAGGGCCAGATTGTGACCATACTAAAAGAATTGTTCTTCCATTGAATGTCATCTTCGATAGATATAATCTAGAGGCGATTGCTCTAAGACTACAGGGGAAGCGCAGCCTCCTCTAAAATATTACGGGAAATCGCATCAAATAACACTATTACATTAGCTTCTAGCCTACTATATTCCAACTAGAACATGCTGAAAAATTGTTCATCTTCATGGCTAGTTTGTTCAGCAGTAAGGTTTTGCCGGTCATTTATCGTGATTTCGCACCCGTAATACATTGCTGTGACGACACGATCCATCAAAAAACCATGGAAAAAACCCACAGACGCTCGGCTTCACTGGACTTTCAATGGCACTACAGAGTGGGCTGATCTCAGTGCAGAAAAGCTACACGTTTATTGGACAAGCGCCACAAAATCGTAATTTCCAGGGAAGCCCGGCGTCTCTGGGAGTGAATGGGACAGTGGGATGGCCCGGACGCCGAGCTTCTGTATGATGATTGGAGGAACCGTCATAGAGGCGTTAGGTAGCGTGCTATGTAACGGTGTAGGCTACATTATGCCATGTCTGCCATGCCAACTCTAGCCTACTGTTTGGCCTATTCTGGGTTTTGGGATAATTTTTGCCCTCAAAGAACAATATAGCACCTTAATAATATTAATTTAATAATTGACCATTTTTATCAGAGCTTCCCCTGTTCCAAATAGCAGCAATCGCCACTGATATTCTAATCATTGAAATGTTGTTGAATAAATATTACATATACCTGTGAAATTGAAGGTGGGTGACTCACTGCTGAAGTCAAACCATACGGCAAAAGCCAGGGGTGCTCCAGCCTCACCACTGCACCGATTCTTCATCTGAAAACAATATAAAAAAGATTATACTTTCCCTCTCTTTTAAAAGCAGCCTCCCTCCCTTTCTTTCTTCACTGTACCCAATATTAGCGGGTGCACATCTTTACCGTCTAGCTCTCCAAAGTCACCAACTTTAACATTACAGCTACACTGTCAGGCTAAAAAATACCCTGCCACTGATTGAACTCCACGAGGCCCGGCTGGCCCTCCTTCTCTTTTGCACCACCGTCCTCTGTCTCTTCAAACCTTTAATTATGAAGAAAATGATGAGCATTTAACATGAATTGAGACATGTCCCACTGTATATATTCTGAAAGCCTGACCTACTTTCCTGCAGACTTTGGAGGACATAAATCTATACATGGCTCTATTTTGCATATTGGCGAACGAGGTACACATATGATACGTTTCGAGCTCCGACTCAAAGGCAAAGCAGTTTCAGTCATGCAAACCATATCCATAACCATACCTACCATAACCATACCTACCGTAGATAGCCTAAATGATATATTTTTTGAACGCCTGTAGTGTGGAGATGTGATTTAAGCTATAATAAGTTATATTCCTCCCTTCTGTGTGATTAATAAAACCATATGCCAGGATGACATCACTGTTCAGAGTGACGTGACGAGCGCAGGTAGTTTTTAGTGCTTAATAAAACCATATGCCAGAATGAGATCAAGCAAACATAAGGGTGGAATATACTGTAGGTTAGACATGTCTCACCTTGACAAGGCAAAGGAGCAGCACTGCACGAGAGATCCCTCTTGAACTTCTGCAGGATGTAAAGGTAAAACTGTTAGAAAATATATGCTGGTGGTGTTGCTAGGGTAGATATGGTGGTTGCTATGCAAAATAACACGGTTGCTATGGTGGTTGTTAGGGTAAGCATGTTGGTTGCTATGGTGGTTGCTAGCTTGACATTATTCAAGTGGTTGCTAGGGTAATTAAGATGGTTGCTAGGGTGTTGCTAGGGTAATTAAGGTGGTTGCTTGGGTGTTGCTAGGGTACATATGGTGGTTGCTATGCTAAATACGGTGGTTGCTATGGTGGTTGCTATGGTCATATTATGGTGGTTGCTAGGTTGTTGCTAGGGTAATTTGAATGGTTGCTATGGTGTTGCTAGGGTAGATATGGTGGTTGCTATGCAAAATAACATGGTTGCTATGGTGGTTGTTAGAGTTAAGCATGTTGGTTGCTATGGTGGTTGCTAGCTTGACATTATTCAAGTGGTTGCTAGGGTAATTAAGATGGTTGCTAGGGTGTTCCTAGGGTAATTAAAGTGGTTGCTTGGGTGTTGCTAGGGTACATATGGTGGTTGCTATGCAAAATAACAAAGCAGTGAAATTGCTAACGTTTAGCCATTTTTACATTTTTAGCCAAAAAACTCACTTATGTTGGTCCGATAAGTATGAAATCAGAATATGTTGAACAACGGGACATCACAAACAAGCCAGGATCAGTTTGGAGTCGGTGGATTATTCCCGGAAGGAGATAAACTGTTCGAAACGTACAAGGTTTCTCTCTTCTGGCGCGGTAACGCTAGGTGCTAGAGCGATGGGACCAAGACGAACGGCACCGCCTTGAGGCCCCTGACAACTGCTTCAAAGGTGGGATCTCTGAGACACTCACAAAAAAAACGGTGAAGGAAAAACTTTAAAAAAGTTGACCACTCCCACTTCAGAGGTGGAGTTGTGGGTGGTAGCATGGAGCTACGAGGCTGAAATTCAAGTCAGACCTTCAGCACATGACCCACATGGAGCGTGCAAAGTTTCATCTCTCTAGCTGTAACGCAAAGCATTGTGCTGGCAAAAACTACTTTTTTGGCGATTTAACATTTAGCCATTTTTACATTTTTAGCCAAAAAACTCACTTATGTTGGTCCGATAAGTATAAAAATCAGAATATGTTGAACAACGGGACATCACAAACAAGCCAGGATCAGTTTGGAGTCGGTGGATTATTCCCGGAAGGAGATAAACTGTTCGAAACGTACAAGGTTTCTCTCTTCTGGCGCGGTAACGCTAGGTGCTAGAGGGATGGGACCAAGACGAACGGCACAGCCTTGAGGCCCCTGACAACTGTTCCAAAGGTGGGATCTCTGAGACACCCACAAAAAAAAAATGTGAAGGAAAAACATAAAAAAGTTGACCACTCCCACTTCAGAGGTTGAGTTTTGGGTGGTAGCATGGAGCTACGAGGCTGAATTTCAAGTCAGACCTTCTGCACATGACCCACATAGAGTGTGCAAAGTTCCATCCCTGTAGCTGTAACGCAAAGCATTGTGTCTGCAAAAAAATCTTTTTTAACTATTAAACATTTAGCCATTTTTAAATTTTTAGCCAAAAAACACACATGTTGGTCAGGTCAGTAATGGCGTTGCTATGGTGGTTACTATGGTCATATTATGGTGGTTGCTAGGTTGTTGCTAAGGTAATTTGAATGGTTGCTATGGTGTTGCTAGGGTAGATATGGTGGTTGCTATGCAAAATAACATGGTTGCTATGGTGGTTGTTAGGGTAAGCATGTTGGTTGCTATGGTGGTTGCTAGCTTGACATTATTCAAGTGGTTGCTAGGGTAATTAAGATGGTTGCTAGGGTGTTGCTAGGGTAATTAAGGTGGTTGCTTGGGTGTTGCTAGGGTACATATGGTGGTTGCTATGCAAAATAACAAAGCAGTGGAATTGCTAACGTTTAGCCATTTTTACATTTTTAGCCAAAAAACTCACTTATGTTGGTCCGATAAGTATGAAATCAGAATATGTTGAACAACGGGACATCACAAACAAGCCAGGATCAGTTTGGAGTCGGTGGATTATTCCCGGAAGGAGATAAACTGTTCGAAACGTACAAGGTTTCTCTCTTCTGGCGCGGTAACACTAGGTGCTAGAGGGATGGGACCAAGACGAACGGCACCGCCTTGAGGCCCCTGACAACTGCTCCAAAGGTGGGATCTCTGAGACACTCACAAAAAAAACGGTGAAGGAAAAACTTTTAAAAAGTTGACCACTCCCACTTCAGAGGTGGAGTTGTGGGTGGTAGCAT
This sequence comes from Alosa pseudoharengus, assembly GCF_046254945.1. NCBI lineage: Eukaryota > Metazoa > Chordata > Actinopteri > Clupeiformes > Clupeidae > Alosa > Alosa pseudoharengus. Next base: position 689,458 of record NW_027468837.1, read on the forward strand.
GGAGCTACGAGGCTGAAATTCAAGTCAGACCTTCAGCACATGACCCACATGGAGCGTGCAAAGCTTCATCTCTCTAGCTGTAACGCAAAGCATTGTGCTGGCAAAAACTACTTTTTTGGCGATTTAACATTTAGCCATTTTTACATTTTTAGCCAAAAAACTCACTTATGTTGGTCCGATAAGTATAAAAATCAGAATATGTTGAACAACGGGACATCACAAACAAGCCAGGATCAGTTTGGAGTCGGTGGATTATTCCCGGAAGGAGATAAACTGTTCGAAACGTACAAGGTTTCTCTCTTCTGGCGCGGTAACGCTAGGTGCTAGAGGGATGGGACCAAGACGAACGGCACCGCCTTGAGGCCCCTGACAACTGCTCCAAAGGTGGGATCTCTGAGACACTCACAAAAAAAACGGTGAAGGAAAAACTTTAAAAAAGTTGACCACTCCCACTTCAGAGGTGGAGTTGTGGGTGGTAGCATGGAGCTACGAGGCTGAAATTCAAGTCAGACCTTCAGCACATGACCCACATGGAGCGTGCAAAGTTTCATCTCTCTAGCTGTAACGCAAAGCATTGTGCTGGCAAAAACTACTTTTTTGGCAATTTAACATTTAGCCATTTTTACATCTTTAGCATATGTTGGTGTTTAGCACATATGTTGGTCAGGTCAGTAATGGCGTTGCTATGGTGGTTACTATGGTCATATTATGGTGGTTGCTAGGTTGTTGCTAGGGTAATTTGAATGGTTGCTATGGTGTTGCTAGGGTAGATATGGTGGTTGCTATGCAAAATAACATGGTTGCTATGGTGGTTGTTAGGGTAAGCATGTTGGTTGCTATGGTGGTTGCTAGCTTGAAGGTGGGCCATGTGTTAATGTATGTTAACTCACATGTATAAGTGACAGGCTTTCAGAAAATATATGGTTTGCATGGCTGAAACTGCTTTGCCTTTATGTTGGAGCTAAAAAAAAAGCCTGTCACTTGTACATGTGAGTTAACATGCATTAGCACATGGTCCACCTTCCTGCAAACTTTGGAGGACATAAATGTATACATATGATAGGTTTTGAGCTCCAACACAAAGGCAAAGCAGTTGCATCCATGAAAACTATGTATTTTCTGAAAGCTTGTCAGCTCATGAGAATACTTGAGATGTTTAAAATTGTCAGGGCTATGCACGATCTTAGCCTACTGTACAAAGGCCAATTTTGTCTCATGGGTCTAATTTCTCATTGACATTCACTACAATTTCCAAGTAGCTTTCCCAACACTGATGTTATGGTATCAATCTGAAAGGTAAAACCATCAAATTTTACTCAATGGCCTTGCCTAGCCTGGATTTGCCTAGCCTAGATTTTATTCACGCTGCTAGGCAGCCTGGATTCCATGGACCCAATTGTCTCCTCAACGAAGGAACCAATCACAGAACGGAGGGGGGACAGCAAGACGATGACGACACACCGAAGCTGTTATGAGATGTACAATTGTATCAGCTGTACAATTGGTTAGAATATGGGCCTATGTACGCCATATGATAGGAAGGTGTGACATGTCTTAATTCATATTAATTGACATCTACAGGATAGGTGTAACAGCGTTGGTTCCTCCGAGAGAGTGTGTGTGTGTGAGAGTGTGTGTCTAATACTGTACATACCGATTGGCTCTGTATTCTCAAGTCCATGCAGGTCCTTCCCAGTTGAAAATGAAGAGGCCACATTATCTGAAGGAGATCAATATAGGAACCTTGCTTTAAATCCCCATCCAAGAGCAATTACTACAGTTAGTGTTCTTTTTTCAATAACAGTCAACAACAACCATCAGCCCACCAAAACAACACACAACAACAATTGCACACACAACACATACTCCACAGAACAACAACAACAATAGACAGCCACAGCAGGACAACACAAGCGGAACATAACATAATTCTGTGATGTTGTAATACCTCTATAATATTCTATAGACGCTATAGTATTTCTATAGTAGTCTTATAGTACGTAGACCTGTATAGTATGTCCTAAAATACTATAGTAGGCTATTCCTATAAGATTCCTTTAATATTTTGTCCCAAAATAGGCCTACTATAAGATTCCTATAGTACTTTTCTCGTAAGGGAGGTAACCGTGTAGCAGGATTGTAAACCCATCAGCTTAACATTAGAGTTTGCACAAAGATTGTAATGAAACCACAGTCTCCTACAAATAAAATTTGAGGGCAGTATACTGACACATCGATTGGAAATCGGAGCTACCACGTTTGTTAAAGTGATGTTACTATAGTTTGTTAGCTTTGTCCATGTACATTTCAATAATCCATCGCTGGTTTGGACCGTTGTCTTAGCAAAGCAAAAGTCACGACACAGGACCGATCATCAAAGCTAACAAAATATTGTTTGTTAAAAGGTACAACACGTTCCTGCTGTTTTTAAAAACATTCCGCGAAATGTTTCCTGTTCGGACGTCGATTACGTGCATCATCATCAGACGAGACGGTTGAGTATACCATGTGACTGCAGCCCACCAATCTCACTGGGGCCCTCTAACGGGGCCGGTTAGTCGATTTCGACTCCAAACATACCTCGTTTAAAGGGTTAAATTCTTTAACAGTGAAATATTGTAGTGAGGACTTTTATTTTGAAACAGTTTTCGGCAGAGGAAGCAGTTGAACAGGATGTGTAGTCTTAATAGGGCCAGTTTGTATGCTTAAAGCCTGAGAATGGCAGTTGATGCAGGTGGCCCGAACACCTGCCATAGGATTCTAATTGCTTAACGGCCGTATTGTGATGTCATAATCTAATGTTAAGTCAATGGGGACATTTTTATAGTTTTTAATTAATAGTTTAAAAAGTATAAAAGTTACAAATATGAAAAATACATAGCACTCTTGTCCTAAGTAAGACCTACGTAACAAAGTTTGAATGAAGTTTCTACGTTAAACGGTTGAAGCTACATTAAATGTGTTAGAAGAAGAAGAATAAGAAGAACTAGAAAAGCATTTCCTGAAGGAAATACAGTGCATGAAAATGCAAAAATATGATGTAAAATATCATACAGAGTAAAAACAAACTATATTGGTTGCTAAGTAGATGAGGTTTAATATAGTTGGAATGACTGAACAGTTAAATAGGTGGATAGTTTATATGGTTAAATGATTTGCTCGGAAGATAAGGTTTAATATAGTTGGAATGATTGAACGGTTAAATAGGTGGACAATACTTAACTTAGTTAACTTAGCTAATGCATTTTTAGTAGTTAGCAATGCTAACATGCTAACTATGTTAACCATGTGACTTAGCTAATCTAGCTAATCATTTTTAGCAGTTTTGCTAACTATGCTAACTAGCATGCTAACATGCTAGCATGCTAACTATGCTAACCATTTTACTTAGCTAACTTAGCTAATCATTTTTAACAGTTTTGCTAAAAATGCTAACTAGCATGCTAACATATTAGCATGCTAACTATGTTAACCATGTTACTTAGCTAACTTAGCTAATCATTTTTAGCAGTTTTACTAAAAATGCTAACTAGCATGCTAACATGTTAGCATGCTAACTATGCTAACCATGTGACTTAGCTAACCTAGCTAATCATTTTTAGCAGTTTTGCTAAAAATGCTAACTAGCATGCTAACATGTTAGCATGCTAACTATGCTAACCACGTTACTTAGCTAACTTAGCTAATCATTTTTAGCAGTTTTGTTAAAAATGCTAACTAGCATGCTAACATGCTAGCATGCTAACATGCTAGCATGCTAACTATGTTAACCATGTTACTTAGCTAACTTAGCTAATCATTTTTAGTAGTTTTGCTAAAAATGCTAATTCACATGCTAACATGCTAGCATGCTAACTATGCTAACCATGCTAACTAGCTACAGTGGGTAGGAGTCATAGTTGATGACAAGTAACAGTTACAATGGCTGAACAGTTGAAAAGTTCAGTAGTTTAAAGGGTTAAATTGTTTAACAGTGAAATATTGTAGTGAGGACTTTTATTTTGAAACAGGTTTTGGCAGAGGAAGCAGTTGAACAGGATGTGTAGTCTTAATAGGGCCAGTTTGTATGCTTAAAGCCTGAGACTGGCAGTTGATGCAGCTGGCCCGAACACCTGCCATAGGATTCTAATTGCTTAACGGCAGTCTTAATAGAGCCATATTGTATGCTTAAAGCCTGAGACAGAGTATATAGTTTAAAAGTTAAATGTAGATAGTGTAATGGATGTTGATAGACAGAAAGTTGAATGGATGTTGATAGGCAGATTGTTTAATGGATGTTGATGGATAGTTTAATGGGTGGATGAGTGAATGGTTTGAAGAGGATAAATGGATAGAAAGTTGGAGGAAATGTGTCTTATATCCTTGTAGAATGGAGAGACAGAGAGAGTTGGTCTAGTTCAGTAGAAAGCAGTTGATACAGGTGCAATCAGTTGAACTGATTCTTTGATGGGGCTTAGATGAGCAGCTGGAAGATGATACCAGGTGCAAATCAAGTTAATTAGTCCATTGTGATGTCATCAGCCCATGTTAAGTCTATGGGGAAATTTTGAGCAGTTTTTAATTAATAGTTTAAAAAGTATTAAAGTTACAAAGATGAAAAATACAAAGCCCACATGTCATAAGTAAGACCTACGCAACGCAGTTTGAATGAAGTTTCTACGTTAAACGGTTGAAGCTGCATTAACTGCGTTAGAAGAAGAAGAATAATAAGAAGCCTAGGAAGAACAGTAGAGTGCATTTTCATGCACTCTAATAACTAGAAAAGCATTTCCTGAAGGAAATACAGTGCATGAAAATGCAAAAATATGATGAGTTCATATGGTTAAATTATTTGCTTGGTAGATAAGGTTTACTATAGTTGGAATGACTGAACAGTTAAATAGGTTGATAATTGAAATGGTTAAATTATTTAGGCAGATAGTTGACGATAACTAACAGTTGGAATGGCTCCAATGTTTGCTAGCAGTTATGCTAACTATGTTAACAAAGATAATAATGCTAACCAAGTAACTATGCTAACTAGTATGTTAACAATGTTAAAATGTTACCTATGCTAACCATATGACTTAGTTAACCTAGCTAATAATTTTTATTAGTTATGATAACTATGCTAATTAGCATGCTAACATGCTAATTATGTTAACCATGTTACTTAGCTAACTTAGCTAATCATTTTAGCAGTTTTGTAAAAAATGCTAACTAGCATGGTAACATGTTAGCATGCTAACTATGCTAACCATGTGACTTAGCTAACTTAGCTAATCATTTTTAGCAGTTTTGCTAAAAAATGCTAACTAGCATGCTAACATGCTAGCATGCTAACTATGCTAACCATGTGACTTAGCTAACTTAGCTAATCATTTTTAGCAGTTTTGTAAAAAATGCTAACTAGCATGCTAACATGTTAGCATGCTAACATGTTAGCATGCTAACTATGCTAACCATGTGACTTAGCTAACTTAGCTAATCATTTTAGTAGTTTTTGTTAAAAATGCTAACTAGCATGCTAACATGCTAGCATGCTAATTATGCTAACCATGTGACTTAGCTAACTTAGCTAATCATTTTAGCAGTTTTGCTAAAAATGCTAACTAGCATGCTAACATGCTAGCATGCTAACTATGCTAACCATGCTAACTAGCTACAGTGGGTAGGAGTCATAGTTGATGACAAGTAACAGTTACAATGGCTGAACAGTTGAAAAGTTCAGTAGTTTAAAGGGTTTAATTGTTTAACAGTGAAATATTGTAGTGAGGACTTTTATTTTGAAACAGGTTTTGGCAGAGGAAGCAGTTGGACAGGATGTGTAGTCTTAATAGGGCCAGTTTGTATGCTTAAAGCCTGAGACTGGCAGTTGATGCAGCTGGCCCGAACACCTGCCATAGGATTCTAATTGCTTAACGGCAGTCTTAATAGAGCCATATTGTATGCTTAAAGCATGAGACAGAGTATATAGTTTAAAAGTTAAATGTAGATAGTGTAATGGATGTTGATAGACAGAAAGTTGAATGGATTTGATAGGCAGATTGTTTAATGGATGTTGATGGATAGTTTAATGGGTGGATGAGTGAATGGTTTGAAGAGGATGAATGGATAGAAAGTTGGAGGAAATGTGTCTTATATCCTTGTAGAATGGAGAGACAGAGAGAGTTGGTCTAGTTCAGTAGAAAGCAGTTGATACAGGTGCAATCAGTTGAACTGATTCTTTGATGGGGCCTAGATGAGCAGCTGGAAGATGATACCAGGTGCAAATCAAGTTAATTAGTCCATTGTGATGTCATCAGCCCATGTTAAGTCTATGGGGAAATTTTGAGTAGTTTTTAATTAATAGTTTAAAAAGTATAAAAGTTACAAAGATGAAAAATACATAGCCCACATGTCCTAAGTAAGACCTACGCAACGCAGTTTGAATGAAGTTTCTACGTTAAACGGTTGAAGCTGCATTAACTGCGTTAGAAGAAGAAAAATAATAAGAACTAGAAAAGCATTTCCTGAAGGAAATACAGTGCATGAAAATGCAAAAAAGATGATGTAAAATATCATACAGAGTAAAAACAAACTATATTGGTTGCTAGGTAGATGAGGTTTAACATAGTTGGAATGATTGAACAGTTAAATAGATGGATAATTTAAATGGTTAAATTATTTAGGTAGATAATTGATGATAACTGACAGTTGGAATGGCTCTAATGTTTGCTAGTAGTTATGCTAACTATGTTATCAAAGATAATAATGTTAACCAAGTTATTTAACTTAGTTAACTTAGCTAATGTTTTCATTTTTAGTAGTTATGCTAACTAGCATGTTAGCAATGCTAACTATGTTAACCATGTGACTTAGCTAACCTAGCTAATAATTTTTAGTAGGTATGCTAACTATGCCAACTAGCATGCTAACATGTTAAGTATGCTAACCATGTGACTTAGCTAACCTAGCTAATCATTTTTAGAAGTTATGCTAACTATGCTAATTAGCATGCTAGCAATGCTAACATGGAAACTATGCTAACCACGTGATGCTAACTAGCATGCTAACTATGTCAACCATGTTACTTAGCTAACTTAGCTAATCATTTTTAGCAGTTTTGTTAAAAATGCTAACTAACATGCTAACATGCTAACTATATTAACCATGTTACTTAGCTAACTTAGCTAATCATTTTTAGCAGTTTTGCTAAAAATGCTAACTAACATGCTAACACGCTAGCATGCTAACTGTGTGCTAACCACATTACTTAGCTAACCACATTACTTAGCTAACTTAGCTAATCATTTTTAGCCATTTTGCTAAAAATGCTAACTAGCATGTTAACATGCTAGCATGTTAACTATGCTAACCATGTGACTTAGCTAACTTAGCTAATCATTTTTAGCAGTTTTGCTAAAAATGCTAACTAGCATGTTAACATGCTAGCATGCTAACTATGCTAACCATGCTAACTATGCTAACCAAGTTACTTAGCTAACTAGCTACAGTGGGTAGGAGTCATAGTTGATGACAAGTAACAGTTACAATGGCTGAACAGTTAAAAAGTTCAGTAGTTTAAAGGCTTAAATTGTTTAACAGTGAAATATTGTAGTGAGGACTTTTATTTTGAAACAGTTTTTGGCAGAGGAAGCAGTTGAACAGGATGTGTAGTCTTAATAGGGCCAGTTTGTATGCTTAAAGCCTGAGAATGGCAGTTGATCCAGGTGGCCCGAACACCTGCCATAGGATTCTAATTGCTGTGATGTCATAAAGGGCAATGTTAAGTCAATGGGGAAATGTTGATAGTTTTTAATTAATAGTTTAAAAAGTATAAAAGTTACAAAGTTGAAAAATACATAGCACACATGTCCTAAGTAAGACCTACGTAACATAGTTTGAATGAAGTTTCTACGTTAAGCGGTTGAAGCTGCATTAATTGCGTTAGAAGAAGAAGAATAAGAAGCCTAGGAAGAACAGTACAGTGCATTTTCATGCACTGTAATAAGAAGAAGCCTAGGAAGAACAGTACAGTGCATTTTCATGCACTGTAATAAGAAGCCTAGGAAGAACAGTATAGTGCATTTTCATGCACTATAATAAGAAGCCTAGGAAGAACAGTATAGTGCATTTTCATGCACTATAATAAGAAGACTTTTGGAATAACAGTATAGTGCATTTTCATGCACTATAATAAAATGCCTTGGAATAACAGTACAGTGCATTTTCATGCACTGTAATAAGAAGAAGCCTAGGAAGAACAGTACAGTGCATTTTCATGCACTGTAATAAGAAGAAGAAGAAGAAGCCTAGGAAGAACAGTAGAGTGCATTTTCATGCACTCTAATAAGAATACGAAGAAGAAGAAGCCTAGGAAGAACAGTAGAGTGCATTTTCATGCACTCTAATAAGAAGAAGAAGCCTTGGAAGAACAGTAGAGTGCATTTTCATGCACTCTAATAATAATAATAATAATAATAAGAAGAAGAAGCCTAGGAAGAACAGTACAGTGCATTTTCATGCACTGTAATAAAATGCCTAGGAAGAACAGTACAGTGCATTTTCATGCACTGTAATAAGAAGAAGAAGAAGAAGAAGAAGAAGCCTAGGAAGAACAGTAGAGTGCATTTTCATGCACTCTAATAATAATAATAAGAAGAAGCCTAGGAAGAACAGTACAGTGCATTTTCATGCACTGTAATTAGAAGAAGCCTAGGAAGAACAGTACAGTGCATTTTCATGCACTGTAATAAAATGCCAAGGAAGAACAGTACAGTGCATTTTCATGCACTGTAATAACAAAATTCAAATAAAAATAATAATAATAAACAGAAAGAAAAGAAGGGGAATGTATAAATAATAATAATTATATAAAAGGTCTAAATATCAGTCAAAGCAAGAACATTGTGCAACAGCCATATCATCAATCATACCCTTGAATTGGTCTAGTGACACAAACCTATCTAATTTAAATAACTCTTGCAATTTGTTCCATTTATTAGATGCAAAAAATGTAAAAGCTAATTTACCAAATTCAGATTTAATTTGAGGAGTTTGAAGAGATATAAACCCCTGTGAGTGTGTATTGTGGCAGATTGATTTTATGTTCAGAAGAGAAGTTAGGTAAAAAGGTAACTTTCCCAGTAATGCCTTTTGTAAACAAAAAGGAGGCAGTGCCTTTCCCTCCTATCATAGAGGGAAGACCATCCTACATTTTGGTATAATTTACAGTGATGAATTTTAAACCTATCTCCAGTTATAAAACGTAGTGAACTGTGTTAACTGCATCAAGTGATTTCAGAGTGGAAGGGGCTGCATGCATATACACAATGTCACCATAGTCTAGGACTGACATTATAGTTGCTTGAATAATGGTCATTCTGTTTTCTAAAGAGAAGCAAGACCTAATCCTGTAAATTGCACCTAATTTAATTTTTACCTTTTTTGTGAGATCAAGCACATGTGTTCTAAATGATAGTTTGTTATCTAGCCAAATGCCCAGATATTTGTATTGAGAAACTTGCTCAATTTGTTCCCCATTTAGGGAACAAATGTTATAGGCATCAAGGTCACACTTTCTCGATCTAGTAAAGATCATATATTTTGTTTTTGCTTCATTTAGAACCAGTAGGATTTCTGCACACAATCAAATGCACATTGAAGATATGGCACTGCTTGCTCTACAGATGGTGCATAGGCATAAAAGATTGTGTCATCTGCATAGAAATGCAATTTTCTATTGAAGCACAGATGTCATTGATATACAATGTAAACAACAGTGGTCCCAAAATTGAGCCCTGTGGAACACCATTATTTAGTCTCAATGGCTCTGAGGTTGATCCTGTCACATCTACCCACTGTGTTCTATTAGAGAGGTAGTTTTGAAACCATTTAAAGGAAACTTCATCTAGACCAAAAGAGGTTAGTTTTTCAAGAAATAACCTGTGATTAACAGTGTCAAAAGCCTTTGACAAGTCAATAAACAAAGCTGCACAATGTTTCTTACTGTCAACAGTAGCTATATCATTTACTACAGCAGTTGCTGCTGAAATTGTGCTGTGGCCAGCTCTGAACCCAGATTGATAAGGACTTAATATAGAATATGATGACAAAAAGGAACAAAGCTGTTCATTTACAAAGGATTCTAACATCTTAGTTAAACATGGAAGCTTGGAGATTGGCCTATAGTTATTCAAATCACTTGGGTCTCCTTCTTTATGTAAAGGGGTCACTAGGGCTGATTCCCAGAGAGCTTTTCATACACTTGGAATTACACAGTCCATAGAGAACCTCAGATTGGTTTACTGGTCTAAATGAGAAGGAAGGGTTATTAGGCCTATTCGGAAATAAAAACCTCTCTTCTTCAGGACTAGTGACACTGAAATGGACTTGTGTCTCTGGTGCCATATCCGCATTATTCAATTGATCAAATAGAGTACCACATTTGAGTGATCATTAAAAGCATTACAAATCTCCATTTTCTCATTTACCAATTAAGAATCCAACATAAGTTGTTGAGGAAGAGTGGTTGAAGAAACACCTTTAAGTGACTTAATCACTTTCCAGAATTTTGCTGGATTGCTACCACAGTCAGACAGATTGTTCACATAATAGGTAGATTAAGCCCTTTTCACAAAGTAAGTGCATGTATTTCTAAGATGTCTGAATGTTTGCCAATCTCCATCACTACCAGTGGATCTTGCCAATGCCCAAGCTTGGTTTCTTTGAGAAATAATCTCACCTAGATCATGACTAAACCAAGGGTTACATCTATTTTTTATCCTAAATCTCTTAAAAGGGGCATGTTTATTAATCTGCTAAGGTGTTAAAACTAGTCTGGAAGTATTCCAATCCAAGTTCAGCATCTGGAATAAGATTTAAAGAAGTAAGGTCACTGGCATGTAGATCACGTAAAAATGCCTGCTCATCAAATCTTTTAAAAGATCTCTTATTTACATACTCTAATACAGCCCACAGGACAATGATCACTGAAATCCATAGCCAAGCTTTACCATGTTTCACATCACATATTGACACAAACACAGGTGCCATTTCATGTTTTGCAGTGGATAACACATCCCTTTTCAGAGGTCCTTTTCCACAGGATGGGCCATATTCTGGATGGAATCTGTAGAGATAGGCAGATAGACATGGTGTGGAGATAGGGCAGAGAAAAAAGATTAATTTAACATTACTGAGGTGGGTGGCTACATATTTTGACTGAGACTGGAGAGGGTCATTATATGAGTATTTTACTTTCTGGGACTTCACTTGGTAGAAACAGCAATGCTACAACATTAAGTTGCACAGAAGCTGTGTAGACTCGTCTTAATAAACCTACCGGTATTTTGAAATCATCAGATAACAGAAACATTAGGCTATGTTAACATGAACTTACTGACGGATAACATATTAATGTTATGTTCATAACAGCTAACAGATAACATTAGTAACACCAACTCAACCATTTCAATGAACACTTAACCGTAAAAATAACATTAAGCCTAGACAATAATTTTGGCAGCCACTGCCAGCCAGCCAGGTATACACTAAGTTAGCTGAGAAATGTCAACTGTTAGCGGCTGCTAAGTTAACGTCGACTTAGCTAGTACCAGAGATTGAGTTAAGGTTGAACAACGGTGTACATTGCAATAGTATTAACAGGTTAGGTTTCATACTGTGTTTTTCCAACAAGACAATGTTACTTAAACCCCCCATTAAGTTGTAAAAGAAGTTACAATACAACATTGGCGTGTGATAAAATGTACTTACTTTTAAGCTGCCGCGGCTGTGTATGTTGTTTGCGCCTTCCTCCTTTCACCACCTGGCAGCCACGTTTTGAATTGTTCACGCGCACCTAGATGTCATCATTGACCGCATCTTCTCAAGCATATAAACACAGCATACCGTTCTAAAAACGTTACTACATGGTTATACAAATATAATACCATGTCTATCTTGTGCGATTCTCCTGCCCTGCCCAAGCAGTCTGCCCCCTCTGAGTCTGCCCCATGGTCCGCGTCTGTAGTCTGATTTCGCGTGTCAATTCAAAGACCTGTTATTTCCATTTTTGGATTAGACTAGCCAGTCTCTATGCTGTTTTTTATGGACAGCAAGCATCTGCTTTGTCCGTTTTTTTTTAATAATGTTGCTTGTTGCTTCTACACACGTCATCTCCAGTGGTTCAGTTTTACTTGCGCAGACGCGCACATACGTTGAATGCCCACATTGAAACTGTTGCAAATTGTGTGCTACCGCCACTCTGTCTCTTTCGTTGCTCTGATTGGTTTTTGGCCTCTCCTATTGGGTCCAGAGGCATTTTGATTGGCGTCCGTTTGGGAACGCCCTTTGGAAATGGGCTGTGAATTAATCTTCATCAGACCCACTCTCAGTTACAACTGAGAAGGGTCTGGTGTCAACCGGGCCAGGCTGTTCACAATTTGACTGATTCTTGAGCTCTCAGCGGAGTGCTGATTTGCACATCTTTTTTAGATGGCCCTGTCCAGGCCCGCCCGTGGCTACGTGTATGCATTAAATTAAGAAATATTTTCTAATCAGGAAAATGTTTAGTTTATTTTTCTTTCGGTCCGCGGTTCCATAATAGGCTATCATTCAATTCTGCTGCAAATTATCCGCGGACTAGCAATCTCCTCGTCGAAGAGGCCCTGAGCCTGCAGATCATAGACAGAGAAAACATGCTCTGGGAACAGAACACAGTTGCCTGTTTAGCCATGGGTCTGTATACAAAGAAAATGACAAGTGTCTTAGTGCGCTTCGGGGGTGAGGGTGTGGCCGCACCCACCGCACCCCCACTTCCAACGTCACTGCCCAAAACCGTTTTTCCATTTGCATTCGCACCACCTAAGTGGCCATATAACTGGTGGGCGTAAGGAGTGATATGTCGTCACTTGGTACAGGGTTTAAAATAGGCACCAAATCACCTCGCCAAATACGAGTAAATTAACTAACTAGCCTACGGCCTACACCTACTATTTGAATGACCCTCACTATACTGTCGTTTCAAGCATCCTGGTGCTGCACACGTTTTGCTTTTTTAACGCATTTTTCAGACTGATTTAGCCTACTGACAGTCCGTAGGCATGTAAGCGAGTGGAGGAATGAAACTGGAATGACAGAGAAGTTTAACTAGCTTTAACATTAGGCTACCGAGTTGTATTCGTGTCTCTCGTTTCTTACCTGCAGTAGTTCTTCCTTCACTCGCTAAGCTTAGTAGGCTACTGCACAGAAAAGAGGGACTACAAAGAGATCGTCCAACACTAAAAGCTAATATTTTGTCACTAGCAACCTACATCTGTCCTCTGCCAAATAGCCTACAGTTGCATTTTCAGCTCAGTCTCCATAGGTTAACATGGCAAAACTCGGTCTACTACTTAACATGATCTGCAGGCTTGCTAGTCCGCGGATAATTTGCGGCACAATTGAATGATAGCCTATTATGGAACTGTGGACCGAAAGAAAAAGAAACTAAACATTTTCCTGATTAGAAAATATTGCTTAATTTAGTGTTATCAAATAAAAACACATGCAATTAAGGGGGTAGTGGTGTCAGCGTTCATTCAATATGTGCGCATCTGTGCAAGTAAAACTGAACCACTGGAGATGACATGTAAGCAACAAACAATGTTATTTAAAACAACGAAGGAAGCGGAAACTTGCTGTCCATGAAAACAGCATAGAGACCAGCTAGTCTAATCCAAAAATGGAAATAACAGGTCTTTGAATTGACACACAAAATCAGACTGTTGTAGGCCTATAATAGCAGGGGTATTAACCTTCAGCAAGGTCCAGTTACGGAAAATCTCCTCAAGCAAAGGTCCGGAGCATCATACTGTTTAACGTGCGTGTATAGGCTATGTATGTATGTGTGTGTATATATATATATATACAGTGTTGGGAGTAATGCGTTACAAAAGTAATGTAATTACTGTAATATATTGCTGTTTGCGGTAACGTGGTAATGTAAGGCATTACAAAAAAAAAAATGGGTAATATTTACTCGGTACAAACTTCAGTAACGCGCGTTACAATGCAGTTTAACCCAAAATTAAGCGCTTGTTTTGTTTTGATACATATTCGCAAATACCACGCGAGAACAGAGGAGAAGAAATCCGCGCAAAATAGTAACGTTATCTCCTGATACTGGTTGAATATGACTGTGGCTGCAGCAGACTCGCAGGCGGACTCTATTTGCGGGAATACACCGAAGCCTACGCTCATTATTTTCAGCTTGTCAGAGACAAGGCTATGAAGGACATAATAGTTAATAGCGAAACCGAAAGATCTCTCAACTCGCGAAATAGCACAAGTAAATTAATGAAACATCTAAAGTAGTGCCACGCTAATCTTTTTGATTCCTGATAAAACACAAACTATGCTTTTGTGCTGTGAACTTGAATTGAAGAGAATAAAGGGATAGAAATGCAGAAAAAGATTGTGTAGCCTGGCAGTGCCACCGCTCCCACCACGCGCATCACGCACTTTGCGTTGGGCACCAAAGGACCCAAATGTAACCAATGAATAGTAGCTTTACTGCAAACTGCGTTTCACTCTTCATCAATAACGTTTACAATGTCAAAATGCACTAACACGATGTTACATGCAAGTTTGATACCTTTTGGGTTCTCTCAATCACCACGTAGTACTAGAATTGGTGGGTCTTCAATCATTCGTTTTCCAAGCATTTAGGCTACATGAAGCACATGATATGCTGAGTCGACTGAAACGCATTCCATTCAGATACTGTAGCTAGGTGGATACCAGGCTCATAATTCACTTGTATTCGCAAAACGAAATGTGAAGCAACATGTCATTGCATACTTCCATTTCCAAAGCAATGTGCATATTATTGTTAATATTGTGCTATCAATGTAACTCAAACAAATAAGGCTTGTAAACAAGAGCTGGCAAAAGGGCATTATGACAACGTAAAGATCAATGCTCTTAAAGTGACAGTGCACCATTTATAAGTAAAACAGCATTTCTTCAGAAATTAATGTTTAAAAATACACAGTAATGGTCTGTAAATAATAGGCCTTTTATTTTACTTTAGGTGTTTGAGTTATCATTTAAATGTCACTCACTCAAAGCCACTCACTTAGGGCACCGAAATGGCCAGCAGGCCACCATCTTGACATGTCTTTATTAAAGGAGACATATTATACCTCTTTTTAAACAAGTTAGAATAGGTCTATGGGCTATACAAAACATGTTCATAAAGTTTTTTGCACAAAATCAATCTCACATAAAAAGATCTCTGCAGCCTAATTCTTGCCAGCTTCAGTCCCTTTCAGAATGAGCCGTTTAAGGACTCTATCACTTTTATGCAAATAAGCTACTGCTGACCACGCCCCCCCTGTCAGATGTTTACGCTGTTCGTTTTCTTCACGTGAAAACTTCCACTGCTTGGGTGAAAATGACAGAATACAGAGGCGCACTCTAGCCCAACATTTTCGACCCAGAGTCGGACCCAGATCAAGATGAAGAGGAGCCACCTGCAGAAACACCTTCACGAATGCTGCAAGCAGTTTCTAAATGGTTTGTTAACTTTTTAAATCAATGTATATGCTATCTCTCCTACGTGCCAAATTAGTCTTGGCTATTAGCCTTCACCCTGTTCAGCCTGTTACGAAGTAAACGTAATGTAATTTTTCGTGACAAAGCCAGTCTTTTTACAATATTTAATATTTGCTTGTATTTGAAACTTCACTAGATTCACAGCACTTGATTAGCTTTTATTATTATTATTATTATTTTAATTATTATATAGGTGTGCTTGTGGAAATTGTTGGGCAGTGCCAACTGAGGCAGAGTATATGCTGCCAGGAGATTACACAGGTAACTTTTCTAAGATACAGAAAGGCCTGCAAATATCTTACCGTGTTACTAACTTATTTATAAATGAGCTAGCGAGTATGCTGCCATATTACTCACTCATTTACGAATAATGCTAGGGACTGTGCTAGCATAGCACTCACCTTACCATACCATTATAGATCACACGACGTCTGCAGCAGACGGGTTTATACCCGGTGTGCCTGAATGTTTATTCTCTTCAGAACGCACTGAACATATACAGAGCTGACCATGGGGCCTTACGGCTACGGGGAATAGAGCAGTATGTGTGTTATTTATTAAGCTACTTATTCGTTTTTCCCAGTGTTTATGAGAAGTGACAGGCTACCGTTTTTATCAGCAAAAGCAGATGTTAGTCTTACTAATGTTCATAGGTCACTAATGGCCTTACACACCAACACATGGCCCAATTGTTGTTTTCTTTCTTTTTATGTATGGCTATTGTCTGCAAATTCAGCAGGTATCAAACATACACTCGTGACACATTTAAATATAAATAAAATTACAATATATTTATTACACAAAACAGAAATAAAACATGACATATGCAATATGACAATTGCACTTTGTGCACTTTGCACTTTTGACAGAACTGACAGATTATGTAACCTGCTAACTACTGCAATGTTTTTTTTTTTTTTTTTTAGTCGTTACAGATAGCTTGCCTACAGGAGCTTTGTTGGTGTTGGGGATTCCTTGGATGCAGAATAAGGGTCGTCATCCCGTCATGTGTGGTCCTGCGTGTTCGTCTGGAGTTTCCTGACAGCCAAGGACAATACGTGGGCTTCAAACTGCCTCCCCTGGATTGAAGCGAGACACATAGTTGGCGATCACCTCCTCCTCCTTCTCTGGGTGCTCAAACTCTGAGGACAGGTCCGGAGGAATGCTTATTTTCAGGAGTTCCTCCCTGTATGCTTCTTGGTCCACAAAGACCTCGCCCATGATGAAGCCCATCAAGTGTTCCACATACCCTGTGCAATATTTCACAAACACTTCTGTAACTATGTACATAGTTTGTAAAGTATTTCATTGTACATTTATTTATTGTTTTGTTCATTGTAAAGACACCATAGTGCAATAGCATGCAAAATGAACAGATATTATTGTTGATAAATAAAAAATGATGTAACTTATGGAATGTTGTCTCGGTTTTGATGGGTTTCACCCTGCACTCTCCCTGTACTTTGGGAAATGCATCCTGTAGAGAGGGTCCCCAGAGGATAAGGTGGCCTGGTCTCGTGCAGCATCCTCATTGTAATGCAGAGCAGCCAGGTAGAGTATTGCGCAGTAAAGAGAAAACCAAACATGAAAATAATGGCATGCACATAATATGCACGTTTACTTTGAGCTAAAAACTGAGGCTACAACTTCTTGCACTGTCAGTACTATATCTCGCGTTATTTACAACAGCAAACATTAGCCTAGACCAAGAGCTTACTGGCCACCTTCATTGTAGATAACATGACCATATCTAACTCCTTATCAGTAAGGACAAAACGACTACAAATTGTGACAAACCCTTGCAGCTTAAATGAAATAGAGCTATAGGGGAAATGTGCAAACACTGGATAACGTTATAAAGTGAGGCTACAAGCTAACATTAGCTTATACTAAGGGCTTTTAGCTGTTGGTCGCCTCAATTGTGGATAACATGACAATATTTAATGGAGGTCTAGCGTCTAGACATTTTAACAATCATTACTTTCAGATATTATTGACTGGGATTGTCAAATATGACTCGATCGGCTGTGTGCTGCATTTGCAATTTGGAATGGAGAAAATGCTCACTCCAAGCAGATGCAGGGCTAACGTTAGCCGTAATGTTTGCGTTAGCTTGTGCTTAAATGACAAAACACGAACAATCTAACGTTGGTTCATGCGTAACTGCGATAGGAACACAAAAGTCATTATTTGAAAGTACTTACATGTCTCTCATCTTGTGACTTGCCACGGACAGTAGGTACAGATCCCTCTGTCAAACGAAGTTTGATGGCTAATCCCTCAGTGTACTGTCCTAGGTTTTCAAAGCAGTCTGCCTTGAAGTGGTTCCACACACAAGATTTTTGCCGACTGTTGCTGGAACATGGCCATCGAAAATGAAGTGGAGCCACTCGGTTCTTCTGTCGTCTTTGGCTGGGAGAAAGTGCAAGGATTTGTGTTGTTCTGTGCAGCCAACAACACAACACTTCATGTGTGACTTGCTCTTGCTTGTAGTCATTGCGCTTGGTGTCCGTGCTCGTTAAACCAGCAAACTAATGGCGGATCTTCAACTAATTGGGTGGGTGGGGCTATATGGAGGTGAGGGGTGGCGCCAGGGTGGTTCTATGCAAATTCCCTTATTTTGACGTCAGGTTAAGGGAGCCAGAAAATGGCTCATAGAAGCCTATGATTCCTGACACCAAATAGTGGGGGGCCTTAAGCACATTTTCGCGCAAATTCATCTAAAAGCGCCAAATTTTGCACAGATGTAGCTTAGGTCATACTGAAATTATTTAGCTAGGGCACCGGAGACAGCGACCCTTGGGTCCAAGATGGCGGCCAAATCCAATATGGCCGCTGCGCGAAAAGGGTTCCGGCTATAACTTTTGAACTACATGAGTTACAAATACAAACTTGATATCTTTTTCAGCTTAATTGATCATGGGGAATACATTGGAATGTTAATATTTATGACCCGGTGCATCTGGACCACTTATTCCTCCAATTCTAATATGGCCGCTGTCCAAAAAAGCAGTTTCGGCTGTAGTATGGGGCCTTACACCCCATTGTTTGTGCAAATTAATCTACAAGCAACAAATTTGCCACGGATGCAGCTGAGGGAATGATGAAATGATTTAGCCAGGCCGCCCAAGCCAGTGGTCCCTGAGACCAACCTGGCAGCCAAATCCAAAATGGTTGTCGCCTGAAAGAGATTCGGCTATAGCTTTGGAGCCAGATGCGATACAAATACAAACTTGATGTCTATTTTACCTTTTTTGATGATGGGAAACCCATAGGAATCAGTGTTGCGCGGGTTTGGTCACAAGCGGCCCGCGGTCGCCCGATATTTTAATCAACCCGACCTCAACTCGGACCGCGAATATTAATTAGGACAAAATTATACCCGACCCGCGATCCGACCCGCTTATTTACAAAATGTGTGCTTTTGGTTATAGGCTGCATGCAGCGTGACAGTAGGCCATTTCTGTAAAACAAACTAATTTATTTGCGAAACTTTATGCAGTAGAACTACACGCAGTAGGCATGCAGGACATAGGCTAATGTTTGCGCAGGAGAGAGAATGAGATTAAGAGCGCAAGCATGCACGCAACCATTAGAACACTAGGATAAGATTTGAAGGCCATGGACATACATCTTTCTTTCGAAAACAGAAATGGTGAGGTAAGGTAGGCAAGACAGATACATTGCTGGTCAAAACGTAAGAACTGGTTTATAATGCTGAATGAAGCACAAAGCTTTACTAAAGCACATCCACTGTTTAAAGTCACAAACACAACGAACTAAGGTAACTTTTATGCATGCGGGCAGCGGCCATATTGGATTGGCTGCCATCTTGGCCCCGAGGGTCTCTGGCTCCGGCGCCCTAGCTAAATCATTTCAGTATAACTTATTTATGTGCTTAAGGCCCCCCACTAAAAATCGTTCAACTGACTCACAGAAAACGTATGGATGGCTTTTTTGCACGCGTGGAGTGTTGTTAGGAGCAGTAGAGACCCAAATGGAGGTACAAAAGGATGCAAAAAGTGAAATTTGCATAATATGTCCCCTTTAAAGGAACCGTATGTAAAAAATTTATTTCAATTAATCATAAAATTGCCCTGATATGTCACTAGACATTAAGAAAGTAGTGTAGTACCCGTTTTGGCCACAAAAGCTTTAAAATATAGTAGGCTCTCTATTGATTTTAATGAGTAGGCCTAGGCCTTAAAGTTACAGTATTTCTATCACAATTTACCAGACTTTGACCTTTTGTCAGTTTTTAACAAAATTCTGACTATGATTGTTCCTTGTATTGCATTGAGCACTGCGCCTATTGCATTCTACTGTTGCCTTAAGCCTAGCTCAGTCATTATGCTATACCACATCTCCCTCCCTTGGAAGAGCAAGCTGCATTGAGCGTAATAAACTGCATTTAGAATGGCAAATCCATATTTCTAGATATTTTGGTGAAAGTAACTTAAAAGTAATGCAATAGTAGTGTAATGCCTTACAATTCAGAGACAGTAATATTATAATGTAACAAATTACTTTGAAATGACAGTAATAAGTAATGCATAGTACATTACGATTTTGAAGTAACTTGCCCAACACTGTATATATATATATATATATATATATATATATATATATATATATATATTTTTTTTTTTTTTATTATTTATTTATTTATTTTTTTTTTTTGAACGGATAGATGGATGGATGGATGAATGGAGCCTAGTTGTAGGCCTAGGCTTAATTTTTAATGAGTGAATGTTTAATCAGTGATAAAACAAGTAGCCTAAAAGGCAACATTCGAAATGAGGAGAAATAAGGCAAGATAAGAGTAATTGGGGAGAAAAACTGAGTAGCCTTGGCTATTTTTAAGATCTTAACGTGTACGTTAAGTTTTTCGCCAAGCATGGAAAGATAGCCTTATCACCTACAAAAAAGCACTCAACGAAGCCAAGTCAACTTACTACTCCTCGCTGATCGAAGAAAACAAAAACAATACAAAATTTCTCTTTACCACAATATCCCGCCTGACGAAGAACCACACCGAAGTAACCGAATCTATCCCTATTTGCCTAAACAGTAATGACTTCATGAACTTTTTCAATGACAAAATTGAAACAATTAGAGATAAGATTAATATCCAGTCAGTCTCACCAAATATTTATACTCCATTGCTGAACGGTAGCGAAAACATAATTGAATCACAGATGAGACGAACAACGTTGAATTCATTTACACCTATTGACATATTAGACCTCACTTCCACAATCTCTTCATCAAAATCTACAACTAGTCTACTAGATCCTATTCCTACTCATCTTCTGAAGACTGCTCTTCCTTTCTTGGATAATGCTTTGCTCCAGATTATAAATAACTCACTGCTATCAGGCCATGTACCACAGTCGTTTAAGTTATCTGTCATTAAGCCATCCCTCAAAAAGCCTACCCTTGACCCTAACAACCTGGCCAACTATAGGCCTATATCTAATCTCCCTTTTTTGTCAAAAATACTAGAAAAAATAGTGTCGAAACAAATTGGTACCTTCTTGCATATGAATAAAATCCAAGAATTATATCAGTCTGGTTTCAGAGCTCACCACAGTACTGAATCAGCCTTAGTTAAAGTTTTTAATGACCTCCTCATCGCTGCCGATAATGGACATATATCAATATTGGTCCTCCTGGACCTCAGTGCTGCCTTTGACAC
Source organism: Alosa pseudoharengus (assembly GCF_046254945.1). NCBI lineage: Eukaryota > Metazoa > Chordata > Actinopteri > Clupeiformes > Clupeidae > Alosa > Alosa pseudoharengus. The sequence continues at coordinate 710,714 of NW_027468837.1, forward strand.
CATAGACCACAACATACTACTCCACAGGCTTGAACATTCGATAGGCATTAAAGACTCAGCACTCGCTTGGTTTAGATCATACCTTTCCAACCGCAGACAATTTGTACAGGTTCACAATGAACCATCTACCCAGACTATGGTAAAATATGGGGTGCCTCAAGGCTCAGTACTAGGGCCCCTGTTATTTTCTCTCTATATGCTTCCTCTAGGCTCAGAAATTAGGAAACATGGCATTAAATGTCATTCTTATGCAGACGATACACAACTATACCTTTCCATAAAACCTGACGAATTGACTCCGTTAGCCAAACTTGACATATGTATACGAGACATAAAGACATGGATGACAAACAATTTCCTGCTTTTGAACTCCGATAAAACAGAAGTCATGGTTTTAGGTCCTAAAAAGATGAGGGATATCCTATCCTCATCACAGGCTACATTTACTGATCTCCGACTATCCTCATCCACATGTGTTAAAAATCTAGGAGTTACAATTGACCAAGACCTATCACTAAGTAATCACATAAAACAGATTACCAAAGTTTCATTCTATCATTTAAGGAACATTTCAAAGATAAGGAAGTCTTTATCCCTACCAGACGCTGAGAAATTAATCCATGCTTTTGTCACCTCAAGGATTGATTATTGCAATGCTCTATACGCTGGATGCAATAACACCTGTCTAAAGAGCTTACAGCTTATACAAAATGCAGCTGCTCGCACACTCACTAGAACTAAAAAATATGAACATATTTCCCCTATCCTGGCATCTCTACACTGGCTGCCTGTTAGAAGTCGCATTGACTTCAAAATATTACTTCTAACATACAAAGCCATTAATGGCCAGGCACCAGAATATATTAAAGATCTCCTAGTTCCATATAACCCACCCAGACCGCTACGATCACAGAATACTGGCCTTCTTGTAATTCCAAGAATCTCAAAAACTACAGTAGGAGGCAGAGCTTTCAGCTATCGCGCACCCCTCCTCTGGAATAATCTTCCTACCTCAATTCGACTAGCAGACACCCTCCCTATTTTTAAGTCTAGACTTAAAACATACCTCTTTACTGCCTCCCATAGTTAGGTATGGTGCGTGGAAATTCACCCACCTCAGGGTTTTTTGGAATGGACCACCCTGCTGAGTCCTCGTGTGACTGGCACCCCAGTCGCGCGTGCGATGGTGGTCACTGACCATACCTGCGCTGGTGTCGACTACCCCTCACCATGCCTTAGTTATGCTGCTATAGCATAGTGCTGTCATGGACTTTTCATGTGTCACGCCGTACAACCCCCCCCCCCTCTCCCCCCTTCTCTCTCTCTCTCTCTCAACTCTCCCTCTCTTGCCTATTCCCACCATGGTATACTGTAACAATATATAGTACTACTGATTACTTATTGACATTAACCATTTTGATTTTCAGTAATACTAACCCACTCTACATCTCTCTTTCTTCCCCCTTACTGTACCTCACTTGTGAGGTATATCATCACCAGTCATCAACCATCCGTGTGTTGGCCCTCCTCTCACCCATCTCACCTGAAGTCCCATCCTCGACTGCCCTATTACTGCCCCCTATCTGGACTCCTGGCCCGTACAGCCTAGCGACCCACCACCAGCCTATGACAACTCTGCCTGGATTACTGGCCCATCCGCCAACCCACCACATGCCCCTCGAAAACTCCCTTCCCCTGGACAATCCCAACGCTGGACTATTGAACTTTCTGTCACTAAATCAGGAATAACGAATTACCATAACGGATACGTAATCATCCCACCTCTTGTAACTTTCAGCTCAAGTGCTTAACACCATGTCTTATTCTCTACACCCGACTATCATATGCATTTGTCATGTATACAGACCTTACTGTCATGTACTGACCCTAGGCAGATGGGTCAGGCCCTTGAGTCGTGGATCTGCTCGAGGTTTCTTCCTATATATATCTCCAATTCTAGGGAGTTTTTCCTCGCCCCTGTTACCCATGGGCCTCTCTCTTGCTTTCCTTTTCTTCCTTTCTTTCCTTCTTTCTCTGATTGCCTACATTCTGTAAAGCGCCATGATACATGTGTTATGTTTTGGCGCTCTATAAGCACAATAAATTGAAATTGAAATTAATATAAAATTTGAACTGAGACAAGAATAGATATTCCACAGCTGGTTCTGAACCCATCAATCAGCAAGTTTAATTTTATTTTTTTATTTTTTTTATGTTGACCCAAAATCCTGGAAACCCAGGAATATCACGTTGTTGGGCAGTGAATGGATGTAGCCCTAACTAGATTGTGGTGGATCAATCATACAGTGGGCATTACTTTGAAATGGCCACTTCAGTCGCGCATTACGCGGCGTGAAGCTGCGTGAAACTTTAGTACCACTTTCAGCCACTGTGCGTCACTCTGCCACTGTACATCGCTCTGTCAGTAGCCTGCCTGCCGCCCCTTCTGAAGCAGGAGGCTACCTTTAAACATAATTGTTGCCGAGAGGAATCCCAGCCTACAAATTCAATAACAAAATAAATCATGCATAATTAAACATTACCTCGATTCAGGCTACTTGGGTATGGCTTAAGGCTTCACAGTGGTAACGAAAATCGAAATCTGCTTTTGATAGCCTACCGGTACCGCTCCACAAAACGAAAAAATATCTTAATTTGCTGTCTACGTTATTGTTAGTGTTGGGGGTAACGCAACTACGCAAATCAAAACAGTGTCTTGTGCAAGAACTGTTCATGCAGACTACAACTGTCGCGATGTAGCCTACACAACTTTGTTCCAAATTGATGCAGTGAATTAGCAAGATACCATCAGAAGCCAACAATCATAAAACACCTGTGCGTGCGCCCTCTCTCCCCTGCGCATGAAGCTGTCTGCGTGTTGTAGGCTAGATTTGCGTGAGTTCTTTCTATCTGCTTTACTTTTGCGAGTTGCGACCACCTAGGCTATGTTATAGACATTCTATGAGGTACCAGTGTTTAGCTGTGTCACAAAACAATAAGCTTTGTCAGACTACTTTTAAAATGATATTCAGGGCTATATACATTTTAAACATTCGGGGCTGAAGACCCGACAAGGCCTTGCGTTAATTCTTCAGGTGGGAAGTGTCAGGAATTTTCATACGAGAGACGCTCTCATTGGTGGTTAGGATATGGAGTAGGGGATTGACAGCAACATAGCCAATCACATTATGAGAGATGCTGAATTTAAAGAAGCCCTATGCAGGTCTGGTTATTCCTTCGCTGTTTCTGGGTTTTCGCCTGATTTGGGCTCACATTTTTCACGACATAGCTCCCCCTGCAGCTTCGGTAGCCAGTGACTGCTACGCTAAACCCCCACTAGCTAGCGAGCTAGCCATCAAGAAACCAAGCTAAACACATACAGGGCTCACAATAAAACGGTCGAGCAAATACATTGTTCAAGAGACTATCAAACCACAATACAAAAATGAAGTTCACCCAAGGGTAGGCTACTTACAATTTCAACAGCAACAAAGCCAAGTCGGAGTCCATTTTGCAGTCTTCTTAGAAACTATAATCTGACTACATTTTCGAGGTGCGATTAGATACTTCCGCTGAGTTACATCCGGATTTGTTCGGACCGTGACCAGAAAGATGCATATTCTGTTTTTCCGCGGAGAAGCACTAGGGGGAGACGAAGCACCCACCAAACGACGCAAAAAGAGTTGTAGAACCATCAGAACGACTCTCAACCTGCATAATTAAGGTCATTTTTGCTAAAATTGTTGCATAGGGCTTCTTTAACATCAACTGCGATGTTTGATTTTAAATTGATGTAAATTTAGCCGGGACTGTAAGCTGGCACACGCGGGTGCTCGATATTTTCCGTGGGTGCTCGAGCGACAGAGAACCCACAGTATCGGCGCCTATGAGCTAGAGCAGGGGTTCCCAAACTTTTCCACGACAAGGCCCCCCAAATACCACTAGGTTCTGGCCAAGGACCCCCTTGATGTTTTATTAATTAAACCCATCGACAATACTACGGCAAATGTAAAAATACATTAAGCTAATCTAATAATTATTTTAGCCACAACCACATCGCGATGGAGCATACAGTGTGTAAAATTTTTATTTGGGGCTTTCTGCTATATGAGAGCCATCACTCTACTATTATTCCCAGTCATTATCATGGGAAATATGTTCAGATATGCGTCACATTATTATAATGGCATTGTATAACAACCCTCATAGTATATTTTAAATGTTTCAAATGTATTTATTTCTTGCTTTTATTTTTCCCTCCAACTTGCTGAGGCCCCCCTGGCACCCCCTCCCGGCCCCCACTTTGAAAACCACTGAGCTAGAGCATAGGGGAGAACCGGGACGAATGAAACACTTTTTAATTACACGTAATTTACAAAGACATCGTAAAACACTGAAAGTTAATATTTTGTCACTAGCAACATACATCTGTCCTTTGTCAAATACAGTTGCATGTATAGCTCTGAACAAAACCGTTCAAGAGTTATTTAAGGAGAAGTCAAACGTGTGTTTTGTTTCATTCATCCCTCCTGGCTGGGACAAATGAAATAGGGGGGCGAATGAAACATCCTTTAAATGAAAACATCCTTTAAATGAAAAACACTCTTCAATAATCAAAAAAATAAACCACTAATGAAGTAAACTTGTGACCATCAAAAATCGTTTATCGCCTGTAACAGGAAGGCATTTGGCTGAGCAACGGATGTTAATATGCTCTATATTTTGTCCAAATGATGTCTGTCTATCGTTGCACTCGGAGAAAACCGGAATGTTTCATTCGTCCTGCGTTTCTTCTACGGCTGCAAACGGGATTCACTCACAGTTAACCAAATATTTCTTTATTACGGCAGGGCAGGCATATTTCTGGCTATTAAATTATTTCTAAACCAGTCTGCTAAAGTCTGTAGTGAAGTCTGTGCAGGGTTTTCCAGGCTCCATTTCGTTTCGTGGGTTGTTGCAGCGTCGTTGCAGCGTCACTGGAGAAATACAAATTAAAGTCGCGTGATCCCGCCTACTGTATTGCCCTCTTAAAGGAGAACTTGGCAACTATTTCAACGTAATAAACCCGTTTAGAAATCATTTGGATGGTTAAATGACCTGTTCCGGTGAAAATGGTGACTTTTCCCGCTGCCCCTAGCGTCCCCAGGCGGAAAACCAACCTTGCAACATTGAGACTACCGTCCCGGAAAGAGAAGTGAGAAACAAGAAACTCGTTTTAAATCGTGTTTCTTACCTTGTAACATCCACATTGTCTGCCGAACTTATGCTAACCGTTTTGCTAGCTTGTAAACAAATCCATGTGCTTTATTGTTACCTTTTTCCACAGTTTGAAATAGCATAATGCACAATTTCTCCAGAAGAGGGGGAAATCCTGCCAAGTTTCCCTTTAAATCATAAAATATTCTGTGGTCTCAGTTCACAGTTGAATGGGTACCCTATGCTTGCTCAAAATATATGCTTTGTCTAGTAGAGGTGCTTCAAATTGGAGCTTTTAAAAATCGCCTGTCTCAGAATATGTAGAAGAGTCGGTCATTTTGTGCAAAACTGTCACATCCATAACGCCAACATAATGCCATGGTAGCCTATTTAGTTGCCGTTGCGGACGTGACAGTTTTGCGTGGTATTGCCCCCGTATCGTTATATAAAGCTCTTTTCTCGCTGTCTAGATTTCTCCTCTTTGAGCATCGATGATTTGAAAATAACTTACTTATCGCTAACTTTGTACATTACATTTAGATCCATCTGATTGTTTGTCGTCCCGTCTCCTCTCCTTATTTTGAATAAAGCAACTTGTATTTTTATACTAATATCTGTTGTGTGCTTCTGTGTCCTGGGCATTGGTAAAAGTTTATGGGGGGGAGTGTCTGAGCGAAAGCTACTGGTTGTACAGCTGTAAGGTGGACACTCCTTCTTTTTCTAGCATATTGGGCAGGATGCCCAGTGACACAGAAGATGACCACTCAGGGCCAAGTAGTTCAAGGGGGAGGGCTATCAATTTACTAAATATACCATCTCAGGGAACTGATACCCCTACTTCACCTTTACTCATGCCATGGTTTTACAGTGCCCCCTGGCTCCCAAAGTTCAGTGGGGAGCGGCGGCAATTTGGGCAATGGCGAGCTCAGGTGGAAGCTATGCTGTGTGCACAACCTCTCTCTGGCGAACAACAAGCCGACTTCTTGTTCAGCGCATCAGAAGGAAAAGCCAGACGTAAAGTGGCACTGCTGGACGACCAAAGATGTGACACAGGCGAAAAAACTTCTTGTGGCCTTACAGGAGTTGTATGGGGAGACCGCCAGCATAGCCCAAACATGTGCAGCATTCTTCAAGTGTCGCCAATGCCCTGAGGAGAAGGTGGGGGAGTTTATCCTTCGACTGCGAGAGTGCCATGCTAAGTGGCGACAATTAGACAGAGAAGCTGCAGGAGACGAAGATGAAGCACTGTTGGACAGTTTGTGCTTGGCTTGAAGTCTGGTTTAGGTGCAAACCTGAGCAGTGGAACGAGGAGGATCAGACAAATGCCGTAAGAGCACCACCCAAACTGACTCTTCGATTATCTCCATTCCAGGTGAGGGCCTGACTGCTGACCAACAACAGTGGGCAACAATCATCTGATCTTGTGTCATTCCTTACAGAGCAATCACGTTCAACTTTGATCTCAGCTGCATGTTAAACTCCAAAACTTCCGTTTTAAGTAGTTTGGTTCTAAAGCACAGCTCAGCTAGTGCAATGTTAACTGACAGAGCAATAGGCCCATGGAATTTAACACACACAATATGTGTGCATGTGATACACACAGGCGCGCCTGCAGGTGTACGTCCGTACGCACTGTGCGTACCATCACTCAACAACGAGACAAATTTACCTTGTGTGTGTGTATATTCACACCATATTGGCATACCATACTTTTCCAACTATGCACAGTATCCCATTAGTTGCATACCATCAGGCTATTTACAATTTTCTATTAAGTAAAGTTAGTGAACACTTATCAAAATTAACGCGCACACATGTTTGAGCAGGAGAGAATACGCACGCAAGCACGCATAGGCTACTTGTTTTCTTTTACTCGGCTTTCTATATGGTTATCAGCACACAATGTTGAGCTAATTCACTCACTCAATACTCATCATGGATATCACAAGTTTAAACAACGAAAACAGAAAGAATGGAGGCAGCAAAACTAGAGGAGCTATTCAAGATGGGCAAGAACAAGGTTGGCTAAGCAATTGGTGTGCTTGTCAGAACGACTGCATTACAGCTGTTTAAAGCCAGACGTTACAGTACGCTATAACACAACTAAAGGTAGCTTTAGGGATGTATAAAGTTGCCCAAATGAATAGGTAATTGTAGACGTTGTTGTTGAATTATTGCATGTGGATGTCGTTATGCTATGTATGCACGAACCTAAAGGAAAAATACTGTCCACGCGTGAACGTTTTTTATTTTATTTTTTTCGGCGGGGGGGGGATGGGTGTGCGTACCATAGCATTAATTCCTGCAGGCGCCCCTGGATACACACATCGAATGTGAGTGCATTGTTGAATGACGAAATGTCACAGGGTGCGGAACCAAAGGTGCTTGGGCCTGTCATCGCCACCTGAGGGTATGTTTTCTTTGGCTCTCTATATGGAAAGGGTAACTTATTTATCGCACTGATGAAATTCACCTAATAATTAGTATATTAGATAGTATATTGATATGCAGCCTTGGAATTGCACTGATGATCTAGTAGTGATTTTTAGTTTCTTGCTTTTAGGAACACAATGTAATGAAAACTCCTGGAGAGCACCAATGTGTTGCTTTGGTAATAAACACTTATCTGCTTTTGCAGATATGCAGCATATCATGTCCATACCTTGCTCTTGGGTGCTCCTTGTTGGTGCCCCATCCCCAATCCCAATCCTCCCCCACCTTTCTTATGCAGCCCTTGCCACTTAATCTACTAAACCCCTCTTCTACTGCACTTTTTACCCCCCCCCCCCCCACAAATAGGCTGACACCAGACATAATTTCACTGCATTTCTTACTTCCAGTAACTATATGCATGTGACAATAAACTTCCTTGTATCCCTGTATCCTTAAGTTCAAAACAAAGAAAGGCCCAGCAGAGAGAGTAATAGAGGAAGTGCATAGAGTTGCAGTTTGCACATCAAAAATATATATATATTCTGTGGAAGAAAGGAAGAGTCAGGCACACTCAATTGTATACAATACCATTTAGGTTACTGTTTCTATTTAGATTCTGTTCACCTTAAAGGAGAATTCCGGTGTGATATTGACCTAAAGTGTGTTGAAACATGATACCGAGTGTGAACGTATGTCTCATAGCCCATCTTGGCTTGTCCCCTGCACTCCAAAATCTGGCGCTAGTTAGCCGATGCTACCAACAGCTTTTTCAATGGTGGTGCTTCGGCATCGGGCTAGCCATGCAAATAAATCACTGTTTTACACCATTTACGAGGCTCAATGTATCTCCACACTTCATTGGTAGACTTCCTAGGGCCCTGACATTTAAAACGAGACATTGAGAACTTTGAAAAAGCACTGGTAGTTTACTTACGAGACAATTTATGCAGACAGTATCTTCACGAAGTTTAGCGTTTGCAGCCATCTTGAATTTAGTCACGATAAGTCGAATCCATGCATTTCCACTGAATTATTTTTTGACATAATATATACACTACTCTTTTTAACTATTTATTTTAATTTTCAATTTTAACAGTTTTTCTATTGTTTTTACATTTTTCTATCATTTTTCGTTTTTATTTGCTGGACCTCTCTTCCTGGCTGTTGTAACAAGTAAATTTCCCCGGTGTGGCATTAAATTATGTCTTATCTGGAGATTTTATGTAAAATCAGCTGACATCAGCATTTGTTGAACCCCCAAAACAACTCCTCCAGCACACTTTTTCTAAAGCTCCCTGTAACAAAAGACCCTCTGAAGAAAATCAGCTCCTGTCAAGAGCAGTTATGTTAGGTTTTGTAGATATTATGGCTATTCATGTGATTATCTTTATATGACAGTCTTGCCATTTTTCAATTTTGAAACAAAGAAAATGACAAAAACATACTATTTTCACTGAGAACAAATCTATGTGGGAGTATAGCACTGAGCTGGGTTCCTCTGAAAAATTACACCTTTTATTCTGGAAGATGAAAAAACACATTAATCCACCACATTCCACTTATGTACTTGTGTGTATCAGTTAATATAAATATTCATGCACAGTACCTCTGTAGTTATGTGAGTGTGTTGTGAAAAGGAAGGTGATCTGATACATGTTGATATTTTTGCTTTCATGAAAAATATTTATTTTAAATCAGAGTGAAATATGACAAATTGTATCAAGCTTGTCTAGGCATCCACTGTTTCTATTGAAAGACAAAAAGTCAAATATACTATCACCCTTAAGACCTCATTTGTAGAGCAACCATTAGAATGATTTAGGTGTATTTAGTCAAAAAATCAAAGTCGTGTGAAATGGAATTTGGTTGACACAACAGTTTTGCTGTTACATATCACTGTATCTATGGATGTTATGGTAGTCTGGCTAATACTCTACTCTGTATCAGAACTTTGACCTGTACATATGTGCCCAACAGGCGAGCCTCCAGCTTGCTGACCAATCACCGCAAGCATCCAGCAAGGGACACGTCATTCACACATGCTGGCGCAATTATTGTATCATCTTTTATGTGGGTCAAAGCTCAACTACCCGCTCAGACCCCCTTCAATTCATTGAGTCAATGTACTATCAAGTATTTTCATTCTCTAAAGAACAGGGTGCTCAGTAGAATGATTAACTGCATCATCTACGTAGTTTCTCACAGCTTAATTATTTACATTTGTATCAAGCATGGATGTATGTGCATGGGTTTGTGCAAATAAGCAAAAAAGCTGTGTTCTTTCTTCACATATTACCTCATAAATGCACGTCATTTTCTACTCCTCCTCCATTGTCCAAAGTATAAAATCTGTGACTCTGAACATCATGATGACATTCTACAAGCAAACTCCAAGCAACAAAAACACTACCTCAACCTCCAACGACCTCAACCTTCAACACAGGCTCTGGCAGTAAGTTTTCTCCCCATCACGTCAATTGATTTAATTTCTCACAGTTGTGTAATTTGGTACACAATTCACTATGTTTTGATATTGCATACTTGTTTTTTTTATTATCACCCTGCTATGTTGAATTGTACCTTACCTGCAACTAGAATTTAGACTTATGGCGTAGGCTATACTTATATTTCTAGAATATTTTGATATCTTATATCTTCACACCATCATATAGCTTTCTCATGACAACTGCTACAGTTAAATGTTGTTTTCTTGGTAATTGCATTAATATTCATGGTGTCGGGAACTTTAGAAATGAATATCAGTGAGATATTACACAGCCACCAGGGGATAAATAAAAAAGAAATGTCTTAAAATGCCATATTTTTCCTAGCTCCATCTCCCTTTTATCTTCACAGAGGCATTCTTGTCCAGTAATTGGAAGCAGTAAACCAGTAATCCATTAACATGCCACCTCAACTGCAGTCTCAGAGCCAGCCTGGACCTCGCATTGTGCAGGGAGACTTAGGAGCCCTGGCCCCAGCTGTAAGGGAGTTCATTGAGACCAGCATCGCACTGTGCCAGCCTGAGTCCTTGCATATTTGTGATGGCACGGTGGAAGAGAACTATGCTATTCTCACCCAGATGGAAGAGCAGGGCATGATCAAAAAGCTTCACAAGTATGATAACTGGTGAGTGGGCATTACTGTGTTAAAATAGCTGTTAGCATGATGGAATCAGTCTGACTAAAGTCTGAGGATAGTCATCCAAACCTATAGAAATTCAGTCTTAATGCAGCTTAATGCACGTTACATTTTATCACAACTGTATCTGGAACCTTAGCAGTCATTCATAAATGGGGGTTTCTTTAAAATGTTATGCTGGTTATGTTGTCAGCTGGCTCGTGCGAACAGATCCCCGGGATGTAGCACGTGTGGAGAGTAGGACAGTTATCGTCACACAGGAACAACGAAATGCTGTGCCTTGTCCTGTGGGTGGAGGAGTGTCTCAACTTGGTCGGTGGATGAGCCCCGAGGAGTTTGATAAAGCCAGCTCTCAAAGATTTCCTGGCTGCATGAAAGGTATTGTAGGCCTACTCTTCAGCTCATCTTAGAATTTCACAATAAAAGTGAATAGTAACACTTTAAATGAAACCTTTTTGTACCTAAATTTGTACCTTAAAATAATGTTTCCAAAATCGCTTTAGTGGTTCATCAACTCATAACAGGGTGAACGGCACTTCTGCATTCACTTTGCGACCCTCTATCGGCTATAACCGCACTATGCAAGTTTGCCAGATCGGGTAGCGGATCTGTAGTTCGATGGAATGAGACATAAGAAACTACAAATTTGACTTGCTTCTGATGTCGCAATACATCATACTTTCATAAAATCATGCAACATACTCTACCTTGTCTGTGGACATCGTTATTTCCAAAGCCGGTGCTGGATAAACAAATAGCGTGCGTGCGACAGAGGAAAAGTGCTTTGGTGTTGCTTTAAGACAACACTTGAAGAAAACGTGAAAATGTTTTTATCTGTTTGTTTGCTTGTTTGCTTTCTTTTTGGGTGTAGGTCGTACAATGTATGTGATACCATTCAGTATGGGCCCAGTGGGTTCTCCACTCTCAAAGATTGGAGTGGAACTGACAGACTCCCCTTATGTGGTGGCCAGTATGCGTGTGATGACTCGTATGGGGAAGGCTGTCCTGAATGAGCTTGGAAATGGAGAGTTTGTGCAATGCCTTCACTCCGTTGGCTGTCCCCTTCCACTCAAGAGTGAGTGTCTGTCACATGGCAGATTAGTCACTTCATTTTTACTAACTTTACTGACACTGCAATTACTTCATAAAATGTGCTATAAATCTCTATTACATCATTGATTATTGACATTAATAATATTGATAATAGTGTAAGTGTCCTTAGAATTTATTTTTATGTCTTTCAGAGTCCCTTGTAAATAACTGGCCCTGTAACCCTGACCTGACATTGATAGCTCACATCCCAGATCAAAGACAGATTGTATCATTTGGGAGTGGCTACGGAGGGAACTCACTCCTGGGGAAGAAGTGTTTTGCACTCCGCATTGCCTCACGCATTGCTAAGGAAGAGGGCTGGTTAGCTGAACACATGCTGGTCAGTGTCAACACACGTTAGCATAATACTCAATACCTAAAGACTCACCAATAAATAAAGAATCCCAAGCCAGACCTTGCGCCAGCCTAACTTATATGTGCATTGTTTATAGATCCTTGGTATCACAAACCCAGCTGGGCAAAAAAAGTACATGGCAGCAGCATTCCCAAGTGCCTGTGGTAAAACTAACTTGGCTATGCTGAATCCCACACTACCTGGTTGGAAGGTGGAGTGTGTGGGGGATGACATTGCCTGGATGAAATTTGATTCAGAAGGTGAGCAGATTGTACTGTATATTCATGCATTATGTGTGCTGTGACTGAAAATTGTTTATACATGCACTCAAGGAGTCAGAGAATCACTATATTTAATGAATTAACTTGATGTTAAGATGAATGAAATGTGTAGTACCTAGAAGATAAGCCAAGTAATTACCAGGATACTCACAAGCATTGCATGTGTTTGTTTTCCCTAAAGGAAACCTGCGAGCTATAAATCCAGAGAATGGTTTTTTTGGGGTTGCCCCAGGAACCTCTGGAAAGACCAATCCCAATGCCATGGCTACCATATGTAAGAACACCATTTTCACAAATGTAGCAGAGACAAGTGATGGGGGTGTGTACTGGGAGGGCATGGACCAGGTCCTAGATGAAGGAATATCTGTCACATCCTGGAAAAACAAACCCTGGACAGAGGAGGACAGTGAGTCATCTTTATCTATTTTCTCTCTTACTGGTATTCTCTCACTCTTTTACATAGTACTTTCCAAATGTCTTTCACACTATTTTGTAATGCCCATTTACACCTCCACCTCTACTATTCATTCTTAAAACACCCCCACATTGTCCTTTCTTTCAGTTCTTATTTATATGATTTCTCAGGTACAGTTGAGCCTAGTGCCCATCCAAACTCACGCTTCTGCACACCAGCAAAACAATGCCCTATCATTGACCCATTGTGGGAGTCCCCTGAGGGTGTTCCAATAGAGGCCATCATCTTTGGTGGAAGGAGACCTGAGGGTGAGCTTTTTTTATTGTACACCCAACCACATATACCCACACAGCCTCACACACAGGGGCAGATGTACCAACACGTTAGTGTCTATTTCAGATAGGGATGTCCCGATACCATTTTTTATCAAACCGATACGAGTATGAGTATTTACATTTGTGTACTTGCCGATACCGATATTTCTACCACAAAATAACTAGCATGAAATTGCAATGAATTTTCTTCTCTGCCCTGATTGTTACAATAAGCCTAAAATATAAATAACTAGATGTACCGCATAGCGGTACACAATATGACCGCCGCTCAGTCCTGTACATCCGTTCCGCGAAAATAAATCACACTTCAATTTGTCTCCATATTTTACTCCATCCCCCACTCTTGAAACTTTTGTGTATGCTTGTTTGGCATGCCTGAGTGTGTGTGTGTGTGGCTGCACAGAAAGTAGCCTACTGGTGCTGAAAAGGTGAATAGATTGTAGAATAGCCAAAGAAGATGTAGCATTGTTATAAAACCTTTAAAATCTCTAAACAATCACAAGTAGGGCAGTTCATCACAGTTCATCCATTGCAACTGGATTGATGAAAGGTCACTTACACCTGTAGGCTACATTGTATTTGGGAAAAGCAAAAGGTATCAGCATAATTTTATTTATTTATTTATTTATTTATTTATTTATTAACAAAAACATCTCTGTCAGTTTCATGCCGTTTTCAACAGCTATCAAAAACAAAGGTCATTTTTGGATGGATGGATTTTTTGTGAATGTTTCTTCTTCTACATAAGATTTTAGTCATCTTTAGTTCATGTAATACTTTATTGTCAATGCACAAATTCAACAGTAGTCTGAAACGTTATTGTTAATGCACAAATTAAGTAACAGTAGTCTGAAACGAAATGCTGTTTTACATCTAACCAGTGATGCAAATAACAGACATGTACAAATGGGCCTTGATGAAATGCGTCGCTAGACTGTTCATACACATTTTAACGGGCCAAAGTTGAAGAGCTGTTGTCCGTTATTGTTCGTGCAAATATAGGCTGATTCATGTTCCCTTGCATTGTGTAACTGAGGTCCATGGCTAGTCTGGCTTTCACCAGACCAAGCTCAATCTTTTAAGAAATCAAAAAATAAATAGCGGGCAGATCAGGCTGGGTTCACCCAGCCTAGTCCATAGGCACCCGATATTGTTTAATTTTCCGATTGAGATATCCACGCTCTGGCTATTCTAAATGCAAAAATGCATCAGGGAGTTATGACAAAACTGTAACTAACAAACTAGATCCTAATAGAAAGCTGTTAGCTTCCCTAAGCTACAGGTAGGCTTATAAGGTAGGCCTATTTACAACATAAATTGTCAATAGGCTATGCTGGCGACACAAATAAAATCTCCTTTGGAAACCAATGGCTTTATCAAGCAGAATTAAACTGCCATACCGTGGCGAAAAGTTGTAATAAAATTCACCATTGAGTCAAGGAAAGTGCGAATGAAGTAGGGAAATGGGACCCACTACACAGTAGCTTAAGGTGTGTTGCTAAAGCAGCCATAATGAAATGAAGGTGTCATTGTTTGGATACTTCACACACACGTGCTTTTTAATTTCACAGACTACAACTACCAAGCTGGAATCAAAGCACATCGATTCCCCTCTCACACCCTGCACGCACTTAAAACAAAATAAACAGGCGTCTCAGTCTCACGCATGTATAGGCAAAACTGTATCAGACCGGTGTAACGTTGGTAAATCTTCCATTGCACAGAATGATTTTTGTAGCACGTGCAACAAATGACAGTCGAAAGATACAATTACAGTGCTGCTATCAATTTGCTTGGTATAACCGCATTTATAGTTTTCTACAAATGCAATCAATCAAATTGGCCTCCATCACTCAACCAACGCTAACGGTAACATTACCTAGGTCCTTATTGATATTATAAGATTAACGTACCTGCAGTAAAAACCAAGCATGTCCGATAAACATCCTCAGATTTATTTCGGCTTCAAGAAGAAATTGGAATTACATTTCATGTGAACATCATCCTATCCTTATCAGACGGTCTCTGCGGTAAACTAGTCCTTGTAGGAAGCGTCCATTGTTTTTCCAACCCACTTTTAACTTCCAACAAAATTACGTCTCACTGCAACGATGTGCCATCTAATGGACAAACGACTACTTATCGCCAATACTGGAAATGCAGCCATGATGATGATGATGAATATTTATTTTGGCTTTCTTTTAATGCTACTAAATTTGTAATTATGTATCGGCCGTTCTAATACCGATAGTATGTGGGTGCCTGTGTGTGTGTGCATGTGTATATGTATATGTGTGCACCGCCATCTACAGGCTAATGAGTGTACAGTCACTAAATGTACACAAAACCTAATTTTTTTTAGACCCCCCCATGGATGAAATTCTACGAAACTTGGCATACCCCCAGAGAATGCCAGGTCAATCATACACATAAAATTTGGTGCAGTTCTGAACATCTTAACTGAAGATAGGGGCGATTAAAGCAGAATAATATTGCATTTTAATTTTTTACCAGGGGGGTGCAAATCACAAATGAGTGATTATGGGCCAGATTGATGTGGGCCCTTGAGACCAACATACCATAAAAGATTCTTCATCCTCAGTGCCACGGTTCAGGTAGTTATTTAGGAAAAACTGCTTTTTTTGCGGTTCGGGGGGCCCAGAACGGGGGGGGGAGTGGCCCCCGGGTATGAAACGGAATTTTTCCGTAAAAAAATAGTGGGGCTACATACCCACCAAATTTCATGTGCCCCGGTGGTTCGGTGTCCCGGGTATCGTTGACCAAAAATTCAGGAAGTAGATGACGGGGAAAAAAAAATAAACTTTGACAATCCCTATATGACCGCTTTGCTAGCTTCGCTAGCGGTGGTCATAATAATGAGTATCAAATAAAATGTATAATAGCAGGCTATTTCAAACAAAAATAAACAAACAATTCTGTTTAAAAGAAGCCTCCACACTGGCACTGTGTCCATATCTAAACACATTATTGGACTATTTGCACTGTCTCTCTCAGTAAAATCTGATAGGGCAACAAAACATGATCCCATGTGACTATGTAGTTCTAGAGACCTTTGTAAAATTGGTGTGGCTCCTTTAAGAATTTAGAGCGAGCGGCCACCTAGCGAGAGAGGCAAAGAGAGAAGATGCTTCTGCAGTCTACTGATTGCTGCCCAAACAGAGTTAGCGAACAAGACTTATGCGTTGTCTTAAACTTTTAGCCATTGAATAAAGCGGTGATTTTTCGCACACTATGTCTTGCATCTGCCTGTTGCTCAAGACTTCAGCTACAGTAGAAGTGAATTGGGCGCTGAGTCTGACTTTGGTCTTGGAGCATATAATGATAACTAACGGGACAATCTGGACTGAAATAAAGGCAGGGAAGGTAACATTTCTCAGTATAAATGACCAAAATGTATGATAACAAAACACATTTATCTACAGAAACAGAAACCCCATGGAGTTTGTTTTGTATGCTAGGCTACTTATCCCCAACTAGCGCGAAGTACAGAGCTACACTACACCAGCGACGCACAACAACAACTAGGCTACACCAGAGCCCGTCTACGGAGAGCCTCCCCACTCCCTATTAATCCTATACCGAATTTGGCTGCAGTTCACCAGAGTTCACCTAGATGGCGATCGTGGGCGAGTCCAAAATACATGGAGTCCTATGGAGCTACATGGCTAAATTTATTGTTTTCACCTAGCCTGGCTAACGTCATACCCTCATCTCAAATGAGACGGGGTCTGGGAACTAGGCATTCATTTTCTCGTATTTGAAACGTGGTTTACGAATGCCCAGAGCCGTTTATTGGGCGCTACGAATGTCTATCAAATGCGTCTGTACGTGGCTCATAACGGCTACGGTGTTATGTCATCGTCTTACTGCCCTCCCTCCGTTCTGTGATTGGTCCCCTAACTGAGGCGAAAATTTGCTCCATGGTATCCAGGCTGCCTAGCAGCATGAATTAAATTGCGCACGCAAGGCAGCATGGGAAAACCCCGGCTAGTTTTCACCTATTTAACGACTGAAACCCTCAGATTTTATTTTCTTTTTCGCAAAATGGATATGGATTATCAATCAAAAGTAAAATAATCTGGGAGTCATGTCCTTTCGTTTTCTTACAGGTTTGGTCGTTGTTGCACGCTAGCATTGTGCTAATTAATGACGTCATTGACACGTTTGAAAGGCTTTTTAGAACAATTAAGTGACTTTAAAAAATATAATACTCAACCAAGTGTATTTTCTTTGCCTCCCCTTTCGAATACAATATTCAAATTACTTGAAAAAAAATTATATTCCGAGAAAAGTGGATTTTGAGGGGTACAGCTCCATAGACCTCCATTCATTCTGGACTCGCCTGCGAGCGCCCTCATGTGGAACCACAGAAGGAACTGCAACTAGTTCAGAAACAGAAGTTCTCCCCTTATCAGACATTCTCTGATCTCATTCTCAAGATGTAGGGTCTGGGAACTTACCATTGGCACTGCTCAATCCTAGGGATGCACGATATATCGGTGGCCGATATATTATTGGCCGATAAGTGAAAAAATGAAAATATTATTATCGGTCCGATAACAGAATTCTGGCCGATAATTTGCGCCGATATTTTTTAGTCCTAATTTAGGCCTACGTAAGGTCCGTCTGGCTACACTGAGCTACTTGAGCTTGGTTGGCTATACTTTTTCCTCAATATAATGTCAGCGGTGTGAATGTATTTCACCACTCTAACAAAATCTGTGGATATGCGTTCATTTGGGAATCTGTGCATCTCAAAATCCTCTCGTGAATGATCCGCCATTTAACCTTACCAGAGCGGAGCTCAGCCCTATCTAGAGTCGTGGGACGAGTACATAAGTAGGCCTAGTTCTAAGTTGTGTTTTAGTATTATATTTGCATTACTTTAGCTTGGGTTTTGTATTATTACCTAGAAATATACTAACCATTCCTGCTTCAGTTCCAGACAGGTCATCATAATAAGTTATTAAAACCTTCGGGGCTAACCCCTTTCATTTCTGCTGCAGCAGGTTGTGCGCAACAGAGTAGACGGACATAAGATACAGTCTGAGGAGTTGCAGCTTTATTCAGTTACCCGCAGTTGAAACTAAACCTAAGTTTCCCTCACAAACTCTGATTTGGTCGCTGTACTGTAGCTTATTCCCAGCTGAGCCGTTTATGAGTGTTTAGTCCTAAATGAAAACGATTCATACTCTCTAGCCACTCACTCGCAATTCACTGACGTCAGGTTCACTTAAAGGAGCCACACATACTGTAGGGCTAGGCTACTGTTATGTTGACTGCTGTACTATTTAGGACTATTATGAGTTCTGTCCATCATTTGGTGGTAGGTAAAATTACTGCAATAAAATTATGCTTATTAAATGCTTTCCCCAAATCACTTTTCACAATTTTTTTTCAAGAGTAATATTATCCGTTATCGTATCGGTATCGGCCACAACAAACCAATAAATATCGGTTATCGTTATCGGCCCTAAAATTCCATATCGGTGCATCTCTACTCAATCCGAAGGGCGGGATAAACGGTTGTCTTTCAAATTTCCTCTGCACGCAATAGGATAGGCTACAACTCATAGTCCCAAACATTTTCCCACCAGCGGAGCTAGTTGGCTAGTTGATCAAACTTTTGCCAATTTAAAAAAAGCAACAGCATCCATCTTCTTTGTTTTCAAGTAGCAGGAAATTCACGCGGGAACCATCACCGACTCTATACACGATGTTATTAGCCTGATAGAAGTTTAATTTTTCCAGCTTGCAAGCCAACGGAGAGTTGCTAGACTACCCTGGCTGCAAATTACATTTGCTGCCGCTAGGGTGCGTCTAGATTTCTAGGCTAATAGTTTAGGTGAGCTATAGTTAAAACAGAAAACCATAAGTGCGAGGGTATTAGCTGCATAGATTCAATGCAAATACATGAATCTAGCTTGTTGTATGTTCTTCAAGTGCAAGACTGAAATAAGTGTGTAGGCTTCATGAAAGCGTAGCGGCAAACTGTCTGGGGTAATCCAGATCCACACCACTATTTAGACTACCAGTTTTTCTTTTTCGTACCATGTCAAAAGCTTGTTTGATTGTTAATGTCTGTCTGTTCATGCCATCCACCCACTTATAGATGCCTGCTATGCTATCAAATTTGTTATAACTACACAAATACTTTGAGTATGTTGAGTATGTAAGTGGAGTAGAACTTCCCTGCATTATATCTCTGTTAGTTGATATCTTATTATATTATATTGTACTATTATGTTATTATATTATTTATATATATTTATTGACTATTTAATTATGCCTGTGATTGAATGATGCCGTTCAGTTGGGGGCACCACAAATTATGGTCAAAAGGCGGTGATGAGGGCTGTTTACCTGATAAAGTGAATGCTTAGTAAATTCCATGTGATGTGGTATGGCACAGTGTGTGCTTTCAGTGCATTGACGGAAATCGCTGTTTGTGTTGCCTAACTACATCTACCCCACAGTTTCTAGTCACTCAGTGCCCAACCATTGTTTACTTCTGCAGGTGTACCACTTGTATATGAAGCATTTAACTGGCAGCACGGTGTCTTTGTGGGTACTGCAATGAGATCTGAGGCTACAGCTGCAGCTGAGCACAGAGGTGAGCCATTCTTCTCAACACATCCTAATTACATACACACTATGTAGATGTGGTGAAAAGATAAATGTTGAAACAAACATACACATATCCTCTCTGATGTAGTTATGCTTACCTATCACCAGGAAAGGTGATCATGCATGACCCCTTTGCCATGCGACCCTTTTTTGGTTACAACTTTGGCGATTACTTGGCCCACTGGCTGAGCATGGCTCAGCACCCAGATGTTAAGCTGCCCAAGATCTTTCATGTGAATTGGTTCAGAAAGAGCCCAAGTGGAGGTTTCCTTTGGCCAGGCTTTGGTGAAAATGTCCGCGTACTGGAATGGATGTTCCGCCGGCTCAGTGGAGAATCTGGGGCAATACCTTCTGCTGTAGGCTATCTCCCTGCACCTGGCTCTCTCAACCTGTCTGGCTTAAATGAACAATTGGATCTTGATGAGCTGTTCCATCTCTCCAGAGAGTTTTGGGAGAGGGAAGTTCTGGACATCAGATCTTATTTAGACAAAGAGGTGAATGATGACCTACCAAATGAGATAAAGATTGAGCTGGAACAACTGGCAAAAAGGGTACAAAGGTTGTGAGAGTAGTGAAAGAGACATCCTAGTATTGCTAATTCCCGAGTATCTTAAATGCCTTTAGAAATCATTTAATTTAGTATTTTAGTTATTTTTTGGGACCAAATTGAGCACTTGATCTGTGAAAGTGTTTGGATTCACCATATGCTAATTTTAAATAAGGCTAATCTTCTAACGTCTCTGTCCATCATGTTATTTGTTAATCTGAGATGTTTATTACATAAAAAGGTTCTCATGAAATGTGAAATTTTATGAAAGATTATTTAATGACATAACTTATTCCTACTTTTGCAAGCTTGACATGTTATTTGCATAGTGATTGTATTATTGTTAGTTATAGTACTGTTGTAATACTGTCTAAGGTGCTTTGTATCACTTAACAAGAAAATTCAAATTTTTGTACATGGTTGTTTCATAACTGTTTTTCAATGTCAGAAAGTGAGAGATCTTAATAAATATGACAATCTCAATTTAGAAGTGTTATTGACATTACTTTCAGTATGTATGTTTCAGAAAAGCCATAATATCAGAATTTTTACTTTGGATGGATGGATGTTCTGTTGACCTTTGCGACCCTTACGTAAATTAACCGTGGTTTTACTATGACACAATAACCATGGTTTTTCAGTTTCATGTTTTTTAGGGTAACCATGACTATAGTTTTTTGTAACCATGATAACCATGGTTTATCACTACAGTTGATAACTAAGCACCATGCCCGGCAAATGGATGCTGCTGGAAAAATTGGGCGCTCTGGGAGCACCTTGTCCGTGCTGAGCCCTTAGAATCGACCTAACTCCCTACTCCCAGCAGCACCCTTGCTGCCCTGTGTGAGGATCGAACTCACAACGTCCAAATTAGAAGACTGATCTACTGCACTAACATGGCTTCCGCTGCTGATGTCAGTACGGAGACCTCATGGTTTATGACTATTGTTTTATCATGGTTTCACTGCAGTTAACCCTTATAAGGTGTTCAGGTGTGTGTGACCCGTTTTCAATGTTCATTCAGAAGTTATCAGGAAGGGTTAAGTCAGGGAATAGTCAAAAGGTCAGTCTGGGTCAGTCTTACAGTCCTACCACAGTGGTGTGAAGGGAAATGAAAAGGTGAAGGGAAGTTCAGATTCGGGGTTCTGGGAGGCTCGCCATCAATTCATCTTTCTTTTATCCACTATAAAAAAAACCTGACCGAAGCCAGCATTCAATGCAGTTCAGGCAATTCAGAAAGTTTGCAGTTCAGTTTGCAGTTTTGTCTTCTGGATGTCTTCAATCCATTCAATTTAGTCCTGTAAATCGTTTTCCCTCCGGTCAGGTTTATGTTCTCGTTCAGGTTTCTTTTCTTCTTTGTTTATAAGTTCTTATCGATAGATTATTCTCATTGGTTCGTGTTAGTTTGTGTTGGTTCGTGTCTTTCGTTTGATTTCATTTAAACGTTTTTCTGCGGTTGCTGTGGAGACGCAGGGGTAGCGCTCTCATTGGCCAGCTGGCTTTTAGAGGTTAACCCTTAATGCACTGGGCTACACTAGTCTCAACTGGACTATTGCAACGCTCTATACGCTGGCATTGACCATTCCCAACGCCGCTGCCTGCAGTTGGTTCAGAATTCAGCTGCCCAACTCCTCACCTGTACTAAAAAGCGAGAACATATCACCCCGGTCCTCGCTTCGCTCCACTGGCTCCCCATACGCTACCGCATTGATTATAAACTGCTACTGACTGTCTCCAAATCCCTCCATGGTCTGGCCCCCACGTACCTATCTGATCTTCTCCACCACCACATCCCCTCCAGAGCACTACGGTCAGCTGACCAATTGCTGTTGGAAGTGTCCAGTCTAAAACCCAAGTGGGACGTGGGACTTATCCTGCCTCCAACTAAGTGCACTGGAATGAATGTCGAAGTGAAACCTCCTACTGGCGAACTCGGGGGAGCTCGATCTACCCCAACCTTATACATACAGTTAAGAACAAAATGATTCATACCCCTGGCAAATATTGATTCAATGTTGATTTTCTCTTTATCGATATGTTTGTTCTGACTGAAAATGACACGTCAAAAGGTTGTAAGACAATGTGGTAGAAACATGGGATCAAAACATAAGCTTTTCATCTTTTTTTAACATTTTTTTTATGAAAAATGGTATGTCCAAAATTATTCATACCCTTTTTAAATAATCAATGGAAACATCTTTATTTGCATTCACAGCTCTCAAAATGGTTCTTTACCTACCAAGCCTCTCCATGTCTCCACAATGATTCTAGACTGCACCTTTTTAACAGCAATCTGGGTTTTGAGTCAAGAGCGATTATTTGCCACCCCTCTGGCCTTGTGCTCACTTTTTTTGACGGATTGAGGTCTGGACTATGGCTGGGCCACTCTAAAATGTTGGTATGGTTCTCGGTTAACCATTTCTTGCCTTGTTTAGCTGTATGTTTTGAATCATTGTGTGGTTTAATGATCCAATGCTGCTATGAAGTGTTTTGGCTGGGGTGTGTTGATATTGAACCCATTGAGAATACAGTAGCCTTCACTTTATGTCTATTAATGGACTGTTACACCTACCCTTTACTTATGCCAAACCCATTTCTGTTCTTTAAATATCAGAAAGAAAACGTACTGTTGATGGCACTGAACTTGCACTTGGAAATGTTTATGGAACTTTTCTGTGAACTGTGAATTACATTAAGACTCATGCCAAACCAATTTTGCCTGTGCTCTCAAAAACATTTATACAAATCGGTCAGCTTCAGTCAGAAGGTTGAATTGAAGACCTAGATGCAGAAGTAAAGGTGAATTTTTATTTGTATATCTTAAGCAGTACAGGTAACCAGTGAATTTGTGAAATTAAAATAACAAAAACTAAAATGTACTAAGCTAGTACTAGTCAATACATATTAGATCACTTATATATTGATTTTTACAAATATAGATGTGTATTTGTAAATAAATGGCATTTGTAAAACTGAAAATTGCCTTTGCGAAATGTGATTCCGCATTTGTGGATCACCAGCACACAGCACACGCATAGGCCTACACAGGTTTCCCGTTTACCAACAAAACTAGATGCGCGCGCACCCGTGGGGCAGAAGACGCTTGGTGGCCGTCCACAACGTTATAAACTTAACCTAAATAGTCGACTGCTGTAAGCTACAATCTGATTTTATTGTATACCCCTGTCTCAATAATAACATCTCATTTCAGACTATATTTCAAAGTTTGCCGTTCATTTGCATTATTAATATAACATCGTATTTTGTCATTTTTGGCGAAGACATGCATTCCGTTAGGAATATTGAACATAATATGTTTAAATATTATTTAACATTCTCTAACCATCGTGATTTCGAATTGGTGCAGTTTTCAGCACAAAAACGAGAAATCTAGACGCGCCCCTAGCGGCAGCAAATTACATTTACAATTACAATTAGCCTACATCTTGATGTGGGTCTGGTTCGCCAGGCTAAGGGGATAGCCCACCTAAATCTAACAAGTTATGATTTTTGGAACAAGCTTTGTGATGGAAAAGTGGTGTTTCATTCCCATAATCTTTTTCCATGCGGTTTATGGACATTTGCTCCCTTTTGGAACCAGCAATTTTTTTGCAGGATAGTGCACTAAGGTTCCATAGATGGCAGCAATGGATTCCGGCTGCAGTAAAACACCAAACAAGAAGAAGAAGAAAAACGGAACTGACATCTCCTAAAACACCGGATGTTTTATTTGGCCTGTTGCAATTGCTACGGGTCACTGCAACAATTTTAGAAATAAGACATCTTCATATGCTGTCTAACATACTTCGTCTTGGAAAAAATGGACGTCGGTGGTAATTGCGGGAATATTAGTGGCATTATGAATAATAGACAAAGGACGATGTTAACAAACAAAGGCCGTGTCGACTGCGTCCGCAACCAGAGAAAAGACTCGGAGGTAATTTTAAGTTTGGTTCAACCTAAGCTATCATGGGGAGCTTTTAGCATAGCGAACGTATGATGGCGTTTACGCTAGTAACGTTATAAAGGACTATCCTGTCTATATTCCTTTGATAGCAAGTATTCCTCGATTATGTTAATGTACATTGTGGGGATAATCTCAGTCTATTTTATAAGGTGGATAACTAACGCCAGATTGATACCAATTTAGGGATGATATCGTTAACGTTAGTGTCAACATTACTTAACCTTGCATCCGGTAACCTCTTCTCACTGAAGAAAGTGCATTAAAGGGTTTGAACATGGTCATCACATGAGAACTTTGATTAACGTTAACTTAAATGTTACGATGTCTGAACCTAATTACGATAACGTTATAAAGAAAATAGTACCGGAAAGTTTGATTTTTAAACAGTGATGACCGTTACGTGACTTACTGGCGAATTCAGTGACATTAACTCGGGTTCTCACTTCCAAACTCTCCTAGCCATGCCCCCCAGCGCAGCTGCTGGAACCCTGTTGTTTTTGCTTTGATTATTATTAGGGGTCCAAGTAGAAGAGTGTAGTGAGTTTTTGTTTTAGGCAAGCAAAACTGACGACAACCACAATGTATTTGTCACATCATCACCCTCACAGATAGCCCTGCTGTGCATTACTTCCCAAAATAACCCAAATTAATAGATCTGCATAAAAGTGGATTTTTACCACACAAGAAATGTCAAACAAGTTGATTAAAGCGTACTACTCGACGTTCCCGATCGGTAGCGCGACAATGTGATGTCAAAATGACATATCTCTCTGGCGCGCCAGGATTTTGGCCGGGTAGCGCGCGGTAGCGCACCCAAAGATTGTTAAGGCGGAGCAAGATACTTCGTCGTAGTTCATGTCTATGGGCGCGAAATGGGGATCGAATCCTGTCTGCATAAAGAGATGGGTCGATGACGTATTGATGAGTGTATGTTGCAACCATACCAGCATGTTGCAACATACCAGCAAGCTAGCAGCAGCATAAATAACTGGCGCACACCTGATATAAGGTCGATTTTCTACAGACTGCAATGCTCAAAAATGCTAAAAATGTACCTGAAAGGTTCAGAAGTGTTTGAGGATCATGAAAACGTGCCCAAAATTCACATTCCTAACTCCAAGATCTAAAAAAGCCAAGATCTTCGCATATAGTGATATTCTGAGCTATGGCCATAGACTTCAATGGAGGAGTTGCTGCCTTTGCTCTGCATAAAGGGGGATTTTGACCCCCCCTCGTGCAATCCGGGTTCCCGGATGTGGCTCCTGATGAAATATCTTGCTCCACCTTAACAATCTTTGGCGCACCACTCTATTTTTTTCAGGTGAGCGCGACAAACCGGAAACCGGAAGATGGACTAGTTCGAGTTCGAGAGTTGCATTTCGGAGGACCGTTTTGTTACAGTCGTGAATTTTTAATAGTTTGCTGGATAAGTTAACAAAGTTACCAGCGAGAGTCGCAACACATGGAATTAAGAGGAAAGAATAGAAAAGATTTATTTTCAACGAAAGGATATCTATTAAGACCTGAACAAAATCTGGGCAGCCGTGGCCTACTGGTTAACGTTTCGGACTTGTAACCGGAGGGTTGCCGGTTAGAACCCCAACCAGTAGGAACGGCTGAAGTGCCCTTGAGCAAGGCACCTAACCCTTCACTGCTCCCCGAGCGCCGCTGTAGCTCACTGTGCCGGGATTAGTGTGTGCTTCACCTCACTGTGTGTTCACTGTGTGCTGAGTGTGTTTCACTAATTCACGGATTGGGATAAATGCAGAGACCAAATTTCCCTCAAGGGATCAAAAGAGTATACTTATACATATACTTATACTTTCCACTTTAGGAAATTACACAAACTCAGCTAGCTGCTAGCTAGCTAGCCAGCTAACTGAAATGTTTAAATTATAAAAATTTCCCTCGGGATGACTAAAGTATATCTATATATCCATCTATCTATTTATCTATCTGCACACACCTTGGAAACTAGATGGCAATGATGATAGTAGTTGTGAATAGCAGTAACCAAAGTCTGAAGTACCACCACAGAGGCTAGCTAGTGTTTTTTACTGCCATTGACGCCAATGCTTCTGACAGCTTCTTCTACTGTGTATCGTAGGTAGCAATAGCCTTTTCACAACAGCGACACCTCTGTTCAGGAGAATATTGCAACTAGTGTCACGACCACCACGAGAGTATAAATGGTTACGGCGCTCCTGTGACGTCACATTGTCGCGCTACAGGTCAGGAACGGCGAGTATGTAGAAGCCTTAAGCCCACTCCTCCCTCAGCTGGTCTTTCAGCTCTAACCTAATGTTATTTCTTAGAGAGCCATCAAAATGAGTAGGCCTATCTCCTTAACCCTTAGAACCCGATTGACGCAAAGTGCGTCAAAAAACACACCCTTTCTTCTCTGTTACATTGCTCCGGAACGGTTCATCGCAGCGAGATGAAACCTTTATTGCACGACAGAGCAGAAGTGGGGCTTTCCAACGAGACTACACACTTGTCTGTACGATCAAGTATGAAAATTAAAAAAAATCATGAAATTAAATCAAATTGCATCATATTTACAGTCTATACTTCTCTGCATTCACCTGCACACACTCTAGTTTGAATTACTCGCGAACCCGTGATCGCATCGATATGGCAAGCATATCAGATGAAAGAGGGGGCACAGGGCTATCCATTGGTACCATGTTTATCGATCCTTCTGGCTTATAAAACCAGACGAAGTGACTGCAAAATAATAACGTCATGTACACAAACCAACGCTGCACACTCATTACTCTCGTTTGAATTACTCGCGGACCCGTGATCGCATAATAACAATAACAATGCCACGCATGTCAGATGAAAGAGGAGACTCAGAGCTATCATTTGATACCAAGTACATCCTTCTGGGTTATAAAACAGACGAAATGACAGCAAAATAATAACTTCATATAGCTGGACTTACCCCACGTTTGTGTCTGTTCTTGTGGCAAAGCATGTTTATAATCCAATGCTATCATGTGTTTCTCTATGGCAAAGCATGTTCATATTCCGGTTTTGAGATCCTAGCAAATTCCTGCATGTCATCCAATTCAAGGCTCACATTGCATCCCAATTTGTTCAACAAATAAACACCTTTTTTGCCTTTACTTTGTTCATGGCAATGCAGTAAAGAGTTGAGAATTATTATGACTGCATACACACAGGCACGCAGGCTAACACGCAACCTCGGGTCAAGTCAGGTCAGATCAGTTCGTGTCACAGATATGGAGCGCAGAAAGGTCATTTTTCATCACTAAATAAAAAATGGCATTTATTTCCGTAAATCACACAGCAAATATTTCTGTAAATTGCTCAGCCCCAGAGTATCCCTCCAACATGGCAATTATATTGCCCGATTCAGGACAGTCTGCCCTACACACACATGAAATGCATGTAGAGCTGTGAGCTTGCAGTGGTGAGATACATGTCGAAATATAATAATTTTTATAATACACTTTTTATATTTTAATTCTTTATCAAAATAAAATCAATGCTAGTATTAATACATGAAATGATGGCAGATCTGAATAGCCTAAACTCCCCTGAAAAAAACAATATATAATATATGTGTGTGGCACCTACAATGACGAGAATAAATCCTTATGAATAAAGGTAGTGAAAATGCCTTAAAAACAGCTTAGGGTTCTAAGGGTTAAAGAGCATCTTGCAGGTTGGAAACCCCTGTAAAGCATAGTGTAGATCATGGGTTCCCAAAGTGGGGGTCGCGGGACGCCGAGGGGTCGCAAAATGATTTCCATAAATCAAATAAATTTGGGAAAAATAAAAGAGCTGTCACTTGACCGCACTCTAAAGACATTTTAATTCCAAGACGCTTGCTGAGTTCTGGATTTCAGTCGAGAGGGAATATCCACAGCTATTCAAGGCCGCGATGGACGTACTGACGCCGTTTGGCTCCACATACCTGTGCGAAAAGACTTTCTCTGCACTGACATATATTAAAAACAAATACAGATCGCGTCTAAATGTGGAGGATGATCTCCGGGTGGCCGTCTCCACAATTAAACCAAGAATGGACTTGCTGTGTTCCGCGCATAGCGCGCATCCATCTCATTAGATGAGATTAACGCTGAAACATAGTTGGCAAAATGTAAATTTGCGCAGCAACAATGTACATATGTTTACAACAGTTTGTGGATATTAGACTGACTGAGATATTCTTCTGTTAAAATGGAAATTAACGTAATGTTTCAAAGTTTGCAAGACCGCAATAATGTGCACTCATGTTACATGGATATTATTTTTTGACTAAGGTATTCTGCTTTTATCATATAGTAAATTTCTGTATGTAAAATCATAACAGGCTGCTCTGTTCTTTTGTGTTGTCGTTAAGCCCGTGTTTGGATAAGCCTAGTGCGTATGGCCGGTGTGCACATTTTATTTAATTTTTTGAGTCACATCCAGGGATAGTGGGGGTCGCCAGTCTCTGGCACGGTTATTTTGGGGGTCGCGGGTTGAAAAGTTTGGGAACCCCTGGTGTAGATAAACGATGAAGGAACTAGATTCTCAGACAGAAAAAAATGATAACTACGCCAGAAACAACATATTGTGAGAAAATTAATTCCGCCTCTAAACCACTGGCCGGAAGTGAGGTAACAGAGGGTAAACAGGTCAAGGTTAATGAATGGTGTAATGGATCACGACACAGACTCAGAGGAGATTCTAAACAATGAAAACACCTGTGACGGGCCACAGTCCTATAACTATGAGCCACCCATGCAAGATAGGGGCCAGGTAGAGAACAGGGGAAGGAGCGACCGGCGGAGAAGAGAGGTAGCGTTTTGGTGGTTTTGGCTGCTTTAGCAATCATACTTTCGACGTTGCTGTTGATCAAACATCCATGTAGATTGCCTTTATTTAAAGTCCTATTGGAATATTCAATATTTCACGACAATTGGGCAGCATGGCAAATAACAACAAACTATTTGACGGCCCATATTTCTTCTGTCGCGACCTTCTGGCAGAAACGTTTCAAAGTTATTTATGACCAGAGCTATGTAGGCTACAGCTTCAGAAAAGATGTTGGTAATGAAGAAGAAGGAAGGCTACAGTTTTGGGGTGAGTAAGAAAGAAACACATCTAAGACAGGGTAGTAAAGAGGCCCCCCCCCTCCGAAAAAAAAAAGGTTACAAGGCTAGTATGAAAATACTGGGGGTTGGGTGTCACTCCCGGGATGTTTTTTAAATTTTATTCTAGTTCTAGCTAATCACACCATTTAGCCTAACGTGACTTGAGAGGGACAGGATTCAGGAACTAAAGACAGGCCCATCCTCTGTTTGACTCACATCACGTTAACCCATGCATTAAACCACATGTCACTTGAACATACCGGTAGTTCACGTTGACAATAGAGAAACGCTTAGCTTACTTCGTTTATGAGAGAAATTAAGTTTTGTGCCAACATGTTTAGAAACACAATCCACAACACTGCCTTTATTTGGTGCAAATCTCCTTTACTTTATAGTCCGCAATTCACATTAAGCCTACTAGGCCATCACCGCAAGTGCATACAAAATGTTTTTGGCCAAGTTTTGCCATTTACCTTCGTTATTACCAGTCGTTGCATTTTTACTGCGTCGATTCGTGATTGAGTGCGCATCTAATGTAACAGCGGTGTCTTCGCGGAGACATCACTCTCCAGTTTCATTTTTTCTGTTGTTGCGAGCTAATAGGCTACGATATGGGAAATACTTTCAATATTATCAGCTTCAGAATTGAATGGGTTTTCCTTAGCCTGTGCTACACCTTTCTACCAAGTTGTGCGAAAATTGTAGTTTTTGTGATGTTGACAAACATGCGTAGCACATGGAAGTGGACGGGCCATAATAGCCTCTGACTAGTTTAAGGCTACTTATTGTTAAATTGCAATGTGAGCGGCAGCCAGCAGGGGAGGATACTTCGGCAGGAGTATTATTTAAAAAGCAACTGCAACTACATTGTGCGTCTGCCCTGATTCTGATACCGTGGGGGTATTAATTAAACCGTGGCGGGCCGCCATGCTGAAATAAACGTAGAGGAAACACTGAAGAAGAAGGTAGGCTACACTTTTGGGGCTAGGAAGAATGAAATGCATGTAAGACAGCATAGTCGCATACATAGTGGCAGTAGCCTATAGTTTAGGCAGCTGCTGCCACATTAACTGCTGCAAGTGTCAAACAATAGGCCATACTAACGATCTAGCAAATAACTGCAAGCCTAATAATAATTACAGGCATTTGCGGTCATTCCGTGGCCGGTAAAAATATACTCACATTCTAACAAGCATTTACATAATGAAATACCACTGGCAATGTCAACGCAAATATTTAACAAACACAATCTAACAAAAAAATATTTTTCTCTGTGGCCCTAATATTCCGTCATTGTATATATAGCCTTGTAGTCTATGGGAAACTGTAAATTATCTAATGATTGCAACATCATCTAAAAATCATCATTTATCCAAAATGATTGAAATTAATGATCACAAACGTTTAAATAATGACAGTGGGTCTAGTTATATGTGATAACAATGTGTGGTGGGCCGTGGAATAAGTTAACTATTGGTTTCCGTTTGTGGTGACTGCTGACTGAGATAAGGGATAAGATCCACAGAATAAATCTCCATGGTAACTTATACCATAGCATATCCTACTGCCCCCTATCCCGCTTTTGTGCAACCGGATCACCGATAAATTGAGCCAGGATAACCAAGATATCCTGGCTTAATCCCTTATCCTACTTTTGTGCAACGGGCCCCTACTGTGGAATGAACTCCCTACTGATATTAAATATGCCCCAACTGCCACCATTTTTAAGTCACGCCTCAAGACTAAATTATTCACTGTTGCCTTCTCCTAAACTGATCTTTCGTTACAGAAAAAAATAACAAACACAGACAAAACTAGATGTACCGCATAGCGGTACAAAATATGACCGCCGCTCAGTCCTGCACATCCATTCCGCGAAAATAAATCATATTAATGAATTTGTCTCCATCTTCTACTCCATTCCTCACTCTTGAAACTTTTGTGTATGCTTGTTTGAAATGTGTGTTTGCACACATTCCGCACACAAAGTAGCCTACTGGCGCTGCAAAGGTGAATAGATTTGTTTCTGGGCCAAAAAATCTGTAACATTGTTATAAAACCTTTAAAATCTCTAAACAATCACAAGTAGGGCAGTTCATCACAGTCCATCCATTGCAACTGGACTGATGAAAGGTACACCTGTAGGCTACATTGTATTTGGGAAAAGCAGAAGGTAGCAGCATAATGTATTTATTTATTTATTATTAAACAAAACAATCCCTGTCAGTTCCATGCAGTTTTCAACAGCTATCAAGAAGAGAGGTCATGTCATGGATTTTTGTGAATGTTTCTTCTTCTACATATGCATAAGTTTAGTCATCTAGTTCAAATGATATTCAGCTTTATTGTCAATGCACAAATGAAATACCAGTAGTCTAAAACAAAATGCCGTTTTTCCCAGTGGTGCAAATAACTGACATGTCCTAAGGGCCTTCATGAAATGCGTTGCGAGACTGTTCATACACATTTTAACGGGCAAAGTTGAAGAGCTACTCTCCGTTATTGTTTGTGCAAATAATATGCTGATTCATGTTCCCTTGCATTTTGCAACCATGAGGTCAATGGTTAAGCTCAATCTTTTGACGCAATCTTTTGATTTTCACCCAGCCTAGTCCATGGTAGGCGCCCGATAGAAATATTGTTTAATTTTGCGATTGAGATATCCACGCACTGGCGCCCCCCCTGCGACGTGTTCGCCCCCCGGTTTTAGAGCTATTCTAAATGCAAAAATGCATAGAGGGAGTTATGACAAAACCGTGACTGTTAACAAACTATAAGCTATATAAAGTAGGCCCTATGCTAGGCCTATTACACAACACAAATTGTCGCTAGGCTATGCTGGCGACCCAAATAAAATCTCCGTTGGAACCAATGGCTTACACCTTACAGTATCAAGCTGCCACCTCTTGGCGAAAAAGTTAATAGTTTTGCATATCAGTAGTAATACATTTCACGTAGCTGTGAATCACGGAAAGGGCGAATGAAGTGGACACTTCTAAACGGAACCCAACCCACTGTACAGTAGCTCAAGGTCTGTGGCTAAAGCAGCCATAATGAAAGCGTTATCATTGTTTGGATACTTCACACACACGTGTTTTTTAATCGCATAGACTACAACTACCAAGCTGGAATCAAAGCACATCGACTCCCCTCTCACACCCTAAACACGCACTTCGAACAAACAAAAAGCGCCTCAGTCTCACGGAATAGCCATAGGCAAAACTGTATCTGACCCTTGTAACGTTGGTACTAAATCATTCATCGCAAAGAATGATTTTTGTAGCACGTGCAACAAATATGTGTAGGTACAGCCCTGCCCTGAATACATCTCAACGTGCGCTCTAAAACATCTGGTTTAAATGGAGATTGTAGATCATCACGGGATCATAGACAGGTTATCTTTCAGGTAGCCTATATATTTTCCATTAAAAAACCATCACGTAGCGAACGTGTTGTGGCTAACTCACTTAGCTCCTGTTAGTAGCCTAGGTTATGGTCATAAGCAAATGAGATGACAGTCGAAAGATACAATTAGTGCTGTTATCGATTTGCTTGGTAGCTTATAAACGCATTTATGGTTTTCTACAAATACATCAATAATCAAATTGGCCTCCATCACTCAACCATGCTAACGGTAACATTATTTTACCTACGTTCTGCTATTGATAGGATTAACGTAGCCTACCTGCAGTAAAAAACAAGCATGTCCGATAAACATTCTCAGATTTATTTCGGCTTCAAGAGGAAATGGGAATTACATGTCATGCAGAAATCATCCTACCCTTAGACGTTCTCTGCGGTAAACTACTGTAGCCTACAGTCTTGTCCTTGTAGGAAGCATAGTGTCTTTCCAACCCATTTAAGATTAACTTCCAACAAAATTACGTCTCACTGCAACGATGCGCCATCTAGTGGACAAACGACTACTTATCGCCAATACTGGAAATGCAGCCATGATGATGATGATGAATATTTATTTTGGCTTTCTTTTAATCCTACTGAATTTGTAATTATGTATCGGCCGTTCTAATACCGATAGTATGTGGGTGCCTGTGTGTGTGTGTGCATGTGTATATGTGTGCACCACCATCTACAGGCCAATGAGTGTAGAGTCACTAAATGTACACATAACTTAATTTTTTAGACCCCCCCATGGATGAAATTCTACGAAACTTGGCATACCCCCAGAGAATGTCAGGTTAATCATACACATAAAATTTGGTGCAGTTCTGAACGTCTTTACTGAAGAGAGGGGCGATTAAAGCAGAATGATATTGCATTTTCATTTTTTACCGGGGGGGTGCAAATCACAAATGAGTGATTATGGGCTAAGTTGATGTGGGCCCTTGAGACCAACATACCATACAAATGTCTTCATCCTCGGTGCCACGGTTCAGGTAGTTATTGAGGAAAAACTGCATTTTTTGGGTTTCGGGGGGCCCAGCGCGGAGGGGGAGTGGCCCCTGGGGACCAAACGAAATTTTTCCGTAAAAGTCTAGTGGGGCTACATACCCACCAAATTTCATGTGCCCTGGTGTTTCGGTGCCCCGGGTATCGTTGACCAAAATTTCAGGAAGTAGATGACGGGGGAAAAAAAAAAAAAAAAAAAACTTTGACAATCCCTATATGACCGCTTCGCTAGCTTCGCTAGCGGCGGTCATAATAAGTCACAGACAGAGCGTTTACCATTGTGATAGTATTGCTCCACAGTCACTAGTACAGGACCCTCCAGAATTATTGCCACCTGTGCTTGACTAAAGTTTTCACTAAAAAGTTGACAATAAAAAGATTTATTGTAATCTCACAATGAAAAAAATATCCAACCTTGAAGGGAAGGAAAATTATTTTGAGAAAAAGGAAAATCTCATAAAGAAATACATTTTTATAATGAAAACACGTTGCTCACAATTCTTGGCACCCCTGAAAAATCTTATATACAAAACAGAAGCATTTTTCTGTCTAATCTCAACTTATTTAAGTAAATCAGAGTGTCTGTGAACTTTCAGAAGTAGTTTATGACTTTCTTTTTCACTATGGTATGAAAATAAAGTCACACAGAGGCTAAATCCTCTAGTCATTTTTCAACATCGGAAAGACAAGAGAATATAGTATAAGTATAAGTATACTCTTTTGATGCCGTGAGGGAAATTTGGTCTCTGTATTTATCCCAATCTGTGAATTAGTGAAACACACTCAGCACACAGTGAACACACAGTGAGGTGAAGCACACACTAATCCCGGCGCAGTGAGCTGCCTGCAACAACAGCAGCGCTCGGGGAGCAGGTAGGGGTGCTCAAGGGCACTTCAGCCGTGCCTACTGGTCGGGGTTCGAACCGGCAACCCTCTGGTTACAAGTCCGAAGCGCTAACCAGTAGGCCACGGCTGCCCCCACTAAATACACTAAAATATACTAAAAACACTCAATTTAAACAAATGTCAACACACTTTCTTTTTATAAGTCAGAGAATGTCTATGAAAACTAGGTACTTTGTTGAAGTATGCCTATATTTACAGTTAAAAAATGATTAATGATCTTGCCCCCACATACAGTATGGAGGATGGTAAGATAGGCAAAAAATTCCATAGGAACCACTGTTGGAGAGTTACAGACAAAGGTATCATCTTGGAGTCACCAAGTCCCCCAAAAAAATATTCGAAAGTGACCTCACTACTAATAGATTATTTAGAGGGCATGCCAGGTAAAAGCCTGTCCAGTCATTTAATTACCAATGTTAACAGCAGGAGTGACTAAATGGTACAGTGACTTTGTCTGGAAGTGTGGTCTATTGTCAAACGAAATGAAAATTGCGCTCTTTGGCTAGAAACACTTTAGGTGTGTTTGGCGTGTAGAAGAATGGCTATACTGAAAAGAACCCCATGCCTAATGAGAATTATGGTGGAGGGGCTGTGCTATTCCCAAAGGCCTTGGGAACCTAATTAAGGTGCATCATGATCATGAACACCAAAAAAACCTGAACATTTGCAATCTGTCAATCTCTGCCAAGACACTAAAACTTAGTCATGATTGGATCATTCATCAGATCAATGAACCAAAACAAATGTCCAGATCAAAACAAATATGGTTTGCTGAACACAAAATCAAGCTTTGGACATTGCCATCTCAGTCCCCTGATCTAAACTCCACAGAAAAACAGTGGAGTGAGTCAAAGAGGAGAATGCACAAGTGTGGACCTAGGAATCTGGACGATCTGGCGAGATTTTCTGAAGATGGACGGTGCCAATAATTGTGAGCGACGTGTTTTTGTTAAAAATATTAATTTCTTTGAGATTTTCCTTTTTCTCGAAATAAATTTGCTTTCCTTCAAGGTTTGATTTTTTCCATTGTGAGATTACAATAAATCACCAACAGATTCTTTTTTATACCGGTTTTAGTTAACTTTAGCAGAGGTGCCAATAATTCTGGAGGGTACTGTATAAAGCTGCGACATGACTGCACACTTCTCCTAAGGGTCATTCCATGCCAAATGTACGAATCTCCCCACTCGACAGTCGCAGATTTGGCTGAAAAAAATCAAGGATGTTCACACACTTCTTAATAGGTATAGTCCCAAATATTAGCTCTCTACTCCCAACAGTTTTGTCACAAAAAAATGTTTTAGCAACTACCCCCCCCCCCCCCCCATGCATTTTCAGACGCTTTTTAAGCAGCGTTTTTTGAAGAGCCATTTTCAAATTGCTATAGCTAGAAAAGTGTTTAAGCTAGCTCATTTAAACTTTCTAGGCTTAAAATATGCTACCATGACTTGTGGAATATGGATTTCCAAGGGTGTGGCTTGGGTATATCATAGTATTTGTGGTGCTTGAATTTGCTTGAAAATTTTACTCTACGCTCTGTGCCACCATCTTTGAAGGCCTGTGGAAAGCTTAATGTTAAAGCTACAACCTTGATATTGAATACAGACCTTCCAATGTATGCTCTCTATATTGTGTAAAAAACTGTCCCTATGTAATTTGAGTACCCAGTCATGCTGAACGAACTTCTGGGCCAAAACCTTCACAACCGGAAAACAGCTACTTTCAGACCACTGATCTCACTTCCGTTGTGTTCATGGGCAAAAGTCCATACTGAAACCAGTGCGAAATAGCTGCCGATACCAACGTAATTGAAGCATGTTTAGAGTCGATTTTTGAAGACATTGAAGTTCGTAACAACAGCGTTAAACGTCTGCAGAAGTTATGTCTCATTTGCCTAAGCAAAGGCTAACCAGAGATGGCTACAAAGGCAAACTAAACACCATCGTTTTGGTTGTTAGTTCGCTGTTGGCGGTATTTTCATGAAACACCTAGTACATGTGCATACTCACAAGGTCTGCCACCTCTCCGCGATTGGCTATTGAAAAAAGCTTTGTTCAACATCAGAGACATTCCCCCCGCCCTACTTTCCCCTGAATCCAGGCGTATTCCTCTAGACTAGTCCCTATGTGGTGAACGGTATGGAAGATATTAAGTCTTGAAAATGGATGAAAACCCATTTTGTGCCATTTTTGGCATGCTAAAGCAAAAAAAATGACAGCATCTACCAACATGTAAAAATCTTTTTGGAACATTATTTTTGGAAAGATTAGATATTTATTCTTAACATATCAAATAATTGTGATGGTGTTCTGCCTCATTTTCGGAAAATGTGCTATTTTTGTACCCAGCATTCAATGGCCTATGGAAGCATTCAAATGCAAAAAAGTCTTACGGTGTGTTTCCACACAGCGAAACAACTCGCGTTTTTTGGCCAGCGAAATTTCGCCTCGGGGGCGTGACGGCGAAACCGCTAACCTAGACTGCAGTGTCTAGCCAGTGGTGGCAAGCGAGCTAATTAGGCTAATCAGCTAATTCAAACGTTTAAGTACTTAATGAAGATATCCAGGGGTCTTTATGCCTCGACTAAGTTGATGTTGCCTATAAACAACAATTCATGTTCATAGAAACAACAAGGTCAATAAGACATAATATATTTCATACCTGTGTTGCAGCATGTAGCCTAGCTGTCTAGCTAGGTTTACAATGCAATCCAATGTCCTAAAATACTAGCATTTCGCCTGTCAGCTAGCTAAAAAAGATCGAGTGCTTAAACTAACATATATAGTGGTCTATTTAGTGGTGTATGTGCTCTGACTAAGTTTGTGTGGCATATAAACCACAATTCGTGTTGATACAAGTGCCAATGTTCGTGTAGAAACATTTTAATCACATACAAATTTTCGCGTTACAGCTCAGGTAGTCTCCGCCATCTTGGTCAGACTTTTTTGTAACTCCCGCCTCCAAACACAAAGACGCGGACCTGATTGGTTCTCGAATGGTCCTCATTTAAATAAAGTTAAACTTTGGCCAACTTTGTTTCGCCTGCCTCGGCGATTCGCTTTCATTTCGCCCAACTAGGGCGAATTTCGTCTCCATTCAACCTCAATGAGAGCGACGCGAAATTTCGTTGTGTGGAAACACACCGTTAATAGATGACTTAACTAGATGTACCGCAGAGCGGTACAAAATATGACCGCCGCCCAGTCCAGCACATTTTTTCCACAAAAAGAAATCACGCTGAAAGGCCTATATGATTCTAACTGTCTCACTAAATTGCATTATCCACACTCAATTCTCACTGGTATCTGCTAGACAACAAGTACCAAAACATTATTAGTTCATAGATTTCACATGTAAAATTCATTTTATACAACCCCACCTCCATCTTGCCTATTCATAATTCTGAGAAATTCTTGATTGTTTGTGTTATGTTTATGTTATGTGTGTGTGTGTGTGTGTGTGTGTGTGTGTGCGTGCTTGTGTGTGTGCCTGCGTATGTGCCTGTGCATGCAAGCGTATATGTCTACTGTGTGAGTATGTGTCATACGTATGATTACTGTGAATGTATGTGTGTGTGTGTGTGTATCTGTTTGTGCACATGTGTGCACATGAAATGGGTTAATATGACCCCTGGAGGCAAACATACGGAAAAAAATGGTCATCCTAGGCCCTATAGTTCTCAAGATATTCACAGAGAACTGTGTCTGCCCTACCCTCCTTTTGGGGGGTCCAGTCCAGCGGGGGGGCTACAGATCAAAACGAAAAATGACGGTTCCATGTTATCCATGTGGGGGTACATGCCCACCAAGTTTTGTGTACCCCGGTCTTTCAGTGTCCCGGGAATCCTTGTTGGTGTACGTCACTAAATGTACACATAAATTATTTTATTGTAAGGCCCCCCATGAACGAAAGTACACAAAACTTGGCATGCATTCGGAGGGTGTGATAATGATCCTACACTTTTCATTTCGTGCAGTTTTGACCTTGTCAGCCAGAGATATTGTGATGAAAACACCTAATTTCTTGCTTTTACATTTTTAACTAGGTGGCGCTATACATGAAATAAGTGGTAATGGGATGGGTTGACATGCCCCCTTAAGACCAACATACATAAAAAAGGTGGACCTCCTAGGCCCTACGGTTCTCGAGATATTCACAGAAAACTGTCTCCGGCCACCTACAGGCCAGTTGGTGTATAGTAACATAAATTAATTTATTGTGTGGCCCCCCATGAACGGAATTCCACGAAACTTGGCGTGCATTCAGAGGGTGTTATAATGATCCTACACTTCCAATTTCGTGCAGTTTTGACTATGTTAGGTCACAGATACCTGCGATTACAACACCTCATTTTTACTTTTTTGTGTTTAACTAGGTGGCGCTATACATGAAATGAGTGGTTATTGAATGGGTTGACATGGCCTCTTGAGATCAACATACCAAAAAAAATGGTCCTCCTAAACCCTACGTTTTTCGAGAAAACTGTGTCTGCCCTACCCTCCTTTCGGGGGGTCCAGTCCAGCGGGGGGGCTACAGATCAAAACGAAAAACGATGGTTCCATGCTATCCATGTGGGGTTACATGCCCACCAAGTTTCGTGTACCCTGGTCTTTCAGTGTCCCGGGACTCATTGACAGAAATTTGGGCATGCGAAAAAGAAAAAAGAAAAAAAAAAAATCTGACTAAACCTATATGACCACCGCTTCGCTGCGCGGCGGTCATAATAATATTGTGGAGGTAGTAAACTCATCTAACATTATTTCACTACTTCATCATTAATAGCCTTAGCAAGTGACATATCGATTGTGCACATTACCCTTGGTGCACTTTCTTGAAAAAGAAGACCTTGATATAAAATTGTGCTAGGAAGTTGTCAAATTATAGTTCAGATAAGTCATTTTTTAACCATGTGCTAAAGAATATCCATGGATATGATAATGTTTTTCATCAGGGCTTCTCGGAGTCTCCGGATCTGGAATTTGAATATGCGGACACAGACAAGTGGGCATCTGAACTTTCCGGTGAGTTTTTTTATTGTGTGTGGGTGTTGAATGCCTTCAGTTCATATTTGGTAAACTTATGATTGAACTGGTTAGTTATAATTTCACCTTTCATAATGCTTATCTAAGTATGCTAATTTCTTTCAGAGATATATAGTTATACAGAGGGACCCGAGTTTATATTGAACAGAAAATGCTTTGAAGAAGACTTCAGAACTCATGGTAAAAATCTTTATGATAAATAGATAACATGTTATTGAATGTCTGTTTTAGAACACAGACCTTTGTGGAACATGGTAACCATGATTTTGTTCTGTCATCGTTTATTTTTGTTTTACGAATGTGATTCTTAATGTTTATGTGTCACCCTATATCTGTCAGTAACAGATAAGTGCTGGACAGAGTTAGACTCTGCTCATCACCGAGCACATGCCATGCGCCTATTGGATGGACTAGAGGTCACAGCCCGTGAGAAAAGACTGAAAATTGCCAGAGCGATACTCTACATCGCACAGGGTATGTGCATATAAACACAGACAGACAGACAGACAGACAGACAGACAGACAGAGAATAAGGTTTTGGACATAGTACAACTGACAGGAAAAAAGAAATGTCAGTGATATTTAGATATTCCCCTTAAGGCGAGACACGGCAGGTGAAAAAATCGTTTTTTCAAGCACTGGCCAATTTTGAGATTTTGGGCTAGTTTGCTACCTTAGCATATATTCTTTCACATACTACAACAAAAAACTCTGATTTACACATTTAGGTGCTTATTTCATTACATTGTGTTTACTCGCGCCTGTATATTTCTCCTAAATTTACCAAATGTTAGCATTCTAACCTTGCATTCACTACTGCGACCGTGATCCGAAACATAGCATGTGTAGTACCGTTGTAAAGCTCTGTTTCTCCTGCATGACGATATGTGATCCAAATATGGACACTTCCTTTGTATCTGCAACCAATCGCAGAAGTTCAAAGGCGAGTCTAGGCTGAGAACGGAATCTTATTGGCTGTTTCAAGGCTGTTTTCTCAAAATTAGTTTCCTCTCATTCTGAGCACGAAATCTCCACTTCAGAAGCACTTACATACATCACATTTTCTAATCTTAAGCCTAACTATATTTAGAAGATATTTATAGAGGGGTTTGTTGATATATCATTCCTAGCCTGATTTATATGACATTTTATGCCTAAAAACATGGCAAAACCTGAATTTTTTTTTTTTTTTTTTTTTTTTTTTTTTGAGGCTATTGACAGGATAACAACAGTAGATATCCATGAATCTCTCCATTCCATCTAATATGTGAACACGATGAAAAAATCATTTTGAACCTGGCTGTATCTAATGCTCAGGTTTCGTGTTTTAAAATGTATGCAAATTAGCGCATATTTAATTAGATAATGCCTAATTTGTAAACATTAAATTACAGAAAACTTGTAATACATTTTTTTCTCATATTATTGTAAGTAATCAACTGGGGAAGTTTCATAGTGATATCTGCTAGTTAACATTTTTAACCTATTCACCTGTAGTGTCTCGCCTTAAGTGCCAGAACACACCAAGCCATTTAAGTATTAGCGGCAATGCCTCTTGAGTTGCAAGTTGATCTGCAGACTACTGCCCACAGCTACCCGACAATATGCATTATGCAGATACACAGAATCTGTCTATAAATTGCAGGAACGTGTTTTTTTTTATTAAGCTTGTGGTGGTGTTATGATTTGGCTTTTCATTTCTCTGTGCAGATGTGTGGAAATGCA
Organism: Alosa pseudoharengus; assembly: GCF_046254945.1. Classification (NCBI taxonomy): domain Eukaryota; kingdom Metazoa; phylum Chordata; class Actinopteri; order Clupeiformes; family Clupeidae; genus Alosa; species Alosa pseudoharengus. The sequence goes on from NW_027468837.1 coordinate 752,318, forward strand.
AAGCTTAATGCAGTCAAGTAAGAATGTGTGTCCTAGTCTGGGGGTGGAGAAGTTGCATTTAAAGGTGCTCTAAGAGATGCTAGGTAATGTCACTTCTGTTGACGTTCAAACAAAACAGAGAGCTAGCTCGCTACTCCCTCCCCCTCCCTCCCGTGTAATTTAAACTCTCCTAAATGCGCATCTCATGGTCCAGGCTGGAGCAGGTTATTTTTGTTACTTTTTTTGGAGCCTGGGTTGCCCACAGAGACCACGTTTTTTTGTGTATTCAGGGCACAGGCAGCTAGCGGATGGTGGGTGATGTTTGCTGTATGTGACAAAAATGCTTTAGCTTAGAAACCGTGTGAAATTGCTTGGAGCACCTTTAAGAGCAACAACTCAGGGATGAAGTTATTTATTACTTTTGTGGTCATCAATGCTTTCCTTGCTTTTTATTTGCTCAGGCACTTTTGCAGAGTGCTCATCTGAAGCAGAAGTGCAACACTGGATGCGTTACAATGCATTCCTCTTGCTGGAGGTGGGCACGTTCTCGGCCCTGGTGGAGTTGCTGAACATGGAGATTGAGTAAGGAGAGGGTCTTGGTTAAGACAGTGCTGTAAATGATTTTCTGATGTAAAAATATTTTTTTATAAAGAATTTCGATGAATTGATTCAATGTTTTTCCTTGTATGACCCCTATGAATCTTACTCATTGTTATCACTCCCTTGACAGTAACAGTGCTGCATGCAGCAGTGCAGTGAGAAAACCAGCAATCTCTCTGGCAGACAGCACAGACCTCAGGTGTGTGTGTGTGTGTGTGTGTGTGTGTGTACATAGTCAAACGTTTGGACACCTAGTTATTCATTCTTACTGTTTTTATATAGTTGATCAAAACTGAAAACTATGAAATAACTCATGGTTTTATGTAGTAAACAGAAACATGTAAACAAAGCTTAATGTATATTTTAGGCTCTTCAAAACAGTCAACATTTGATGTGATGACATAATTTCACACATCACACTCTCTCAACCATACTATATTAACTTAGACACTGGAAATAGTTTTCCAACAGTCTTGAACGAGTTTCTAAACATGTTGAGCACTTGTTGGCTGCCTTTCGTTCAGTTATATTAATCAAGAAGTATTCCAGGGCCCGTATTCACAGATTTTTTGTGATAAAAGAAGTACCTAAGTCTGGGAGAACTGGGAGTGAGTTAGGAGTCCTTTCAACTACTTCTAAGACCGATGCACAAAAGATCGGAACGCAAACGCTCTTGAATGTTTTGATTATGGGCTACAATACCCATTTTAAACACTAGTAGCCGTTCTTACATATTGCACCTTTAAAGGAGCCACAGCACTTTTATGACAAAACACCATGCTATATAAATGTTATTTTGTTTACTCTCAGTTTGCTGTTACTGTACATGGAGGACAGGCCAATTATGAGTTATGTCAACATCAACATCATTTGTTGGCTTTGAAACATTTTCAGCATATTTCAACAATACCGCGATAATACCGATACTGTAATCATGATGTTAAAGACTGTAGTAGACATATATATGGAGACAGTTTAGTACTTTGGCCACAGTCTTGAAGTGGGTAAAATTTGTAACATTTGCAACAAGTAATGTCAACTATTTAACTAGTTACACTGATGATGCAGAGTTTGCTAGCGAGCAAGCTAATCAAGCTAATATGGACTGTTTTGATGTGTATGAACAGGGAGGGGAGCATCTAGATCAGGTGTGGCCAACCTGCGCCTCGCGAGCCGCATGCGGCTCTTTGTCTCCTCTCGTGCGGCTCGCGGCTGCTCAACTGATGTTCTCACTTCTTGGATTTATAGTTTTTTATTTTTTGAAATAGCCTATATTTCTAGTAAATGAAAATGCTTTTCATAAGTTGATAGTACTGGCAATAGTTAGGCTGCAATGTTTAAATTAAAATAATTTTACTGTCATGTTATGGATAGAAATCTAGCCCATAAAGAAGCAGAAACGTTTGTTTCTTTAGCCAGGTGTAATGCTACTGTTGCAATCAGGAAAACCCTAATGCTAAGAGTAAATAGAAAGAGGAACACGGACATTCAAAAGGCGGATTAATCTTTTTTGTAGGCTAGCATAACCCTTCTGGTTGATATGTCAACATAATAGGGCTGGGATAAACGATTATTTTTTAAACGATTAATCTAGCGATTATTTTTTCGATGCATCGATTAATGTAACGATTCATTTTTTCAGTCCGATTCCATTTCGATTCGATTATCGATTATCTCCCCATTAATTCACTAATAGCAACTTATACAAGTTTATTTACATATCTGAATGAAAAAAACATGAATTCTTTAACATTGCAATATATGTTTACTGCTCTTAAGATTCCAAAATAAAAGACTATACAAGTGCAAAGTAATACATTTGTCAGAGGTAGCATTCAATAAAGTTCAGTAGTGTATGTCTAATTGAGTGCCTGTCATTTTAAGACGTTCGTGTGGGAATCCTTGCAATTAACATTAACACAGTTAAAAGGCTGCTGATGTGTGGATGCAATTCATAACGTAGTTAGTTCAAATAACGGTTCGTACTTCTCCTTTGGACAAGCATTTGAGTCTTGGAAAACACTTTTCCATTTACATCGGGATTTTGCAAACATTCAGAGTCAATAAAATGAGCCCTGCATGAGTAAGTTAACGAATACAAGCAGCTGCAGGTAAGCATGCTAAACTTGACATCCAAACAGTATTCTAACGTTAGCTTTGAGATACTGCTTGATTGCATACTGTAACTTAACTTAGTCTAGTCTCCTCAATGTACTATGTGATAAGACCTAGCAGAGTTTACTTTAACTTGAATGCAGCAGTTTTGAACAAATTTGCGCAGCATGGTCACAATGCTAAGCGGATTTAATAGCAATTTAGCCCACTGTGTTCTATGCAGTGCTTCTATGTGGCAACAACAATCCTTCAACTATAGGGAGGGAAAGTAATCTCAATAGGGTCATCTCTATTGCTTCAAGTGGTCATACCTTATTTTTAGGATCAGTTGAATTGTTTTGAGTTTTTGTCGTAACATGGTGATAACAAACTACAGTTGCATGTGACGTCACAGGTTTGGGCGCTTAATCTCTAACTGATCAATACGGCAATTTGCTTAACTGGCTTACATATTTTTGTAATAACGGAAGGTGATGTAAACCGCGTGGTGATAACCTTTATGTCTGGATAACTGGTGTTGTGCTTCTACTCACATGAAGAGCTGGCAGTAAGTGTTAAGTGGCAATGCTATCCAGGCTAATAAACAAACCATGCTACGTGAGTAACGTCGAAGGGTAAAGTCACGTGGCTTTTTTGTAGTTCGTTTATGAAACAAAAGGAGCAATTTCGATTTTTTTAAATAAGGCAAAATAGGGTCTGACATTTTCACAGTTAGAAGATTATTACTGTATAGACACTGAAAAATATTTTTGGTGGATAAGATAGCTGATTTGGCTTCACAGTATTTTTTTTAAAATAGGTCTATGGGACTTAACATTGGAGCTGCTCTTCGATAGGAACGCAACCACTTGGGGCGCTGGTTTTCACTTTCCCTCCCTATCGTGAATATTTTGGAGGAGCAGCGGGCTCGTTACGAGAGAGAGAGAGCGGGCGGGGCGAGGAAAGGCTGTGTGAGTAAAAAGTAGTAGTAAAAATAGTAGGCCTACAACATAGAACATCAATGTGTGGTGGACGGTTTTGATTTCGTGGTGCCCAGCCACATATTAGTCAAGGTATGGAAAACACTGAAGGTGTAAAATTAAAAATATTTAGCAGCACAAGTTATGCTTGACGAATCGACGCTCATATTTTGCGTCGACGTATTTTTTGCGTCGACGTCATCGATTACGTCGACGCGTTGTCCCAGCCCTACAACATAACCAAAATAACACTGTTAAAAAACGTGTTTAACACGTTAGTTTGGCACTTGGTATACCAGACTAACTGATGCATAAAGCTTCAAACCTGAACATTTCCCAAAAGCACTGACCATTGCAAGTACAAGGTAAAAGTAGGATACATAGACGTCAGAGAGCAGACACTCAACGGAACATTTGACGGTCACATTGGCATCTTCAGTTACATCGGAGCATTTCTCATGCTAATAAGTCATTCAGTGATGGGGAATTTGTAATGTGTGTCAGATATCTTTGCGGCTCTTTTGAGTTGTGTTGAAATTTTTTTGGCTCTTCATGCTGGACTGGTGGCCACCCCTGATGTAGATGATCTACGCCAGTGTTTCTCAAACTTTTTTCTGGGGACCCACTTTTTTAAAAAGGACACAAACTAGATCCTAATAGAAAGCTGTTAGCTTTCCTGGATAAATGGCATAGGTTAGGCCTTACACAACATAAATTGTCACTATGACGCGACCAAGTCTTTGGGAACCAATGATCTACGCAATCTAGCATAGCGGGGTAAAACATGCATACTTCCGTCAATAATTCCTCTCCCATTCGACTCCCATCCAGCATGTAACGCAGTAGTCCAGTCCAGTCATCTAGCCGAGCTATACAATTTCTATGCTACGTCACAAAAACATGCGCGCGCAACTAAGAGGCAGAAAGCACCATAGAATAGCATAGAAGTCAAAGTCAAAGTCAAAGTCAGCTTTATTGTCAATTTCTTCACATGTTCCAGACATACAAAGAGATCGAAATTACGTTTCTCACTATCCCACGGTGGAGACAAGACATATTTTACCAATTTTAAGTCCACAGACAAACATAACATTCAAGTAAACAAAAAAGTAAGTAAATAAGTAAATAAGAGGGCACATATAATGAAAAAATAAGAGCAGCAAAATTTGGTTGAAATTGTGCATAGACAGTCAATAAAATAAAATACTAGTGCAAAGTCAGGCCAATAAGAGGCTGAGGTAGTTCTGTTTGACCTAAGTAAGAAATAAAGTGGCATAGTGGTGCAAGTTATGTAAGAGCAGCAGAAGTGTTGTGTTTTCAGGACAACAGCAACAAGTTGCAAAGTGTACAAGTGTGCAAGTGGAGTGGTGCAGGCGGCCATTGTGGGTCCAATGTCCAGGATGTTATGTAGCTGAGGGTGGAGGGGGGAGAGGAGGGAGAGAGTTCAGCATCCTAACAGCTTGGTGTATGAAGCTGTTGGTGAGTCTGGTAGTGCGGGAGCGCAGGCTTCTGTACCTCTTCCCAGAGGGCAGTAGATCAAACAGATTGTTAGCGGGGTGACTTGCATCACTCACAATTTTGGTCGCCTTGCGGGTGAGGTGGGTGGTGTAAATGTCCTTCAGGGAGGGGAGTGAAGCACCAATAATCCTTCCAGCTGTGTTCACTATGCGCTGCAGGGCTTTCCTGTTGTATTCAGTGCAGCTTCCGCCCCACACAGCGATACAGCTGGAGAGGATGCTCTCAATGGTGCCTCGGTAGAATGTGGTCATGATGGCTGGTGGAGCACTTGCTCGCCTGAGTTTCCGCAGGAAGTACAGGCGGCGCTGAGCTCTCTTCGCCAGTGATGCTGTGTTGGTGGTCCAGGAGAGGTCTTCACTGATGTGCACCCCCAGGAATTTGGTGCTGCTCGCTCTCTCCACCACAGCACCGTCGATGGTCAGTGGCAGGTGTTGGGTGTGACCTCTCCGGAAGTCAACAACAATCTCTTTGGTCTTGCTGACGTTCAGCAGGAGGTTGTTGTCCCTGCACCACGTGGTCAGATGGTCGACCTCCAACCTGTATTGAGTCTCGTCGCCCTTGGTGATGAGACCCACCAGAGTTGTGTCGTCAGCAAATTTCACTATGTGATTGTTGCTGTAGGTTGCAGTGCAGTCATGCGTCAGCAGGGTGAAGAGCAGCGGACTGAGCACGCAGCCTTGGGGGGCCCCTGTGCTCAGTGTGATGCTGCTTGAGGTATTGTTGCCAACACGTACTACTTGAGGCCTCTGACAGAGGAAGTCCAGTAGCCAGTTGCAGAGGTAGGTACTGAGTCCCAGTTTGTCAAGTTTGCAGATGAGTTGTTGTGGTATTATGGTGTTGAATGCAGAACTGAAGTCTATAAACAGCAATCTCACATATGAGTCTCTTTTTTCCAGGTGGGTGAGGGCTGGGTGGAGGGCAGAGCAGATTGCATCCTCTGTAGACCGTTTGGCTCGGTATGCAAACTGGAAGGGGTCCAGGGTGGGGGGGAGAATGGATTTGATATGTGACATGACAAGCCGCTCAAAGCACTTCATGATGATGGGTGTCAGTGCCACAGGGCGGTAGTCATTGAAGCAGGATGGAGCAGTTTTCTTCGGCACAGGTATGATGGTGGCAGCTTTGAAACAAGATGGGACGATGGCTTGCTTCAGGGAAGTGTTAAAGATGTCTGTGAAGACATCCTTAAGCTCCCCTGCGCAGTCCTTCAGCGCACGACCAGGGATGTTGTCTGGACCTGTTGCCTTACGGGTGTTGATAGCAGCAAGTGTCCTCTTCACGCTGTCGGCAGAGAGGCACAGGGGCTGCTCATGTAGAGGGGGATGGGTCTTCTGTGGGCAGGTGCTGTTTTGTGCTTCAAAGCGAGCAAAGAAGCGGTTCAGGTTGTTGAGCAGAGGGATGTTGCTCTCGCAGCTCTGTGGCGCGGGCTTGTAGTCCGTGAGGGCCTGAATGCCCTGCCATAGGCTTTGTGCGTTCCTGCTGTCTTTGAAGTGGGTGGTTATCTTGTGAGTGTATTCCTTTTTTGCTTCCTTGATGCCACGGGACAGGTTGGCTCTCGCTGTTCTCATGCCAGCTTCATCCCCAGCTCTGTAGGCTTTGTCTCTGGCCCTCAGCAGCCTGAGGACATCCCCTGTCAGCCATGGCTTCCAGTTAGCCCGAGTGATGATGTCTTTTGTGTGGGTCACATCATCAATGCACTTGGTGATGTAAGAGGTTACAGTGTCTGTATACTCCTCTATGTCTGTCTGGTTGTTGTAAGTGGCTGCCTGCTTAAACATTTCCCAGTCTGTTGTGTCAAAGCAGTCTTGAAGAGCATCGGAGGCTCCCTCAGGCCACACTTTTACCTGCTTACGAACCGGTTTGTTCACTTTTACCCTTTGTCTGTATGCGGGCATTAGCATAACAGTGATATGGTCTGAAAGTCCAATGTGGGGGAGGGGGGTGGCTTTGTATGCTCCTTTGTGTGTAGTGTAGACCAGGTCCAGGATGTTATCTCCTCTTGTTGGAAAATCAACATGCTGGTGTAGCTTTGGAAGTACAGTTTTAAGGTTAGCATGGTTAAAATCTCCAGTGAAGATGGTGAAACCGTCTGGGTGTGCCGTCTGTTGTTCACTGACAGCCTGGTACAGTTCACTAAGAGCCGCGTTCTTATCGTTGTTGTTGTTGGTAGGCGGGATGTATACTGCGACTAGCAGAATCACAGTAATTTCCCTTGGCAGGTAAAAAGGACGGCACTTTATGATCATAAACTCTGCCAGTGGTGAGCAGTGTTTGCATACTACTACAGTGTCCCGGCACCATTCATCACGGATGTAAACACAGATTCCTCCTCCTCGTGATTTACCTCCCTTTACAACGAGAGCAGTGCTCTTCATGAAAATAATACAATGAGTTTTTGTGCTGAAAACTGTACCAATTCGAAATCACAATGGTTAGAGAACGTTCAATCTGTTCAATATCCCTAACGGAATGCATGTCTTGGCCAAAAACACCAAAAGACGATGTTATATTAATATTGCAAATGAACGACAAACTCTGAAATTAGATGTTATCATTGAGACAACGGGTATACAAAAAATCCGATTGTAGCTTACAGCAGCCGACTATTAGGTTAAGTTTATAACGTTGTGGCCGGCCACCAAGCGTCTTCTGCCCCACAGCTGCGCGCGCATCTAGTTTTGTTGGTAAATAGGAAACCTGTGTATAAGTGTAGCTTAGCTAAACTGTGCATGTTAACGTACTGATTGTAAATTGATTGTAAATTGATTGTTAGCTGTAAATCAGGGCAACTGCAGCTTGCCGGTAAAACTTAAACTGGTATCCTACTTAGATAGATAGATAGATAGATAGATAGATACTTTATTGATCCCCAGGGGAAATTCAAGTTGTTCAAGTTCAAGTACTTTTTGTTGTTCTACAGGATCCTACTCAACATCATGTATCTCATGGTGGAAACCATCCACCAGGAGGACCCAATGGACAGTCCAGAGTGGAAAGCTGCTAGAGAGACTTTTAAAACTGAACTAGGTAGGGGCTGTTTTGCATGTGCTAAATCCTGTTAAAATTTGGCAACCTTAGATTAAGTGGTTGATTGCCAATGAAAGTAATCAGAAGGCTTTGAATGTGTGCACTCCCATGTTATAGGCTCAACTCTCTACAACAATGAACCAATGTCAGTAGTGCTCTTTGGCATGGTGACTAAGTTTTGCAGTGGTCATGCTCCACACTTCCCAATGAAGAAGGTGTTACTGCTGCTGTGGAAGAGCATCCTGGTAAGTTACCTGCTCCCTTTCTTACATTGACATGTTTCCATACATATTTGCCATATTTCTATTATCAGAATAATTACAATATTCTGATTCCATATGAGTCATGTAAACACCTTATTCCAGTTGCCATAAGCCGATTAAGATCATATTACGATTACAAAAACCCCAAAGAAGACCCCTGGCATATCCAGAATTGGCCCCTTTCAGAATATTGCATTATAGTAGCTCGCCAGCAGCCAGACCAACGGATACCTTGTCTTGGCTGAATTACTGAAGCTAAGCAGGTGTGGGCCTGGTTAGTACTTGGATGGGAGACCTCCTTGGAAAACTAGGTTGCTGCTGGAAGTGGTGTTGGTGGGTGGTCAGTAGTTGGCACTCTTCCCTCTGACCAAAAAGATCGATCCCAATGCCCCAGTGCAGTGACGGGGACACTGTACTGTAGGAGATGCCGTCCTTCCGATGAGACGTTAAACCCAAGTCCTGAATCACTGTGGTCATTAAAGATCCCATGGCACTTATCGCAAAGAGTAGGTGGTTTCCTGGTGTCCTGGCTAAATTTCCAACCTAGCTCATTCCAGTGTAATTGGCTCATTCACTCCCTTTGTTGCTCAAACATAGCCAAAAGCGTGGCTAAAAGTTTGTACTTATGGAGTGAAGGTGAGATCAATTTATATTATATATAAATAATATTTATATTATCATATTCCGGATTTATATTATATTTAGTATTCAAATCTGAAAGTTTGAATGTCATGGAATTAATTGATGGGTGAAAGCAATATTCGTTAAAAGGCTGAGCGACAAACTCAAAGAAGCAGGTTTTGCGCTAGCCCAGCTCCTTAACAACTACACTACCACTGCCCACATCTGGCCAAATTCACCCAAGTCAAGCTAAGCAGCCATAGGAATGGTTCTTCATGACCTGAGTGTAGTTTCACAATCAGGGTGTGCTCTTGACTTTTTTCACACACAGGCCTATGTACCCCAAATTATGTCATAATATTCCAACATTATATGTTATTAATGGCTAGACTTAGGAGCACTTAGGACAACTGGAAAAAAGAACAGTAAAACAATAATATAACAATAACAATTTACTGGCACAAAATGCACCTTTCATTAAATATCCACAAATTGGTGTTTTCATTTAAAATCTTAACCATTACCACAACTGATATAAGCAAAAGTATACTATGGACAGAACATTTTACCACATCACAACGTGAAAAGGGTTTAGTGAACACATAATGTTAACAGACATGTAAAGGTAAAAATTACGTACAACAGAAATTTATCTTAGAAAGAGCTTAAATGACTGACCCCATTTGGCATAGGGTATACCATTGCTATACTTCATACCAAGCAACAACATGCCCAGAACCAATTTGAACATCAGAAGCAAAAATGCAATTAAAATAGCATAATTATGCACCTGTGAAAACATGCACAGTGATACCCTAAGTTTATCCAAAAAAGTGTTTAGGAAAAACAGTGTCAGGATTTTACCATTTTAGAGGTAACATCTTAATTATTTGTGTGTTTAGACAAAGAAATACTAAAATGTCCTCTCCAGCTCAAATGTTTGACAGTCCACCAGTCACAGTTCAATCAAGACATATCCAAAAATGTTTTACAGTTGTCCAACATCAGAAGCTTTCAATGAGAGGCAAGCAATCATTTAAGTGTCATGGCTATTCAGTTTACACAAGAATATTTTTAGGAATTGGTGTATTTGCAACAAAAACTTTAATTATGCATATTATATCCCATATATACATACAAATCACTAATACGTTTTGCCGTATAGACTGTGTACTACCCATCAGTAGGATTTATAATGCTTCAGATGGGATATTTACTTGTGCTGTCAGTTAAATGCGTTATTAACAGTGTTAATGCAAACCCATTTTAACGGCGTAATTTTTTTTATTTCGAGATTAACGTTGTTTTTGGCCTAGAAAACTACAAGTTTTTTTGACATGCTGTTGCAACAACTAGTAACGTTAGAAAAACTACATCACCACACCGGATCTAGCTAGACACACACTTGTTTGGGGTTGCGAGCTGGCCAAAGGGTAGTAGCCTAGGCTAACGCATTTATCGTGTGCCGCCAAAATCTTCTTATTTTACACCGTCCCTTGTTCTGTTAGGCCTATCAACAATCCTCTTTGGCCCTTTGATGCACCGTTTCTTGTCCTCAAACTGCCACAGACACTTCCTAGCAAAGATTCTAAGAACTTAGTAGGCTTCTGCCTAGTCCTCTTCCTGTAGGCATGGAGATAATAAACACCACCGCAGTTCTGAACTCCCGGTCTGTGGACACCGATGCTGACATGAGTGTGGTGCAATCTCCTTACGACATTCAATATCATTGGATTAATTTTTCTCAATACAACTCCGCACACCAGCATCACACTTTGCCGCCGTGTAAATCACAATTTAATTATATTTGGTTGACGCCACTCCAATAAAATCCATTGTTCATCCAATGTTTGCCAGTTAAAATGTCGGCGCTGATGCATGTGGCAAGTGACAGTGCACCATATAAAATAGCAGTGCACTCATGTCAGCGCTGGTGTTGGCTTGGTCGACATGGAATTAAAATATCACCGAAGCACTTCAAGCTTTAATTTAGCCTACAAGCTAAACATTGTTTACACTCACACTGTTACACGTCAACTGAACATAGGCTATGACTAGGCTATTTCTGTTTGTTATGCACTTCATTGAAATGTGCTCTAGGCCTAGGCTACATTTCTCAATATGAAAAGTTCCTTATTTTCAACTGAACTCAAAGATAATGAATATAGGCTATTTGGAGTATTTTCTGTTTATTATGCCCTTTATAATGTGTGTACATTTTGTGCATGCATTTTGTAGCATTTATTTCAGTTTTTATCAGCTATATTTCTGAAGAATAGCATTGCACAGCACAGCACAGCATTGTGTTGTTCAGGTCTGCTGCACGTCTTTTGAAATAATCAAATAGACTTACAGTACGTCTTAAAGTTAAGTTAATAAAGTAACTTGCTTTGCTTTCATTTGAATCCTAATCAAGATACACTGGTAATAACTGCTTTATATTGTCAATATGGACTTTTGGAAATTTTTATCATGTGATAAAATATGCGATTAATCGCGATTAACTATAGAAATTCAGCGATTTAATCGTGATTAAACAACCCTAATACTTACCCATGTAGACAGATGATCTAATACTTTGATTTTCATACGTGTTTCCCAATATCATCCCTTGGGTTATCCATGCGCTGATGAAGACATGCGCTCAATGAAGACATTGATGATTTCAAATTGCTCTGTCATTTATTTGGCAAAAAAGTAGAATGTGGTATTGTCATCTACAGGAACGTTTGTGCCTTTTCAGCACACAAAGATTGACTGAAATATTACGGAATATTTTATTTCTACCCGATGCAAGATAGTTTCTAGGCTACCACATAGCATTGACAAGCCCTGTAAATGCGCACTTTCTCTCCTGTCTCTGCTAAATTTGAGCGATCCTCTAGAACAGGGGTTCCCAAACTTTTCCACGACAAGGCCCCCTAAATACCACTAGGTTCTGGCCAAGGACCCCTTGATGTGTTATTAAACCCATCGACAATACCACGGCAAATGTAAAAATACATTAAGCTAATCCTAATAATTATTTTAGCCACAAGCACTTCGCGATGGAGCATACAGTGTGTAAAAATTGTATTTGGGGCTTTCTGCTATATGAGAGCTATCACTCTACTATTATTCACAGTCATTATCATGGGAAATATAATGTTCAGATATGCCTCACATTATTATAATGGCATTGTATAACAACCCTCATAGTAATAGGTATATTTTACATTTTCCAAATGTATTTATTTTTTGCTTTTATTTTTCCTTCCAACTTGCTGAGGCCCCCCAGGGGGCCCCGGCCCCCACTTTGAAAACCACTGCTCTAGAATGCTCCACTGAAACAGAATGTTAGATCTTTCATGTGAGGAGGACCCAACATGCATTTTAATTATATTTTTCAAGGGCTTTTGAGATCTGGGGTTAATACTTTACAGTAAAATTAATTATTATTAGCCTACTACACGTATCCCCTGTACACATGAGAGTTCATCAGAGCCGTGCCATTGGAGGAGGGGACGATCATATAGCCTCCTACTCCCTTTAATTATTGCAAGTATGGTTTTTGTGAGGGTTATGCTACTTTGTTAATAAAGTTATTTATGACTGGAGCTATGTGCAGCTTCAGAAAAGATGTCGGGAATGAAGAAGGTAGGATACACTTTTTGGACGAGGAAGAAACACATGTAAGACTGCATAGTAGTGACATAGTGGCAGTAGGCTAGGCTATAGCTGAGGTAGTGATAAGGTTAATATGGGAACATTCACTGAAGGAACATTTAGAACTTTGACAAAGTCGTTATTAATGAGAATATGCTGTGTGACATATAAATGGGAATATGAATGGAATATTCTGTTAACAAGTAGGGTTGGGTATCGTTTGGGTTTTATCTGATACCGGTGCTAAATCGATACTTTTAAAACGGTGCCGGTGCTGAAACGGTGCCTGAACCGGTACTTTGTTTGTTATTAAAATGTTTTAAATTAAAATGGTTTTTTACCCAGTGTAGGCGTTTTGCCATAAGGTATGTTAAAACCGCTTGCCATAAAACTGCCAGGTCATGGACAACGGCATTTGCAAGCTAATCTAACAGGGAACAGGGACTAGCAGTTAATTCAGTGTGTTCCCAAATACTTCAAGAAATGTCATGTCTTAATCCATAACACGCAATAGTTTTGAACATGTTAGGCTATATGTCGGCGTTGAAGTGTTTAGATTCCCAGCGCTAGCCAAGCATTTTAACAACAACTATGGCTATGCGCTAACACCAGTCAGCTGAGTTTAATTAGCGATAACGTACGGAGATGGTTTCGTAGCCTCGTTGACAGCTCAGTGACATCAGGTATGTACCTACATATTTATGTTTTTGCCAGCGAACTTTTAACATGATCTTCATACTCATTGTGATGCTATATGGGCCTCATGCACGTGAAAGATTAGGCTAATATCATGCCATTATGTTGTTTAGAACACACCGTGAAATAAAGTTTTCACCTTACAACTTTGCTGATAACATTTCAGAAAAAATGCCAGTTAGCGCATTAGCAAGGATATTGTGTAACATATAGGCTACTGTTGATGTTGTTTCATAGCCTTTTGCTTGTGTGTAGTTAGGTCCACTGCTAGATTTTGACAGGATCTCACGATGTCGCTTTAAAGTAAGCTACTTGGGCTCACGCAAGCTGTCAAACACTGTCCACTGGCCTATGTGGTGCACTCCTCTGGTTTATACATCCAGTGTTTATGTTAGCTATCGATAACTGTGTCTGGATGTGTTGCTATCAGAGCAAGACATTAGAGATGGCGCATGACATGCAGTGATTAAAAAATTGAAAAAATTAATAAAAAAAATGGCACCGAAATGAGGCACCAAAATCCACGTTGTTATTCGATGCAGTTACTACCTTTTGCGTCGGCACCGGTGCCATATTAGAACCGTGTTTCGGTGCCCAACCCTATTAACAAGTCATGTAAACAACACAATATTGTCTTATTCCGAATAAGGTTAATACTCGGAATATCCATGTGTGTCCATGTAAACGGGTAGCTGTTTGTTAGCTGTATAGGAGAGCAATCAGAGGAAGATATCTTTACATTCATATGCTCAGTCCAGTGTTTTTTTTTAGATCAGTGGGCATTAGGGTCGGTCACCGAAACATTTCGGCCATTTCTTTGTTTTAATATGAGGCATCACTGCATGCAATGCGCCATCTCTAACGTCTTGCTCTGATAGCACCACTTCCTTTACAGCTAACATAAACACTTCAAGGTGTATTTCTTAAAGCAGAGGGGTGCACCATATAGTATACCGTATTTGACCGCATGCGTGACCTGATGCCAAGTACATTAACACTTTCATGCCTGTGCCGAACATTCCATTTTGGGTGCTGGATGACCTCCTCACACAAATGTTTTTATTTTTTTGAGTATAATACATTCCATCAATGTGATATACATACTATTGTAATCAGGATCAGTTCCATGAAATGATGTAAAATACATATGGTGATGTTGATATAGTAATGAACAGTCTTTGAAAATCCTCTCCAAATGTATATCCAAAATTTGTCAATTTCATTTCATTCACATAAAAATGAATTTTCATCATATTTCTCTACAAGATAGAGAAGAATATAGAGTGTATGACATGTTCAGCAAGTTGTGGATTATTTAACAAAAGACTGAATTGGAATATCCTTAATATAACCTTTCAAAAGTTATGATAAATTTAGTGATCAGTGTAAAAAAATGCAAGAAACGGGATTTAGAATGGTGACAGAATTCACATTCTTTTTCTCACCAACAACATAAAAGTATGCATAAAAACTAATAAAAAAATCCAGGAAAATGGTTGCACCACCTACTCCGATTTTCCTCAAAGTTTGTCTACACAATGTTTAGGTTCCATAACTAAAACCTGTAAAATATTGTTGTTCCTTTCTATTATTGATTGTTTACACTCTCTAAAAGGCCTTATCTTGGAGGCCATGTTTGGACATTCATATCTTAAAGGATAATTCCGGTATTTAGCACTTTGAGTCCCTTTTCTGGTTTGTTTTGGATGAACTAGAGTGGTGGACACCGAAATTTTGACGATTGGTCCTGTCTCGACTTTCATTTTGAATCGCCTTTACTGCTTCAGAGTGGCTGCCTACAGGCATGCACGAACATGTCTTTAAAACAACCCTTAACGTTCGTTTTCAAAACTGTGCAACTCACAGAGTGGTTGTCCCATTACTCTCCAATACACGATTTCAGTTGCTCAACAGTGTGGGCTATTCTTAGTCATGTTTTTCATTCTGTTATGCGCCTAATTTGACAAATCTGGACTCAGACAGGCTATTTTAGCACATGGACTCTTGGATAAGGATAAATACTATTTAAATATGTGCAGAATTCATTTTGCCATTGTTTTCCTGAAATATTCAAAACCTGTATACATCTTTCAAAATTGATTGTGCTTTGCCAAATGTGCAAGATGCCCATGCTGTAGGCACTAATGCTCCTCCACACTGTCATAGATGTTGGGTTTGGAACTGAGCACAAAATCAAGTTGGATAGGTTGGATACTTGGATAGGCCCTCTCCTCTTTAGCCCAGATGAGTCCATGATTTCCAAAAATAATGGCAAATTTTGATTGGTCTACCCACAGAACCTTTTTCCATGTTACCTCAGTCCATTTTAAACAAGCTCAGGCCCAGATAAGACGGTGGTATTTTCTGAATCGTGTCTCAATACAATTTTGGCTGTTAAAATTTTGGCTGCAGTTTTTGAATTGAGTATCAAACTGTGCACATAGACAATGGTTATCAGATGTTGTCCTGAGCCCATACAATGACAGGTGTGGAAACAGGTCTGGTGTTGATGCAGTGCCATCTGAGGTCCAAAAGACCACGACCATCCAATGTGTTTTTCAGCTCCTTCCCTTGTTTGCAAAGATTTCTCTGGATTCTCTGAATGTTTTAATAATATTATGTCCAGGGGCCCATTGCACAAAACTAGGATAAGGGATTAAGCGGGGATATCTTGGTTATCCTGGCTCAATTTATCCGTGATGCGGTTGCACAAAAGCGGGATAGGGGGCAGCAGGATATGTTATGGTATAAGTCACCATGGCGATTTATTCTGTAGAGCTAACCTGCTCCAGACCAGGATCTTCCAGGATCTATTTAATCTCATCCCTTATCTCAGTCAGCAGTCACCACAAACGGAAACCAACAGTTATTTCACTGCCCACTGCACATTGTTATCACATATAACTAGACCCACTGTCATTATTTAAACGTTTGTGATCATTAATTAACTTTTACATATTCGCCATTCCCGACCTGTCATGCGACAATGTGACGTCACGGGAGCGCCGTAACCATTTCGCGCGTGGTGGTCACGACAATAGTTGCAATATTCTCCTAAATAGAGGTGTTGCTGTTTGTTGCTGTTGTGAAAAGACTACCTACTTTACACCGTAGAAGAAGCAATGAAGCCGCTCTAGTTGCCATGGTGAATCAGTGAATCTGTGATCGGTGGCGGGGTCTATTTGAGGGAGTGTGAGTGTCAGTCAGTCGTAACAGTCTTACAGTGTATCTCCGTAAACATTGTTGCAATGCCTCTGCCTCGTTTTAACAGTTAGGACAATGCTGAAGAGAAAGTCATCATTCTCAAAATAACCATATTGGCTGAGTTTTGTTTTCAAATGTTTTCATGTATGTCTAGATAATGGGTGAGGAATGTTTAGGAGACATACTATCATAAATCCTCAAATTATTTGTATTTTTGTTATTTACTTAGGCTGCGCAAAGCTCAGGCTTGTATTTGAGGCAGGCCTTTATTTCTTACGTGCGTTTTATTGCCTTCTCTTTTATTGTATAGGTATAAGTATAAGTATATATGTGACCCTGCAAGGCGAAACCAGTCGTCTTGCGCACAGTGCTATTTTGAGAAAATCCACGATAAACAAACGTACGGGTTAAAATGGCGAATTTCACGTTTTTGCATAATTCAGTATATTTATGTATAAGTGAATTATATAATCACTGTCATATTCAGACAGTATACAGTCTACACTTTCATATTGTGAACAAATTTCACGGATAAACATACATTTTGACTGTTCAACCCTGACTTTATTTAGGTGAAGATACATTAGCAGTTATTCCATTTGTCCACGCCGCTATAAGGTTTTACGGTAGAGCTAAAATGTAGCCAACTCATTAGGATACTCGTTGATATGAATGTGAAAGACTTGCCTTTCAGGGCACGAACGGTCAAAAGCACGAACTTTTAGAAATATCCTGGCGTCATTTTACGGACCAGGACAAGTTTTCCATTGACGTAGCAGTAGCACATTTTAAAAGTGGGCCTATAGCCTACACAATCTGTATACATTAATTATATTCTATAGTGACACCTTATGACCGTCCCTGGTATTAACTAGGGGGCAGAAAAAGACACTCACTCGGTTGATAAAACTGGACATAGTCAGTCATCCGCTTCAAAGTCACGCTACCGTAAGGCTAATAATAGCTGTGTCCTTACACTATCGCACGTGACAATTTACTTAAAAAGGTGATTTTCTCCTCTTCTGGCTTATCGTGACAGGAGAATCATGCCAACTTTGAATGCGGTTATTTTAGCGATACTTTTTGCAATACCCTCGATATACATATCGTTGGAAAGCTTAGTCAATGGCCGTTCATGTGAGCACATTAACTTAATTTTGTAAATTTTACCAAAACGACTGGTTTCGCCTTGCAGGGTCACATATACTCTTTTGATCCCGTGAGGGAAATTTGGTCTCTGCATTTATCCCAATCCATGAATTAGTGAAATACACTCAGCACACAGTGAACACACAGTGAGGTGAAGCACACACTAATCCCAGCGCAGTGAGCTGCCTGCAACAACAGCGGCGCTCAGGGAGCAGTGAGGGGTTAGGTGCCTTGCTCAAGGTTACGGTTAAGTCCGAAGCGCTAACCAGTAGGCCACGGCTATTGTCCCAATTTCATTGTGGTTTGTTTGCTCTCTCTCTCTAGTTCACACTGGGTGGATTTGAGCAGCTGCTGAGCATTAAGGTGCTTAAACGGGAGGAGCTTGGCCTACCCCCCCTACCAGAGGATAGCATCCGTGTGGTCAGGAGCATGAGGGCTGCCTCACCCCCTGCCTCCACCTCTGATCTTCTTGAACAGCAGCAAAAACGTGCTCGTCGAGAACATAAGGTACACTTACACACATTCACACCAACATGTTTCCCTTACCATTGGAATAAAGTGCTCCACAGAAGCTCCGACATGAATAATTCCTGAATGGGTTTGTTCAGAGCTGAAAAAGCAACTGTATTTTACAGAGGACAAAGCAAAATAACAAAATATTAACTTTCAGTGTATCTCTCTCACCTAGCTTTTCAAATTCAAAGACGGATTTATGTTATTTGTGTATTGAAATTTAAATTCAAAAGGTTGATGAGAAAGTCCATATTCCTTGCTTTCAATCATAAGGTAAATGAGAGTCAGAATAACCAAAGGTTGTGGATCAGTCTAGTTTTATTTTAAATGAATCACGCCATAAGGCTGCCTTGCGCTGTGGATGTGTCCGAAGTGCGAATGGGAGAATGCACAGAACTCAAAAGCGCTTAATTGAAAGCACATAAAAAAGGATTTGCATGTGAATAGGAGAGTTTGGCCTAGAGTTTTTCCTGTTAAAAGGGTGATTTACATGACCATCTTTGCCTTAGCGCTTGCCCTAGTCTAAGGTGTACAAGCTTTGAGTTCTGTATAGAGCCTTGAGACAGTTTTATTGGAGCTATATGAGAGAGGTGGAAAAGTCCAGTTTTAGAAAGTAAAAGTCCTACCACATATCTGTGCCAACCATTGACCTAAACCAGCTGATTCTAAATAGCACAACTCTCAGCAAGGTAGAGCAGTGCACAGGTAGAACCAATACTTGGTTGGACTTTTACTTTCTGAAGCTGGACTTTTCCACCTCTGCTATATGAAGAAATACAATTGAAAAGATGAACTGTTACAATGCTTTCTTCCCCTCAGGCACTCATCAAGCAAGACAACCTTGATGCCTTTAATGAAAAGGACCCCTACAAAACAGATGATAACCGTGAGGATGAGGATGATAATGACGACAGTGAGAATGCCCTGGAGCCTGAGAGCTTTCCACTGGAGCGGGATGAAGTCATGCCCCTACCCCCACCACAGCCACCTTGTGAAAGATTATCCTTCCCCAAGGGTCTACCCTGGGCCCCTAAAGTCAGGTATGGGAGGAGATGATCTTCCATGAATGTCGGCGAAACCTTTTGGTTTATAGTGTCTGTGTAGGGAAATGAGTGAGCAGGAACTCAAAAACCTGCGTATCTGAATTTATATTAATCCTTATAGTATAATGTGTAATACTAGGGCTGTAACAATGCACAAACCAAAATAACTATACAAGCATCTACCTTCTGAGACATGTCAGAAAATGGTACCTGTTTCTACTGAGACAGCTTGGAACATGCCTGAAAATCACAAAAATCTGTATCTTTAATCTGTATGATTGTATATGGGTTATTTCTTTTCATCTTGAATAAAACACACGAATGAATGACACAAGAATGACAGGGGTGAATACTGTCAGATACTGCCATTGTCTTTTCAATATTACTGTTAATGTTATCTGTCTCTTGCACTGCAGAATGAGTATTTCATTGTAATCTCGCACACTGGGCTCACACATGTTACAGTGCCACCATCAAGAAACTAGAAAGAAGTGCTTCCAATGTGTAAAACTCATGAAATTTAGCACACACATCAGATGTGCGCATTTGACACACACATCACATATTGGTACATTATTGGATGACGAAATGTCATGGGGTTGTGGAACTGAAGGTGCCCTGCCCCATCATCACCGCTCGTGGTAGTGTCCAAGTGTTTTACCACAGCATCTTCATTTTTCAACAGGGAAAAAGATATAGAGAATTTTCTGGAATCGAGCAGAAGTAAATTTATCGGATATACTCTTGGAAAGTAAGTATGGAACCCATACTTCACCTTTTGTCTTTTATCTTTTAGCCCTGAGCTAACATTTTATTTGTGTTTTATATATATTTTTTAGTGACATAGATACTGTAGTTGGTTTGCCACGGCCCATCCATGAAAGCATCAAAACGTTGAAACAGGTAGTTATATCATGTCTGAATTGAATTCCATTGAATAATGGCAATCGTTTTCCAACACGCTTATTCACAGGACATTTTGACTGTTGAAATGTTGACTCACTGAATTCTGATTCTCCCCCCCCCCCCCCCCCCCCCATGTATTTAACCTGTATGAAAATGTAAAGTTTGAGTTAAATGCTTTACTTGTTTTGCATCCACAGCATAAGTATGTCTCCATAGCAGAGATTCAGATGGCCAAAGAAGAGGAGTATCAGAAGACACCACTGTCTGGGGTATTTGAGTGAA
This sequence comes from Alosa pseudoharengus, assembly GCF_046254945.1. Lineage (NCBI taxonomy): Eukaryota > Metazoa > Chordata > Actinopteri > Clupeiformes > Clupeidae > Alosa > Alosa pseudoharengus. The sequence goes on from NW_027468837.1 coordinate 772,838, forward strand.
ATGGAAATGTGATTGCTCTGCTTTCAATATACACTGCAAAAAATAAAATCTAACCAAGTGTTATTAATCTTATATTAAGATCAAACAATCTATTTGGGATTGTTTTTAGTATGAAGAGACTTACCTAGCACTTTCTCAAAAGATCATTTTGACTTAATTTAGGAAGACTGACTGACTGATTTTAAGGAGTCTTTATCAAGACAAATTTGCTTGTTTTCAGGATAAGACGTCTTAAAAGGAGTCAAACTCTTCTTAAATTACGTCAAATGATTTTACGAGAAAGAGCTAGGTAAGTCTCTTTATACTGAAAACAATATTAACTAGAATTTTTGATCTTCATATAAAATTAATAACACTTGGTTAGATTTTATTAGATAAGCAGTTTTTGCAGTGTCCCAATGCCACTTGTAGTAAAACTTTAGTAATTGACAACGACTGTATTAAGATGGACGATAGAGCTGTAACAATACATTAACCACGACCGAAATCACGATACAAACATACACGATCGTATGTCGCAGTTTGAGAAGACAGAATCATAACACACACTGCTGTCCAACCCCAGCAGCTGCGATCCTTACAGACACAGCCCTCCACTACACAAGCAGGTAGGTCGGCTAAAAATGAATGGCAGTAGTCCAGTTTGGAAAGAACCATGGCCTGCACAAGAAGTTGTGTGGCATAGTGTACCAGATAGATAGATAGTAGGGCTGTCAAACGATAAAAAATAACTAATTCATCTCATATTGTATAATTCATTAATCTAGATTAATCGCAATTAAAAAGTATATTTTCTCTTTAAAGTCTAAAGCTTCTTAAAGGGCATATTAAATACAACATAAATCACTAAATTGAGCAACCACAAAGGTAAAAGTAAAACACTTTTATATTACTTAAATGATAATAATGACACAGTAATTTTGTTTTCAAATATTAATAATTGCTTGGCCTCCTTTTCTTAAGAAATACTACCAATTTGATGCTGTTTAACTCATTTATAAATGGGACACTGTCACTTTTAAGCACATTGTGTTCACACATTATCACAATGAACTTTTTTTTTAACAGGCCCATTCAAATATAGCCTATGGCTAGTCCACAAACTCTAACATTGTTTGTGCAACATGTAGCACAATAACAATGATAAGCATGATATTAAGGTGGTATAAACAGCTTTCATTCATGAGCCTGGTAGTCACCTAGCTAGCTGATTGGAATGCATTTGAATCGGCATTACATGTGCTTCATGTGAACAAATTATTGAAGAATTCAAGACTCACCAGTTTAATTACACAAAGGCAAAGACAGCTCTTCATATTCTTGTCCATTTGCCAAATTGCAATGAGTGCAGCCTATGTCAAAGTGCCCTGGCTCTCACAGTTTATAACTGGTCAGTAGTGGGAACCGGATAACTCCGCAATCTCTGATCTCATCTTGGTTGCCTTCATTATTTCCTTTTATAAGTTTCTTATATTAAAAACGAGATATCAATTATCAACACTGACAAGCCAGATTGAAACCTGCCTCATGTGCGCTCAGACGCGTTCCCAATTAAATGGAGTAGCATAACATTGGCTCATAATGGAGAGGATCATCTTTATGTAACATGCTATTGGTGTAAAAAGCAGTTTGCAGTAAAGCTACTATTTATGAGTTAAATGTTGGTCCCGCCTCTGTCGCTTGGTGCCCTACGCACAGTAGGTGATGCGTGTGGTGGTACTGGCAGCATTGATCACTTTTAACATCAGGCAACTTTTTAAACTGAACCTTTTCGCCTACAAGCTCCTCACGGTTCCTCTCCATCTTCAGTTAACTCATAGACAGGTTTGTGAGCGGAACACCTGTCCACAAGTTTGTTTTTTTGCTGTCCAGCTCTATTCTTCCTATAGTGCAGACGCAATAGCTAACTTACACTGAAAGAGGTACTATATAGCCTTCAGCAGAGATGGGCCCTATGAATGGGGTACTGAGATGGTTGCATAAACAACACCACAAACAGTCAATGGTGTCTGCTGATGCTTTCCTGACTGCAGATATGAATCGCGACTATGGCAACCCAAATAAAATGTCCTGTATGGGTTGTATCCCAGTCTTTGGGAACCAGTGTGATAAAGAATGTCTGTACCAGAAAAACACTGGAGGTATCGATATAACGCTTGACACATGGTGGTGGTGGTGTACATTTTTATTATTATTGTCAATGAATGTAAAAATGCCAATTGAGATGTAGTGGTTGAGGTATAAACCAGTCATGGCAGGAAAGTTCAGAGCGGCGCCAGTCTTTTAACTGGAGTTTAAACGGCAAACCGGTTGGAAAAACTATATTGTCAAGACATTAGGCAATTAGGCTACTTTACCCCGGAATACAAAAATAAACTTTGGAAAGACAAAGTTTTCATAGAGAGCCTCAATGACCGAATCTGTGGATTTACCTGTTGTCAGTTGAGTTCATTTATTGTAGCTCTACAAACATATCAGCCATGAATTTGACAGAAGATGTTAGGAAGTTTGAATATTTGCACTGAAAGCACTTGCTGTAGTAGCAATCTCCCTCGCAGGCCCTTCACACAGTGTTATTGCTTTTCTCTGTCTGTGAAGATACACTTGATCTGTCAAGATACATTTGAGTACATTTGATTTTGTGACTCACGTGTATATTTATCTAAAATAATTTATTCTTCATACATTAGTATGTTTTGGTTGTGGGTTAAGTGGTGGGGGGAGGATCCACAGATATGGATGGCATGCTACTGATCAGATCGCCGTTTTTCCTGCCAGTGGGTCAAAATTCTGTTGTGTGTTTGTGTCTGTTTTAGTGACATAACCGCTACATCTCTATTGTAATATTTTGAACAACTAGAATAAATAAGCACAAACAAGGACATGTCACAATATCAAAATAAATAATCTGTAAACTAATGTAAATATTAGAGCAGCAGCCTAAGTTACAGTAGCTTAAGTTCAACACAATCTGACAACTGAGAATACAACTGAGCTGTTGGTAACCTAGGGTGGAATACAACTCTACGCAGAGAAGAATGAACAGGGCACTAGCATTTTCAAATACGCACATGTACTCCTTATTAATGGAAAATCCATCGCAAAACTAATTCTTGTTATTGACCATGTTCTTCATGTTTATATACATCCATTTTTTCCAATAGGGTGAGGAGGAGGTTGACATGTGTGCCACTGAGTTGCTGTACCAAGGAATTCTTCCCAGTCTGCCTCAGTATATGGTAAAAGCTTATACTTGCACTGAGTTATGGACTCAAACCAACCTTAGTGTTGGTTTTTAAATAGCATATATCTTCAGCCAGTAGATCGGCTAATTAGTCAGATCACCTATGTTATGCTACCCATCAGAAGGCTGAAAAGATTTGGAAAAATGTTTTGTAAGACTACAGTCTCACACCACCTCATATCTAAAGACAAGTCACAGATTATGATCTTAGAGTTGAAAATTACCTGCTCTGCATTATGTGATTTTATGCTGCACTCTTCAATCTTTGAAGTTTTCTTGAATTACTAATGATGTCACTATTTTCAATGTATGGTGTTTATTCTGTGATGTCCCACAGATTGCTCTGCTGAAAATTTTGCTTGCAGCAGCTCCCACTTCTAAAGCTAAAACAGACTCCATTAACATCCTGGCAGATGTGCTACCGGAGGAGATGCCGTGAGTGACTTCTTGACCAGAATGTACACAGTTTGGTTACGTATTGAATGCCTCAGCTACTTCTCGTATTCAAAAAAATATGTCTAAACATTATGAAAAACATCAGAATATGGACTAGTTTCAAAAGCAAATTTGGTCAGCTTTGGTCTATAGCTGTTGTCACAGTTTTGAACAATCACTTATTTCCACCATCTTGCTTAGACCCCGTGTTTTGTGTATGGGTTAGGGATGTCACTTTTCAACCAATGTTCCAACATTAATGGGTACTTTATGGTTCGAATATGAAGTGCCAGTGTAGTGCACAGTTTCTTATAATTGTATTTCTTGCCGTCTGATCCAACAGTGGGTGCTCTGAAAGTTTTGTATACCCTCTTGACCCATCAGTAAATTAAGCTATTGATATGTTTTTATACGAAAATAGAAGATAACGCCAAGCAGAGGAGCCCTGTGGATTTTGTGTTCTGCACTGTAGATGGTCAAAGATTTGTCAACTTTATAAAATTATTACACCTCTATGACAACTTATCTTTGAGTTCGACTGTTGCCTTAGCACCCTAATGCTGAAAGCTTCAGCTGTAAACTAATTGCATGACTTTTGAAATTGGTTCAAACTTGCTTCTTGAGAAAAGTGACAGCCCTAGTATGGGTCACCACCATCTGTCCCATTTACACTTAAGGGATTTTCTCCTGCTTTGCACAAAATTTGATATACCATCTTCTTTTCACTGCAAAAGACTGCTTATCTAACCAAGTGTTATTAATCTTATATCTTTCCATTCAATCAAAACGGTCATATTTTCCCTAAAAGGGGGCGTGTACGTGCAGCACATACAAGTTTCCCGGATGTGCTGGTTGTCCGTATTCTGGTTGTTATGGGAACAATAAGGAATAGTGACATAGGCCGGAATCCTCAGTAGGCATGGAGATAATGAACACCACTGCAGTTCTGAACTCCTGGTCGGCTGAATGGTGCTTTAAAGTGCTGTGGACACCGATGCCGACATGAGGGTCGAAATAAAGAATCAATAAAAAAAACTTTTAAGAAATGAAATTAAAATTATCTAATGAGAAAGTGCTAGGTAAGTCTCTTCATACTAAAAACAATATCAAATATTGCTGCAAGCAGCACTGAGGGGGCCAAGCAGCCAAGCTGGAGTTGCCATGGCATTACAAAGACATGGCAGTAAGAAGTCACTGCAAGTTTCATGTCTAGCAACCAAAGATTGGCTGAGATATAAGGTCACTTCCTGTTTCGTGGCTTCACTGCCATTTTCGATTGGCTGTGATGGGCAAACGATTTTGTCAGTGGCTTCCAGAAAGTTATGCACTGATAAGGCATTGTCTGAATCTTGGTGAAGATCAGATAAAATGTGTGACCTGTGAAAATGTTTTCATGTTTCTGGCAAAACCCAAGATGTCGGCTAGATCCTTTACGGTTACGTCGCAAGTTAGCTTTTGTTGGCTTTAGGAACGCCAACAGTATTAAGACACTACTAGTGCGTTTTAATTCCAAATTGATGTCAGCAACATGATTCAAAAAGTTGGGAAGGGGGCAGCAAAAGCTGAAAAAAGTTGTGTAATGATGAGAAATGCCTGCAGGAGCCTTTCATTTAATATTCAACTAATCAGGGTAATTGGCAACATGGTTGGGTAAAAAAGAATCTCTCAGAGGTAAAAATGGGAAGATATTTGCATGTGCTGATATGTAATATCATAACTGATTACTGAAAGTGTTACAGGATAACTGGTTATGAATAGTGTATTCAGTATGTGTTTGTCTGATAATATTTGTCTTTTGTGTCTGCAGAACCACAGTCCTACAAAGCATGAAGCTTGGGGTTGATGTGAATCGGCACAAGGAGATCATTGTGAAAGCCATCTCTGCCATCCTTCTGCTACTTCTCAAACACTTCAAACTGAACCATGTGTATCAGGTAACTAGATGAATAAGCTTAGTCAACCACGTCAAATTATGTTACAAAGGTGCATTTTTTGCAGCTATTACTATTGTGTTTTAGCTTATTGTGCCTAAAGGTGGCATGTTAAAAAAGATGAATGGTCATTCTTGCAGTTATCAAGTAGGCAGGCAAACTTGTAGAAGTAAAACTTGTGTCACTTAATCTGACATTTTCTATTTGCATTTCAATCTCTAAGCTTGAAACTGAATGTAATATTTTAAAATGGAATTCTTTTGAATTAATTTGCTCTGATACGTAAATGATCCTCGTAAAAAAAAACGAGCGCTCGCAAAAGAAGCAACAAAAAAAGTTGGAGTATTTTTTTTTTAGCTTTCATTTGCACTAATCAGTTTTCTATCGCTCATCAAATCAATCATATGTCACTGTGTGGGGAGTGGGGAGGCACCCTATATTTGCACACGTCCTGTGCTTATTGCTGAAAAGCTAGTCCTCAAACATACAGAAGATGAGAAGGGGAAGGAGGTGGGGTGGCCGGGGATCACTTTCTCCCTGGAGCGGGGGAACTAAATGTCGGATATGCTAGCCTCTGCTGTCAGTTCTGCGGGGCATCTGACATGGAAATATGTAAAATGTGTGTGCAAACAGGCAATAATGATGTGCTGTCAAGTGTCAACCTACTTTCTTGCCTACCTGCATGCTCTCTACTCATGCACTCATTAGAAGAGAGTGGCCCGAGCCTTCATATACACAATGCAGTACTAGTGAGCCAGTTAAATGAGTCACCCTGTTATAAAAATAGATGAGGTAGAGCAGTTGTTTGTTTTTTTGGCCAGTGATGTCACTCAGCCCCCCATACCTGTCTAAATCTCCCCACAAAAGTCTCAATTGTTTGTACTATGTTTTTGCTAATTTGTGCTGTTAAAAGACACATTTCTTAATATAAAAATAATGTGGTAATCGTTATGGCTCAAACCAGCACAAAAGAATAGCAATGCTATAAATATGTTTTGGATGACATGGGGAGCCACCTTCACGGAGGTAGGTACTGCCCGGCACTACAGACAATGTTGGGGTAACTTTGCTAATTATACTTACTTGCAAAATACAGTGTTGTATCTTTGACAAATATTCTCAATCTGAACTGTTATTCACCTGTGTGACTTTTTATTGTGTCCCCCCCCCCCCCCCCCCCAGTTTGAGTACATGGCTCAGCATTTGGTCTTTGCCAACTGTATTCCTCTAATCCTGAAGTTCTTCAATCAGAACATCATGTCTTACATCACTGCCAAGAACAGGTTGGGTCATTGGTCTTAGCTAAAAATAACTTCTATAGCTTAAATGGTCTCATAGCCTGAGATGTCAACTGAATAAAGACCTTTTACATTGCCTGTGTTATTAAATCTGACTACCACCGCCATCTGTCTTTCAGTATATCAGTGTTAGACTTCCCCTACTGTGTGGTGCATGAACTTCCAGAGCTCACTGCTGAAAGTTTAGTAAGTTGCTTGTTTTGTTATTCTCACAAACCCTGTCCCTTAGTCTGTCACTTCCTTGCACTTTCTCATAAATGTACACATTTCCTGTCATTGTCTTTGACATCACACATAAACACACACACACACACACACACACACACACACCATTCATACATATTCAAGATTACTGGCATGCACAGACTTCTTGAAGGGCAGGGGTGAAATAAACAAAAAGGGCACCTATGTCATGACATGGGGCCCCAACCTCACACAAAAAGCTATGATGTATCAAGTATGAGCCACTGTGCCCTGGACACATAAATGAAGAGGGCCCTCCTCAGAAAGTTTGTAATTCAACTAAGCTATGTAAAATAATAAATAATAAATGTAAAATGTGACCCTGCAAGGTGAAACCAGTCGTTTTGCGCACGGTGCTATTTTAAGAAAATCCATAATAAACAAATGCCGAATTAAAATGTCGAATTTCACGTTTTCGCATAATTCGACAGTATACAGTCTACACTTTCATATTGTGAACAAATTTGACGGATAAACATACGTTTTGACTGTTAAACCCTTACTTTATTTAGGTGAAGATTCAACACATTAGCAGTCATTCCCTTTGTCCACACCACTATAAGGTTTTACAGTAGGGTATGGTAGAGCTAATTTACTCATTAGGCTACTCATTACTCGTTACTCAATGTGTCAGCTCTATCGTTCTTGGCAGATGTAATGAATATGAATACAAATATGAATGTGAAAGACTTGCCTTTCAGGGCACGAACGGTCAAAAGCACAAACTTTTAGAAATATCCTGGCGTCATTTTAGGGACCAGGAGAAGTTTTCCATTGAAGTAGGCTAGTGCATTTTAAAAGTAGGCTAGGCTACACAATCTGTGTACACAGAACTTCCTCTCCCCTTACTTCCCCCGAAATAAATTAATTATATTCTATAGTGACACCTTATGACAGTCCCAGGTATTAACTAGGGCAGGGGTTTTCAACCAGTGGTCCATGAGGACATTGCTGGTGGTCCCTGACCATGGATTCAGTAATATAGTTGCAATGTGGGAATCAGCATTTTTATTCAGTGGTGGTCCTGGTGTTAATTAGTCAGATTGATGGTCCCTGGTTCCCAATCAGTTAAAAACCCCTGAACTAGGGGGCAGAAAAGGACTCATTGCACGGTTGAAACTGCATAGTCAGTCATCCGCTTCAAAGTCACACTACCGTAAGGCTAATAATAGCTGTGCCCTCACCAGTGTTGGGCAAGTTACTTCAAAATCGTAATGTACTATGCATTACTTATTACTGTCATTTCAAAGTAATTTGTTACATTATAATATTACTGTCTCTGAATTGTAAGGCATTACACTACTATTGCATTACTTTTAAGTTACTTTGACCAAAATATCTAGAAATATGGATTTGCCATTCTAAATGCAGTTTATTACGCTCAATGCAGCTCATTGCTCTTCCAATGGAGGGAGATGTGGTATAGCATAATGACTGAGCTAGGCTTAAGGCTAACAACATACAGTAAGAATGCAATAGGCGCAGTGCTCATGATGCAAAACAAGGAACAATCATAGTCAGAATTTTGTTAAAAACCGACAAAAGGTCAAAGTCTGGTAAATTGTGATATAAATACTGTAACTTTAAGGCCTAGGCCTGCTCAATAGAGAGCCTATTGTAAATCAAAGCTTAATAAAGACATGTCAAGATGGTGGCCTACTGGCCATTTCGGTGCCCTAAGTGAGTGGCTTTGAGTGAGTGACATTTAAATGGTAACTCAAACACCTAAAGTAAAATAAAAGGCCTATTATACAGACCATTACTGTGTGTTTTTTAACATTAATTTCTGAAGAAATGCTGTTTTCTTATAAATGGTGCACGGTCACTTTAAGAGCATTGATCTTTACGTTCTCATAATGCCCTTTTGTCAGCTCTTGTTTACAAGCCTTGTTTGTTGAGTTTGCTCTGGAAAGTATGCAATGACATGTTGCTTCACATTTCGTTTTGCAAATAAAAGTGAATTATGAGCCTGGTATCCACCTAGCTATCTGAATGGATTTTTTGTCGACTTGGCATATCATGTGCTTCATGTAGCCTAAATGCTTGGGAAACGAATTATTGAAGACCCACCAATTCCATTCTACTAGTACTACGTGGTGGAGATTGAGAGAACCCAAAAAGTATGTACCATGGTGTTAGTGCATTCTGACATTGTAAACGTTATTGATGAAGAGTGAAACGCAGTTTGCAGTAAAGCTACTATTCATTGGTTACATTTGGGTGCCCCCTCTGTCCTTTGGTGCCCTACGCAAAGTGCGTGATGCGCGTGGTGGGAGCGGTGGCACTGCCAGGCTACACAATCTTTTTCTGCATTTCTATCCCTTTATTCTCTTTAATTCAAGTTCACAGCTCAAAGCTGTCATGCACTAGAAGAACATAGTTTGTGTTTTATCAAGAATAAAAAAGATTAGCGTGGCACCACTTTAGATGTTTCATTAAATTACTTGTGCTATTTCGCGAGGCATAGTGAGATCTTTTGGTTTCGCACACAAAGTGCACTAACTATTATGTTCTTCATATCCTTGTCTCTGACAAGCTAAAAATAATGAGCGTAGGCTTATGTCCATCCCGCAAATAGAGTCCGACTTTGAGTCTGCTGCAGCCACAGTCATCTTCAACCAGTATCAGGAGATACGTTCTACTATTTTGCGCGGATTTTTTCTCGTCTGTTGTTCTCGCGGTGGTGTTTGTGAATATGTATCAAAGCAAAACAAGCGCTTAATTTTGGGTTAAAATGCATTGTAACGCGCGTTACTGAAGTTTGTACCGAGTAAATATTACCCAATTTTTTTTTGGTAATGCCTTACATTACCGCGTTACCGCAAACAGCAATACATTACAGTAATTACATTACTTTTGTAACGCATTACTCCCAACACTGGCCCTCACACTATCGCACGTGACCATTTACTTAAAAAGGTGATTTTCTCCTCTTCTGGCATATCGTGACAGGAGAACCATACCAACTTTGGATGCGGTTATCTTAGCGATAATTTTTGCAATACCCTCGATATACATATTTGGAAACACGTTGGAAAGCTTAGTTTATGGCCGTTTGTGTGAGTGCAATAACTTAATTTTGTAAATTTTACCAAAGCGACTGGTTTTGCCTTGCAGGGTCACAAATAATCCCTTAAATAATGACTTCTGGTGGGTTTTGTTGGAAGAAATAGACAGATTGAAATTTACAAATATGACATAACCAACATATTTAAGGCATCTTGTTGTGAGAGGCCTCATTCAGATATCAGAAACCCCCCCCCCCCCCCATGCATGCCAGTGTTAAAGATGCATTTAAACTAAGACATAATATCAAGTATTAGTGTTTTCATTCTACCATTACAGGAAGCTGGAGAAAACAATCAATTCTGCTGGAGGAACCTGTTCTCCTGTATCAACCTGTTGAGGATTCTCAACAAGCTCACAAAGTGGAAGCACTCCAGGACCATGGTATAAGAGCCACTTTACATTGTAGTCATTAGTGGTGGACTGTTGGTTTTGTGTCGGGGCCCTCAATAACGATTTGGTTTGGCTAGAATTTGGCTGGAATTTGCCACGCCTCCTTCAATCAGACAGGTTACTTATTCGCAGTCTGCCTCTATCTGCCGAAGTTGCAGCATCGGCGTCACTCCGCTTGCAACCCACCACCTCCCCTTACGCCTCCCGTCTTCCATAGTTCAAGAATAAGGGGGTGGATGGCGGAATCCTGGACGACTCCTGCCTGCGCAGTTGACTCCTGCACGATCCCGCAAATCACTTCAGGACCCTGGCCAGAGACTTCGCCAAACATGCTTTTCTATTATGCTATTATATCTGTTTGCAAATTACGGAATGTGAACTAGTGAACTACCATTTAGTTTGCAAATGCAAAATTAGATTTCACAAAGGCAATTTTCAGTTTTACAAATGCCATTTCATTTACAAATACACATCTACATTGTGAAAACCAATTTACAAGTTACAAATATGTTTTTTTTTATGTGTGGATTTGTGTGACTTTCATGCGAAGAACGTCTCAAAAACACGTAACTTTGGAAAGCGAAGAATGCGTGTGCTGGTGATCCACAAATGAAATTTTCGGTTTTACAAATGGCATTTTATTTACAAATGCACATCTATATTTGTAAAAATCAATATACGAGTTACAAATATGATTTTTTTTTTTATCTGTAGATATCAAAACACATGCAAATCAAGAAATATTTGTGGATCCCCCTCTGCGCATACAAATATTATTGAGACAAATTTAGCTCCATATATTAAACCAATATTAAACCTATTAAAACAACCAAAATATTAAGAAGAGCTATTTTCTTTCATTGAGTTAAATCGAAACAATGTCTTCTAGTGCTCGTGGACTGATAGCCCTACTTGTAGGCAATTATTACCCTGGCTTGTATTTGGGGGCTGGCCTTTATTTGTCTGAATCGAGCACGACCCGGCTATTAACCGAGGCCCGTCTATACATAGAATCCCGGCCATAATTTGAAGATTTACGGTACTCACGTTTGTGAGATACTGTGTGTGTATATATACAAAATATGTGGAATAGAGTGTAGTCTGAGGGGTTACTTGCTCACTGATAATTAAGATTACCGTTTATCTCTAAATGTGCACTATTTTCTCTGAGCAGTTCTATGAGTTGAAATTGAACTATAGGTGTATCATTATAGTTGGGCAAGAAATTTGGGTTTTTGGACAAGTAATAAAATTAATCCTTGATCTATGAATTGTTATGCTTGTTTCAGATGCTGGTGGTGTTTAAGTCTGCTCCTATTTTGAAGAGGGCTCTGAAAGTGAAGCAGGCCATGATGCAGCTGTATGTCCTCAAGCTTCTTAAAGTGCAAACTAAATACTTGGGTCGCCAGTGGAGGAAAAGCAACATGAAGACAATGTCAGCCATCTACCAGAAAGTTCGGCACAGGCTCAACGATGACTGGGCGTATGGCAACGGTGAGTTCTGTAAACTCGTATGATTAAATGGGGACCCCCCCCCTCCCCTTGTTCAATTGGGTTTTAGGTATATGCATCCTGATAAAGTTACCTTGGCCTAGTGCTGGGCGGTATGACCAAAAATGTATATCACGGTATTTTTCAAACTTCTTACGGTTTCACTGTATATGACGGTATTTTTTTTTCATGCATAATCAGATGTTCAGAGCATTTTCTACAGGTTGAGAGAGGAATTGCTGCAGTACATTGACTGATGGTCTATTTTACTGTCATGATGTAGAATAACTCCACACTAGTGGTAATGCAGTTTTGCACAGGCTCAACGATGACTGGGCGTATGGCAACGGTGAGTTCTGTAAACTCGTATGATTAAATGGGGACCCCCCCCCTCCCCTTGTTCAATTGGGTTTTAGGTAAATGCATCCTGATAAAGTTACCTTGGCCTAGTGCTGGGCGGTATGACCAAAAATGTATATCACGGTATTTTTCAAACTTCTTACGGTTTCACTGTATATGACGGTATTTTTTTTTCATGCATAATCAGATGTTCAGAGCATTTTCTACAGGTTGAGAGAGGAATTGCTGCAGTACATTGACTGATGGTCTATTTTACTGTCATGATGTAGAATAACTCCACACTAGTGGTAATGCAGTTTTGCATGGCCCCAGAAAATGATGCTGTTTACAAAGAGCCACTCATAATTCTAATGAAGAATCTAATCAGACAATTGCAGTCAAAATACAGAACTTTTACTGTGCAAATTTCACAAACATCTTGTATAAAACCAATACAAAAAGTAGTGCAACTACTACTTTTAATTGCATACTTTTTTGAAAAGTATACAATTTAAAATTAAACCTCTCTGCTAATATGCTTACTTTGTCAAATAGGACTATCAGAAACATGCCTTATTGTTATTGTGTGGTTTACATGACGTTAGTGGTAGGCTAACGTTACCTTCATGTGGATGTGGATGTCTTGTTAGCCTGCCATGAGCTTCGGTTCGGTTCGCTAGGCAAAACATTAACAAAAAAGTTTGTTTTGGTGCACTGATGACAGTCAGGATCATTTCTAACTAGCCGGCTAGTATTGCTCAGTTCATGTCTATAACATGCTTTACTTGCTACCTGGATAATTTCAGCGAATTCTTAAGGTGAGATGAATGATAAGATCATTAAACTTCACTGTGTTCAGTGGGTTGCTAACTAACGACATAACCTACTAGCCAGCTAGTTACAGCTGTTGAACAATCTCAATAGAATTTTCGTGACTGTAAATCCCTTTCAATGCAGTATCCCTTAACGTTTTTCCTTAACTAAAGAAACAATTTAAGGTATTCTGTGCAACACCCTTAAATAAAGCCTTAAAGCCTGTGTTGCAGGTTAAAAACCACTGTTGATTAATGGGTACATAAAGCACTCAATATATGTATATCATTTTTAAAAATGTCTCCAAATGGTGTTAAATGCCAGTTTTTGTTGTTTTTAGCATTAGCGGGGGTTTTTTACGCAATTCGGTGATGACGTCACTTTGGGGACTACATGATCTGCGCTTCATTCATTTCAGTGCATTTCAATGGACATCGTGGTTACACTTTCAACATAGTTTGTATATTTACACTTCGAATTTCGTCACAGCATTTATATCATAGCTACCCTATGATCTACTAATGGTAATAACGGTGCCTGATATCAATTTAGTAATTTTTTCTGAATTTCAGGAGGTCTCGTTTTGGAGGGTATGTTTTACATTCATTCCTATGGGAAACGGTCGCGGTTACACTTTCAACATAAAGTTTGTATATTTAGACTTCGAATTTCGTTACAGCATTTATATGACAACAACCCTATGGTCTAACAAAGATAACAATATCTTCCGATTTTAGTTTAATGCAATTTTCTGAATTTGAGAGGCCTCATTATGAGGCTACATAATGCACCTATTCAGTTCAATGCATTATGCTTATAATGTTACGACACTTTTTTTGTTACTGTCAGTGAACAGCACCGAGTGAAAGTCAACATTTTCTTTATATCTAGTGATAGTGATCATGTCATTAGTTCAGATAAGTAGGCTACCGGGCTAACTTAGTCAGAAGATCAGAATATAAAGCATCATGATAGCTAGCTATGGGCTAACTTTCCAGTCCCACCTGTGAGCCACCCCTGTTGTTGCAAACTTAGCTTCTAGCCGCCGCCGATTAGGCTGGTCGTGTCTTCAGCATAAATATTTTCGATAACTACTGCTCGTGATTGATTCGTCAGGGTACGGCTTACCAAAGAGGGAGATAATATGGGCAAGTCGCAGTTTTGCAGGTGCTTCTGTGGGCTGTGCCGTCCCGATGGAAACTGTGGTGGAGAGCTGCAGTAACTAGGGAAGCGAGTGCATTTTGGCCGCTGGTCAAGGAGCTCCCCCGTGACCAGCATAAGATATGATCTATCTAGCTATCTATCTACCTGTCTATATACATATCTAGGCTATCTATAGACTATCTATTTATCTATAATCTGCGCTATCTACTGCTGAACAATCCCTTACTCGTCTCTCTTTACTCTTCTCTCGTTACTCTCAAGGGTCTCAAGGTGGGCTTTGGTCTGTAGCCTCCCCAAGGTGACGTAATGCAATGCATTGTGGGGGAAAGGAGAATCACTTCAAACGCTGTGAAATAGTACCTGCTTTTTCGTATATTTTATTCCGTTTTGTGATACCCAACAACATCAAATACAATGGATAACAGTTTAAATGTTTATTACCAACAAGCAAATTGTGCAAATTAGTTGGAAAATGAACCCTGCAACACGGGCTTTAAGGGTCATACTTTAGGGGAAAAACTTAAGGTGTTTACCCTCACCATGCCTCGCAGTCGCACCATGCGTGTGCTTGTGAAAAAAGTCCCGTCTGAAACACTGTCGCGCGGCGCAGCGTTCCAAACGTTGTGTAATCAAATACACCGGTATGGTGGTATATTAAAAATTCATATCATAACGAAAATATACACCTGTATACGGTGTGAACCGGTATACCGCCCATGCAAAACATATTGATGTCAATGGTGCATTTTGCCCATGTTCAGGGTGGAAAGTGAAAAAGAAAGATTTGCATAAGACAAGTCAAATTGGTGTTTTTAAAAAGAAAAGATCATGGAGAATAAAGAAAAAAATATTTAAAAAATCTTTGTATACTCCCACAAGGTGTTTAGGTGCTCTGAAAATGAGAACCAAAAGGTCTGCTGTTCAGACCCTGAAGGAATTTATTTTCTGTTCATTGTTTTTTGTGAGAGTGTTTCTACTTATCTCAGTAAGGAAAATAAATCAAGAGCCTATGTTGAGTACAAATATGTCTTCTGAAGGCTTAAACAGAGCCCAGCCAAAAACTCCAATAAAATTTGTATCAACTTTGAGGGACAGCTATGACCATGCAGGATTATCCAGACCAAACGTGACGATTTTGCTACATACTATTCCTATTTATGTACCAGCATGCAAAATTTGAGCCCCCTACATGGTTTAGTTCTTGCGCTGTGGGCTTGTGAACTTTGACAAAAAAAAGAGGCCGAACAAAATCGACACCCCCCTCCCCCTGTAAAACTGGCTGTATCTTGGAAAGTATTGATCTTACATAAGAGTAATTTTACAGTGTGTCTCCTGGGTAACATAGGTACACCTGGTAATTTTTTCAGAATTTTTTGAGACCTAAGTGCGTGGGCCCTGGTTGAATTGACGTGGAATGACCCGTAGGCTAAGGCCCAAATGAAATATCACTCAACAAAGAGCAGCCTGAGTGCACAACTGATAACGCTACACCCTGACAAGCTAGGTAGGTAAACAATCCAAAGGCGAGGAACTGCACCTAAAACAGGCAAGAATTGGCCTACAGAATTTTTGCGTCCCTCCTCTATGTCCAGTGCTTTTGTCACTTCTCTGATAGTCATGATGGTTCGTGGAATCGCAGGCTGATAGAAAAAAAGAAAGTAAACTTTTCCCCAATCAGGAAATACTTGTTAATTTGGCGTCATCAAACATAGAGGCATACATGAGTATGTATGAGCGTTCATTCAGTGTGTTTGCGCGTCTGCACAAAAGAAACTGAAACCACTCAAGTTGCACAGATATCGTTGGTAGACTGAGCTTTTGTTCAATATAACAAGTCAACCACGGATTTATAGTGGTATTGGCAATGCATAAGCCCGTTTATACAATGTATAGAGATGCATATGAAATATTAATTATAGGCAAAATTTGAGCATTAAATATTTGAATATAAATCGATTATTAAAAATAATAATGAATGAATTTCGAATGAGATTATGGAGGAAGATTGACAGCCCTAGTGTCTGTGTGGGGAGGGGATATGTTGTGTGTTTGGGTGGGGGGGTGATGAAATGGTGTGTGTGTGTATTGGGGGGCTGTGGGTATGGTGTGTGTTTGGGTGGTATAGTGTAATTGACCGATCCCAAGCCCCTCCTCCCATTGTCAGTCCCATAGTTACTGTTGCTAAGTCGGACAAGTTTGCAGGAAAGTGTGCGAGAACGCGTGTTCAACATGGGGACGCAGCACCCCCATTTAGCCGAGTGCAAGTGTATGCTCGATTTCTGGGCGTCAAGTAATATTGATATATTCAAAAAACAGAGGCCAGAAAGGCCTTCAGTATGCGGAAGGACACATTCACAATGTCCACCAATCCGGTGTTACGGATCTTAATGGGATACATGTTAACTGGGGATAAGCACGTTATCACGAGCAGGTAGTTTACCTTATTTGCTACAGATGTGACTCTGATTCAATAAACAGGTCTGTGCAAAGATATGGTGTTGACGTGTCCCTAACAAAATCTAACCATATTTCGAGGATTAATTGAAGACGGGACCAAGTGCTGCAGATCCAAAGTTCCCACGCAACTTGGGCATATTGACTAGCATAAGCAGCTCATGTTGGGGAGGTGGATATAGCTTCGCTTCTGTAGGCCGATTGCCTACTTATTTTGAATGGCTGCTTTAGAAGGTAGAGTTCAAATAAACATGATACAAGTGTATTGAAAAGAAACCACTAGATCTATCCGAGTTTAAACCCCACGCACGACATATCTGCATGGCAGGCAGACGCTATCAAGAGCAATTGCATACGTGATTTGTCTTGCACTAGACTTCATCAGTGCCCGCTTAGGCTGTACTTAATTTAAATGTGGGCAATGTAGTAGCCCTAATATTGGCGATTTCGAGACTGCATAGCCTATACAGCAAGGCATAGTTTTGAATCGGCACATGATTTGATCTTTAGAAGACATTAAGCTATCTCGTTCAGCCATCAAATGCATCGCAGTAGGCTATTAGCCTATTGCGTTTGTTGAAAAAAATATTCGTTAGCTTATTTCTGTGAACAGTCTTCTATCCCAAGTTAAACATGGCAAGTTAGCCTGTGCCTACAAGCTATAGCCTATTCTTGTTGTGTGTAAGGCGATACGTGATTGAAGGTGTCTGTAGCCTATTTGCGTCTTCCAATCGTATGAGTGTGCGAGTTCAGTTCCTGCAAGGTAGGTAGGCTATACTTTTTTGCGTAGGCTTATGTTGCCGTTTCAACAGTGGAAACCAGGTTTAGTTATGTTTTTGTGTGTAGTTATGAACACAAAGGGAACATTTCCGTACACACTCAGATTTCTTTACTGAAAAGTAGCAGCCTATCCAAAGTTGTGCAAAGTTAGGCCTATGTGTGTTAACGTTTCACACGGTCAGGATATCGGATGTCACTTCTACAAATACCCCAGGCATATATTTGAACCTTTTTGAGCTCTTTAGTTATTTAGTTACTTAGGCTACTCGCAAAAGAAGCATTATAGCATTCGCATAACCGGCGTATTGTCATACAGAATGGACACTAGAAAATTCAAAATTGACCGAGGTCCTCCGAAGTCCTCATTGTGACATAGTAAAACGGGGCGGGGCTTGGGATCGGTCAATTGTGTGTGTGTGGGGGGGGGGGGAGGGTAGTGTATATGGGGTGCGTGGAAGAGAGTTCCACACCCCAAAGTTCTAGCGGTCATTATTTCCGAGGAAAGGACCTCTGAAAAAACTAATTCAGGTATTTCATATCACTACGCAAGGACTGGAACTTCCTAGCCTGGGTGTTCCCATGCTGCCTTGCGCGCGATTTGATTCACGCTGCTAAGGCAGCCTGGAGACCATGGAGCAAATTTTCGCCTGAGATAGGAGACCAATCACAGAACAAGGGGGAAAGCAAGACGATGTTGAGCTATGCACAGACGCATTTGATAGACATCCGTGGCACCCAATAAACAGATCTGAGCATTTTTTTCAAATACGAGAAAATTAACGTTTGGTTCCCAGACCACGTCTCATTGAGAAGTGGTGGCGCTAGCCAGGCTAGGAACTTCCTTCATTCAAAAGTGAAAGCTTAGGCTTTCGGTAAGGTAAAAGCAACGACCGAAATGCAGTGTTGAAACACGTGTATGAAACATGTTAAATATGCAAACACTGATCCGGTACAAACACTGACCCCCCCCCCCCCCTCCCCCAAAACAAATTAACTTCCGTTTTTGGAAAGCTAAATGTTGACAGGTATGTGTGTGTTTAAGTTTCAAAGGGATGCTTTTTCTCCTTGGGACAGGCCCTTTTCAGTCTGTTTCCATTCCATTGGGATTAAGACGATAAGAACTTAGTAGTCAACTTGAATGCAACAGCTTTGAACAAATTTTTGCAGCGTGCTAATAATGCTGATCGGATTTAATAGCAATTTAGCAACAACAGTCCTTGCGATTATGAAGGTTTGGATTAAATGTGTGTGCTGAGGAGTTTTTTTTTTATTACATCCTGATTAATATCCCTTTCCTTGACAGCAGACCTGGATGCACGGCCATGGGACTTTCAAGCAGAGGAGTGTGCACTGCGTGCTAATATTGAACGATTTAACAGCCGCCGCTATGACAAGAACAAGGCCAACCCTGACTACTTGCCTGTGGACAACTGTCTGCAAAGTGTGCTTGGACAGCGTGTGGACTTGCCAGAGGATTTTCAGATGAACTATGACCTCTGGCTTGAGCGAGAGGTGTTTTCTAAGCCTATTTCCTGGGAAGAGCTCCTTCAGTGAAGATGGGGCTGTGGGTGAGCGTCCTTACAAAATACTCACGGTAGACTGAAAATGGAAACAATAGCAACAATTTGAAAATCAGTCTAAAAGCCAGCATGACTTGGCTACTTAAAAAAATAAAAACTTGCTTGGGCATTTTAATTTAACATTGCTGTGTAACCGTATTGCTAACAGTAGTGTTTGTCAAATGATCTATGCTGATAATTAATCATTTTACTTGTCTTATTTTTAAGGGGCACACTACACTGTGAGTGCTCTGGTACATTCCCAAATACTGGTGAAGTGTGGGTGTGGTCTAGGATAAAGATCCTGGAACACAACCCACCATACTGGACCATGCCCACTAGTAGTTTTGTAGGAGCAGTCTTTCTTCTGATAGTCTCTTATCCTTCCAACTTCTAACTTGTATCCTGGTCTAAAACGGCCTTTCTGTACTGTGTGCTTTTGTACTGGTTATGTGGAGGTGCTGCTAAAGACGAATTTACATGGACCTTTCTCATATACACACATATAGTGTCCCAACTTCCTGAAGATGGGGACTCATGTGTAACAAGTTTTGTTTTAGGTTGTTTTTGTGTGCTTGCTTTTTTGGGACAGGCTTTTGGTGTGTATTCCTGAATATATGTCCCTGGGTCTGGGTATTTGTCTGGTATTCTAAGTTGAAATGGTTTGAGAAAGATAGTTCGGGGTTAGATTACTACCTCAGAACTGTTGAACTTTTTTTTTTTTTTTTTAACGCTAGTTTATAAAGAGGTTGAGGGTATACAGGTGTCTCCTATTATTTGACAAGGACCCCAAAAAGTAAAGATAAAAATAGAAAAAACCTTAAACAAAAGGGATTTAGTATCCTCTTCCCTCACATCTGTGATTATATCATACATTGCATTGTAACCTGTTTTTATACATCTGGCCCGATTTTTAAAGGAATCTTTAAAAATGTATGTTACTAAAGAAATCAATATTCTAATTGCTATTTATCATGGTTTGTGTCTTACCTCCATTGTTTCTCTTATAGTATAAACTCCAAATAAACAAATGTTCTTGAACTAAATGCTGTACCATAAATAATGTCTCATTGTATTGAGCAGAAGAAATACTGAATTTTATTTCTTGGAAAAGCATTCCTGGCAAATATTTTGTGGTGATATTGCCACCTTACAGTAAGTTGTTTTTACTAAAACCTTCAGTGGTTACATCTCACATCAGTTACAGACACACTGTCTTGTAGAAGTTAATTTGGGACTCCTCTCCTTATGAAAGCTGTGATGGCCATGCCCAATTGTGCTCATTTAGACGTCAAAATAGGCCTATTTTGTACACAAAGCAGGCAAGAAAAAGAAAAAAAGTGTGTGTGTGTGTGTGTGTGTGTATGTATGTATGTATGTATGTATATATATATGTATGTATATATATATATATATATATATATATATATATATATATATATATATATATATATATATATATATATATATATATTAGGGGTGTAACGGTACACAGAAGTCACGGTTCGGTTCATACCTCGGTTCGGACATCACGGTTCGGTACGAGTTCGGTACAATGGAGGGAAAAGCAAAACAAAAATGCAGAAAGCATTTTTTTTTTTATTGTGCATGTCTCAGGCTGTACCACCTAGTGTCATACAGTCTCTTCCCTGAGCTATCTGCAACAGCCTGAAGTGTGTAAGATGTAGGCTAAAAAGTACAATAAGTACCCAGACTCCATCTGTAACTTGTAAACAAAATAAGACAATCAGCTATAAAACTGAAAATAGGCCTACAGCATCTCTTATTTCTGAAAGTGCAAATTAGATAGAATAGAATAATAATTTTTAAAAATCCACTTAAGCAAGACCTTCAACATCTGTGTTTAGTTGTATATGGAAGGGTCTACAATTTGCCTCAATATTTTTCAGTGTGTGTACAGTAATAATCTAGCCTACTAACTGTGAAAATATCACACTATTTTGCCTTCTTTTAAAAAACGAAATTGCTCCTTTCATTTCATAAACAGACTACAACTAGAAGTCACGTGACTTTGCCCTTCCACGTTAACTCACCGTAGCATGGTTTGTTTATTAGCCTGGTTAGCGTTGACACTTTCTGTTACTGTCCATGCACTTAACACTACCAGCTCCTCATGTGAAGTTACAAGTTACCCCAACATAAAGGTAATTACCAAGCGATTTACATAGCTTTCTGTCATTACGAAATAATTTAATTTAAGCCATAGGTTTTGGCCCTATTTGTATGTGTATCCAAAGGCTTGTGAAGCCAGGGGAAGTTTTTTTTTCTCGTTTCAGTGATTGGTAGCCTATCATCTGGGTGTTGGCTTTGATGTAGCATGTTATATTTCCACTCAACAACTGCTGAACAACGCCGACACACAGTTTCATCTTATCCACCACTCTCTCGCTCGCCTGCAACTGTAACTGAAGTTCTCAAACTTGCGATCTTAAAGAGACCAGCGGATCCTCTAACTCTTGTGGGTCGCCACCTTAGTGCTGCTATCTCTGACTGACTGACTCAACCGACTACATAACAAAAAAAAAAACGTAGGCGCCAATCAGAGCTTCAGAGCTAAGGCGAGGCTACAGATTAGCGTTAGGTGTCGCTAAAGAACTCCCGTAACTCTCGTACGGTAGGCTACTTAACAGTAGTTGCCATTAATTAATCCGCACACGAGTTTTATGTATTTTTATACCGTGTATTCTCCGTGTAAATTCATGCACCGAACCGTGACGCCCGTACCGTTTCGGTTCAATACGAATACATGAACCGTTACACCCCTAATATATATATAAATATATATATATATATATATATATATGAATGTGTGTGTGTGTGTGTGTGTGTGTGTTTTTTTATATGAAGGGGGGTACATTTGCAATGTGATTTGACGCTACACTGTCACAGGAGGGCAAGAGGGCATTGCTCCTGGGTTACTGGCTGGCTGGATGGCTTTATAGCCCTGAAGCAGAATTGATGGTGGAGAACTCCAGGTCAATTGGCGGTGGTCTTGGGGATACTATAAGGTGAACACCTGTGTTCATTTTGTTTCAACCAGTATACGTTTTTTTGTTATTATTATTTGTTCGCCACTACATCATCTTTGATCTCCATATCTTTGCTGTCAAGAAATGTTCCTCCACAGCTTCCATGTCAAACCTGGTACTAAACAGAGACCATGTATTTGGTCCGCACCATTGGACACAATCACTTTTTCACCATTGTCCAAAGTCAGTGCAGAGTTTTACACAGTGTACACAAAATTACACTGCAGACACGCAGACATGTTGACCCCACTGCCAGGTGTGATGAATCTGAACCTAATAGTAGTAATTCATGGTAATTCATGGTCTCACTTTAACATTAGCTTCATTCTTCCCAAGACACTGACCTGCACTATGTGCTGGAGGCCCCTTCTTTCCAAACATTAGTCATATTTATAAAGAAATCATGCAATATTCACAGGGAGAAGATGCCGAATTTACCCGTCTGAAAGAGAGGTGAAAAATTGCTGTCCCAATGCGTGTTTACATAGAAGCTTAATGTGACGTGCAGTTTTTTTACAGTAAAACTAAATGTGACGTGACGTGTTTTTCGAAATGCAAACGACACCATGGAGTTGCATTGACATTTGGCAGCTGACTGACAGACTGACTGCTACGGAGAGGTGTTGGTGTAGCTGAGGATTTTACACCTCATTTTGTCCCCACCACTTTTGACACCTGAAAATGAAATGTGGTGATGAAGCCTCTTAAATGTGTTAGTGTGGGAGTGTTAACAATGTTGCTGTTACCTGAAGACCAGTCAGATGTAGTTGGGGCATTCTACCAGAAACGTAAATTTTCTGTCCTGGAATAGTTTCAATGAATG
Organism: Alosa pseudoharengus; assembly: GCF_046254945.1. Taxonomy (NCBI): domain Eukaryota; kingdom Metazoa; phylum Chordata; class Actinopteri; order Clupeiformes; family Clupeidae; genus Alosa; species Alosa pseudoharengus. Next base: position 795,921 of record NW_027468837.1, read on the forward strand.
AATGTTAACTGACTAGGTCATTGATTTCTGCGAGTGATTCTGTAAAAGTATATGCAATTCATTAGGCTCTCAGATGTTTTTTTTTCTTTATTAAAACACTTGAAAATTACAAATTCTGATAAATGAGCTGCCCTCAACCAAACCTGAGGTACGTCTTTCACAGTTTTGTTGTGATAAAGACTGATGTAAAAAAAAGAAAAAAAAAATACAGATGTAAATTGTTATCGTTCACATCAATATATTAAAAACATGAAATTAAACATAAATTCTTGAAATAAATGGGAATTAACAACTGTAAAGTTTTCGTCACGTTTACATAAAACGCTACATAAAAAATGTGCAGTGCGCTTTTAAAGTTACGACCTAAAGGCTGTGACATAATTTGACCAAGGTGAAGCTAAAATTGATCAAGGGTAAGTAAAATTATTGGATTTGAAACTTTTTCAGGGTCTTAAGGGTCCCGTCACACTGAAATATCCTAGAAAATAATGGAATTGTTGTATATGAAGAGTTCAGATGCAAAACCCTCTAAATCCGTCTGACTACTTTTCTTTTAAATGAGCATTTAAATTCAGGCTCCTATAGGTTTTTGCCTATAAATCGATATTTCAGACCAGGAAGAGAGTGGTATTTAGTGGGTTTAGAAGTTAAATTATTTGATTAGCGTATACTATGTGTGGAGAGCATCCCCTCACCATCTTTATCTCATTTTTGACATAGGTGGCATTTAGAGGCTTTTGCATCTGAACCCTTCATATCTAAAAACTATGTCTGAAAAGGTCACTAAAATCCCTGCTTACAAGCGAATAGTTTTGATTGAGATTTTGACACATAAAGTCATAAAATCTACAGACATTATTGTCCCCCTATCCCACCCCATCTAATTCATTGGTGGGAGTATGGAAGTGCGGTTTAAGCTTAAATGAATTTGTGCGTAGTACCAGTGTCATTCATTTCTTTCACATGTTTTAACGTTTCCAACCCCAAAACATTCTACAATGCATGAAGGCCCTCCTGACCTCGTTTTGCACCACCCTCACCATCTAGGTGGTTTGATAGATATGTACACTGCCTACTAGCCTTCTAGTAGTAGTAGTATGCATGGTAGTGCACTGACACTGAATTCTGCAATATAGTAATACGTTATTATTATTATTATTATTATTGCAATCCTTCTGTAGGCTACATGGAATGAGTTCAATGGGATGCAATGTGAAACAATGCTAAATAGCCTATTTTCAAAGTGGGATTGTCTGCTCATTTTTGCACACACACACACACAACCTTAGGTTGTCCTCATCCAGCAACTGAACACAGTTGTATAGCATTTTAAGCACCATCAATTTGGGAAAAGCCTGCGCTGTGACTGACCTACCGAAATAAGTTCTAATGCGCATCCAAGGGTTTGGGGATAATGTCGCGCACTATGCAGAAGGTTGTGGTGCTCAACCTGTTGTTACTCTTCAGCTAAATAGGGTGTTCCAGAGAGAAGTTGTATGTTCCGTTGCAGACAAATAAATCCATAAAACCGTGGACGTCAATTCCGATGTAAACATACTGTGCAAATAACTTAAGTCGCTATAGGCTATTTGTGGAGGTTTCTTTATTTGGTAGGTGAAATCTGAATTTTCCTCTCGAGTTAGTTCCGTATAACAGGACACCTCGGCGGCCGTTATCCCTTACATAGAATCTGAACATTGAGTCACATGGACATGTTAAATTGTTTAACAGTGAAGTATTGTAGTGAGGACTTTTATTTTGAAACAGTTTTTGGCAGAGGAAGCAGTTGGACAGGATGTGTAGTCTTAATAGGGCCAGTTTGTATGCTTAAAGCCTGAGACTGGCAGTTGATGCAGCTGGCCCGAACACCTGCCATAGGATTCTAATTGCTTAACGGCAGTCTTAATAGAGCCATATTGTATGCTTAAAGCCTGAGACAGAGTATATAGTTTAAAAGTTAAATGTAGATAGTGTAATGGATGTTGATAGACAGAAAGTTGAATGGATGTTGATAGGCAGATTGTTTAATGGATGTTGATGGATAGTTTAATGGGTGGATGAGTGAATGGTTTGAAGAGGATGAATGGATAGAAAGTTGGAGGAAATGTGTCTTATATCCTTGTAGAATGGAGAGACCGAGAGAGTTGGTCTAGTTCAGTAGAAAGCAGTTGATACAGGTGCAATCAGTTGAACTGATTCTTTGATGGGGCCTAGATGAGCAGCTGGAAGATGATACCAGGTGCAAATCAAGTTAATTAGTCCATTGTGATGTCATCAGCCCATGTTAAGTCTATGGGGAAATTTTGAGCAGTTTTTAATTAATAGTTTAAAAAGTATAAAAGTTACAAAGATGAAAAATACAAAGCCCACATGTCATAAGTAAGACCTACGCAACGCAGTTTGAATGAAGTTTCTACGTTAAACGGTTGAAGCTGCATTAACTGCGTTAGAAGAAGAAGAATAACTAGAAAAGCATTTCCTGAAGGAAATACAGTGCATGAAAATGCAAAAATATGATGAGTTCATATGGTTAAATTATTTGCTTGGTAGATAAGGTTTACTATAGTTGGAATGACTGAACAGTTAAATAGGTTGATAATTGAAATGGTTAAATTTTTAGGCAGATAGTTGACGATAACTAACAGTTGGATTGGCTCCAATGTTTGCTAGTAGTTATGCTAACTATGTTAACAAAGATAATAATGGTAACCAAGTAACTATGCTAACTAGCATGTTAACAATGTTAAAATGTTAACTCAGCTAACCATATGACTTAGCTAACCTAGCTAATCATGTTTATTAGTTATGCTAACTATGCTAACTAACATGCTAATTATGCTAACCACGTGACTTAGCTAACTTAGCTAATCATTTTTAACAGTTCTGCTAACTATGCTAACTAACATGTTAGCATGCTAACTATGCTAACCATGTGACTTAGCTAACTTAGCTAATCATTTTTAGCAGTTTTGCTAAAAATGCTAACTAACATGCTAGCATGCTAACTATGCTAACCATGTGACTTAGCTAACTTAGCTAATCATTTTAGCAGTTTTGCTAAAAATGCTAACTAGCATGCTAACATGTTAGCATGCTAACTATGCTAACCATGTGACTTAGCTAACTTAGCTAACCATTTTTAGCAGTTTTGCTAAAATGCTAACTAGCATGTTAACTAGCATGCTAGCATGCTAACTATGCTAACCAAGTTACTTAGCTAACTTAGCTAACTAGCTACAGTGGGTAGGAGTCATAGTTGATGACAAGTAACAGTTACAATGGCTGAACAGTTAAAAAGTTCAGTAGTTTAAAGGCTTAAATTGTTTAACAGTGAAATATTGTAGTGAGGACTTTTATTTTGAAACAGTTTTTGGCAGAGGAAGCAGTTGAACAGGATGTGTAGTCTTAATAGGGCCAGTTTGTATGCTTAAAGCCTGAAAGTGGCAGTTGATCCAGGTGGCCCGAACACCTGCCACAGGATTCTAATTGCTGTGATGTCATAAAGGGCAATGTTAAGTCAATGGGGAAATTTTGATAGTTTTACATTGTACCGAATTTTGGATGCAGTTCCACCAGAGTTCCACTGGGGGCGATCGCCATGAGTGCAGAATGAATGGGAGTCAATGGAGCTAGACGGCTAAATTTGTCTCTTTCACCTGATTGTCGTTGACAAATCTCAGATTTGATTGTAGTTTGTATAACTTCAACATGGGTTATAGGTCAAAAGTTGAATGAACGAGTACTTATGTCCTTTTGATTTCTTACAGGTTGGGTCGTTGTTGCACATAACACGCTAGCATTGTGCTAATGAATGACGTCATTGACACATTTGAAAGGCTTTTTAGAACAATTAAGTGACTTTAAAAAATATAATACTCAACCAAGTGTATTTTCTTTCCCTCCCCTTTCGAATACAATACTCAAATTACTTCAAAAAAAATTATATCCCGAGAAAAGTGGATTTTGAGGGGTACAGCTCCATAGACCTCCATGCATTCTGCACTCGTGGACGAGCGCCCTCATGTGGAACCACAGAAGGAACTGCAACCAGTTCAGAAACCGGAAGTTTTCCGAGAGTGGCAGTTCTCCCCTTATTAGACATTCTCTGGTGCTACCGTTCTCCGGCGAAAAGCATGCTGGGACACGAGAGCGAACAATCGGGGGATTTATGTCGTTATTCTCCTAAGTTATAAGTGTAAAGTTGGTGTCTTTATCGTAACATGTTCCCCTTTTAGTTATCCCTCGTGTGTGTTCCTTTTCGTGTGGGGGGCTGGACCTCCCCTGTATGTGTAGTGTGTGTGTCTACTTGACCTACCCTGTTTGCATTGTGTTCTGTGTCTTGGTCTTGGTCTGTGTCCCTGCTCTCATTCTCAGTGAATAAACCTTTTGATTGGACAACTGTGTGTGTCGCTATCAAATCGTTAAAATATGTTGAGATGTGTCGAAGTGGTGATTAGGGCTGGGACAACGCGTCGAAGTAATCGATGACGTCGACGCAAAAAATACGTCGACGCAAAATATGCGCGTCGATTCGTCAAGCATAACGTGTGCTGCTTAATATTTTTATCAAAACCGGCCAGCACACATTGATGTTGTACTATTTAAATTAAAGATAAGATAGAATAATTTCATTGAGCTGCACTTTTTACTCACACAGCCTTTCCTCGCCCCGCCCGCTCTCTCTCGTAACGAGCCCGCTGCTCCTCCTCTGCATGTGCATTTAACAAGATATTCACGGTTGTTGAAGGATTGTTGTTGCCACATAGAAGCACTGCATAGAACACAGTGGGCTAAATTGCTATTAAATCCGCTTAGCATCGTGACCATGCAGCGCAAATTTGTTCAAAACTGCTGCATTAAAGTTAAAGTAAACTCTGCTAAGGTCTTATCACAACATAGTACATTGAGGAGACTAAACTAAGTTAAGTTACAGTATGCAATCAAGCAGTATCTCAAAGCTAATGTTAGAATACTGTTTGGATGTCAAGTTTAGCATGCTTACTTACAGCTGCTTGTATTTCGTTACTCATGCAGGGCTCATTTTATTGACTCTGAATGTTTGCAAAATCCCGATGTAAATGGAAAGGTGTTTTCCAAGACTCAAAAGTGCTTGTCCCAAGGAAGTACGAACCGTTATTTGAACTAAGTACGTTATGAATTGCATAAACACATCAGCAGCCTTTTAACTGTTAATGTTAATTGCAAGACGTCTTAAAGTGACAGGCACTCAATTAGACCTATACACTACTGAACTTTATTGAATGCTACCTCTGACTAAGAATGCATTACTTTGCACTTGTATAGTCTTTTATTTTGGAATCTTAAGAGCAATAAACATATATTGTAATGTTAAAGAATTCATGTTTAATTCATTCAGATATGTAAATAAACATGTATAAGTTGCTATTAGCCAATGAATGAGGAGATAATCGATAATCGAATCGAAATCGAATCGGACTGAAAAAATGAATCGTTAGATTAATCGATGCATCGAAAAAATAATCGCTAGATTAATCGTTTAAAAAATAATCGTTTATCCCAGCCCTAGTGGTGATGCAATTAATTTAAATATTTTGCTGAATAAACACGAAATATCTAATAAAGTCACAAATTATCAGGCTTCTCTAATTACCCTTTTAAGATCTAGGCCTACAGATTCATCTGTACAGAGGCCCGATCCGATCATTAATATTATTTATTTATTTATTTATTTAGGAACATGGGGGCCCATCAGGACTCTGCTAAGCCCGTGACCCCAAGTGTGGTCCAGGGACTTACTGTATGCCCGGTGGGTAGGCTGAAAAGAGTTTTAAGGATAACTTGTCAATTGTTGCACTGCATATCACAAAACCATCTCAACCATCATCCTACTACGGTTGCTAGTTAAGCATAAGCATTGATATGGAACAGTGATTAAACTTTTTTAACAGATGTACTTCATAGGTGTCCCATTATTCAGAATAGCCACCCACCAGCCAATCAGAAAAGGGTATTTCTTCTCTCTAGGTGATAAAATAAGAATAATACACTTTTTTAAGTGAAAATGTACGTTTCTGGTACAGTGTCCCTTAAATTGTGCATTTATCTGCATAAGTTTAGCCTATGTTTCATGAATAATCAACTGCGTGTTGTCTTGGGCTACACTGACATCAGTAAGTCAGTAAAATATGTATTGAAAATGTCTCGAATTATGTTTTTTTATTATTATTATCAGGGCCTGAAGTTTTTTGAATTTTGAAATCCACCTGCCACAGTGGTTTTTTACCAGCCAAAATTATTTTGTGCCCAAAATAAAGGTGAACGACTCAGAAAATGCATAAGAATGGTTCTTGAACTTGTACAGAATACACATTACAGTACTCAAGTAAAAGTAAAAAAGTACTTTGTTAATAAACTACTCAAGTAGGCCTAACAAGTTACTTTTTTGTAGGCCTACATTTTTATATTTTTGATGGACCTTTAAAGGGATACAAAAGTATCCTTTATGCCTATTTGCTTTTCTCCTCCTCTGTAGGCTAATCATATAGTCAAACATATTTTAAAAGCCCAATTCAAATATATTTTATATTTATATTTATATATACTTTGTCATAGCCAGAATAAGCATTACGTGGCTATGGATTGAAAAGCAGTCTTCCAATACATTGCAGCTGATTCTTCTGCTTTGCATTGCTTAAAGTCTGGTTATAACTCCACCATACAGACAATGTAAGCTAAAAACAATGGCTATATTATGGGTAGACCTATATTTAGGCTATAATAGCCTAGGCATATCCACTCGGGCAGAGCGACTGTCTGGGCAGGCTATCTGTTTTCTCAGCCGACCGTCTCATGTCATGTCCTGCAACATTGAGGCTACATAAATGAATGCTAGGCTTTTTCTAAATTGTATGCTCGATTTCCAGTGCATTTGATTTGCTTGTAAATTAAGTTGTAGGCCTACTTTCCTTGTCCAATGTGATTGTTGAACGATGCTGGCCAGAAATGAATATACGTGAAAGTTTCCGTGTCATGTCATAGCCTACCTCTAGTCTCGTTGCTACTCTGGCAGCCTCACCAGAAGATGCAGCAACTGTACGTCATTGTGTTAACTGAGCTGTTAGCTAGGCCAGGCATTACTTTTATAATCGTGGGCTAATTCTGTTCTGAAGCCCTGTTTCTTTTCTCCAAGGGAGAGGTGCGCTTTTCCCTCTTCGAGATACTTTCTCCAATAATAAACTTGTACTCGTAATGTAAGGCAATTGAAATGTAGCGGAGTAAAAGAGTAGATTATTGGCTCAAAAATGTACTTGAGTAAGAGTAAAAGTAGGCTACCGTTTTGAAAAAGGAAAGTCGTTTGCCGTTCCTCGAAAAAAAAATGTAACTTGTTAGGCTACTACCCACCCCTGCAAATGGGTTTGATCTCGCTTTCTCCGAGCCATAGCCTACAAACGGCAATCTGGACAGTGCATCTCCTTGCTCAGTGTTGTGTTGTCTTATTGGCTACCCGCCAACGTGGCAGGTACATTGACAGTTTCACCCGCCAATCACAAAAGTTACCCGCATTTGGCGTGTGGGCGGGTGCCAATTTCATGCCCTGATTATTATTATTAAAAGTTTTGCTAGGCCTACACTACCAGTCAAAAGTTTGGAGACACTTTGAAATTTCCATTCCACTCCATTATAGACAGAACACCAGCTGAGATCATTTGCATTGTTTTTTTACTAAGGGCGGCAGTTTTCAGATTATTAATTGCAAAAGGGTTCTCCAATGTTTTTTTCAGTTAGCCTTTTAAAATGACATCAGATTAGTTAACAGAATGTGCCTTTGCGACATTGGATGAATGGTTGCTGATAATGGGTAATGTAGATTGCATTAAAGATCTGACGTTTCATTCTACAACAGTCGAGAACCCTTCTGCAAGCACATAATGTAATCTGAAAACTGTTGCCAAAGGACAAAACTGAGGACAAAAATAATGCAAATGGTCTCAGCTGGTATTCTGTCTATAATGGAGTGGAATGGAAATTTCTAAGTGTCTCCAAACTTTTGACTGGTAGTGTAGGCTATATCTGAATCTTGAGGCCTTGTCTATTCAGTTACACTAACTGACTAGAACGTATGTTTAAGTCCATAAAATAACTTTATGGGTTGGTCCCATAAAGGTTGCTCTAATGTCATAATACGTTCTGCCAAACTACAAGCAAAGATGAACTATATTTGCTACAGGGATCGTATTAATGCTCCTCTCATTCACTGGACGTCCCGAACGTTCCTTCCCTGAAAGTCTCCCTGTCTTTAAAGAACTCCACACCGTCCGAACATTCTGGGAACGTTACAAGCCCTTAACACCAGCGGGTATAGCCTTAGCCTCCTCCATGAATAAACTTCCTGTTCTCAACATTCATTTATGCAAACGCCTGCTTAGCCTTATCTTCCTCTTAACATTTTTTTACCATTAGAGAATCATTTTAGCTGAGTTTAATGGTACATATCCACGAGACCACATTCATTTCAAATACGCATGGTTGTTTGTTGTGGAAAACAGTCAAGATTATTTTCTTCAATATTTTTTCTATGAAGCACATACGTAGCCTACGCGCTTCCATGCCTAACCATTGCCTACGCAAAAGTTACGATGGTGTGGGAAACTAAACTAGCGACCAGGCAACCATTTTGTCTTTCAGAAGAGGATATCGCGTCCGGTTGTGGATTTCCGATTCGCGTATTACGTAGGCAGTTCCCCGTATTGAATGGCGTATCATATCACCAATGGCCAGCTTCGTCAGAGTTTCAGCCACTGCTCACACTGCAAACGCGGGCGGGGCTGAGAATAGTTTCAAAATGGCGTGCAGCTAGAAAGGCAGTAATGAAGCGATAAACAGTCGTTGCTCGTCAATTCAGTACGTAAACATAAATATAGCAGAGAGCACCATCATCACTGCAATATATTTTAAGTGGTATACAAAATGAAAGGTAAAGAACGTTCTCCAGTCAAAAAGCGGTCGCGTCTTCTGGATGAATCTCGAGACAGAGGAAGCCACCCATCATGTAAGAAAATGGGAACGCTTTCGGTGTCTGGCAGCAACAACGGTAATAATTCGATGAAAGGGAGTAGTTCTACAAGAAGGACTTTACTCGGCGACAAACGTGAAAGCCGGGAGATAGATGGGCACGTTTCAAGTCGTACTGGAACTAACCACAGCTATGCTAATATTACTGCGGCTGTTAGTAGCAGCAAGAACCACAGCGGCCTCGCTTTAGATGCCACTACACGGATCAACTCTCGCGGAGAGACCAGGGCTCTCCCGAGTAATGAAAGTGAGTACAAGACTTTGAAAATAAGCGACCTCGGTTCCCAGTTGAGTGACGAAGAAATAGAAGACGGCTTATTTCTCGAATTTAAAAAATTTGGTGACGTGAGCATTAAAATAAGTCGAGTAAACGACGAGCGTGTGGCGTTTGTCAATTTCAGAAGGCCCGATGACGCTAAGGCAGCAAAACACGCCCGCGGCAAATTGGTTCTGCATGACAGGCCACTGAAGATCGAAGCTGTATACATGAACAGACGACGGAGCCGATCGCCTATAGATAAAGACACATATTCAGCAGCTGCTGGCCATAGACATTTGCATACGCAGAGACCTCTGTCACCCACAGGACTGGGGTATAGAGACTACAGGCTACAGCAGCTTGCCCTGGGTCGTCTCCCACCTCCACCACCCCCACCTCTTCCCAGAGACTTAGAAAGGGAAAGGGAGTTTTCTTTATATGATGCCAGGACTAGACCTCCTTTTATCCCAGAGGTTGCTGCTTTTCGAGAGGAGGACATAGTTTCCCCAGAGGACGACCAGAGGGCCAACAGGACATTGTTTCTTGGTAACCTTGATATAACAGTGACTGAGAGTGACCTGAGACGGGCTTTTGACAGGTTTGGGGTCATCACTGAGGTGGACATCAAGCGCCCAACACGTGGACAGAGCAGTACTTATGGATTTCTCAAATTTGAGAACCTTGACATGGCTCACCGTGCCAAAATTAGTATGTCTGCCAAGGTGGTGGGCAGGAACCCTATTAAGATTGGCTATGGCAAGGCCACTCCTACTACCAGACTCTGGGTTGGGGGTTTAGGCCCTTGGGTACCCCTGGCTGCTCTGGCCAGGGAGTTTGACCGCTTTGGTACCATCAGGACCATAGACTATAGGAAAGGTGATGCTTGGGCCTATATTCAGTATGAGAGCCTGGACGCTGCCCAGGCTGCCTGTTCTCATATGCGTGGCTTCCCTCTTGGGGGCCCTGACCGTCGTCTAAGGGTGGACTTTGCTGATACAGAACATCGCTACCAGCAGCAGTATCTACAGCCACTGCCACTTCCACCACATTATGACCTGGTGGCAGAATCTTTTGTGCACCGTGCTGGTCCTGATGCTCTGCGGGTGAGGGAGAGGACTCCACCACCTGCACTTCGTTTCCGTGAGACTCCATTGTACCCCGCTGCTGCTGAGTGGCCAGGGCCAGCAGTGCGTGACCGCGCTCGGGGTGCACCTTTTGAACCACTGGAGCACTTGGAACGGGAGCGGCGTCCTCGAGATGCATGGTCACTGGAGCGGGAGCTGCAAAACCGGGACCAGGCCAGGAAGCGGCGTCTTCTTGAGGATGGCCGTCATTTGGAGCGTTCACCTGACAGCAGCGAGCGCCTCCGAGGTCGTCGTCATGGTGTGTCTGTGGAGCGCAGCCCAGGTGGCAGCAGTGGCAGGGATGGTGGACGCTACAGCGATTCAGAGAGGCTGTCACGCTCAGACCGGCCTTCTCCTGCAGGACGTGACAGGCGTGGAAGTTTGGAATGTGCGCATAGTGAGAAACGACTGCGGACACTAAGCCCTGTTGACACGTCTGCTACCGAAAGGGAGCGCAAGCGCAAAGCTAGTGACTCTACCAAGAGCCCCGGCAAACGAGAGGAGCGTACAGAGCACCCCTCTTCCACTTCCTCTTCTTCCTCCAGGGCCACAGCCCAGTCCAAGCAAGGATCTGGTGGCCACAAACTGTCACTAGCGTGGCAGGGCATGCTGCAGCTCAAGAACAGTAGCTTTCCCACAAGTATGCACCTTTTGGAGGGTGACCTGGGCGTCTCTAGCAGGCTGCTAGTGGATGGCAGTACTGGTGGTCAGGTGTGCCAGCTGAAGATCACACAGCGCCTTCGTCTGGACCAGCCCAAACTGGATGAGGTGGCACGACGCATAAAGGTGGCAGGACCCAGTGGATATTCAGTACTACTTGCTGTGCCTGGAAGCTCAGAGGAGGGCCCCTGTGACACAGGCAGCTCAACAGAACGGCCATTGAAGAACCTGGTGTCCTACCTTAAGCAGAAACAGGCTGCTGGGGTCATCAGCCTCCCTGTTGGGGGCAGCAGAGACAAGGACAACGCAGGAGTTCTGCACGCCTTTCCCCCTTGTGAGTTCTCCCAGCAGTTTCTTGACACCGCAGCTAAAGCCCTCGCCAAAACCGATGAAGATTATCTGGTAATGATCATTGTCCGAGGAGCATCATAAAAAGTAACATTCAAGGAAAGTAAATGACCTGTAAATGGCCTGTAATGTATAGAGTGCCGCTGTGTTATAGAATATAGTCTTGAAAGTCAAAGGTTATTTTGCAGTGTCTGTCACTGGAGAAAAAACAACAACATTGTAACATTGTGTTTTCAGCAGTCTAATGCCTCAGAAATTATTCTGGTTGTCAATATGCATGGTAGTCTAAATTTTTGTAAGATTCACTCTTAAAGCAAATGGAATTGAAAGAATTGTAATAGTTTGATGATGATGGTACTTCAGAATAATGTGATACATCGTTTTCCCTGACACAGTGTAACACTATATGGCTATTACACAGTTAAGTTTAGATTTACCCTCAGACTAAACATCATTGTTGTCTACATCAGTCAATGCACACTCTACTAATTGATCTACCTGATATGCTCATAGTAATTGTTATGTGATTTCTGCTTTTACTGAGTTCTGTTGTCTTGTTTTGAAATACATATTTTTTTTTTGTTTCTGATTATTGCAGTCATTTGCAGACAGAATGTATGTTGCCACATCATCACATTCAGAACCTGACATAGGTATAGATTACAGAGGACAGAAAGAGGGGGGAAAAGCTCAGTGGTTTATTGTTTTATAATACATTCTTAATTTTAAAACAATTTAATGAGATGGCATATGTAATTGACCCTCAGTCTTCAATTTTTGCAAATAGACATGTGACAGGGACTGGTATATTTATGAAAATGTTGGTTCATTAGTTTGTTTAAATTAAAAGAGTTAGGCTAAGATTTTATTTTTCAACACAAGGCCCTCTTTGACATCAGATATTGAATGGGAATTTATTATTGCGCTCTGGTCAGGATTGAAAATGGCCTTTGTGTAATTAGTGAGAGAGAGAGAGGGAGATCTTAGAATACATCAGAAGCTTCCTTCAACTAACATGTTCAAAAAGATTGTCACTCCAGATGGTAGAAATAAAGTGGTGTTTATGACTAGGTTTTACTGGGTAAAGTAATTCAATTTGTAAAGATAAGATTAGATAATTGTAAATGGGTTACTTGGAAGAAAGTTGCCTGTGTAAGAAATGGCATTGGTTTTCTGAAGATACTGTCTTTTCCCAAGTAGCTTCTTTGTAATGTGTTTCTGTTGTATTTCTTTTAAATGTCTGCTTGATACTTTTAAACAAATATTTCATCAAATAGGATCATGTGAAATTGACTAATATTTCAAGACAAAGTCAAAGCGGGGAGCACCAGTTTACATTACCATTTACAGATATACAGTCTTTTAGGCCTATTAAAGAAGGTCCCTTGATTTTATCAAATTCTCCTTTTGAAATGGAGAGTGAACAAATGATATACATGTGCTCTAGTTCAACTTTGATTACACTGGGGTTTTAATTGGGTTCATTTCAGTCTTTATTAAAGGTAAAAGACTTGGCCACCTATTTTTTTTTTCAATGCAGTCATTTCCTAGTTATGTAAACAGCTGTCATATGTCTGTTTTTGCTGATCTTTTGTTTCTTAAAAAAGTGTACTTGTATGGACAGTTAATATCTCTTCTGAGTGTATTGAAAAACCCTCAGCCATGGACACTCGTGTGCATAAAAGATAAAAAAAAAATCCATGATTCTCAGATGATGAGCATTGCTTTGTGCATCTAACTGAACGGACTGCTCTTTAAGTTGTGTAATTGCTTTGTTATGACCTTGCCCATATTTTAAATGGAAGTTTGCATTGTGCTCTTTACTGTACAGCTGATATCTGGAGAAAAGTGGAAACCATCTTTGCACATGCAACTAAAGAAGTAGCTGTTCACAACAATCACACACAAAGAAAAACCGTGCATCTGGCACTTGCTTGATTTTGTCTCAGTGTCAATAAATTGTTTCTCTTTCGATGGAAAATCCGTTTGTTTCTGCCTTGGAAGTGAGTTGAAGACGGCCGTTTTGACCTTTTCTGTTTTGTTTTGCCAAGGCCTCTCATTTCTGTCGTGAGACAGAAAGGATATATACTCATACAGCACAGACAGAAAAGGAGAGGGGGGAAAACACCCCAAACTTATATGTTTTGACCCTTGTTGCATGACATTGCTGCTCTACTTGTTGCTTCTTCCAGGAAGAGGGAAGTCACTGTCTTCCTGTGGAGGGGTAGCAGGCTGTTCTGTTTGACCTGCACATTATGAAGGCATTGTGAGTTGTGAGTTGAACATGTTTGGCGCAGATGCATACAGTCAACATTGCAGATGTGTTGGCTGCCCTCAGGTTTGTCTCCGGCTCTGGCCCAAGTCGTCGGAGTTCAGGATCACCCTGGTGGCGCTTTGTTAACACAGCTACATTTCAGATCATTGTCCACTGCCCCCTCCGACACTGTCACAAAGCAACCTTCAGTGCCTTCACAGAACAAGAGAGAGTGACCTTTCAAGGTTACTCATTTCTGCACTCAGAAAACAAGGATCAGCTGTGATTTGTCAATTCATGAATTTATTAGCAGATTGGCTCATTGCATTGCAGCCTGGAGGAAGTTTTGTTAGGAAGGCTGAGCATAAAAGGAAAGGGGCATTTTTTCAGCCGATGCAGAGATTCCCACTGTTAATGATGTACATTAATTGTGGAAACTTCCAGTAGTATTTTGTACTCAGAACATCAACAGGGATCCTGCATTTGAAGGAGCCACACCAGCCTTTTGCAGCGTTTATATTTAAAAACGCATACACTGTGATTTCAGGAGAAGCAGGAACCTCAGCATTTGGGTCAGTGATGTTCAGGAGCCTATAGAAAATGTCCTTCACCTGAGCTTACTGGTTTCTCTTCCTGGATGCCCCCACTGACTCAAATCCAGTTGTCGTGAGTGTTCTGATCTCAAGCTTAATCTTGACCTCCAAACAAGAGGATGCTGATTGCTTCTATAACAGAACCAGTGATCCCCTTGATGCAGGTAAAGTGATCAATCTACATTGTTCTGCTGGCTTAGCAGAGGATGTGTGTAAATGTATGGAAAACACCCTAGCTCAAAACGCATTTATATTTTCAGGTAGAGGTGGTACTGTTAGCATGAAAAGTGAATGTAGATGTGCAGAGGACCACACAGTGAACACATTTGTAATTTAGTAGGTTCCTTGCCAATTGACAAATTGTGATATGAATGTGTTCATAGTCTTTTTAATATTCATACTATTTTTGCATAATAGACAGTCCACATGGATTGACTGCTATGTTATATTTTGAAAGCAGAAAGAGCGATCAACCCATTACCCTAAGATGATTGTATCTATCTTTCTGGTTTGTACAGCTTGAAGGCAGTCTCAGAAACATGCACCTCTACTGAAATCAGTATCTAAAAATGTGAAAAGGTAAGACCGGAATGATACAGACATGCAGACAGTTTCACAGGGGTGTAAAAAAGCTAGTAGGAGTAGAGGTTATATATTAATTGATTGTCTATTTCTGCATATGATTATGCCTTAACACATGTGGTCATACTTCAATGTCCCTGGGCTACTTGTTTATCATAGGTAAGCATATGCATTCACAAACATTTGTGTTTTTTTAAAGCAGAAAATTATGTTAATTTGCTACAGTGTCAATGTTCTTGATTCTACACATGGATTTTAATTGGATTGGATGAGTCACTGCTCCTGCACACAATAGTTCCCTTTGATGTTTTTTTCTTTTTGAATTGTAACTACTAGTTATGAGCAGATAATTATGTAGACCAATACAACTTTTGGAGCACCTGCATAGGGCCCCACTTAACACATTTGCATACCGCAACCTTTTAACAGTTAATCCATAAAAACCTATGAACGCACACCACATGACCAGACCCTAATATCCCTTCAACAAATATGAAACTACTTAAAGAACTACAACTATGGTGACTTAGAATACTTATATTGTGACATATGCTTGTGGCATAAAGACCTTTCAATTAAAATTATGTTTGAAAACATCAGTTTAGCAATATATTGGCAGTGACTTGATGTGCTTGATTGATGACTTAACATCAGTATACTACTGTACCAAATAATGTATTAAATACCAAAAAGAATTACAACATTTTAAACAAATGTATGAAAAAAAGTACTAACGTTATTATTTTTCATTAAGGGCTTCTTACACGACAGCAAGCTGCCGAGACACAGTATGGTGTGTAATTCTGAGGAGCAGAATAAAACCAATAAAGTAGCCATGATTTCAATTACCAGTGCCCTCTAAGATTGTATTCTAGGAATAGCTGCCAGGTAACAGCTAGGAATAGGTAACAGGCACAGTGCAACCGGAAAGTATTCAGACCCTTTCAAGTTTTCTACATTTTGTTATGTTTCAGGCTCATCTTAATATATTCAGTTCATTTTCTCTCTCATCAATCTACACACAATACACACAAAATCAGGTGTTTGGAGTGTTTTGTAAATTTATAAAAATAAAAGTCTGAAATATTCAATTTACATAAGTATTCAGACCCTTTGTTTGGTCTTTGAGATGCTTCTACAACTTGATTAGAGTCCACCTGTGCCTAAATTAATTAGTTGCCCATTATTAGGAGAGGTAGACATCTCTTTATACGGTCTCACAGTTGATGGTGTATGGACACCTGATCCAAACACCTGATTTTTTGCAGAGTGTTGTGTGTAGATTGATGAGAAAAAAAACTAATTGAATCCATTTCAAGATGAGTCTGAAATATAACAAAATGTGGAAAACTTGAATGGGTCTGAATACTTTCCGGTTGCACTGTAGCTGTTTAACGATGTGATGCGTCTCTCACCATGCATTTTATTTTGGAAACCATGACCATAACAAAAATGGGCCAGTATAAATCAAATAAATTTTGTGTGTCCGACATATTAACATTCCATGGGCCTGACTTGCCACGTACCTCTTGAATTTGATATGATAGCACATTAAAATATGAACTATTATTAATGGTGAATAGCGCTGTATTGTACAATTAAAACAATGAATGCAATAACATTAAACTATTAATCAACAACTCATTCATTTGATCTAGCTCTGAAAGCCAGTGTTATCTAGCCGAATCTCATGCGCACAGAGAGAGGGAGAGAGACCTATATTAAAATACTGCTAAACTGCCTCTGAAAATGAAACTTTCTAAAAGCTCCGGCCAGAGTGGAGATTTTGGAAAACTTTGTTTGCACATTTGCATGTAAACTGAGAAAAACTGAGTTTAGGCAGCCGACATCACAGTATGCCCCAGAACTTGCACCTGCGCCAAAAGTGCTGTTTACATTTTGTTCAGGAGAGACAGAGGAAGTGATTTGTTGCTGTTGTTGCTATTTTTGGGATTCTGGTTTCGAATACAGTAGAGAGACTGGCATAACAATACCAGCCTCCATAGCAATCAGAGACAGGAGAATATAAACGATGCTGCTCGACAATAGTGCCAGCATCTGTGCAAATGTATGGAGGACTTTGGTCAAGTTGGAAAGAAATGGACAGATATGAACGAAATAGGCTATGGGATTATGACTTCACGTCAAGTTAAAACTGAAGATGCACGGTCGGTAAGCTCCAATTTCCAAAGGGGGTGATTATAACAGGGTTTTTCCTATTTAATAATGTAGCCTCATGGATAAGGTAATGTCGGAAAATATGCCACCATGTGATACTGTAATGGAGAAAAACATGAAGCCGTATCATATCACCATATTAAGCACCAAATTTGATACTGTAATGTTCATTTTCTAACGTTCTGTGTAACCTACATGTATTTAGAACTAGACCTACTGCTGTCATCGAGCAATATGCTGTTTCACCTTGTAGTGGTGTTTGACCTTAACACTTTGAATGCTGCGCTGTTTTCGGAAGCTTTGGCCCAGAGTGCCAGCAATCTTAATAATTGTTGACAATTTTTGTAGAGCCACAGTGTATTCTATGTTGTAGCTATGGACACATAGAAAGGTGAGACTTTAAGCTCTCAGTGAGTACAAACCGTTTATTTCTACATGCCTCTGTTCCTGAGAAATCCCAAGCTAAACAGTGGCTAGTGGCTTTTTCTAGAAATGGAGATGGAGATTTTTATGAAATATTTGAGCCTGTTACTCTTCTGACACTTACATTTCTGGGTCAAAGGACTTTAAGATAAGTAAGATAAATATAGTTTTTTCGGTAACATTTTATTTTAAGGTTCACATGTTAGCCACTAATACATACCTAATTAATGCCTGTATTAGTGACTTGTAAGGCATGTGTTAGGCAACATTAATAATTTGTTAGGCGAGTATTCACAAATGTCTTGTTTTTGACGAATTAGGCCTTCATTCATGATATAATCTTAATAATGACCTAGTAAGCCTTGATCTCTACTTACTAATTAGTAGTAAGTACCAAAAGAGAATATGTATAACCCACTGTCTGAATAAATTCCAAATAGTGCGAGAACAATTGTAGAATAAGCAAGTATATGGCTCAACGGCAACCATCAAAAGCCGAGTTATGATAAAATGTCCAGATAAAATGTCCAGATTGTGCGTTTTCATGAGTTTTCGATCGTCATCTATTTCAGTTCTATTCAACATAGAGTTCCCAAAACGCACATAAGGTGTGTTGGAGTGTCTATTTTCGTAATTAAAAAAAGCTAAAAACGCAATATTGCATTTTTGGCACTCAACGTATGGGAACAAAAAACGCAATGTTATGTTTTTGGCACTCAAAAAGTGTTAATACAGCCCTCGGGAGCGCGTATAGCTGAAAAGGTGCTTAAGCCAGTGGCAGAATGTGAGCAAGAGTTGTATACATAAGAAACGCCCAGATTTTTGGGTTGCTCCTCCCAAAATGCGCAACTCCCTCTATCGTGCGTAAATGAGGGGAGAATTTGCACAGGTTGAAAAGCACTTAGTTATGCACTTTTTTTGACTTACGCACCTTTACACACATTTCACTGACTCACATTTACACTGGCAGTTCACTGACAGTTCTTTTACAGCAATGCCCTGAGTTTACAAGCATACAACAACAAGTAAATAACAAACAAGAACAATAAAGGATATGTACTAGGGATCGACCGATATGTTTTTTTCAGGGCCGATATCAATTATTACCAAAACAGGAGGCCGATAACCGATATGTAAAACCGATATGTCAGTTGTCAAAAAGGGGGGTAGATAGTAAAGGCTATACACTTTGCAAGTGTAAATCCTGTGTATCATGTTAATCCAAGTGCTGAGTGATAGCAATTATTTTCATAGAGTAGGCCTGCACAATGGGCTATGTGCTTGTTAAGGGACCTGTCACAAAGAGGATGCTTTGCCATGGTGTGTGTGAGTGCACGAGAGGGAGAGGAAGAGGTGCATGCGTGATGGCAAGTGTTATGGTTGAATAGTTTAACAAAACAGTTTTTAAAAAAAGTTCTTAGGCTATTTAAGCATGCAATTTGTGTCCATGTGTAGGCTTTAAGCTACACTTTTGAGAGCCTAAAAGGCACGTTAATAGCCAGCTCAGGACGCGATTTTGTTCAGGTCGGATTAAATTACGGTTGGCCCTGGGTCACTGGCGCCTTAATGCAGGGGCTTACCTGGGCTTCAGCCCAGGGCCCTCGACCAATGAGGGGCCTCCTAATAATAATAATGATAATCAATAATAATAAACGGCGTGTCCGTATTCGCAGTGTCATTAGCCTACTCTGGAGCTAGCCTAAATAATTGAGCACATCGTAGGCTACTGCTCTACAATTACATCCATGCAGAGGCCCCCTTTGTCTTCTCCTATTCTAAAGTGTAACAAAATGTAACAAAATGTAGCCTAATAAATCCCAACGTGTGTAGAGGAGCTAGAGGAGAGGCTGAAACTGACTGACATACACTGCAAAAACTGCTTATCTAACAAAATTTAACCAAGTGTTATTAATCTTATATCAAGATAAAAAAAACTAGTTGGTATTGTTTTCAGTATAAAGAGACTTACCTAACGCTTTCTTGTGAAATCATTTGACTTAATATAAAAAATTTGTCTGCCAGTGCGTTAAGCAAATTTGTCCTAAAAACAAGCAAATTTGTCTGCCAGTGCGTTGAGCAAATTTGTCTTGATAAGACTCCTTAAAATAAGTTGAAGTCTTCTTAAATTAAGTCAAAATGAGCTTTTGAGAGGGCGCTAGGTAAGTCTTTTCATACTAAAAACAATACCAAATAGATTTTTTAATCTTAATATAAGATCAATAACACTTGGTTAGAATTCATTTTTTGCAGTGTACAAACTCTGGAGATAACGTGGGTAGGATTGAAGCAATGATAAACGAATGACGTGGATTCCTGTAACTGTCCATGAAAACAGAAGGCATAGCAGGTAAATATAGTAGCAATTAGCCTGGAAATTAAACGGCTTTAAAACATGTATTTCACTTGTCTCATTGGAGTGAACGCAGAACATGGGCTGTGGCGCAAAGAAATGAATTAGTGATCTGCATCTCCGTTCACCAACAGCTAAGTTTGTGCTAACCCATTCGCACATATAATAGTCTATGTTATGTTTTCTCCATTGTTAATGTGAGATATGTCTCCATGTAGTGTAATGATAATGCATAAGGTAGCCATGTTCAAGTCACATGAGCCAGCTTGTTCTGTAGGCTATTTCTGTCCCTCCCAAACTGTGTTAAACTGGTGTGTTAAGTAGACAGAATTTCAAAAAACTCCTAGGGAACCCCCCGACACAACAAACACATGCACTTTTGAAAAGCTTTTAAACGTCCATATGTGTACCCATCTTTTAACTTAGCCTACAGCCAGTGCTGTAAAAGTTCAACGCTTGGTGTTTGTTCACTGATATGGAATATTAGGGTCGATAATGAAAACCAATATTTATATGTTGGTTGTGGCCGATAACAATACAATAACCGATAACATTACTCTTGAATTTGCGAAAAGTGATGGGGACAACAATTAATACCCTTACAAAAATTAAATGTTTGCAGCAGATGTGCAGCAAACTTGTAGGTGATTTGCGGGAATCAAATGAGTTCACTAGAAAATATTGTCAGAAGTTTGCCAGTGTTGGCCACTAGAGGCAACAATGAGAAGTTTGCCACTACTGGCAAATGTGTTAGCCAGTGATTTGCCACCACACCACGCCAATAATGGGAAACTTCCAGTGAACTTCTGGTGACAAACCTAATTTGCATATGACATTATGACTGCAAATTTGCTGCAACATGGCCAAAAGTTAACCACAACTGTTAGCCAGAAACCTAAATATGACCTTGTTGCAAATTTACGGGAACTGTTCACTAGAAACCTGACATTTCTGTAAGGGTATAAGCAGCATTTAATTGCAGTCATTTTCCCATATTAGGCCTGTCCTCAACGGTACGGCAGCAAAACTAGTAAACAAAATAGCAGTATAGATGTCTTCTTCAGAGTCAAACCCTGACTGACCCTGTTTGACTCTGAAGAAGACGCATGGGCGTCGAAATGTTAGTCGGTTTGCACTTGGCTAATAAATATCACTTAAAGCGTTGTGTGCTCCGGTCCTGTTTTTTTGGTTCTTGTTAGACCTTGGGTCTCCTCTTTTGACTTTATTTTGCCTTTGAGGGGTTGCCAACCCTTGTTGGTAGCAATTGTTTTTGTGTACAGACCTTGGAGCCAAGGCTGCTTACAGAGACGTGTTTTTTTGATGGCCTGCTTATGGGGCAGGCAGCTAGCGGATCGTTAGGAAAGATTAGATGAATGTGATCATTTATGTTTGGGCCTTTTTTGGGCCTCAAATCGCTGATACAACCTTTAATAAATGATGCAATAATATGTTTTTGATGAAGTAATATTTCCATTATCTAACAGTTGTTATATACACATGCACTAATGATTAGATAGAGTGAGGATACATATTTTATAAACCACTTCTTAATACTATAATTCATGATTAACTCAGTTACAAGTGGTTAGTTAATGATATTTTGTGAGCTCATCTAAAGTGAGGACGTTTTATGCCTTGCAACACATTTACACATTCATGCGGTTCAGGAGAAATTGACTATGCAATCAGTTGACAAATCATTTTTTTAGGAATTATTGCTAATCTGTAAAAATCCCTTCCAAAATTTGTATGTCACGTGACACAGAGCAAACCACTTTACGGCAGTCAGCCTGATTTAGGCACTTTGCGTCTGTCCAGGCTTATCATTTAGCTTAACATACAAAGCGAGCTAGCATTCTTGTGGGTTTCCTATTGGGTTTAATAGCACGCCAAGATAACCTTGAGAGCTACGTGTTTCCAAAGAGTTACCTAGATGTTGAACATTCACCTAGTAAAATATTACACTCAAACCCAACACTCCACCATACACTCCGGAAGTGAACATGTGTGTAATATTAATTAAAATGTTGTCTAAGAATATGTACTGTACATAACATAGACCTAATGTTGGCAAGAATATTTGCCTCGCTAACGTAAATGTTAGCCGCCCGACATACGGTTCGAAATTCCCTAATCTTTCATTACTTTACAGATTTCATGCACGGTTATTTTCTTCATTGTTTAAGTATCTGAAATAACAAGTTTTAATGCCTGAATTATTAATGGTTACTGCAGGAACACCTGACTAACCACGCTGCAGCAAGTGGGAAATGACAGCAGCAATCAGTTATTCACTGACCAAGTAGCAGAATGCTAGCGTGTCAGGGGCAAAAACTGCTCACAAAATGAGAAATGTAAAGCAGTGTTTTTCAATCTTTTTTGTGCCACGGCACACTTTTGACACTTAAAATGTCCCACGGCACACTAACATCCTGTGTGAAGAAAAAATAAACATACCATAGCCTAAAATTTCAAATAATACACAGATATGGCCTTATTATGGCTTCTATGCAAGACCTGCTCAATAAAACAAGCGCCCTCTGTTTCATTTCTAGGTGACTATATCTAATTTAATTGTTGTTATGAACTGGATATGTGATGATTCTGTGAATATTGGATATGGGGCCCCCGTTGTACAATGCCTGCATACCACAAAAAGTGCAATCATACAATCAATGAGAGCATGTGGTTATAAATTCTTTGATGCAACAGTTGCTTTTCTGGACCAGTGAGTGACATTTGGGTCATTTTCTGCGGCACACCTGATGATCTCTCACGGCACACTAGTGTGCCCCGGCACAGTGGTTGAAAAACACTGACGTAAAGGACATGAGTATTCGTAAATTTCCCTTTTCAGCCATAATCCATGTCCAAGTTGCTAAAAACAAAAATGCAATCTGTGATCAATAAATATGTGAAAACTATAAATTTAGCCATGTAGCTACATTGTTTTTGCACTTGCTCGCGATCGCCCCTAGTGGGATTGCAGGTACAATGGAGTTAATAGGGGGTGAACCGGCTCTCCATAAATGGGCTCTGCTATGGCCAAATTACAGCCGTGGGGATATCGTTTACCAACACCGCTCCCACTCGTGTTATATTGGGCAGTCGTGGCCTACTGGTTAGGGCTTCGGGCTTGGAACGGCTGAAGTGCCCTTGAGCAAGGTACCTAAGCCCTCACTGCTCCCCGAGTGCCGCTGTAGCAAGGCAGCTCACTGTTCCGGGTTAGTATGCTTCACCTCACTGTGTGTTCACTTATTCACGGATGGGATAAATGCAGAGACCAAATTCCTTGTATACGCAAGTATACTTGGCCTAGAAACCTGATTTATATATTGATATTACATATTAAACTATATGGTTCTGGGGTAGTAATATTCAAATTTCCAATAAGGGAGATTTCTGACAGCTCACAAAAACGCATAGTTTCTGACATCAACCTCTCTCAACTAACCCACAAAAACTCAATGCACGGTTTTGTTTCACATCTGGAGTGTTTGTAGAAACATCAGAGACCCAAATGGAAGTACAAAAGCACAGAAAAAGTGAGTTTTGCATGATATGGCCCCTTTAATACACTTCACATATCCTTACTGTAAACCATGCTTCTTGCTTAACTGTATACTCTTGTCTGCACTGCACTATAATAGTTACAGTGGTTACAATAGTTACAGTGCACTACCTGTCTATACTGTTCACATTGTACTTTTCTGCTTTTTTGCACTTCTGGTTAGACGTTAACTGCATTTCGTTGTCTCTGTACTTGTACTCTGTACAATGATAATAAAGTTGAATCTAATCTAATCCATCTGACCTCCTAATCATCCCCCAAGTGTAACTGGCTGATTCCCTCACTCAAGCTGGTGTGTGGTGAGTGTTCTGGCATTAACTAACTGGTTGTTAGTTAAATATTTTATCCTTGATGAAACAATTTAGAATAAACTTAAAGGATTTTTTCTCATTATTTTTTATGTATTTTTTAGTTTACTTTACCAGGGAAGCCAATAATAGTGGATGGTGTTGTATATTATTTCCCAACATTTATATATATATATATATATATATATATTAAAGAACCTCTGCTGTAATATTTTCTTTTCTTGTTTCCTCCTACCTCGATTTAGCAGATTTGGGTGGTGAGAATATCAGAGATGACATGAGGACCCTCTGGTGAGTAGTGGCAGATTGAATGGCCATTTGAATTTTGCAACACAAAGAGCGTGGCAAAGTGCAATGCGTTAAATGATGAAACTGAATATTGAAAATTGAAATGCAAAATGAATTGCCATTTGAATTTTGAGACTGAAGTACCATGGCAAAATGGAATGCAATTCAATCCATGTTTATTCTTATTCATGTTTATTATTATTAGGGCAGCCGTGGCCTACTGGTTAGCACTTCGGACTTGTAACCGGAGGGTCACCGGTTCGAACCCAGTAGGCCACGGCTGAAGTGCCCTTGAGCAAGGCACCTAACCCCTCACTGCTCCCTGAGCGCCGCTGTTGTTGCAGGCAGCTCACTGTGCTGGGATTAGTGTGTGCTTCACCTCACTGTGTGTTCACTGTGTGCAGTGTGTTTCACTAATTCACGGATTATGATAAATGCAGACCAAATTTCCCTCACGGGATCAAAAGTATAGTATATATACTTATACTTATATACTTTTTCTATTTTTTAACCCAAATTATTCAAATTGATTTTAGGATTGCATTGTCACTTTGCAGATTAAAATACAATTTGTTGGAAATTCGACATTATATAAATAAATTACTAAAAACCTGTTTCTGGTTGAAATGTTTATGAAACTAGGTGGGAAGGTGTAGCATGGAGCAGAAACTAACCCATTCAATTTTGCAGTGGCTCACTTGAGGCAGCTTGACAAATTCACTTTCATTAATGTTGAGGAAGAGAGGGCATTTGGTCTTTTCTCTCCAAATGCCTGTCTAGTTAAATCTGTGAACTTGATTATTCTAACATGATGATCTGAGTAAGTAATATTCATTAGTCAATGTTTATTTGAGCAAACTTGGTAAATTTGGTTGGAACAAAAATGTGGCAGGACTTTTACTTTTTGAAGCCAGACTCATTTTTGGTGAGCCTTCCTCCTTACTGTTGGTTGACTTGTTTGAGTGAGCTCTTGAAACTAATCTGTCTGTCACCTCTAGTAGTGAATAATAGTGTGTTTTTACCTGTTGCTTTCTTTTTTACAGTTACATGTTCCTTTCTTTTCTCTTCTACAGTCGATAAGTGAATTCAATAAATGATTCTATTTTTGGACATGTCTCTGATTTTCCTTTGTTGTATAACCAACCTGTGTAGCCTACTGAGCTGAGTTAATAATGAGTGTTCTTTGGGTTAAATTATTGGGGTGGTGCAGTTGATCTAGTTACACTGCTCTGCTCTTCTGTGTGAACCCAGAGGAACCTGTTAGCAAATGAAAATTTATATGGCATGTGGCAGGCCTTATATGATGACATACAGTACATTCATTCATTGAACCTTTATTTATCGTCGGAGATTCAGTGAGGGTAATCCTCATTTTCAGTGAAGCCGAGATTACAGTAACAATGAAATAAATTGGTTGCTATATTGGTTGCTAGGTTGTAATTGTGGAAGTGGTTGCTAAGTTGTTGCTACGGTAGTTGTGGTGGTTGCTATAGTAACTCAAGTAGTTACTAGGTTGGTTGCTAGGGTAATCATGTTGGTTGCTATGTTGGTTGCTAGGTTGTCATTGCTTGCTTGCTAGGTTGTTGCTAGGGTATTTGACATGGTCGCTAGGCTGTTGCTAGGATAGTTATGGTGGTTGCTATGTTGGTTGCTTGGGTAATTATGTTGGTTGCTCGGTTGTCATTGTGGAAGTGGTTGATAGGTTGTTGCTAGGATTCTTGAGGTTATTGCTATGCTGTTGTTAAGTTAGTTGTTGTGGTTGCTATGCTGGTTGCTAGGTTAATCTCATTGGTTGCTATATAGGTTGTAACTGTGGAAGTGGTTACTAGGCTGTTGCTAGGTTAATCTCATTGGTTGCTATGTTGGTTGTTAGGTTTTAACTGTGAAAATGGTTGCCAGGCTGTTGTTAGGGTACTTGAGGTCGTTGCTAGGGTGTCCATGGTGGCTACTATCAGAAATAAATGAGTTACTATAGTGGTATGCTAGTATAATCATGTTGGTTGCTATGGAAACTGATATAGATGCATAATTGCAATGGTTGCTATGTTGGTTGCTAGTTAGGTGGTGGTTTAATATAGTAGGCTGGAGGCATAGTCAATGATAACTGACAGTTAAATGGAACAATTAAAAAGTTGAGTAGTTTAAATTGTTAAATTATTTAATGGTGAATTATTGTAGTGAGAACTTTTATTTTGAAACAGTGGTGGGCAGAGGAAGCAGTGGAACAGGAAAAAATCCTGAGAAACTGACAGTTGGTGCAGGTGGCCTGGCCACCACCGCCGTCATGCTATCCGGCAAAAGATTCTTTGGACGCCGCTATTTATGGATTTCCGGCTCCCGGTAAACAAAACGTCAATTATGTGCTCAAACTAACGCCGCTGACTAATGAAAACAACCATTCCACTTTGATACGAAACTACATAATTGTACAACATTTATACAACAAAAATCACAGAATTTGGATCAAGTAATGTGGAGAAATATTATGCAAAGTGTCAACCCCTAACAATGTGCCCATTGCCCAAATTTATGGTCGACTAATGTCGAATGTCAGAGTAATGACATTGAAAAAGGTACCTTAATGATACACTTTAATTTATAAAGGTACGAAGTATAAAAAGAAAAACACAATTTATCAGATGGATTGTAGAAACATTTATTCGAGGGCACATCTATTCCCAGAACTATAATGGGTGTTAAATATTCCACAACCACTAGATGGCAGCATGACACAGCACATAAAGTACACCTACGTGTCGCTGCGACCTGAAGGATGGTGTGGTTGAATATCCACTTCTCCTGCACTTCGGGTCTAATAGCGGGTGAATTGTATGACCACCAGATGACGCCATTTCAGTGCACCTCGGGCCTAATAGCTGCTGTAACTTCGTTTAAGTAATAAGCCTCGAGGAGCCGACGGTTACACTTGTTTTAGGGGCGTTGTTAGCCACGCTGCGCAAGCCGGGTAGGCTACAGGAGAAGCTACAGTCGCGTGTGTTTGTGGTGATTTATTCCATGTATTAACATGGAATAAATAATGTTACAAATAATAATGTAACATTAAAGAAATAGCCTACATAGAAAGAAAAAAAACTAAATAATTACACCAAAAAAGTAAAGAAGCTTTATCATTGATATATAAGCTTACTGAAAATCAAATATAGGCCTAGCCTACAATTGTGTTCCACAGACAATATGTCCTACAGATAATAACAACAGTAAGAACATAGGCTAACCTAAGTCATGACGACACGGGGGTTTAAGTCTCACGTTGGCCTATGACTACGTAGCCTACCAAGCACGTCTGGGTCTGCGACAGTGAAATAGGTCCAATATTAATTGTGTCGCCAATGAATATATGCTAACATGAATCTCATCAGTCACCTATAGATAAGGGTTAGGCTATAACATATGTAGGCTATAATGTAAAAATGGGTCATATCATATAATGTTGACTTATTAAGATGGGGGAGAGAGCTGGACATATTACACTGAACTAACTGTTCATTGTTGAAAATCAATCAAAAGTTTGTAGTTGATCCGGATGTCATTGGTCGCAAGAACTGTTAATGGGTGTATCCACAATTGGGACCTTGTTAGGGCCCGAGCACCGAAGGGCGCAAGGCCCTATTGTTTTTGTAAGGATTATTAGGACCCGAGCACCGAAGGGCGCAAGGCCCTATTGTTTTTGTAAGGATTATTATTATTATTAGGGCCCGAGCACCGAAGGGCGCAAGGCCCTATTGTTTTTGTAAGGATTATTATTATTATTATTATTATTGAGTATTATTATTGTTATTCTACTTTTTTGCTTTCCTGTTTTTGAGGTGGTTAACATGGTCGAAAACTCTTGAAATTTGGCACACACGTCAGGTGTCACACATCGCAGTTAGGTACAAGAGCTTGACCCCGGGCGTGGCCCAGGGACTCGCTAGCGCCCCCTTATTTGACTGATCCCGTGGTTGGCAAATATTTTGAGGTGGTTAACATAATCGAAAAGTCTTGAAATTTGGCACACACATCTAGTGATACAGTGAATAGACAGGGATAAAAGCTTGGCACTGGGCGTTGCCCAGCAACTCCATAGCGCCCCCTTATGTCACTGTGACTTGTGGTTGGCATATAGTTTTAGATACACACACCAAATTTGGTAGGTGTATGTAACTCCCAAAAACAAACAACTTTTGTATTAACATGCCATTAGCCACGTCCACAGGAAGTGAGGTAATTGAGATTTTGTGCGTTGTGGACATGATCAATTTTAACGTACTCCTCCTAGACGGTTGATCCAATTCATGTCAAAGTTGGTATACATGACGCCGAGATGTTCCTGATGATAAATTGTGATTTTTTTATATGTTGTAATTTGACAAAATGGCGAAATTATTAATTTTAATACCCTTCCACATAAACAATAAATGTGTCATAATTAACCATGCATGGCTTGAAATGTTTTAAATTTCACAGGTCATGGAAGACCATGTTAATGATAATATTCACATGCCCATAATGCATGTTTGGCATAGCGCCACCAACTGGCAACAGAAAGAATGACAATTATACTGATGTCATATGATCAATTTGAACATACTCCTCCTAGACGGTTTGTCAGATTCATTTGAAATTTGGCAAACATTATGCCAAGATGTCGCTGATGTTAAATTGTGAAGGTATTTTTGAATGTTGTAATATATTTGATATGATTTTAATATCTCACCACATAAACAGGAAATGTGTCATAAATCACAGTGCATTGAATGAATGCTCTGAAACTTCTCAGGTTAATAGATATCATGATTATGATGATATCCAGACACCAAATGGGCCTGCCTGGCATAGCGCCACCACCTGGCCAAGCAGGAAATGTGCCAGAAATGGAAAATGCCTTAAGTGATTGATCTGAAACTTTATAAAATATTGGATATCATTATTGTGATGATATTCACATGCGTAATTCACAGGCCTAGCATAGCGCCACCTTCTGGCCAAGCAGGAAATGTGCCAGAAATGCTCTATGCTTTGAATAAATGGTCTGAAACTTCTCAAGTTAATAGATATTATGATTATGATGATATCCAGACACCCAATGGGCCTGCCTGGCATAGCGCCACCACCTGGTCAAGCAGGAAATGTGCCAGAAATGGACAATGCCTTAAGTGATTGATCTGAAAGTGTACAAACATTTTGGATATCATTATTGTGATGATATTCACATGTGTAATTTCAATGCCTAACATAGCGCCACCATCTGGCCAACCAAAAAGTGTATCAGAAATGTTTTTTGCTTAAAATGAATGGTCTGAAATTTCTCAGGTTAATATATATTATGATTATGATGACACCCAATGGGCCTGCCTTGCATTACGCCCCCACCTGGCCAAGCGAGTAAATGTGGCAGAAAATAAAATACAAAAGCAAATAGCCCACGCATCAAATATGTACATTTCACAAACACACCACGTCGGTGCTTTGTTGGACTCCGACATGTCACGGGTTGCGGCCCGCAGGTGCTCGGGCCCGCCATTGCAGCTTGCGGCTATATTTAGGGCCCGAGCACCGAAGGGCGCAAGGCCCTATTGTTTTTGTAAGGATTATTATTATTATTATTATTATTATTGTTATTCCACTTTTTTGCTTTCCTGTTTTTGAGGTGGTTAACATGGTCGAAACCTCTTGAAATTTGGCACACATGTCAGGTGTCATGCATCGCAGTTAGGTACAAGAGCTTGACCCCGGGCGTGGCCCAGGGACTCGCTAGCGCCCCCTTAGGTGACTGATCCCGTGGTTGGCAAATATTTTGAGGTGGTTAACATAGTCGAAAATGCATGAAATTTAGCACACACATCAAGTGGTACAGTGAATAGACAGGGATAAAAGCTTGGTACCGGGCGTTGCCCAGGAACTCCATAGCGCCCCCTTACGTCACAGTGACTTGTGGTTGGCATATAGTTTTAGATACACGCACCAAATTTGGTGGGTGTGTGTAACTCCCAAAAACAATCAACTTTTGTATTAACATGCCATTAGCCACGCCCACAGGAAGTGAGGTAATTGAGATTTTGTGCGTTGTGGGCATGATCACTTTTAACGTACTCCTCCTAGACGGTTGATCTGATTCATGTCAAAGTTGGTATACATGATGCCGAGATGTTCCTGATTATAAATTGTGAAGTTTTTTTTTGATATGCTGTAATTTGACGAAATGGCGAAATTATTAATTTTAATACCCTTCCACATAAACAATAAATGTGTCATAATTCACCATGCATGGATTGAAATGTTTTAAATTTCACAGGTCATTGAAGACCATGTTAATGATCATATTCACATGCCCATAATGCATGTTTGGCATAGCGCCACCAACTGGCAACAGAAAGAATGACAATTATACTGATGTCACATGATCAATTTGAACATACTCCTCCTAGACGGTTTGCCAGATTCATTTGAAATTTGGCAAACATTATGCCAAGATGTCGCTGATGTTAAATTGTGAATGGATTTTGGAATGTTGTAATATATTTGATATGATTTTAATATCTCACCACATAAAAAAGAAATGTGTCATAAATCACAGTGCATTGAATGAATGGTCTGAAACTTCTCAGGTTAATAGATATCATGATGATATCCAGACACCCAATGGGCCTGCCTGGCATTGCGCCACCACCTGGCCAAGCAGGAAATGTGCCAGAAATGGACAATGCCTTAAGTGATTGATCTGAAATCTTTAAAATATTGAATGTCATTATTGTGATGATATTCACGTGCATAATTCACAGGCCTAGCATAGCGCCACCTTCTGGCCAAGCAGGAAATGTGCCAGAAATGCTCTATGCTTTGAATAAATGGTCTGAAACTTTTCAGGTTAATAGATATTATGATTATGATGATATCCAGACACCCAATGGGCCTGCCTGGCATAGCGCCACCACCTGGTCAAGCAGTAAATGTGCCAGAAATGGACAATGCCTTAAGTGATTGATCTGAAAGTTTACAAACATTTTGGATATCATTATTGTGATGATATTCACATGTGTAATTTCAATGCCTAACATAGCGCCACCATCTGGCCAACCAAAAAGTGTATCAGAAATGTTCTTTGCTTAAAATGAATGGTCTGAAACTTCTCAGGTTAATATATATTATGATTATGATGACACCCAATGGGCCTGCCTTGCATTAAGCCCCCACCTGGCCAAGCGAGTAAATGTGGCAGAAAATAAAATACAAAAACAAATAGCACACGCATCAAATATGTACATTTCACAAACGCACCACGTCGGTGCTTTGTTGGATTCCGACATGTCACGGGTTGCGGCCCGCAGGTGCTCGGGCCCGCCATTGCCGCTTGCGGCTATATTTATTATTAGGGCCCGAGCACCGAAGGGCGCAAGGCCCTATTGTTTTTGTAAGGATTATTATTATTATTATTATTATTATTATTATTATTATTATTATTATTATTATTGTTATTCCACTTTTTTGCTTTCCTGTTTTTGAGGTGGTTAACATGGTCGAAATCTCTTGAAATTTGGCACACACGTCAGGTGTCACGCATCGCAGTTAGGTACAAGAGCTTGACCCAGGGTGTGGCCCAGGGACTCGCTAGCGCCCCCTTAGGTGACTGATTCCGTGGTTGGCATATATTTTGAGGTGGTTAACATGGTCGAAAACACATGAAATTTAGCACACACATCAAGTGGTACAGTGAATAGACAGGGATGAAAGCTTGGCACCGGGCGTTGCCCAGGAACTCCATAGCGCCCCCTTACGTCACAGTGACTTGTGGTTGGCATATAGTTTTAGATACACACACCAAATTTGGTGGGTGTATGTAACTCCCAAAAACAAACAACTTTTGTATTAACATGCCATTAGCCACGCCCACAGGAAGTGAGGTAATTGAGATTTTGTGCGTTGTGGACATGATTCATTTTAACGTACTCCTCCTAGACGGTTGATCCGATTCATGTCAAAGTTGGTATACATGACGACGAGATGTTCCTGATTCTAAATTGTGAAGCCTTTTTTTGATATGTTGTAATTTGACAAAATGGCGAAATTGTTAATTTTAATACCGTTCCACACAAACAATAAATGTGTCATAATTCACCATGCATGGCTTGAAATGTTTTAAATTTCACAGGTCATTAAAGACCATGTTAATGATAATATTCACATGCCCATAATGCATGTTTGGCATAGCGCCACCAACTGGCAACAGAAAGAATGGCAATTATGCTGATTTCACATGATCAATTTGAACATACTCCTCCTAGACGGTTTGTCAGATTCATTTGAAAATTGGCAAACATTATGCCAAGATGTTGCTGATGTTAAATTGTGAATGGATTTTTGAATGTTGTAATATATTTGATATGATTTTAATATCTCACCACATAAACAGGAAATGTGTCATAAATCACAGTGCATTGAATGAATGGTCTGAAACTTCTCAGGTTAATAGATATCATGATTATGATGATATCCAGACACCCAATGGGCCTGCCTGGCATAGCGCCACCACCTGGCCAAGCAGGAAATGTGCCAGAAATGGAAAATGCCTTAAGTGATTGATCTGAAACTTTATTAAATATTGGATATCATTATTGTGAGAATATTCACATGCGTAATTCACAGGCCTAGCATAGCGCCACCATCTTTCCAAGCAGGAAATGTGCCAGAAATGCTCTATGCTTTGAATAAATGGTCTGAAACTTCTCAGGTTAATAGATATTATGATTATGATGATATCCAGACACACAATGGGCCTGCCTGGCATAGCGCCACCACCTGGTCAAGCAGGAAATGTGCCAGAAATGGACAATGCCGTAAGTGATTGGTCTGAAAGTTTACAAACATTTTGGATATCATTATTGTGATGATATTCACATGGGTAATTTCAATGCCTAACATAGCGCCACCATCTGGCCAACCAACAAGTGTATCAGAAATGTTCTTTGCTTAAAATGAATGGTCTGAAATTTCTCAGGTTAATATATATTATGATGATGACACCCAATGGGCCTGCCTGTCATAGCGCCACCACCTGGCCAAGCAAGTACTTGTGGCAGAAAATAAAATACAAAAACAAGTAGCACACGCATCAAATATTTACATTTCACAAATGCACCATGTCGGTGCTTTGTTGGATTCCGACATGTAACGGGTTGCGGCCCGCAGGTGCTCGGGCCCGCCATTGCCGCTTGCGGCTATATTTATTATTATTATTGTTATTCCACTTTTTTGCTTTCCTGTTTTCGAGGTGGTTAACATGGTCGAAACCTCTTGAAATTTGGCACACACGTCAGGTGTCATGCATCGCAGTTAGGTACAAGAGCTTGACCCCGGGCGTGGCCCAGGGACTCGCTAGTGCCTCCTTAGGTGACTGATCCCGTGGTTGGCAAATATTTTGAGGTGGTTAACATAATCGAAAACGCATGAAATTTAGCACACACATCAAGTGGTATAGTGAATAGACAGGGATAAAAGCTTGGCACCGGGCGTTGCCCAGGAACTCCATAGCGCCCCCTTACGTCACAGTGACTTGTGGTTGGCATATAGTTTTAGATACACACACCAAATTTGGTGGGTGTATGTAATTCCCAAAAACAAACAACTTTTGTATTAACATGCCATTAGCCACGCCCACAGTAAGTGAGGTAATTGAGATTTTGTGCGTTGTGGACATGATCAATTTTAACGTACTCCTCCTAGACGGTTGATCCGATTCATGTCAAAGTTGGTATACATGATGCCGAGATGTTCCTGATTGTAAATTGTGAAGCCTTTTTTTGATATGTTGTAATTTGACGAAATGGCGAAATTATTAATTTTAATACCCTTCCACATAAACAATAAATGTGTCATAATTCACCATGCATGGCTTGAAATGTTTTAAATTTCACAGGTCATTGAAGACCATGTTAATGATAATATTCAAATGCCCATAATGCATGTTTGGCATAGCGCCACCAACTGGCAACAGAAAGAATGACAATTATACTGATGTCACATGATCAATTTGAACATACTCCTCCTAGATGGTTTGGCAGATTCATTTGAAATTTGGCAAATATTATGCCAAGATGTCGCTGATGTTAAATTGTGAATGGATTTTTGAATGTTGTAATATATTTGATATGATTTTAATATCTCACCACATAAACAGGAAATGTGTCATAAATCACAGTGCATTGAATGAATGGTCTGAAACTTCTCAGGTTAATAGATATCATGATTATGATGATATCCAGACACCCAATGGGCCTGCCTGGCATAGCGCCACCACCTGGCCAAGCAGGAAATGTGCCAGAAATGGACAATGCCTTAAGTGATTGATCTGAAACTTTATAAAATATTGGATATCATTATTGTGATGATATTCACATGCGTAATTCACAGGCCTAACATAGCGCCACCTTCTGGCCAAGCAGGAAATGTGCCAGAAATGCTCTATGCTTTGAATAAATGGTCTGAAACTTCTCAGGTTAATAGATATTATGATTATGATGATATCCAGACACCCAATGGGCCTGCCTGGCATAGCGCCACCAGCTGGTCAAGCAGGAAATTTGCCAGAAATGGACAATGCCTTAAGTGATTGATCTGAAAGTTTACAAACATTTTGGATATCATTATTGTGATGATATTCACATGTGTAATTTTCATGCCTAACATAGCGCCACCATTTGGCCAACCAAAAAGTGTATCAGAAATGTTCTTTACTTAAAATGAATGGTCTGAAATTTCTCAGGTTAATATATATTATGATTATGATGACACCCAATGGGCCTGCCTTGCATTACGCCCCCACCTGGCCAAGCGAGTAAATGTGGCAGAAAATAAAATACAAAAACAAATAGCACACGCATCAAATATATACATTTCACAAACGCACCACGTCGGTGCTTTGTTGGATTCCAACATGTCACGGGTTGCGGCCCGCAGGTGCTCGGGCCCGCCATTGCCGCTTGCGGCTATATTTAGGGCCCGAGCACCGAAGGGCGCAAGGCCCTATTGTTTTTGTAAGGATTATTATTATTAGGGCCCGAGCACCGAAGGGCGCAAGGCCCTATTGTTTTTGTAAGGATTATTATTATTATTATTATTATTATTATTATTATTATTAGGGCCCGAGCACCGAAGGGCGCAAGGCCCTATTGTTTTTGTAAGGATTATTATTATTATTATTATTATTATTATTATATTAACTTTGTCTCAGAGCGTTTTCCTTTTTTGAGGTGGTTAACATGGTCGAAAACGCTTGAAATTTGGCACACATATCAGGTGTCACGCAAAGCAGTTAGGTACAAGAGCTTGGCCCTGGGCGTGGCCCAGGGACTCAGTAGCGCCCCCTTAGGTGATTGAGGCAGTGGTTGGCACATACTTTCAGCTAGACGCATCAAATTCGGTAGGTATGTGTATCTCCCCAAGATGAACAACTTTCGTATGTACAATGCATTAGCCACGCCCAACAGGAAGTGAGGTATTTGGGATTTTGTGCGGACTAAAATGTGATGAATTGTGATGCCAGAAGACGTTCTTCCCATCGGTGAAAACGCATGAAATTTGGCACACACGTCAAGAGGTACCATGAATACACAGGGGAAAAGCCTTGGCACTGGGCTTGGCCCAGGAACTCCATAGCGCCCCCTTATGTCACTGTGACTTGTGGTTGGAATATAGTTTTAGATACACACACCAAATTTGGTGGGTGTGTGTAACTCCCAAAAACAATCAACTTTTGTATTAACATGCCATTAGCCACGCCCACAGGAAGTGAGGTAATTGGGATTTTGTGCATTGTGGACATGATCGATCAATTTTAATGTACTCCTCCTAGACGATTGATCCGATTCATGTGAAAGTTGGTATACATGATGCCAATATGCTTCTGATTCTAAATTGTGAAGCTTTTTTTGATATGTTGTAATTTGATGAAATGGCGAAACTATGAATTTTAATACCCTTTCACGTTAACAATAAATGTGTCTTAATTCACCATGCATGACTTGAAATGTTTTAAATTTCACAGGTCTTTGAATACCATGGTAGTGATGATATTCACATGCCCATAATGTATATTTGGCATAGCGCCACCACCTGGCAACAGAAAGAATGGCAATTACATTGATGTTACATGATCAATTTTAACATACTCCTCCTAGACGGTTTGCCGGATTCATGTGAAATTTGGCTAACATTATGCCAAGATGTTGCTGATGTTAAATTGCGAAGGGATTTTTGATATGTTGTAATATGTCATGATTTTAATATCTCACCATATAAACTGGAAATGTGTCATATAATCACAGTGCATTGAATGAATGGTCTGAAACTTCTCAGGTTAATAGATATTATGATTATGATGATATCCAGACACCCAATGGGCCTTCCTGACATAGCGCCACCCCCTGGCCAAGTAGCAAATGTGCCAGAAATGGACAATGCCTTAAGTGATTGATCTGAAACTTTATAAAATATTGGATATCATTATTGTGATGATATTCACACATATAATTCACATGCCTAGCATACACATATAATTCACATGCCTAGCATAGCGCCACCATCTGGCCAAACAGGAAATATGCCAGAAATGCTCTATGCTTTGAATGAATGGTCTGAAACTTCTCAGGTTAATAGATATTATAATTATGATGATATCCAAACACCCTATGGGCCTGCCTGGCATAGCGCCACCACCTGGCCAAGCAGGAAAATGTGCCAGAAATTGGTAATGCCTTTATTGGTTGATCTGAAACTTTACAAAATATTGGATATCATTATTGTGATGAAATTCACATGTGTAATTCACATGCCTAATATAGCGCCACCATCTGGCCAAAAAGTGTATCAAAAATGTTCTTTGCTTAAAATGAATAATCTGAAATTTCTCAGGTTAATATATTTTATGATTATGATGACACACAATGGGCCTGCCTTGCATATTGCCCCACCTGGCCAAGCAAATAAATGTGCCAGAAAATAACATGCAAAAACAAATAACACACATATCAAATATGTACATTTTACAAATGCACCACGTCGGTGCTTTGTTGGATTCTGAAATGTCATGGGTTGCGGCCCGCAGGTGCTCGGGCCCGCCATTGCCGCTTGCGGCTATATTTAGGGCCCGAGCACCCGAAGGGCGCAAGGCCCTATTGTTTTTGTAAGGATTATTATTATTATTATTATTGTTATTCCACTTTTTTGCTTTCCTGTTTTTGAGGTAGTTAACATGGTCGAAACCTCTTGAAATTTGGCACAAACGTCAGGTGTCATGCATCGCAGTTAGGTACAAGAGCTTGACCCCGGGCGTGGCCCAGGGACTCGCTAGCGCCCCCTTAGGTGACTGATCGATCCCGTGGTTGGCAAATATTTTGAGGTGGTTAACATAATCGAAAACGCATGAAATTTAGCACACACATCAAGTGGTACAGTGAATAGACAGGGATAAAAGCTTGGCACCGGGCGTTGCCCAGGAACTCCATAGCGCCCCCTTACGTCACAGTGACTTGTGGTTGGCATATAGTTTTAGATACACACACCAAATTTGGTGGGTGTATGTAACTCCCAAAAACAAACAACTTTTGTATTAACATGCCATTAGCCACGCCCACAGGAAGTGAGGTAATTGAGATTTTGTGCGTTGTGGACATGATCAATTTTAACGTACTCCTCCTAGACGGTTGATCCGATTCATGTCAAAGTTGGTATACATGATGCCGAGATGTTCCTGATTATAAATTGTGAAGTTTTTTTTCGATATGTTGTAATTTGACGAAATGGCAAAATTATTAATTTTAACACCCTTCCACATAAACAATAAATGTGTCATAATTCACCATGCATGGCTTGAAATGTTTTAAATTTCACAGGTCATTGAAGACCATGTTAATGATAATATTCACATGCCCATAATGCATGTTTGGCATAGCGCCACCAACTGGCAACAGAAAGAATGACAATTATACTGATGTCACATGATCAATTTGAACATACTCCTCCTAGACGGTTTGCCAGATTCATTTGAAATTTGGCAAACATTATGCCAAGATGTCGCTGATGTTAAATTGTGAAGGGATTTTTGAATATTGTAATATATTTGATATGATTTTAATATCTCACCACATAAACAGGAAATGTGTCATAAATCACAGTGCATTGAATGAATGGTCTGAAACTTCTCAGGTTAATAGATATCATGATTATGATGATATCCAGACACCCAATGGGCCTCCCTGGCATAGCGCCACCACCTGGCCAAGCAGGAAATGTGCCAGAAATGGACAATGCCTTAAGTGATTGATCTGAAACTTTATAAAATATTGGATATCATTATTGTGATGATATTCACATTCGTAATTCACAGGCCTAACATAGCGCCACCTTCTGGCCAAGCAGGAAATGTGCCAGAAATGCTCTATGCTTTGAATAAATGGTCTGAAACTTTTCAGGTTAATAGATATTATGATTATGATGATATCCAGATACCCAATGGGCCTGCCTGGCATAGCGCCACCACCTGGCCAAGCAGGAAAATGTGCCAGAAATTGGTAATGCCTTTATTGGTTGATCTGAAACTTTACAAAATATTGGATGTCATTATTGTGATGATATTCACATGTCTAATTTCCATGTCTAACATAGCGCCACCATCTGGCCAAACAGGAAATGTGCCAGAAATGGATAATGCCTTAACTGATTTATTTGAAACTTGGTAGGTATAAAATATTTGAAATCATTATTGTGATGATATTCACATGTGTAATTCTGATGCCTAGTATACCGCCACCATCTGGCCAAGCATGAAATGTGCCAGAAATGCTCTATGCTTTGAATGAATGGTCTGAAACTTAACAGGTTAATACATATTAGGATTATGATGATATCCACACACCCAATGGGCCTGCCTGGCATAGCGCCACCACCTGGTCAAGCAGGAAATGTGCCAGAAATGGACGATGCCTTAACTGATTAATCTGAAACTTTATAAAATATTGGATATTATTGTGATGACATTCACATGTGGAATTCACATGCTTAGCATAGCGCCACCATCTGGCCAATCAGGAAATGTGCCAAAAATGTTCAATGCTTTGACTGATTGATCTGAAATTTTACACAAAATTAGATATCATGATGATGATATTCATATGTCTTTTTAACATGCCTTGCATAGCGCCACCAATTGGCAAGAGAAGGAATGTGTTTTTTCCAAGTCTGTTGGATATTACAATCAGATGCATCTGATTAATCAGATTAGGTGTATATGACATCCAAACACCCAATATGCCGGTGTGACATAGCGCCATCAGCTGGCCATAGTCAGAATAGTTTTTGGAATTTATTTACAAAATTTTAATTAAATATCATTATTTTGATGATATTTACATGTGTAATTTCCATGCCTAACATAGCGCCACCATCTGGCCAACCAAAAATGCATCAGAAATGTTCTTTGCTTAAAATGAATAGTCTGAAATTTCTCAGGTTAATATATATTATGATTATGATGACATCCAATGGGCCTGCCTTTCATTGCGCCCCCACCTGGCCAAGCAAGTAAATGTGCCAGAAAATAAAATGCAAAAACAAATAGTACACACATCAAATATGCACATTTCGCAAACGCACCACGTCAGTGCTTTGTTGGATTCCGAAATGTCACGGGTTGCGGCCCGCAGGTGCTCGGGCCCGCCATTGCCGCTTGCGGCTATATTTATTATTTATTATTGTTATTCTACTTTTTTGCTTTCCTGTTTTTGAGGGAGTTAACATGGTCGAAAATTCTTGAAATTTGGCACACACGTCAGGTGTCACGCAACGCAGTTACGTACAAGAGCTTGACCCCGGGCGTGGCCCAGGGACTCGCTAGCGCCCCCTTAGGTGACTGATCCCGTGGTTGGCAAATATTTTGAGGTGGTTAACGTAATCGAAAAGTCTTGAAATTTGGCACACACATCAGGTGTCACACAAAGCAGCTAGGTAAAAAAGCTTGGCCCCGCGCATGGCCCAGAGACTCGCTAGCGCCCCCTTACGCCCCCTTAGATGACTGATCCCGTGGTGGGCATATACTTTCAGCTACACACACCAAATTTGGTAGGTGTTTGTATCTCCCCAAGATAAACAACTTTCGAATGTACAATGCATTAGCCACGCCCAACAGGAAGTGAGGTATTTGGGATTTTGTGCAGACTAATATGTGATGAAATATGTGATGAATCATGATGCCAAAGGAGGTGCTTCCCATGGGTGAAAACGCATGAAATTTGGCACACACATCAAGTGATACAGTGAATAGACAGGGATAAAAGCTTGGCACCGGGCGTTGCCCAGGAACTCCATAGCGCCCCCTTATGTCACTGTGACTTGTGGTTGGCATATAGTTTTAGATACACACACCAAATTTGGTGGGTGTATGTAACTCCCAAAAACAAACAACTTTTGTATTAACATGCCATTAGCCACGCCCACAGGAAGTGAGGTAATTGAGATTTTGTGCATTGTGGACATGATCAATTTTAACGTACTCCTCCTAGACGGTTGATCCGATTCATGTCAAAGTTGGTATACATGACGCCGAGATGTTCCTGATTATAAATTGTGAAGCCTTTTTTTGATATGTTGTAATTTGACGAAATGGCGAAATTATTAATTTTAATACCCTTCCACATAAGCAATAAATGTGTCATATTTCACCATGCATGGCTTGAAATGTTTTAAATTTCACAGGTCATTGAAGACCATGTTAATGATAATATTCACATGCCCATAATGCATGTTTGGCATAGCGCCACCAACTGGCAACAGAAAGAATGACAATTACACTGATGTCACATGATCAATTTTAACATACTGCTCCTAGACGGTTTGTCAGATTCATGTGAAATTTGGCAAACATTATGCCAAGATGTCGCTGATGTTAAATTGTGAAGGGATTTTTGATATGTTATATATTTGATATGATTTTAATATCTCACCACATGAAGAGGAAATGTGTCATAAATCACAGTTCATTGAATGAATGGTCTGAAACTTCTCAGGTTAATAGATATCATGATTATGATGATATTCAGACACCCAATGGGCCTGCCTGGCATAGCGCCACCACCTGGCCAAGCAGGAAATGTGTCAGTAATGCTCTATGCTTTGAATAAATGGTCTGAAACTTCTCAGGTTAATAGATATTATGATTATGATGATATCCAGACACCCAATGGGCCTGCCTGGCATAGCGCCACCACCTGGTCATGCAGGAAATGTGCCAGAAATGGACAATGCCTCAAGTGATTGATCTGAAAGTTTACACAAATTTTGGATATCATTATTGTGATGATATTCACATGTCTAATTTCCATGTCTAACATAGCGCCATCATCTGGCCAACCAAAAAGTGTTTCAGAAATGTTCTTTGCTTAAAATGAATGGTCTGAAATTTCTCAGGTTAATATATATTATGATTATGATGACACCCAATGGGCCTGCCTTGCATTGCGCCCCCACCTGGCCAAGCAAGTACATGTGGCGGAAAATAAAATACAAAAACAAATAGCACATGCATCAAATATGTACATTTCACAAATGAACCACGTCGGTGCTTTGTTGGATTCCGACATGTCACGGCTTGCGGCCCGCAGGTGCTCGGGCCCGCCATTGCCGCTTGCGGCTATATTTATTATTATTATTATTATTATTATTTATTATTGTTATTCTACTTTTTTGCTTTCCTGTTTTTGAGGGAGTTAACATGGTCGAAAATTCTTGAAATTTGGCACACACGTCAGGTGTCACGCAACGCAGTTACGTACAAGAGCTTGACCCCGGGCGTGGCCCAGGGACTCGCTAGCGCCCCCTTAGGTGACTGATCCCGTGTTTGGCAAATATTTTCAGGTGGTTAACGTAATCGAAAAGTCTTGAAATTTGGCACACACATCAGGTGTCACACAAAGCAGCTAGGTAAAAAAGCTTGGCCCCGCGCATGGCCCAGAGACTCGCTAGCGCCCCCTTACGCCCCCTTAGATGACTGATCCCGTGGTGGGCATATACTTTCAGCTACACACACCAAATTTGGTAGGTGTTTGTATCTCCCCAAGATGAACAACTTTCGAATGTACAATGCATTAGCCACGCCCAACAGGAAGTGAGGTATTTGGGATTTTGTGCAGACTAATATGTGATGAAATATGTGATGAATCATGATGCCAAAGGAGGTGCTTCCTATGGGTGAAAACGCATGAAATTTGGCACACACATCAAGTGATACAGTGAATAGACAGGGATAAAAGCTTGGCACCGGGCGTTGCCCAGGAACTCCATAGCGCCCCCTTATGTCACTGTGACTTGTGGTTGGCATATAGTTTTAGATACACACACCAAATTTGGTGGGTGTATGTAACTTCCAAAAACAAACAACTTTTGTATTAACATGCCATTAGCCACGCCCACAGGAAGTGAGGTAATTGAGATTTTGTGCATTGTGGACATGATCAATTTTAACGTACTCCTCCTAGACGGTTGATCCGATTCATGTCAAAGTTGGTATACATGACGCCGAGATGTTCCTGATTATAAATTGTGAAGCCTTTTTTTGATATGTTGTAATTTGACGAAATGGCGAAATTATTAATTTTAATACCCTTCCACATAAGCAATAAATGTGTCATAATTCACCATGC
Organism: Alosa pseudoharengus; assembly: GCF_046254945.1. Taxonomy (NCBI): domain Eukaryota; kingdom Metazoa; phylum Chordata; class Actinopteri; order Clupeiformes; family Clupeidae; genus Alosa; species Alosa pseudoharengus. The sequence continues at coordinate 838,599 of NW_027468837.1, forward strand.
ATGGCTTGAAATGTTTTAAATTTCACAGGTCATTGAAGACCATGTTAATGATAATATTTACATGCCCATAATTCATGTTTAGCATAGCGCCACCAACTGGCAACAGAAAGAATGACAATTACACTGATGTCACATGATCAATTTTAACATACTGCTCCTAGACGGTTTGTCAGATTCATGTGAAATTTGGCAAACATTATGCCAAGATGTCGCTGATGTTAAATTGTGAAGGGATTTTTGATATGTTATATATTTGATATGATTTTAATATCTCACCACATGAAGAGGAAATGTGTCATAAATCACAGTTCATTGAATGAATGGTCTGAAACTTCTCAGGTTAATAGATATCATGATTATGATTATGATGATATTCAGACACCCAATGGGCCTGCCTGGCATAGCGCCACCTTCTGGCCAAGCAGGAAATGTGCCAGAAATGCTCTATGCTTTGAATAAATGGTCTGAAACTTTTCAGGTTAATAGATATTATGATTATGATGATATCCAGACACCCAATGGGCCTGCCTGGCATAGCGCCACCACCTGGTCAAGCAGTAAATGTGCCAGAAATGGACAATGCCTTAAGTGATTGATCTGAAAGTTTACAAACATTTTGGATATCATTATTGTGATGATATTCACATGTGTAATTTTCATGCCTAACATAGCGCCACCATCTGGCCAACCAAAAAGTGTATCAGAAATGTTCTTTGCTTAAAATGAATGGTCTGAAATTTCTCAGGTTAATATATATTATGATTATGATGACACCCGGGCCTGCCTTGATTTACTCCCCCACCTGGCCAAGCGAGTAATTGTGGCAGAAAATAAAATACAAAAACAAATAGCACATGCATCAAATCTGTACATTTCACAAATGAACCACGTCGGTGCTTTGTTGGATTCCGACATGTCACGGGTTGCGGCCCGCAGGTGCTCGGGCCCGCCATCGCCGCTTGCGGCTATATTTATTATTATTAGGGCCCGAGCACCCGAAGGGCGCAAGGCCCTATTGTTTTTGTAAGGATTATTATTATTATTATTATTGTTATTTCACTTTTTTGCTTTCCTGTTTTTGAGGTGGTTAACATGGTCGAAACCTCTTGAAATTTGGCACACACGTCAGGTGTCATGCATCGCAGTTAGGTACAAGAGCTTGACCCCGGGCGTGGCCCAGGGACTCGCTAGCGCCCCCTTAGGTGACTGATCCTGTTGTTGGCAAATATTTTGAGGTGGTTAACATAATCGAAAAGTCTTGAAATTTGGCACACACGTCAGGTGTCACACAAAGCAGCTAGGTAAAAAAGCTTGGCCCCGGGTGTGGCCCAGAGACTCGCTAGCGCCCCCTTACGCCCCCTTAGATGACTGATCCCGTGGTGGGCATATACTTTCAGCTACACACACCAAATTTGGTAGGTGTCTGTATCTCCCCAAGATGAACGACTTTCATATGTACAATGCATTAGCCACGCCCAACAGGAAGTGAGGTATTTGGGATTTTGTGCAGACTAATATGTGATGAAATATGTGATGAATTATGATGCCAAAAGAGGTTCTTCCCATAGGTGAAAACGCATGAAATTTGGCACACACATCAAGTGATACAGTGAATAGACAGGGATAAAAGCTTGGCACTGGGCGTTGCCCAGGAACTCCATAGCGCCCCCTTATGTCACTGTGACTTGTGGTTGGCATATAGTTTTAGATACACACACCAAATTTGGTGGGTGTATGTAACTCCAAAAAACAAACAACTTTTGTATTAACATGCCATTAGCCACGCCCACAGGAAGTGAGGTAATTGAGATTTTGTGCGTTGTGGACATGACCAATTTTAACGTACTCCTCCTAGACGGTTGATCCAATTCATGTCAAAGTTGGTATACATGACGCAGAGATGTTCCTGATTATAAATTGTGAAGCCTTTTTTTGATATGTTGTAATTTGACGAAATGGCGAAATTATTAATTTTAATACCCTTCCACATAAGCAATAAGTGTGTCATAATTCACCATGCATGGCTTGAAATGTTTTAAATTTCACAGGTCATTGAAGACCATGTTAATGATAATATTTACATGCCCATAATTCATGTTTGGCATAGCGCCACCAACTGGCAACAGAAAGAATGACAATTACACTGATGTCACATGATCAATTTTAACATACTGCTCCTAGACGGTTTGTCAGATACATGTGAAATTTGGCAAACATTATGCCAAGATGTCGCTGATGTTAAATTGTGAAGGGATTTTTGATATGTTATATATTTGATATGATTTTAATATCTCACCACATGAAGAGGAAATGTGTCATAAATCACAGTTCATTGAATGAATGGTCTGAAACTTCTCAGGTTAATAGATATCATGATTATGATGATATTCAGACACCCAATGGGCCTGCCTGGCATAGCGCCACCACCTGGCCAAGCAGGAAATGTGTCAGAAATGCTCTATGCTTTGAATAAATGGTCTAAAACTTCTCAGGTTAATAGATATTATGATTATGATGATATCCAGACACCCAATGGGCCTGCCTGGCATAGCGCCACCACCTGGTCAAGCAGGAAATGTGCCAGAAATGGACAATGCCTTAAGTGATTGATCTGAAAGTTTACACAAATTTTGGATATCATTATTGTGATGATATTCACATGTCTAATTTCCATGTCTAACATAGCGCCACCATCTGGCCAACCAAAAAGTGTATCAGAAATGTTCTTTGCTTAAAATGAATGGTCTGAAATTTCTCAGGTTAATATATATTATGATTATGATGACACCCAATGGGCCTGCCTTGCATTGCGCCCCCACCTGGCCAAGCAAGTACATGTGGCAGAAAATAAAATACAAAAACAACTAGCACAAGCATTAAATATGTACATTTCACAAACGCACCACGTCGGTGCTTTGTTGGATTCCGACATGTCACGGGTTGCGGCCCGCAGGTGCTCGGGCCCGCCATTGCCGCTTGCGGCTATATTTATTATTATTAGGGCCCGAGCACCCGAAGGGCGCAAGGCCCTATTGTTTTTGTAAGGATTATTATTAGGGCCCGAGCACCCGAAGGGCGCAAGGCCCTATTGTTTTTGTAAGGATTATTATTATTATTATTATTATTGTTATTTCACTTTTTTGCTTTCCTGTTTTTGAGGTGGTTAACATGGTCGAAACCTCTTGAAATTTGGCACACATGTCAGGTGTCATGCATCACAGTTAGGTACAAGAGCTTGACCCCGGGCGTGGCCCAGGGACTCGCTAGCGCCTCCTTAGGTGACTGATCTCGTGGTTGGCAAATATTTTGAGGTGGTTAACATAGTCGAAAACGCATGAAATTTAGCACACACATCAAGTTGTACAGTGAATAGACAGGGATAAAAGCTTGGCACCGGGCGTTGTCCAGGAACTCCATAGCGCCCCCTTACGTCACAGTGACTTGTGGTTGGCATATAGTTTTAGATACACACACCAAATTTGGTGGGTGTATGTAACTCCCAAAAACAAACAACTTTTGTATTAACATGCCATTAGCCACGCCCACAGGAAGTGAGGTAATTGAGATTTTGTGCGTTGTGGACATGATCAATTTTAACGTACTCCTCCTAGACGGTTGCTCCGATTCATGTCAAAGTTGGTATACATGATGCCGAGATGTTCCTGATTATAAATTGTGAAATTGTTTTTTGATATGTTGTACTTTGACGAAATGGCGAAATTATTAATTTTAATACCCTTCCACATAAACAATAAATGTGTCATAATTCACCATGCATGGCTTGAAATGTTGTATATTTCACAGGTCATTAAAGACCATGTTAATGATAATATTCACATGCCCATAATGCATGTTTGGCATAGCGCCACCAACTGGCAACAGAAAGAATGACAATTATACTGATGTCACATGATCAATTTGAACATACTCCTCCAAGACGGTTTGTCAGATTCATTTGAAATTTGGCAAACATTATGCCAAGATGTCGCTGATGTTAAATTGTGAATGGATTTTGGAATGTTGTAATATATTTGATATGATTTTAATATCTCACCACATAAACAGGAAATGTGTCATAAATCACAGTGCATTGAATGAATGGTCTGAAACTTCTCAGGTTAATAGATATCATGATTATGATGATATCCAGACACCCAATGGGCCTGCCTGGCATAGCGCCACCACCTGGCCAAGCAGGAAATGTGCTAGAAATGGACAATGCCTTAAGTGATTGATCTGAAACTTTATAAAATATTGGATATCATTATTGTGATGATATTCACGTGCGTAATTCACAGGCCTAGCATAGCGCCACCTTCTGGCCAAGCAGGAAATATGCCAGAAATGCTCTATGCTTTGAATAAATGGTCTGCAACTTTTCAGGTTAATAGATATTATGATTATGATGATATCCAGACACCCAATGGGCCTGCCTGGCATAGCGCCACCACCTGGTCAAGCAGTAAATGTGCCAGAAATGGACAATGCCTTAAGTGATTGATCTGAAAGTTTACAAACATTTTGGATATCATTATTGTGATGATATTCACATGTGTAATTTTCATGCCTAACATAGTGCCACCATCTGGCCAACCAAAAAGTCTATCAGAAATGTTCTTTGCTTAAAATGAATGGTCTGAAATTTCTCAGGTTAATATATATTATGATTATGATGACACCCAATGGGCCTGCCTTGCATTACGCCCCCACCTGGCCAAGCGAGTAATTGTGGCAGAAAATAAAATACAAAAACAACTAGCACACGCATTAAATATGTACATTTCACAAACGCACCACGTCGGTGCTTTGTTGGATTCCGACATGTCACGGGTTGCGGCCCGCAGGTGCTCGGGCCCGCCATCGCCGCTTGCGGCTATATTTAGGGCCCGAGCACCCGAAGGGCGCAAGGCCCTATTGTTTTTGTAAGGATTATTATTATTATTATTATTATTATTGTTATTCCACTTTTTTGCTTTCCTGTTTTTGAGGTGGTTAACATGGTCGAAACCTCTTGAAATTTGACACACACGTCAGGTGTCATGCATCGCAGTTAGGTACAAGAGCTTGACCCCGGGCGTGGCCCAGGGACTCGCTAGCGCCTCCTTAGGTGACTGATCTCGTGGTTGGCAAATATTTTGAGGTGGTTAACATAATCGAAAAACGCATGAAATTTAGCACACACATCAAGTGGTACAGTGAATAGACAGGGATAAAAGCTTGGCACCGGGCGTTGCCCAGGAACTCCATAGCGCCCCCTTACGTCACAGTGACTTGTGGTTGGCATATAGTTTTAGATACACACACCAAATTTGGTGGGTGTATGTAACTCCCAAAAACAAACAACTTTTGTATTAACATGCCATTAGCCACGCCCACAGGAAGTGAGGTAATTGAGATTTTGTGAGTTGTGGACATGATCAATTTTAACGTACTCCTCCTAGACGGTTGATCCGATTCATGTCAAAGTTGGTATTCACATGTCCATAATGTATATTTGGCATAGCGCCACCACCTGGCAACAGAAAGAATGGCAATTACATTGATGTTACATGATCAATTTTAACATACTCCTCCTAGACGGTTTGCCGGATTCATGTGAAATTTGGCTAACATTATGCCAAGATGTTGCTGATGTTAAATTGCGAAGGGATTTTTGATATGTTGTAATATGTCATGATTTTAATATCTCACCATATAAACTGGAAATGTGTCATATAATCACAGTGCATTGAATGAATGGTCTGAAACTTCTCAGGTTAATAGATATTATGATTATGATGATATCCAGACACCCAATGGGCCTGCCTGACATAGCGCCACCACCTGGCCAAGTAGAAAATGTGCCAGAAATGGACAATGCCTTAAGTGATTGATCTGAAACTTTATAAAATATTGGATATCATTATTGTGATGATATTCACACATATAATTCACATGCCTAGCATAGCGCCACCATCTGGCCAAACAGGAAATATGCCAGAAATGCTCTATGCTTTGAGTGAATGGTCTGAAACTTCTCAGGTTAATAGATATTATAATTATGATGATATCCAGACACCCTATGGGCCTGCCTGGCATAGCGCCACCACCTGGCCAAGCAGGAAAATGTGCCAGAAATTGGTAATGCCTTTATTGGTTAATCTGAAACTTTATAAAATATTGGATATCATTATTGTGATGATATTCACATGTGTAATTCACATGCCTAATATAGCGCCACCATCTGGCCAAAAAGTGTATAAAAAATGTTCTTTGCTTAAAATGAATAATTTGAAATTTCTCAGGTTAATATATATTATGATTATGATGACACACAATGGGCCTGCCTTGCATATTGCCCCACCTGGCCAAGCAAGTAAATGTGCCAGAAAATAACATGCAAAAACAAATAACACACATATCAAATATGTACATTTTACAAATGCACCACGTCGGTGCTTTGTTGGATTCTGAAATGTCATGGGTTGCGGCCCGCAGGTGCTCGGGCCCGCCATTGCCGCTTGCGGCTATATTTATTATTATTATTGTTATTTCACTTTTTTGCTTTCCTGTTTTTGAGGTGGTTAACATGGTCGAAACCTCTTGAAATTTGGCACACACGTCAGGTGTCATGCATCGCAGTTAGGTACAAGAGTTTGACCCCGGGCGTGGCCCAGGGACTCGCTAGCGCCCCCTTAGGTGACTGATCCCGTGGTTGGCAAATATTTTGAGGTGGTTAACATAATCGAAAACGCATGAAATTTAGCACACACATCAAGTGGTACAGTGAATAGACAGGGATAAAAGCTTGGCACCGGGCGTTGCCCAGGAACTCCATAGCGCCCCCTTACGTCACAGTGACTTGTGGTTGGCATATAGTTTTAGATACACACACCAAATTCGGTGGGTGTAAGGAACTCCCAAAAACAAACAACTTTTGTATTAACATGCCATTAGCAACGCCCACAGGAAGTGAGGTAATTGAGATTTTGTGCGTTGTGGACATGATAAATTTTAACGTACTCCTCCTAGACGGTTGATCCGATTCATGTCAAAGTTGGTATACATGATGCCGAGATGTTCCTGATTATAAATTGTGAAGTTTTTTTTCGATATGTTGTAATTTGACAAAATGGCGAAATTGTTAATTTTAATACCGTTCCACACAAACAATAAATGTGTCATAATTCACCATGCATGGCTTGAAATATTTTAAATTTCACAGGTCATTAAAGACCATGTTAATGATAATATTCACATGCCCATAATGCATGGTTGGCATAGCGCCACCAACTGGCAACAGAAAGAATGGCAATTATGCTGATTTCACATGATAAATTTGAACATACTCCTCCTAGACGGTTTGTCAGATTCATTTGAAATTTGGCAAACATTATGCCAAGATGTCGCTGATGTTAAATTGTGAATGGATTTTTGAATTTTGTAATGTATTTGATATGATTTTAATATCTCACCACATAAACAGGAAATGTGTCATAAATCACAGTGCATTGAATGAATGGTCTGAAACTTCTCAGGTTAATAGATATCATGATTATGATGATATCCAGACACCCAATGGGCCTGCCTGGCATAGCGCCACCACCTGGCCAAGCAGGAAATGTGCCAGAAATGGACAATGCCTTAAGTGATTGATCTGAAACTTTATAAAATATTGGATATCATTATTGTAATGATATTCACATGCGTAATTCACAGGCCTAGCATAGCGCCACCTTCTGGCCAAGCAGGGAATGTGCCAGAAATGCTCTATGCTTTGAATAAATGGTCTGAAACTTTTCATGTTAATAGATATTATGATTATGATGATATCCAGACACCCAATGGGCCTGCCTGGCATAGCGCCACCACCTGGTCAGGCAGGAAATGTGCCAGAAATGGACAATGCCTTAAGTGATTGATCTGAACGTTTACAAACATTTTGGATATCATTATTGTGATGATATTCACATGTGTAATTTTCATGCCTAACATAGTGCCACCATCTGGCCAACCAAAAAGAGTATCAGAAATGTTCTTTGCTTAAAATGAATGGTCTGAAATTTCTCCGGTTAATACATATTATGATTATGATGACACCCAATGGGTCTGCCTTGCATTACGCCCCCACCTGGCCAAGCAAGTACATGTGGCAGAAAATAAAATACAAAAAACAAATAGCACAGGCATCATGTACATTTCACAAATGCACCATGTCAGTGCCTTTTTGGATTCCGACATGTCACGGGTTGCGGCCCGCAGGTGCTCGGGCCCGCCATTGCCGCTTGCGGCTATATTTAGGGCCCGAGCACCGACGGTGCGCGAGGCCGGGACGGCCTTGCGCACCGAGAGGTGCGAAGCCCTATTGTTTTTGAAAGGATTATTATTATTATTATTATTATTATTTGTTCACCTTTTTGCTATTTTTGAGGTGGTTAGCATGGATGAAAAGTCTTGGAATTTGGCACACACATCTGGTATCACAATGGCTACACAGGCATAAAAGCTTGGCCCCGGGCGTGGCCCAGGGACTCAGTAGCGCCCCCTTAGGTGATTGATCCAGTGGTTGGCACATACTTTCAGCTAGACACACCAAATTTTGTAGGTGTGTGTATCTCCCCAAGATGAACAACTTTTGTATGTACAATGCATTAGCCACGCCCAACAGGAAGTGAGGTATTTGGGATTTTGTGCGGACTAAAATGTGATGAATTGTGATGCCAAAAGAGGTGCTTCCCATAGCTGAAAACGCATGAAATTTGGCACACACGTCAAGAGGTACCGTGAATACACAGCGGAAAAGCCTTGGCACCGAGCGTTGCCCAGGAACTCCATAGCGCCCCCTTATGTCACTGTGACTTGTGGTTGGCATATAGTTTTAGATACACACACCAAATTTGGTGGGTGTATGTAACTCCCAAAAACAATCAACTTTTGTATTAACATGCCATTAGCCACGCCCACAGGAAGTGAGGTAATTGAGATTTTGTGCGTTGTGGACATGATCAATTTTAACGTACTCCTCCTAGACGGTTGATCCGATTCATGTCAAAGTTGGTATACATGACGCTGAAATGTTCCTGATTATAAATTGTGAAGCTTTTTTTTGATATGTTGTAATTTGACGCAATGGCGAAATTATTAATTTTAATACCCTTCCACATAAACAATAAATGTGTCATATTTCACCATGCATGGCTTGAAATGTTTTACATTTCACAGGTCTTTGAATACCATGGGAGTGATGATATTCACATGCCCATAATGCATATTTTGCATAGCGCCACCACCTGGCAACAGAAAGAATGGCAATTACACTGATGTCACATGGTCAATTTTAACATACTCCTCCTAGACAATTTGTCAGATTCATATGAAATTTGGCAAATATGATGCCAAGATGTTGCTGATGTTAAATTGCGAACGGATTTTTGATATGTTGTAATATGTCATGATTTTAATATCTCACCCTATAAACAGGAAATGTGTCATAAAGTCACAGTGCATTGAATGAATGGTCTGAAACTTCTCAGGTTAATAGATATTATGATTATCATGATATTCTGACACCCAATGGGCCTGCTTGGCATAGCGCCACCACCTGGCCAAGTAGGAAATGTGCCAGAAATGGACAATGCCTTAAGTGATTGATCTGAAACTTTATAAAATATTGGATATCATTATTGTGATGATATTCACACATATAATTCACATGCCTAGCATAGCGCCACCATCTGGACAAACAGGAAATATGCCATAAATGTTTTATGCTTTGAATGAATGGTCTGAAACTTCTCAGGTTAATAGATATTATAATTATGATGATATCCAGAGACCCTATGGGCCTGCCTGGCATAGCGCCACCACCAGGTCAAGCAGGAAATGTGCCAGAAATGGACAATGCCTTAAGTGATCGATCTGAAAATTTACAAACATTTTGAATATCTTTATTGTGATGATAATCACAGTTAAGCAAATGTAATTTTCATGCCTAACATAGCGCCACCATCTGGCCAACCAAAAAGTGCATCAGAAATGTTCTTTGCTTAAAGTCCAAAAACAAATAGCACACGCATCAAATATGTACATTTCACACACGCACCGCGTCGGTGCTTTGTTGGATTCCGAAATGTCACGGGTTGCTGACCGGAGGTGCTCGGGCCCGCCATTGCCGCTTGCGGCTATATTTATTATTATTATTGTTATTCCACTTTTTTGCTTTCCTGTTTTTGAGGTGGTTAACATGGTCGAAAACTCTTGAAATTTGGCACACACGTCAGGTGTCACGCATCGCAGTTAGGTACAAGAGCTTGACCCTGGGCGTGGCCCAGGGACTCGCTAGCGCCCCCTTAGGTGACTGATCCCGTGGTTGGAAAATATTTTGAGGTGGTTAACATAATGGAAAAGTCTTGAAATTTGGCACACACATCAGGTGTCACACAAAGCAGCTAGGTAAAAAAGCTTGGCCCCGGGTATGGCCCAAAGACTCGCTAGCGCCCCCTTACGCCCCCTTAGATAACTGATCCCGTGGTGGGCATATACTTTCAGCTACACACACCAAATTTGGTAGGTGTCTATATCTCCCCAAGATGAACAACTTTCCTATGCACAATGCATTAGCCACGCCCAACAGGAAGTGAGGTATTTGGGATTTTGTGCAGACTAATATGTCATGAAATATGTGCTGAATTGTGATCCCAAAAAAGATGCTTCCCATGGGTGAAAACGCATGAAATTTGGCACAGACATCAAGTGGTACAGTGTATAGACAGGGACAAAAGCTTGGCACCGGGCGTTGCCCAGGAACTCCATAGCGCCCCCTTATGTCACTGTGACTTGTGGTTGGCATATAGTTTTACATACACACACCAAATTTGGGGGGTGTATGTAACTCCCAAAAACAAACAACTTTTGTATTAACATGCCATTAGCCACGCCCACAGGAAGTGAGGTAATTGAGAATTTGTGCGTTGTGGACATGATCAATTTTAACGTACTCCTCCTAGACGGTTGATCCGATTCATGTCAAAGTTGGTATACATGACGCCGAGATGTTCCTGATTCTAAATTGTGAAGCCTTTTTTTGATATGTTGTAATTTGACGAAATGGCGAAACTATGAATTTTAATACCCTTCCACGTTAACAATAAATGTGTCTTAATTCACCATGCATGGCTTGAAATGTTTTAAATTTCACAGGTCTTTGAATACCATGGTAGTGATGATATTCACATGCCCATAATGTATATTTGGCATAGCGCCACCACCTGGCAACAGAAAGAATGGCAATTACATTGATTTTACATGATCAATTTTAACATACTCCTCCTAAACGGTTTGTCAGATTCATTTGAAATTTGGCAAACATTATGCCAAGATGTCGCTGATGTTAAATTGTGAATGGATTTTTGAATGTTGTAATGTATTTGATATGATTTTAATATCTCACCACATAAACAGGAAATGTGTCATAAATCACACTGCATTGAATGAATGGTCTGAAACTTCTCAGGTTAAAAGATATCATGATTATGATGATATCCAGACACCCAATGGGCCTGCCTGACATAGCGCCACCACCTGGCCAAGCAGGAAATGTGCCAGAAATGGACAATGCCTTAAGTGATTGATCTGAAACTTTATCAAATATCAGATATCATTATTGTGATGATATTCACATTTGTAATTCACAGGCCTAGCATAGCGCCACCATTTGGCCAAGCAGGAAATGTGCCAGAAATGCTCTATGCTTTGAATAAATGGTCTGAAACTTTTCAGGTTAATAGATATTATGATTATGATGATATCCAGACACCCAATGGGCCTGCCTGGCATAGCGCCACCACCTGGTCAAGCAGGAAATGTGCCAGAAATGCACAATGCCTTAAGTGATTGATCTGAAAGTTTACAAGCATTTTGGATATCATTATTGTGATGATATTCACATGTGTAATTTTCATGCCTAACATAGTGCCACCATCTGGCCAACCAAAAAGTGTTTGAGAAATATTCTTTGCTTAAAATGAATGGTCTGAAATTTCTGAGGTTCATTTATATTATGATTATGATGACACCCAATGGGCCTGCCTTGCATAGCGCCACCACCTGGCCAAACAAGTAAATGTGCCAGAAAATAAAATACAAAAACAAATAACAAACGCATCAAATATGTATATTTCACAAACCCACCACGTCGGTGCTTTGTTGGATTCGGAAATGTCACGGGTTGCGGCCCGCAGGTGCTCGGGCCCGCCATTGCCGCTTGCGGCTATATTTATTATTATTTTTAGGGCCCGAGCACCGAAGGGCGCAAGGCCCTATTGTTTTTGTAAGGATTATTATTATTAGGGCCCGAGCACCCGAAGGGCGCAAGGCCCTATTGTTTTTGTAAGGATTATTATTATTATTATTATTGTTATTTCACTTTTTTGCTTTCCTGTTTTTGAGGTGGTTAACATGGTCGAAACCTCTTGAAATTTGGCACACGTGTCAGGTGTCATGCATCGCAGTTAGGTACAAGAGCTTGACCCCGGGCGTGGCCCAGGGACTCGCTAGCGCCTCCTTAGGTGACTGATCTCGTGGTTGGCAAATATTTTGAGGTGGTTAACATAGTCGAAAACGCATGAAATTTAGCACACACATCAAGTGGTACAGTGAATAGACAGGGATAAAAGCTTGGCACCGGGCGTTGCCCAGGAACTCCTTAGCGCCCCCTTACGTCACAGTGACTTGTGGTTGGCATATAGTTTTAGATACACACACCAAATTTGGTGGGTGTATGTAACTCCCAAAAACAAACAACTTTTGTATTAACATGCCATTAGCCACGCCCACAGGAAGTGAGGTAATTGAGATTTTGTGCGTTGTGGACATGATCAATTTTAACGTACTCCTCCTAGACGGTTGATCCGATTCATGTCAAAGTTGGTATACATGATGCCGAGATGTTCCTGGTTATAAATTGTGAAGTTTTTTTTTGATATGTTGTAATTTGACGAAATGGCGAAATTATTAATTTTAATACCCTTCCACATAAACAATAAATGTGTCATAATTCACCATGCATGGCTTGAAATGTTTTAAATTTCACAGGTCATTGAAGACCATGTTAATGATAATATTCACATGCCCATAATGCATGTTTGGCATAGCGCCACCAACTGGCAACAGAAAGAATGACAATTATACTGATGTCACATGATCAATTTGAACATACTCCTCCAAGACGGTTTGTCAGATTCATTTGAAATTTGGCAAACATTATGCCAAGATGTCGCTGATGTTAAATTGTGAATGGATTTTGGAATGTTGTAATATATTTGATATGATTTTAATATCTCACCACATAAACAGGAAATGTGTCATAAATCACAGTGCATTGAATGAATGGTCTGAAACTTCTCAGGTTAATAGATATCATGATTATGATGATATCCAGACACCCAATGGGCCTGCCTGGCATAGCGCCACCACCTGGCCAAGCAGGAAATGTGCCAGAAATGGACAATGCCTTAAGTGATTGATCTGAAACTTTATAAAATATTGGATATCATTATTGTGATGATATTCACGTGCGTAATTCACAGGCCTAGCATAGCGCCACCTTCTGGCCAAGCAGGAAATATGGCAGAAATGCTCTATGCTTTGAATAAATGGTCTGAAACTTTTCAGGTTAATAGATATTATGATTATGATGATATCCAGACACCCAATGGGCCTGCCTGGCATAGCGCCACCACCTGGTCAAGCAGTAAATGTGCCAGAAATGGACAATGCCTTAAGTGATTGATCTGAAAGTTTACAAACATTTTGGATATCATTATTGTGATGATATTCACATGTGTAATTTTCATGCCTAACATAGTGCCACCATCTGGCCAACCAAAAAGTGTATCAGAAATGTTCTTTGCTTAAAATGAATGGTCTGAAATTTCTCAGGTTAATATATATTATGATTATGATGACACCCAATGGGCCTGCCTTGCATTACGCCCCCACCTGGCCAAGCGAGTAATTGTGGCAGAAAATAAAATACAAAAACAACTAGCACACGCATTAAATATGTACATTTCACAAACGCACCACGTCGGTGCTTTGTTGTATTCCGACATGTCACGGGTTGCGGCCCGCAGGTGCTCGGGCCCGCCATCGCCGCTTGCGGCTATATTTATTATTATTATTATTATTATTATTATTATTGTTATTCCACTTTTTTGCTTTCCTGTTTTTGAGGTGGTTAACATGGTCGAAATCTCTTGAAATTTGGCACACACGTCAGGTGTCACGCATCGCAGTTAGGTACAAGAGCTTGACCCAGGGTGTGGCCCAGGGACTCGCTAGCGCCCCCTTAGGTGACTGATTCCGTGGTTGGCATATATTTTGAGGTGGTTAACATGGTCGAAAACACATGAAATTTAGCACACACATCAAGTGGTACAGTGAATAGACAGGGATAAAAGCTTGGCACCGGGCGTTGCCCAGGAACTCCATAGCGCCCCCTTACGTCACAGTGACTTGTGGTTGGCATATAGTTTTAGATACACACACCAAATTTGGTGGGTGTATGTAACTCCCAAAAACAAACAACTTTTGTATTAACATGCCATTAGCCACGCCCACAGGAAGTGAGGTAATTGAGATTTTGTGCGTTGTGGACATGATTCATTTTAACGTACTCCTCCTAGACGGTTGATCCGATTCATGTCAAAGTTGGTATACATGACGCCGAGATGTTCCTGATTCTAAATTGTGAAGCCTTTTTTTGATATGTTGTAATTTGACAAAATGGCGAAATTGTTAATTTTAATACCGTTCCACACAAACAATAAATGTGTCATAATTCACCATGCATGGCTTGAAATGTTTTAAATTTCACAGGTCATTAAAGACCATGTTAATGATAATATTCACATGCCCATAATGCATGTTTGGCATAGCGCCACCAACTGGCAACAGAAAGAATGGCAATTATGCTGATTTCACATGATCAATTTGAACATACTCCTCCTAGACGGTTTGTCAGATTCATTTGAAATTTGGCAAACATTATGCCAAGATGTTGCTGATGTTAAATTGTGAATGGATTTTTGAATGTTGTAATATATTTGATATGATTTTAATATCTCACCACATAAACAGGAAATGTGTCATAAATCACAGTGCATTGAATGAATGGTCTGAAACTTCTCAGGTTAATAGATATCATGATTATGATGATATCCAGACACCCAATGGGCCTGCCTGGCATAGCGCCACCACCTGGCCAAGCAGGAAATGTGCCAGAAATGGAAAATGCCTTAAGTGATTGATCTGAAACTTTATTAAATATTGGATATCATTACTGTGAGAATATTCACATGCGTAATTCACAGGCCTAGCATAGCGCCACCATCTGGCCAAGCAGGAAATGTGCCAGAAATGCTCTATGCTTTGAATAAATGGTCTGAAACTTCTCAGGTTAATAGATATTATGATTATGATGATATCCAGACACCCAATGGGCCTGCCTGGCATAGCGCCACCACCTGGTCAAGCAGGAAATCTGCCAGAAATGGACAATGCCGTAAGTGATTGCTCTGAAAGTTTACAAACATTTTGGATATCATTATTGTGATGATATTCACATGGGTAATTTCAATGCCTAACATAGCGCCACCATCTGGCCAACCAACAAGTGTATCAGAAATGTTCTTTGCTTAAAATGAATGGTCTGAAATTTCTCAGGTTAATATATATTATGATGACACCCAATGGGCCTGCCTGTCATAGCGCCACCACCTGGCCAAGCAAGTACTTGTGGCAGAAAATAAAATACAAAAACAAGTAGCACACGCATCAAATATTTACATTTCACAAATGCACCATGTCGGTGCTTTGTTGGATTCCGACATGTAACGGGTAGCGGCCCGCAGGTGCTCGGGCCCGCCATTGCCGCTTGCGGCTATATTTCACTATTATTATTGTTATTCCACTTTTTTGCTTTCCTGTTTTTGAGGTGGTTAACATGGTCGAAAAATCTTGAAATTTGGCACACACGTCAGGTGTCACGCATCGCAATTAGGTACAAGAGCTTGACCCCGGGCATGGCCCAGGGACTCGCTAGCGCCCCCTTAAGTGACTGATCCCGTGGTTGGCAAATATTTTGAGGTGGTTAACATAATCGAAAAGTCTTGAAATTTGGCACACACATCAGGTGTCACACAAAGCAGCTAGGTAAAAAAGCTTGGCCCCGGGTATGGCCCAGAGACTCGCTAGCGCCCCCTTATGTCACTGTGACTTGTGGATGGCATATAGTTTTAGATACACACACCAAATTTGGGGGGTGTATGTAACTCCCAAAAACAAACAACTTTTGTATTAACATGCCATTAGCCACGCCCACAGGAAGTGAGGTAATTGAGAATTTGTGCGTTGTGGACATGATCAATTTTAACGTACTCCTCCTAGACGGTTGATCCGATTCATGTCAAAGTTGGTATAAGTGACGTCGAGATGTTCCTGATTCTAAATTGTGAAGCCTTTTTTTGATATGTTGTAATTTGACGAAATGCGAAATTATGAATTTTAATACCCTTCCACACAAACAGTAAATGTGTCATAATTCATCGTGCATGGCTTGAAATGTTTAAAATTTAACAAGTCATTGAATACCATGTTAATGATAATATTCACATGCCCATAACGCATGTTTGGCATAGCGCCACCAACTGGCAACAGAAAGAATGACAATTACACTGACTTCACATAATCAATTTGAACATACTCCTCCTAGACGGTTTGTCAGATTCATTTGAAATTTGGCCAACATTATGCCAAGATGTCGCTGATGTTAAATTGTGAAGGGATTTTTGAATGTTGTAACATATTTGATATGATTTTAATATCTCACCACATAAACAGGAAATGTGTCACAAATCACAGTGCATTGAATGAATGGTCTGAAACTTCTCAGGTTAATAGATATCGTGATTATGATGATATCCAGACACCCAATGGGCCTGCCTGGCATAGCGCCACCACCTGGCCAAGCAGGAAATGTGCCAGAAATGGACAATGCCTTAAGTGATTGATCTGAAACTTTATAAAATATTGGATATTATTGTGATGATATTCATATGTGTAATTCACATGCCTAGCATAGCGCCACCATCTGGCCAAGCAGGAAATGTGCCAGAAATGTTCTATGCTTTGAATGAATGGTCTGAAACTTCTCAGGTTAATAGATATTATGATTATGATGATATCCAGACACCCAATGGGCCTGCATGGTATAGCGCTACCACCTGGCCAAGCAGGAACATGTGCCAGAAATTGGCAATGCCTTTATTGATTGATCTGAAACTTTACAAAATATTAGATATCATTATTGTGACGATATTCACATGCCTAGCATAGTGCCACCATCTGACCAAGCAGGAAATGTGCCAAAAATGTTCAAGGCTTTGATGGATTGATCTGAAAAAAATAGCACACGCATCAAATATGTACATTTCACAAACGGACAACATCGGGGCTTTGTTGGATTCCGAAATGTCACGGGTTGCGGCCCGCAGGTGCTCGGGCCCGCCATTGCCGCTTGCGGCTATATTTAGGGCCCGAGCACCGAAGGGCGCAAGGCCCTATTGTTTTTGTAAGGATTATTATTATTATTATTATTATTATTGTTATTCCACTTTTTTGCTTTCCTGTTTTTGAGGTGGTTAACATGGTCGAAAATGCTTGAAATTTGCCACACATGTCAGGTGGCACGCAACGCTGTTTGGTACAAGAGCTTGCCCCCGGGCGTGGCCCAGGGACTCGCTAGCGCCCCCTTAGGTGACTGATTCCGTGGTTGGTATATATTTTGAGGTGGTTAACATGGTCGAAAACGCATGAAATTTAGCACACACATCAAGTGGTACAGTGAATAGACAGGGATAAAAGCTTGGCACCGGGCGTTCCCCAGGAACTCCATAGCGCCCCCTTACGTCACAGTGACTTGTGGTTGGCATATAGTTTTAGATACACACACCAAATTTGGTGGGTGTATGTAACTCCCAAAAACAAACGACTTTTGTATTAACATGCCATTAGCCACGCCCACAGGAAGTGAGTTATTTGATATTTTGTGCGTAGTGGACATGATCAATTTTAACGTACTCCTCCTAGACGGTTGCTCCGATTCATGTCAAAGTTGGTATACATGACGCCAATATGCTTCTGATTCTAAATTGTGAAGCTTTTTTTGATATGTTGTAATTTGATGAAATGGCGAAACTATGAATTTTAATACCCTTCCACGTTAACAATAAATGTGTCTTAATTCACCATGCATGACTTGAAATGTTTTAAATTTCACAGGTCTTTGAATACCATGGTAGTGATGATATTCACATGCCCATAATGTATATTTGGCATAGCGCCACCACCTGGCAACAGAAAGAATGGCAATTACATTGATGTTACATGATCAATTTTAACATACTCCTCCTAGACGGTTTGCCGGATTCATGTGAAATTTGGCTAACATTATGCCAAGATGTTGCTGATGTTAAATTGCGAAGGGATTTTTGATATGTTGTAATATGTCATGATTTTAATATCTCACCATATAAACTGGAAATGTGTCATATAATCACAGTGCATTGAATGAATGGTCTGAAACTTCTCAGGTTAATAGATATTATGATTATGATGATATCCAGACACCCAATGGGCCTGCCTAACATAGCGCCACCCCCTGGCCAAGTAGGAAATGTGCCAGAAATGGACAATGCCTTAAGTGATTGATCGATCTGAAACTTTATAAAATATTGGATATCATTATTGTGATGATATTCACACATATAATTCACATGCCTAGCATACACATATAATTCACATGCCTAGCATAGCGCCACCATCTGGCCAAACAGGAAATATGCCAGAAATGCTCTATGCTTTGAATGAATGGTCTGAAACTTCTCAGGTTAATAGATATTATAATTATGATGATATCCAGACACCCTATGGGCCTGCCTGGCATAGCGCCACCACCTGGCCAAGCAGGAAAATGTGCCAGAAATTGGTAATGCCTTTATTGGTTGATCTGAAACTTTACAAAATATTGGATATCATTATTGTGATGATATTCACATGTGTAATTCACATGCCTAATATAGCGCCACCATCTGGCCAAAAAGTGTATCAAAAATGTTCTTTGCTTAAAATGAATAATCTGAAATTTCTCAGGTTAATATATATTATGATTATGATGACACACAATGGGCCTGCCTTGCATATTGCCCCACCTGGCCAAGCAAGTAAATGTGCCAGAAAATAACATGCAAAAACAAATAACACACATATCAAATATGTACATTTTACAAATGCACCACGTCGGTGCTTTGTTGGATTCTGAAATGTCATGGGTTGCGGCCCGCAGGTGCTCGGGCCCGCCATTGCCGCTTGCGGCTATATTTAGGGCCCGAGCACCGAAGGGCGCAAGGCCCTATTGTTTTTGCAAGGATTATTATTATTATTAGGGCCCGAGCACCGAAGGGCGCAAGGCCCTATTGTTTTTGTAAGGATTATTATTAGGGCCCGAGCACCCGAAGGGCGCAAGGCCCTATTGTTTTTGTAAGGATTATTATTATTATTATTATTGTTATTCCACTTTTTTGCTTTCCTGTTTTTGAGGTGGTTAACATGGTCGAAACCTCTTGAAATTTGGCACACACGTCAGGTGTCATGCATCGCAGTTAGGTACAAGAGCTTGACCCCGGGCGTGGCCCAGGGACTCGCTAGCGCCTCCTTAGGTGACTGATCTCGTGGTTGGCAAATATTTTGAGGTGGTTAACATAATCGAAAACGCATGAAATTTAGCACACACATCAAGTGGTACAGTGAATAGACAGGGATAAAAGCTTGGCACCGGGCGTTGCCCAGGAACTCCATAGCGCCCCCTTACGTCACAGTGACTTGTGGTTGGCATATAGTTTTAGATACACACACCAAATTTGGTGGGTGTATGTAACTCCCAAAAACAAACAACTTTTGTATTAACATGCCATTAGCCACGCCCACAGGAAGTGAGGTAATTGAGATTTTGTGCGTTGTGGACATGATCAATTTTAACGTACTCCTCCTAGACGGTTGATCCGATTCATGTCAAAGTTGGTATACATGATGCCGAGATGTTCCTGATTATAAATTGTGAAGTTTTTTTCCGATATGTTGTAATTTGACGAAATGGCGAAATTATTCATTTTAATACCCTTCCACATAAACAATAAATGTGTCATAATTCACCATGCATGGCTTGAAATGTTTTAAATTTCACAGGTCATTGAAGACCATGTTAATGATAATATTCACATGCCCATAATGCATGTGTGGCATAGCGCCACCAACTGGCAACAGAAAGAATGACAATTATACTAATGTCACATGATCAATTTGAACATACTCCTCCTAGACGGTTTGCCAGATTCATTTGAAATTTTGCAAACATTATGCCAAGATGTCGCTGATGTTAAATTGTGAATGGATTTTGGAATGTTGTAATATATTTGATATGATTTTAATATCTCACCACATAAACAGGAAATGTGTCATAAATCACAGTGCATTGAATGAATGGTGTGAAACTTCTCAGGTTAATAGATATCAAGATTATGATGATATCCAGACACCCAATGGGCCTGCCTGGCATAGCGCCACCACCTGGCCAAGCAGGAAATGTGCCAGAAATGGACAATGCCTTAAGTGATTGATCTGAAACTTTATAAAATATTGGATATCATTATTGTGATGATATTCACATGCGTAATTCACAGGCCTAGCATAGCGCCACCTTCTGGCCAAGCAGGAAATTTGCCAGAAATGCTCTATGCTTTGAATAAATGGTCTGAAACTTTTCAGGTTAATAGATATTATGATTATGATGATATCTAGATACCCAATGGGCCTGCCTGGCATAGCGCCACCACCTGGTCAAGCAGTAAATGTGCCAGAAATGGACAATGCTTTAAGTAATTGATCTGAAAGTTTACAAACATTTTGGATATCATTACTGTTATGATATTCACATGTGTAATTTTCATACCTAACATAGCGCCACCATCTGGCCAACCAAAAAGTGTATCAGAAATGTTCTTTGCTTAAAATGAATGGTCTGCAATTTCTCAGGTAAATATGTATTATGATTATGATGACACCCAATGGGCCTGCCTTGCATTACGTCCCCACCTGGCCAAGCGAGTAAATGTGGCAGAAAATAAAATACAAAAACAAATAGCACACGCATCAAATATGTACATTTCACAAACGCACCACCTCGGTGCTTTGTTGGATTCCGACATGTCACGGGTTGCGGCCCGCAGGTGCTCGGGCCCGCCATTGCCGCTTGCGGCTATATTTAGGGCCCGAGCACCGAAGGGCGCAAGGCCCTATTGTTTTTGTAAGGATTATTATTATTATTATTTTAACTTTGTCTCAGAGCGTTTTCCTTTTTTGAGGTGGTTAACATGGTCGAAAACTCTTGAAATTTGGCACACATATCAGGTGTCACGCAAAGCAGTTAGGTACAAGAGCTTGGCCCTGGGCGTGGCTCAGGGACTCAGTAGCGCCCCCTTAGGTGATTGAGGCAGTGGTTGGCACATACTTTCAGCTAGACGCATCAAATTCGGTAGGTATGTGTATCTCCCCAAGATGAACAACTTTCGTATGTACAATGCATTAGCCACGCCCAACAGGAAGTGAGGTATTTGGGATTTTGTGCGGACTAAAATGTGATGAATTGTGATGCCAGAAGACGTTCTTCCCATCGGTGAAAACGCATGAAATTTGGCACACACGTCAAGAGGTACCATGAATACACAGGGGAAAAGCCTTGGCACTGGGCTTGGCCCAGGAACTCCATAGCGCCCCCTTATGTCACTGTGACTTGTGGTTGGCATATAGTTTTAGATACACACACCAAATTTGGTGGGTGTGTGTAACTCCCAAAAACAATCAACTTTTGTATTAACATGCCATTAGCCACGCCCACAGGAAGTGAGGTAATTGGGATTTTGTGCATTGTGGACATGATCAATTTTAACGTACTCCTCCTAGACGATTGATCCGATTCATGTGAAAGTTGGTATACATGATGCCAATATGCTTCTGATTCTAAATTGTGAAGCTTTTTTTGATATGTTGTAATTTGACGAAATGGCGAAACTATGAATTTTAATACCCTTCCACGTTAACAATAAATGTGTCTTAATTCACCATGCATGGCTTGAAATGTTTTAAATTTCACAGGTCTTTGAATACCATGGTAGTGATGATATTCACATGCCCATAATGTATATTTGGCATAGCGCCACCACCTGGCAACAGAAAGAATTGCAATTACATTGATGTTACATGATCAATTTTAACATACTCCTCCTAGACGGTTTGTCGGATTCATGTGAAATTTGGCTAACATTATGCCAAGATGTTGCTGATGTTAAATTGCGAAGGGATTTTTGATATGTTGTAATATGTCATGATTTTAATATCTCACCATATAAACTGGAAATGTGTCATATAATCACAGTGCATTGAATGAATGGTCTGAAACTTCTCAGGTTAATAGATATTATGATTATGATGATATCCAGACACCCAATGGGCCTGCCTGACATAGCGCCACCACCTGGCCAAGTAGGAAATGTGCCAGAAATGGACAATGCCTTAAGTGATTGATCTGAAACTTTATAAAATATTGGATATCATTATTGTGATGATATTCACACATATAATTCACATGCCTAGCATAGCGCCACCATCTGGCCAAACAGGAAATATGCCAGAAATGCTCTATGCTTTGAATGAATGGTCTGAAACTTCTCAGGTTAATAGATATTATAATTATGATGATATCCAGAAACCCTATGGGCCTGCCTGGCATAGCGCCACCACCTGGCCAAGCAGGAAAATGTGCCAGAAATTGGTAATGCCTTTATTGGTTGATCTGAAACTTTACAAAATATTGGATATCATTATTGTGATGATATTCACATGTGTAATTCACATGCCTAATATGCCAAAAACAAACAACTTTTGTATTAACATGCCATTAGCCACGCCCACAGGAAGTGAGGTAATTGAGAATTTGTGCGTTGTGGACATGATCAATTTTAACGTACTCCTCCTAGACGGTTGATCCGATTCATGTCAAAGTTGGTATACGTGACGTCGAGATGTTCCTGATTCTAAATTGTGAAGCCTTTTTTTGATATGTTGTAATTTGACGAAATGGCGAAATTATGAATTTTAATACCCTTCCACACAAACAGTAAATGTGTCATAATTCATCGTGCATGGCTTGAAATGTTTAAAATTTAACAAGTCATTGAATACCATGTTAATGATAATATTCGCATGCCCATAACGCATGTTTGGCATAGCGCCACCAACTGGCAACAGAAAGAATGACAATTACACTGACTTCACATAATCAATTTGAACATACTGCTCCTAGACGGTTTGTCAGATTCATTTGAAATTTGGCCAACATTATGCCAAGATGTCGCTGATGTTAAATTGTGAAGGGATTTTTGAATGTTGTAACATATTTGATATGATTTTAATATCTCACCACATAAACAGGAAATGTGTCACAAATCACAGTGCATTGAATGAATGGTCTGAAACTTCTCAGGTTAATAGATATCGTGATTATGATGATATCCAGACACCCAATGGGCCTGCCTGGCATAGCGCCACCACCTGGCCAAGCAGGAAATGTGCCAGAAATGGACAATGCCTTAAGTGATTGATCTGAAACTTTATAAAATATTGGATATTATTGTGATGATAATCATATGTGTAATTCACATGCCTAGGATAGCGCCACCATCTGGCCAAGCAGGAAATGTGCCAGAAATGTTCTATGCTTTGAATGAATGGTCTGAAACTTCTCATGTTAATAGATATTATAATTATGATGATATCCAGACACCCAATGGGCCTGCCTGGCATAGCGCCACCACCTGGTCAAGCAGGAAATGTGCCAGAAAATGGACAATGCCTTAAGTGATTGATCGATCTGAAAGTTTACAAAAAATGTGGATATCATTATTGTGATGATATTCACATGTGTAATTTCCATGCCTATCATAGCGCCACCATCTGGCCAACCAAAAGTGTATCAGAAATGTTCTTTGCTTAAAATGAATGGTCTGAAATTTCTCAGGTTAATATATATTATGATTATGATGACACACAATGGGCCTGCCTTGCATTGCGCCCCCACCTGGCTAAGCAAATACATGTGGCAGAAAATCAAATACAAAAACAAATAGCACACGCATCAAATATGTACATTTCACAAACGCACCACGTCGGTGCTTTGTTGGATTCCGACATGTCACGGGTTGCGGCCCGCAGGTGCTCGGGCCCGCCATTGCCGCTTGCGGCTATATTTATTATTATTATTGTTATTCCACTTTTTTGCTTTCCTGTTTTTGAGGTGGTTAACATGGTCGAAACCTATTGAAATTTGGCACACACGTCAGGTATCATGCATCACAGTTAGGTACAAGAGCTTGACCCCGGGCGTGGCCCAGGGACTCGCTAGCGCCCCCTTAGGTGACTGATCCCGTGGTTGGCAAATATTTTGAGGTGGTTAACATAGTCGAAAACGCATGAAATTTAGCACACACATCAAGTGGTACAGTGAATAGACAGGGATAAAAGCTTGGCACCGGGCGTTGCCCAGGAACTCCATAGCGCCCCCTTACGTCACAGTGACTTGTGGTTGGCATATAGTTTTAGATGCACACACCAAATTTGATGGGTGTGTGTAACTCCCAAAAACAATCAACTTTTGTATTAACATGCCATTAGCCACGCCCACAGGTAGTGAGGTAATTGAGATTTTGTGCGTTGTTGGCATGATCAATTTTAACATACTCCTCCTAGACGGTTGATCCGATTCATGTCAAAGTTGGTATACATGACGCCGAGATGTTCCTGATTATAAATTGTGAAGCCTTTTTTTGATATGTTGTAATTTGACGAAATGGCGAAATTATTAATTTTAATACCCTTCCACATGAACAATAAATGTGTCATAATTCACCATGCATGGCTTGAAATGTTTTAAATTTCACAGGTCATTAAAGACCATGTTAATGATAATATTCACATGCCCATAATGCATGTTTGGCATAGCGCCACCACCTGGCAACAGAAAGAATGACAATTATACTGATTTCACATGATCAATTTGAACATACTCCTCCTAGACGGTTTGTCAGATTCATTTGAAATTTGGCAAACATTATGCCAAGATGTCGCTGATGTTAAATTGTGAAGGGATTTTTGAATGTTGTAATATATTTGATATGATTTTAATATCTCACCACATAAACAGGAAATGTGTCATAAATCACAGTGCATTGAATGAATGGTCTGAAACTTTTCAGGTTAATAGATATCATGATTATGATGATATCCAGACACCCAATGGGCCTGCCTGGCATAGCGCCACCACCTGGCCAAGCAAGATATGTGCCAGAAATGGAAAATGCCTTAAGTGATTGATCTGAAACTTTATAAAATATTGGATATCATTATTGTGATGATATTCACATGCGTAAATTCACAGGCCTAGCATAGCGCCACCTTCTGGCCAAGCAGGAAATGTGCCAGAAATGCTCTATGCTTTGAATAAATGGTCTGAAACTTTTCAGGTTAATAGATATTAAGATTATGATGATATCCAGACACCCAATGGGCCTGCCTGGCATAGCGCCACCACCTGGTCAAGCAGTAAATGTGTCAGAAATGGACAATGCCTTAAGTGATTGATCTGAAAGTTTACAAACATTTTGGATATCATTATTGTGATGATATTCACATGTGTAATTTTCATGCCTAACATAGCGCCACCATCTGGCCAACCAAAAAGTGTATCAGAAATGTTCTTTGTTTAAAATGAATGGTCTGAAATTTCTCAGGTTAATATATATTATGATTATGATGACACCCAATGGGCCTGCCTTGCATTACGCCCCCACCTGGCCAAGCGAGTAAATGTGGCAGAAAATAAAATACAAAAACAACTAGCACAAGCATTAAATATGTACATTTCACAAACGCACCACGTCGGTGCTTTGTTGGATTCCGACATGTCACGGGTTGCGGCCCGCAGGTGCTCGGGCCCGCCATTGCCGCTTGCGGCTATATTTATTATTGTTATTCCACTTTTTTGCTTTCCTGTTTTTGAGGTGGTTAACATGGTCGAAAATTCTTGAAATTTGGCACACACGTCAGGTGTCACGCAACGCAGTTAGGTACAAGAGCTTGACCTCGGGTGTGGCCCAGAGACTCGCTAGCGCCCCCTTAGGTGACTGATCCCGTGGTTGGCATATATTTTGAGGTGGTTAACATGGTCGAAAACGCATGAAATTTGGCACACACATCAAGTGGTACAGTGAATAGACAGGGATAAAAGCTTGGCACCGGGCGTTGCCCAGGAACTCCATAGCGCCCCCTTATGTCACAGTGACTTGTGGTTGGCATATAGTTTTAGATACACACACCAAATTTGGTGGGTGTATGCAACTCCCAAAACCAAACGACTTTTGTATTAACATGCCATTAGCCACGCCCACAGGAAGTGAGGTAACTGAGAATTTGTGCGATGTGGACATGATCAATTTTAACGTACTCCTCCTAGACAGTTGATCCGATTCATGTCAAAGTTGGTATACATGACGCCGAGATGTTCCTGATTCTAAATTGTGAAGCCTTTTTTTGATATGTTGTAATTTGACGAAATGGCGAATTTATTAATTTTAGTACCCTTCCACATAAACAATAAATGTGTTATAATTCACCATGCATGGCTTGAAATTTTTTAAATTTCACAGGTCATTGAAGACCATGTTGATGATAATATTCACATGCCCATAATGCATGTTTGGCATAGCGCCACCAACTGGCAACAGAAAGAATGACAATTTTACTGATGTAACATGATCAATTTGAACATACTCCTCCTAGACGGTTTGTCAGATTCATTTGAAATTTGGCAAACATTATGCCAAGATGTCGCTGATGTTAAATTGTGAATGGATTTTTTAATGTTGTAATATATTTGATATGATTTTAATATCTCACCACATAAACAGGAAATGTGTCATAAATCACAGTGCATTGAATGAATGGTCTGAAACTTCTCAGGTTAATAGATATCATGATTATGATGATATCCAGACACCCAATGGGCCTGCCTGGCATAGCGCCACCACCTGGCCAAGCAGGAAATGTGCCAGAAATGGACAATGCCTTAAGTGATTGATCTGAAACTTTATAAAATATCGGATATCATTATTGTGATGATATTCACATGCGTAAATTCACAGGCCTAGCATAGCGCCACCTTCTGGCCAAGCAGGAAATGTGCCAGAAATGCTCTATGCTTTGAATAAATGGTCTGAAACTTTTCAGGTTAATAGATATTAATATTATGATGATATCCAGACACCCAATGGGCCTGCCTGGCATAGCGCCACCACCTGGTCAAGCAGTAAATGTGTCAGAAATGGACAATGCCTTAAGTGATTGATCTGAATGTTTACAAACATTTTGGATATCATTATTGTGATGATATTCACATGTGTAATTTTCATTCCTAACATAGCGCCACCATCTGGCCAACCAAAAAGTGTATCAGAAATGTTCTTTGTTTAAAATGAATGGTCTGAAATTTCTCAGGTTAATATATATTATGATTATGATGACACCCAATGGGCCTGCCTTGCATTACGCCCCCACCTGGCCAAGCGAGTAAATGTGGCAGAAAATAAAATACAAAAACAACTAGCACACGCATTAAAAATGTACATTTCACAAATGCACCACGTCGGTGCTTTGTTGGATTCCGACATGTCACGGGTTGCGGCCCGCAGGTGCTCGGGCCCGCCATTGCCGCTTGCGGCTATATTTCATTATTGTTATTCTACTTTTTTGCTTTCCTGTTTTTGAGGTGGTTAACATGGTCGGAAACGCTTGAAATTTGGCACACACGTCAGGTGTCACGCATCGCAGTTAGGTACAAGAGCTTGACCCCGGGCGTGGCCCAGGGACTCGCTAGCGCCCCCTTAGGTGACTGATCCCGTGGTTGGCAAATATTTTGAGGTGGTTAACATAATCGAAAAGTCTTGAAATTTGGCACACACATCTAGTGATACAGTGAATAGACAGGGATAAAAGCTTGGCACTGGGCGTTGCCCAGCAACTCCATAGCGCCCCCTTATGTCACTGTGACTTGTGGTTGGCATATAGTTTTAGATACACACACCAAATTTGGTAGGTGTATGTAACTCCCAAAAACAATCAACTTTTGTATTAACATGCCATTAGCCACGCCCACAGGAAGTGAGGTAATTGAGATTTTGTGCGTTGTGGACATGATCAATTTTAACGTACTCCTTCTAGACGGTTGATCCAATTCATGTCAAAGTTGGTATAAATGACGCCGAGATGTTCCTGATGATAAATTGTGAAGCGTTTTTTTGATATGTTGTAATTTGACGAAATGGCGAAATTATTAATTTTAATACCCTTCCACATAAACAATAAATGTGTCATAATTCACCATGCATGGCTTGAAATGTTTTAAATTTCACAGGTCATGGAAGACCATGTTAATGATAATATTCACATGCCCATAATGCATGTTTGGCATAGCGCCACCAACTGGCAACAGAAAGAATGACAATTATACTGATGTCATATGATCAATTTGAACATACTCCTCCTAGACGGTTTGTCAGATTCATTTGAAATTTGGCAAATATTATGCCAAGATGTCGCTGATGTTAAATTGTGAAGGGATTTTTGATAACTTATATATTTGATATGATTTTAATATCTCACCACATAAACAGGAAATGTGTCATAAATCACAGTGCATTGAATGAATGGTCTGAAACTTCTCAGGTTAATAGATATCATGATTATGATGATATCCAGACACCCAATGGGCCTGCCTGACATAGCGCCACCACCTGGCCAAGCAGGAAATGTGCCAGAAATGGATAATGCCTTAAGTGATTGATCTGAAACTTTATAAAATATCAAACATTATTATTGTGATGATATTCACATTCGTATTTCACAGGCCTAGCATAGCGCCACCATCTGGCCAAGCAGGAAATGTGCCAGAAATGCTTTATGCTTTGAATAAATAGTCTGAAACTTCTCATGTTAATAGATATTATAATTATGATGATATCCAGACACCCAATGGGCCTGCCTGGCATAGCGCCACCACCTGGTCAAGCAGGAAATGTGCCAGAAAATGGACAATGCCTGAAGTGATTGATCTGAACGTTTACAAAAAATGTGGATATCATTATTGTGATGATACTCACATGTGTAATTTCCATGCCTAACATAGCGCCACCATCTGGCCAACCAAAAATTGTATCAGAAATGTTCTTTGCTTAAAACGAATGGTCTGAAATTTCTCAGGTTAATATATATAATGATTATGATGACACCCAATGGGCCTGCCTTGCATTGCGCCCCCACCTGGCCAAGCAAGTACATGTGGCAGAAAATAAAATACAAAAACAAATAGCACACGCATCAAATATGTACATTTCACAAACGCACCACGTCGATGCTTTGTTGGATTCCGACATGTCACGGGTTGCGGCCCGCAGGTGCTCGGGCCCGCCATTGCCGCTTGCGGCTATATTTAGGGCCCGAGCACCCGAAGGGCGCAAGGCCCTATTGTTTTTGTAAGGATTATTATTATTATTATTATTGTTATTCCACTTTTTTGCTTTCCTGTTTTTGAGGTGGTTAACATGGTCGAAACCTATTGAAATTTGGCACACACGTCAGGTATCATGCATCGCAGTTAGGTACAAGAGCTTGACCCCGGGCGTGGCCCAGGCACTCGCTAGCGCCCCCTTAGGTGACTGATCCCGTGGTTGGCAAATATTTTGAGGTGGTTAACATAGTCGAAAACGCATGAAATTTAGCACACACATCAAGTGGTACAGTGAATAGACAGGGATAAAAGCTTGGCACCGGGCGTTGCCCAGGAACTCCATAGCGCCCCCTTACGTCACAGTGACTTGTGGTTGGCATATAGTTTTAGATACACACACCAAATTTGATGGGTGTGTGTAACTCCCAAAAACAATCAACTTTTGTATTAACATGCCATTAGCCACGCCCACAGGAAGTGAGGTAATTGAGATTTTGTGCGTTGTTGGCATGATCAATTTTAACATACTCCTCCTAGACGGTTGATCCGATTCATGTCAAAGTTGGTATACATGACGCCGAGATGTTCCTGATTATAAATTGTGAAGCCTTTTTTTGATATGTTGTAATTTGACGAAATGGCGAAATTATTAATTTTAATACCCTTCCACATGAACAATAAATGTGTCATAATTCACCATGCATGGCTTGAAATGTTTTAAATTTCACAGGTCATTAAAGACCATGTTAATGATAATATTCACATGCCCATAATGCATGTTTGGCATAGCGCCACCACCTGGCAACAGAAAGAATGACAATTATACTGATTTCACATGATCAATTTGAACATACTCCTCCTAGACGGTTTGTCAGATTCATTTGAAATTTGGCAAACATTATGCCAAGATGTCGCTGATGTTAGATTGTGAAGGGATTTTTGAATGTTGTAATATATTTGATATGATTTTAATATCTCACCACATAAACAGGAAATGTGTCATAAATCACAGTGCATTGAATGAATGGTCTGAAACTTCTCATGTTAATAGATATTATAATTATGATGAGATCCAGACACCCAATGGGCCTGCCTGGCATAGCGCCACCACCTGGTCAAGCAGGAAATGTGCCAGAAAATGGACAATGCCTTAAGTGATTGATCTGAAAGTTTACAAAAAATTTGGATATCATTATTGTGATGATATTCACATGTGTAATTTCCATGCCTAACATAGCGCCACCATCTGGCCAACCAAAAAGTGTATCAGAAATGTTCTTTGCTTAAAATGAATGGTCTGAAATTTCTCAGGTTAATATATACTATGATTATGATGACACCCAATGGGCCTGCCTTGCATTGCGCCCCCACCTGGCCAAGCAAGTACATGTGGCAGAAAATAAAATACAAAAACAAGTAGCACACACATCAAATATGTACATTTCACAAATGCACCACGTCGGTGCTTTGTTGGATTCCGACATGTCACGGGTTGCGGCCCGCAGGTGCTCGGGCCCGCCATTGCCGCTTGCGGCTATATTTCTATATTATTATTGTTATTCTACTTTTTTGCTTTCCTGTTTTTGAGGTGGTTAACATGGTTGAAAACTCTTGAAATTTGCCACACACGTCAGGTGTAACACATCGCAGTTAGGTACAAGAGCTTGACCCCGGGCGTGGCCCAGGGCCTCGCTAGCGCCCCCTTAGGTGACTGATCCCGTGGTTGGCAAATATTTTGAGGTGGTTAACATAATCGAAAAGTCTTGAAATTTGGCACACACAGCTAGTGATACAGTGAATAGACAGGGATAAAAGCTTGGCACTGGGCGTTGCCCAGCAACTCCATAGCGCCCCCTTATGTCACTGTGACTTGTGGTTGGCATATAGTTTTAGATACACACACCAAATTTGGTGGGTGTATGTAACTCCCAAAAACAAACAACTTTTGTATTAACATGCCATTAGCCACGCCCACAGGAAGTGAGGTAATTGAGATTTTGTGCATTGTGGACATGATCAATTTTAACGTACTCCTCCTAGACGGTTGATCCGATTCATGTCAAAGTTGGTATACATGACGCCGAGATGTTGCTGATGATAAATTGTGAAGCGTTTTTTTGATATGTTGTAATTTGACGAAATGGCGAAATTATTAATTTTAATACCCTTCCACATAAACAATAAATGTGTCATAATTCACCATGCATGGCTTGAAATGTTTTAAATTTCACAGGTCATGGAAGACCATGTTAATGATAATATTCACATGCCCATAATGCATGTTTGGCATAGCGCCACCAACTGGCAACAGAAAGAATGACAATTATACTGATGTCATATGATCAATTTGAACATACTCCTCCTAGACGGTTTGTCAGATTCATTTGAAATTTGGCAAACATTATGCCAAGATGTCGCTGATGTTAAATTGTGAAGGTATTTTTGAATGTTGTAATATATTTGATATGATTTTAATATCTCACCACATAAACAGGAAATGTGTCATAAATCACAGTGCATTGAATGAATGCTCTGAAACTTCTCAGGTTAATAGATATCATGATTATGATGATATCCAGACACCCAATGGGCCTGCCTGGCATAGCGCCACCACCTGGCCAAGCAGGAAATGTGCCAGAAATGGACAATGCCTTAAGTGATTGATCTGAAACTTTATAACATATCAGATATCATTATTGTGATGATATTCACATTCGTAATTCACAGGCCTAGCATAGCGCCACCATCTGGCCAAGCAGGAAATGTGCCAGAAATGCTCTATGCCTTGAATAAATGGTCTGAAACTTCTCATGTTAATAGATATTATGATTATGATGATATCCAGACACCCAATGGGCCTGCCTGGCATAGCGCCACCACCTGGTCAAGCAGGAAATGTGCCAGGAATGGACAATGCCTTAAGTGATTGATCTGAAAGTTTAGAAAAAAGTTGGATATCATTATTGAGATGATATTCACATGTGTAATTTCCATGCCTAACATAGCGCCACCATCTGGCCATCCAAAAAGTGTATCAGAAATGTTCTTTGCTTAAAATGAATGGTCTGAAATTTCTCAGGTTAATATATATTATGATTATGATGACAACCAATGGGCCTGCCTTGCATTGCGCCCCCACCTGGCCAAGCAAGTACATGTGGCAGAAAATAAAGTACAAAAACAAATAGCACACGTATCAAATATGTACATTTCACAAATGCACCACGTCGGTGCTTTGTTGGATTCCGACATGTAACGGGTTGCGGCCCGCAGGTGCTCGGGCCCGCCATTGCCGCTTGCGGCTATATTTATTATTATTATTATTATTATTATTATTATTTTTAGGGCCCGAGCACCGAAGGGCGCAAGGCCCTATTGTTTTTGTAAGGATTATTATTATTATTATTATTATTATTATTATTATTATTATTATTATTATTGTTATTCCACTTTTTTGCTTTCCTGTTTTTGAGGTGGTTAACATGGTCGAAACCTCTTGAAATTTGGCACACACGTCAGGTGTCATGCATCGCAGTTAGGTACAAGAGCTTGACCCCGGGCGTGGCCCAGGGACTCGCTAGCGCCCCCTTAGGTGACTGATCCCGTGGTTGGCAAATATTTTGAGGTGGTTAACATAATCGAAAACGCATGAAATTTAGCACACACATCAAGTGGTACAGTGAATAGACAGGGATAAAAGCTTGGCACCGGGCGTTGCCCAGGAACTCCATAGCGCCCCCTTACGTCACAGTGACTTGTGGTTGGCATATAGTTTTAGATACACACACCAAATTTGGTGGGTGTATGTAACTCCCAAAAACAAACAACTTTTGTATTAACATGCCATTAGCCACGCCCACAGGAAGTGAGGTAATTGAGATTTTGTGCGTTGTGGACATGATCAATTTTAACGTACTCCTCCTAGACGGTTGATCCGATTCATGTCAAAGTTGGTATACATGATGCCGAGATGATCCTGATTATAAATTGTGAAGCTTTTTTTTGATATGTTGTAATTTGACGAAATGGCGAAATTATTAATTTTAATACCCTTCCACATAAACAATAAATGTGTCATAATTCACCATGCATGGCTTGAAATGTTTTACATTTCACAGGTCATTGAAGACCATGTTAATGATAATATTCACATGCCCATAATGCATGTTTGGCATAGCGCCACCAACTGGCAACAGAAAGAATGACAATTATACTGATGTCACGTGATCAATTTGAACATACTCCTCCTAGACGGTTTGTCAGATTCATTTGAAATTTGGCAAACATTATGCCAAGATGTCACTGATGTTAAATTGTGAATGGATTTTTGAATATTGTAATATATTTGATTTGATTTTAATATCTCACCACATAAACAGGAAATGTGTCATAAATCACAGTGCATTAAATGAATGGTCTGAAACTTCTCAGGTTAATAGATATCATGATTATGATGATATCCAGACACCCAATGGGCCTGCCTGGCATAGCGCCACCACCTGGCCAAGCAGGAAATGTGCCAGAAATAGACAATACCTTAAGTGATTGATCTGAAACTTTATAAAATATTGGATATCATTATTGTGATGATATTCACATGCGTAATTCACAGGCCTAGCATAGCGCCACCTTTTGGCCAAGCAGGAAATGTGCCAGAAATGCTCTATGCTTTGAATAAATGGTCTGAAACTTTTCAGGTTAATAGATATTATGATTATGATGATATCCAGACACCCAATGGGCCTGCCTGGCATAGCGCCACCACCTGCTCAAGCAGTAAATGTGCCAGAAATGGACAATGCTTTAAGTGATTGATCTGAAAGTTTACAAACATTTTGGATATCATTATTGTGATGATATTCACATGTGTAATTTTCATGTCTAACATAGCGCCACCATCTGGCCAACCAAAAAGTGTATCAGAAATGTTCTTTGCTTTTGCTTTGCTTTGATTATGATGACACCCAGTGGGCCTGCCTTGCATTACGCCCCCACCTGGCCAAGCGAGTAAATGTGGCAGAAAATAAAATACAAAAACAAATAGCACACGCATCAAATATGTACATTTCACAAACGCACCACGTCGGTGCTTTGTTGGATTCCGACATGTCACGGGTTGCGGCCCGCAGGTGCTCGGGCCCGCCATTGCCGCTTGCGGCTATATTTCTATATTATTATTGTTATTCTACTTTTTCGCTTTCCTGTTTTTGAGGTGGTTAACATGGTCGAAAACTCTTGAAATTTGGCACACACGTCAGGTGTCACGCATCGCAGTTAGGTACAAGAGCTTGACCCCGGGCGTGGCCCAGGGACTCGCTAGCGCCCCCTAAGGTGACTGATCCTGTGGTTGGCAAATATTTTGAGGTGGTCAACATAATCGAAAAGTCTTGAAATTTGGCACACACATCAGGTGTCACACAAAGCAGCTAGGTAAAAAAGCTTGGCCCCGGGTATGGCCCAGAGACTCGCTAGCGCCCCCTTATGTCACTGTGACTTGTGGTTGGCATATAGTTTTAGATACACACACCAAATTTGGGGGGTGTATGTAACTCCCAAAAACAAACGACTTTTGTATTTATATGCCATTAGCCACGCCCACAGGAAGTGAGGTAATTGAGAATTTGTGCGTTGTGGACATGATAAATTTTAACGTACTCCTCCAAGACGGTTGATCCGATTCATGTCAAAGTTGGTATACATGACGCCGAGATATTCCTGATTCTAAATTGTGAAGCCTTTTTTTGATATGTTGTAATTTGACAAAATGGCGAAATTGTTAATTTTAATACCGTTCCACACAAACAATAAATGTGTCATAATTCACCATGCATGGCTTGAAATGTTTTAAATTTCACAGGTCATTAAAGACCATGTTAATGATAATATTCACATGCCTATAATGCATGTTTGGCATAGCGCCACCAACTGGCAACAGAAAGAATGACAATTATCCTGATGTCACATGATCAATTTGAACATACTCCTCCTAGACGGTTTGTCAGATTCATTTGAAATTTGGCAAACATTATGCCAAGATGTTGCTGATGTTAAATTGTGAATGGATTTTGGAATGTTGTAATATATTTGATATGATTTTAATATCTCACCACATAAACAGGAAATGTGTCATAAATCACAGTGCATTGAATGAATGGTCTGAAACTTCTCAGGTTAATAGATATCATGATTATGATGATATCCAGACACCCAATGGGCCTGCCTGGCATAGCGCCACCACCTGGCCAAGCAGGAAATGTGCCAGAAATGGACAATGCCTTAAGTGATTGATCTGAAACTTTATAAAATATTGGATATCATTATTGTGATGATATTCACGTGCGTAATTCACAGGCCTAGCATAGCGCCACCTTCTGGCCAAGCAGGAAATATGCCAGAAATGCTCTATGCTTTGAATAAATGGTCTGAAACGTTTCAGGTTAATAGATATTATGATTATGATGATATCCAGACACCCAATGGGCCTGCCTGGCATAGCGCCACCACCTGGTCAAGCAGTAAATGTGCCAGAAATGGACAATGCCTTAAGTGATTGATCTGAAAGTTTACAAACATTTTGGATATCATTATTGTGATGATATTCACATGTGTAATTTTCATGCCTAACATAGTGCCACCATCTGGCCAACCAAAAAGTGTATCAGAAATGTTCTTTGCTTAAAATGAATGGTCTGAAATTTCTCAGGTTAATATATATTATGATTATGATGACACCCAATGGGCCTGCCTTGCATTACGCCCCCACCTGGCCAAGCGAGTAATTGTGGCAGAAAATAAAATACAAAAACAACTAGCACACGCATTAAATATGTACATTTCACAAACGCACCACGTCGGTGCTTTGTTGGATTCCGACATGTCACGGGTTGCGGCCCGCAGGTGCTCGGGCCCGCCATCTTCGCTTGCGGCTATATTTAGGGCCCGAGCACCGAAGGGCGCAAGGCCCTATTGTTTTTGTAAGGATTATTATTATTATTATTATTATTGTTATTCCACTTTTTTGCTTTCCTGTTTTTGAGGTGGTTAACATGGTCGAAACCTCTTGAAATTTGGCACACACGTCAAGTGTCATGCATCGCAGTTAGGTACAAGAGCTTGACCCCGGGCGTGGCCCAGGGACTCGCTAGCGCCCCCTTAGGTGATTGATCCCGTGGTTGGCAAATATTTTGAGGTGGTTAACATAATCGAAAATGCATGAAATTTAGCACACACATCAAGTGGTACAGTGAATAGACAGGGATAAAAGCTTGGCACCGGGCGTTGCCCAGGAACTCCATAGCACCCCCTTACGTCACAGTGACTTGTGGTTGGCATATAGTTTTAGATACACACACCAAATTTGGTGGGTGTATGTAACTCCCAAAAACAAACAACTTTTGTATTAACATGCCATTAGCCACGCCCACAGGAAGTGAGGTAATTGAGATTGTGTGCGTTGTGGACATGATCAATTTTAACGTACTCTTCCTAGACGGTTGATCCGATTCATGTCAAAGTTGGTATACATGATGCCGAGATGTTCCTGATTATAAATTGTGAAGTTTTTTTTTGATATGTTGTAATTTGACGAAATGGCGAAATTATTAATTTTAATACCCTTCCACATAAACAATTAATGTGTCATAATTCACCATGCATGGCTTGAAATGTTTTACATTTCACAGGTCATTAAAGACCATGTTAATGATAATATTCACATGCCCATAATGCATGTTTGGCATAGCGCCACCAACTGGCAACAGAAAGAATGGCAATTATGCTGATTTCACATGATCAATTTGAACATACTCCTCCTAGACGGTTTGTCAGATTCATTTGAAATTTGGCAAACATTATGCCAAGATGTCGCTGATGTTAAATTGTGAAGGGATTTTTGAATGTTGTAATATATTTGATATGATTTTAATATCTCACCACATAAACAGGAAATGTGTCACAAATCACAGTGCATTGAATGAATGGCCTGAAACTTCTCAGGTTAATAGATATCATGATTATGATGATATCCAGACACCCAATGGGCCTGCCTGGCATAGCGCCACCACCTGGCCAAGCAGGAAATGTGCCAGAAAATGGACAATGCCTTAAGTGATTGATCTGAAAGTTTACAAAAAATGTGGATATCATTATTGTGATGATATTCACATGTGTAATTTCCATGCCTAACATAGCGCCATCATCTGGCCAACCAAAAAGTGTATCAGAAATGTTCTTTGCTTAAAATGAATGGTCTGAAATTTCTCAGGTTAATATATATTATGATTATGATGACACTCAATGGGCCTGCCTTGCATTGCGCCCCCACCTGGCCAGGCAAGTACATGTGGCAGAAAATAAAATGCAAAAACAAATAGCACACGCATCAAATATGTACATTTCACAAACGCACCACGTCGGTGCTTTGTTGGATTCCGACATGTCACAGGTGGCGGCCCGCAGGTGCTCGGGCCCGCCATTGCCGCTTGCGGCTATATTTACAAGTTGGTCTTTCAGCTGCTAATGCAATCAGTGGCTGTCAGAAAACATGTTAGACAACTGAGGAATGAGATGCCACACATAAAATGTACAGTCAAACAGAACGCACAAACATCAATGGGAATCCACCAAACACTGCAGGGAACCATGTTATTGTCAATCAGCACTCTGCCACGCTAAATCAGACTCTGCTTATGTTTGTGCAGAGCAGAACAGATATGATGCAGGACCTGTTAAGAGAGATTGGCAGCTCAGTCTCCCTCAAACTAGTCCCTACGGTGAACGATGTAATAGCATAGTGCTGCTCCTTCTGATGTGCAAGACAAGACAGGGTATATATCCATAATGTGACAGGCAGCATGTATTTATCATTATGTTACATCCTCTGCACAACTACTATTGATGTTAGAAGAACAAAACAATACATCTTCAAATGTTCATTGCTTATTACATGTGTTATAAAAACAAAATCCTTGTCTGCTTTCTGTGTTTTTGCATGCACCTGTCTACAGGAGTGTAAAGACATATTTGTTCACCATGCACTTAGGCTGTTCTGAGTCATTGTTTGTATGTTATGGTATTTGTTGATTTCCATTTATTGCCCATTGATATTGCATTCACATTATTGTTTATTATTGCTATTCTCCTTATTAATGTAGTGTCACCAACATTTAAAATAATATCAACTGACATTGTTATTCATAGCCATATTTATTCTGCTCTTATAAGGTAATACAGTGCATATATTTATATTTCATTTATACTAATCTAAACCACCTTCTGAAAATCAACTGTATAGTACTGTTTTACTGCACCATATTTCTTGACCTGTCTCACCACCTGCCTATACTGTAGGCTACTTACACCACCTTACTTACAACACTTTGAAGAGCCAAAAACAAAGCTCAGCACACCTGTTCTGTGCATCAGCAAAGTTGGAGGGTTAATTTATGAACCATCACTTCTAGCTGAAACATCACTTCTAGTAGGCTACATGTGACGTGTAGGCTAGAAGAGAAGTCTTTATTGTCCACTACTGGGGAAATTCATCGGCAACACTTTATTTTAATGTGTCGCTGTTACAGTGTACCTAGGTACAGTGGTACAACCTGTGTAACAACATGTACTATCAGGTACTGTACTATCATTGTACTTGCATTATGTATTTGTGGGTACCTACATAGGCTATAGTTGTTACATTGTAATACTGAGTGCTTTTACCAAACTTTGCCAATTTGCCTACATTTTCATCAGAGGCAAAGAGCTGACCTGAGACCTGCTGGATGGGGTAAATCTGGTCATGATAGATTTGATATACAAATCATTCTTAGCTCCAGTCAAGGCCTCATTGTCTTCAGTGTACATGTAACAGCTGTGCTGCTACAACCTTGTTACTCTTTGATACAGTGGAATAAACCTATTAAGTGTACCAGTTAATTACTTACATGCACATATGACATACCTGTCAACACTCCCGTTTTTCCCGGGTTCTCCCGTATTTCAAGGTCATCTCCCGGCACCCTCCCGTTTTGTTATTTCTCCCGGAAAACTCGCGTAATTTGCATGGCCATAAAACTTCATTTTAAAATCATTGATCCATTCATTTTTTCTATTAGTCTGACATCTCTCAGGTTGCCAGATTGTGTATAAAATACACCCCACACATACACGATTACTTAGTTTCAATTTCAACCGTTTCGTAGGCTAAAACCTGGCAACCCAAAACCCAAATAAGGAAGCGGGTGCCAATTGCGCAGCCTGAGTCTCGTCGTAAGCAAGCGGGCTAGTTGAATGGCCTACTCCAGAACTAGCTGTTGTGAAATTGTTGGAAATTTAATTGATTAACAAATCACATAAACTGTTATTGAGTGTTGTTGATACACTAAACTTGTGTCCTCGGGACCAAATCAGACAGCAAGCAGCTTTGGAGTTTTGGAAGTAGGCTGCAGGCAGGCAGCTGGTGGATACATAACTGGCATGCGTAAATGGTAAAAGCAACGACCGAAATGCAGTGTTGAAACACGTGTGAAGCGTATTAGCCTACATATGCAAACACAGATCCGGTATAAACACTGCCCCCCCGAAAAAAATAATCTCCCGTTTGTGGAAAGCTAAATGTTGACAGGTATGACATGTATGTTGTGTCTTCGATGTCTTGGAACAGGTCTACTAATTCACATGTACTGTGTGGTGTAACAGCAGACACGTTTCAACACATCAATTACAGGATGCATGACATCATTGACAGGATGTATATAATATGTACATGTATATGTACAAGTACTTAACTGGTACACTTTATTTGAATGGGTTTGAATGGTAGTAATAAATAACACAGTTGATACATGTACTACAGTATGTAGGGTAATGGCAGACATGTTCCAAGACACCAATGACACAACATGTAATGTAATATGTAATTGTAAGTGGGCAATTCAAAG
The DNA here is from genome assembly GCF_046254945.1 of Alosa pseudoharengus. Classification (NCBI taxonomy): domain Eukaryota; kingdom Metazoa; phylum Chordata; class Actinopteri; order Clupeiformes; family Clupeidae; genus Alosa; species Alosa pseudoharengus. Next base: position 879,237 of record NW_027468837.1, read on the forward strand.
GAAAATGGACTTTTTGTCACATCCATAACGCCAGTGAAATGCCTTGGCATTTGTATGATGTGAATGTTACTATTCATTTTTTTGTGCATTTTTCTCATGTACATTCTTCAGCCAAAAATAGCAAATGCTCAAATTTCATGTAATCATTCACATCATACCATACCATCACATTTTATTGGCGTTATGGATGTTAGAAAAAACGTAATTTTCCATGGAATTGCCCAAGTACTTAGTACTTATGCCACTGTATCAAAGAGCAATAAGTGTGTACCAACACAGTTGATGTAGTGAATTAGTAGACCTGTTCCAAGACATCGAAGACACAACATACATGTCATATGTACATGTAAGTAATTAACTGGTACACTTACAGTAATAGGTTTATTCCACTGTATCAAAGAGTAACAAGGTTGTAGCAGCACAGCTGTTACAAAGATACAAGGATACAAGGAAGTTTATTGTCACATGCATATAGTTACTGGAAGTAAGAAATGCAGTGAAATTATGTCTGGTGTCAGCCTATTTCTGCATTTATGGGGGGTGAGGGGTAAAAAGTGCAGTAGAAGAGGGGTTTAGTAGATTAAGTGGCAAGGGCTGCATAAGAAAGATGGGGGAGGATTGGGATTGGGGGGGCACCCAAGAGCAAAAAAACATGTACACTGAAGACAATGAGGCCTTGACTGGAGCTAAGAATGGCTTGTATATCAAATCTATCATGACCAGATTTACCCCATCCAGCAGGTCTCAGGTCAGCTCTTTGCCTCTGATGAAAATGTAGGCCAATTGGCAAAGTTTGGTAAAAGCACTCAGTATTACAATGTAACAACTAAGCTTATATGTAGGTACCCACAAATACATAATGCAAGTACAATGATAGTACCTGATAGTATATGTTGTTACACAGGTTATACCACCGTACCTAATTAGGTAGGTAGTGACACATTAAAATAAAGTGTAACCTATATATATATATATATATATATATATATATATATATATATGTACATATATATACATACACACACACACACATTACATACATACACATATAAATGTAGCATGACAAGTGTGCAAGTGTGTTTACATACAGCAAAAACGTCTGTATTGCCCTCTCTCTCTGTATATATATATATATATATATATATATATATATATATACATACATACACACACACACATTACATACATACACATATAAATGTAGCGTGACAAGTGTGTTTACGTGCAGCACTAACTGTTTACAAGCAATAACTTCAGTTCAGTAAAACCGACGACCTGTTCTGTATTGCTCTCTCTCTCTCTCTCTCTCTCTCTCTCTTTCTCTGTATATATATATATATATGCACACACACACTCACACACATTACATACATACACATTAATGTAGCGTATGGCGATAGAAAAGTGCCATAATGCACTCGAGCGATAAAACATGCATACGGGCGTATTATATTATTTCACACTCGTAGATATTCTATGCGCGCGCGCAAATACTCTCTGCGCGCACGCACTCAGAGGAAACTGCTCCCCGAGCGAGGAAAAATATGCTGCGAGCGAGGAGGAATCTGACCAGCGCTCACTCGAAAATCACTCCGCTCTCTCGAAGTTGATTTCTGCTCGCGCGAAGTGAATTTCTGCTCTACTTGGGGGCGGTAACCAGGTTTGGTACTAGCTCTGCTGTGATTGGCCGTGTTTGAAGAGTGAAATTTGATTGACAGCCCTCCTCAGTCGAAGAAGACAACCAGAGACGAATCTTCGAGACAGACAACAACGGCATCTGGCAGTGGGCAGAGGTTTCTTCAGTTAAGAATCCCGTGGCTAAATTCGGGCATTTGTGATGACCGAAAAACTGTGGCTTGTGTAAAATTTCATCTGAGTATGTTTCTGAGAAATATGTTAGTGTAGCTTAACTTCAACATTCGTCTTCTTTGTATAGTCTAGAACGTTATTACTTAGTCTGTAATGTTAACCGCTAGCGACAAGCTAACGTTAACTTTGGTTAAGCTTTAGCTCCATGTCTGGCTGGCTGCTGGCAACAATTAGAAGGTCATTAGGCTAACTGAACTATTGTAAGGTGAACGTGCATATTCTGTTTGTTAGAGAAAGAATTAGAGAAATAAACATTTCTGAGAAATGTTAGTGTAGCTTAACATCAACATTAGCCGTAGTCTAGAACGTTATTACTTAGTCTGTAATGTTAACCGTAGCTAACACTAGCGACTATAATGTTAACTTTGAGATTTCATTGACAGATCTCCTTTCAAGCCCGGGAAGTTCCTGAAAGGCGTTTCAACCAAAGATTGTTAAGGCGGAGCAAGATACTTCGTCGTAGTTCATGGGTCTGTCTCATTCCGCCTACTTCTACACTTCGAACACTTAGTTTTAAGTATATAGTGTAGATAACACAAAAAGTCAGTGCACTGCAGGTACCCGGATGACCCCCTAAAAACGGTCACAAAATTCAGTGTGCAACGATGGTCCCTACTCGCACTAAACGGACGCCATCTTGACTACAAAGCGGAAAGGGAGGGACCAGGGACGTCGGGGAGATTTTCCAATTTTGAAAATAATGGCGGACAATTCAGCCGAGACAGCCGGAGCTGCGACACCGCAATCGTATAAATGTAAGTAATGGTGGTAATACGAGGCATTGTACTGTCGTCTAATGCATCACTTACATGTCCCTCACGGACTGAAGCCGATATAATAATTTGGCGAGTTAATTAGCGTAAGTTACATGTTAATGCTACCTAGCTACCTACAACGTTAAGCCACGTTAAGCCAGCCATTGGGACGAGCACGTTATAAATGTGAACTCTATCGTATTAATGCAAGTAACAGCAGTAATACGAAACGTTTACTGACTTACTTATAATGCATTACTTACGTGGCCTCACAGATTGAAGCCGACATAATCATTTGGCGAGTTAACGTAACGTTATATGTTAATGCTACCTAACACGTTAAACCATCCATTGGGACGAGCACGTTATCTGTGTGAACGCTAGTTAGTTATGACTGGCTTCGTGACTATGTGCTCGTGAATACAGTGTTGTGCCATTGTAATGTTTGATATCACGTATACTATTGACGGGCAAGGTGAGTTCCTTTTGTCTCATCGAGGTATTTTGATCGGTTTTAGGGACGGACGAAGATACAAGGGAGCTTATCCCATGGCGTGCTGCCAACGCAGATTTGTTTACGGGGAGGAGAAATGCGACCCTTACTGGATTCGAGTAAGTACATTGCATTACCAGTTGTATTACGCTACGTTCTTTACTTCAAACTAACGTGATCACATATGCTCGTTGTTATTGACAGTGCTGTAGTGGAGGCTAAACACATGTAAAGCAGTCTATGCATCTCTGGCCCAACCCCAGGATAAATAATCTCCTCAAAATAAATGTTGTGATATTGTTGTTGCAAACAAAACGTAAGAAATATTGTAGTTGCATTTCATGTGTAACATAACATATTAGGTGGCGAACCCAGTACTCATGCCATGTTAAATGATCTGGTAGTGGGCCTCTGTATTATTTAATGCATTGATATGATCTGCTGTTGTGTTTCTTACCAGGGAATTCATTAAGAAAAAGGGGTAGGAGGGGAGGCTGGATGCCAAGGCCATCAGGAAGAGATGGGAGAACTTGGTAAAAGCTTTACAGGAATTGGTTGTACACTTGTGTGTTTACCTTTGAACTAATTGGTAAAGTCAAATTAATGATTGATCAATTCCTAAAAATACTACCTACCTACTTTATCAAACTGATAAGAAGTAGACAATGTATTTACCTCTGGTGTATGAATTGAACCATACAATGCTTAATACAATGTTTAATAATGTTGAACACATTAGATTTTGCAGAATGGTCATGTAATTTATTCAGATTTGTTTTGTTTTTTAACATGCCAGACGAAATCAAAAAACAATCATACATTTTAAATTTTTAAATGTAATCATGGTCAGGGACATAACATGCCATTGCCATCCTCTGTCTCTGCTCTGCACCAGAGACGGCTCCTGGAGGTGCTGGTGCTGGTCTTCGTGCCCTCCTGACATCAGCATCTGGCTCCAGCAGGTCTCCGTTGCTCATACATATATTATGCAGAACAGTGCAACAGACGATGACCTCCGGCACGTAAGTCACATCCACTTCCAGAGCCTTGAAGAAGATGGACCTCCATCTTGTCTTCAGCATCCCAAAGGACCGCTCAACAATGCTCCTGGCCTTTGACAAGCTGTTGTTAAAGCGAGCCTGGAGGTGGTTGCGAACGGGCTGTCTGAAGGGTGTGATGAGGCTGATGGGCTGGGACAGGCAGGGGTAGCCCCCATCTCCAAGTATGCTGTATCCTGGTGGAGGGTAGGACTGCTGATAGTAGATGGGGCTGTTCCTCAGTACTCTGGCATCATGAACTGACCCACAGTACCCCACGAACACATCGAGGAACTTCCCCACGTTATCATAGATGGCCTGCAGCTGGATGGAGTAAAAGAGCTTCCTGTTAAAATAACAGGCGGCATCTTGTGCTGGGGGCTTCACTCTGACATGACAGCCATCGATGGCACCAACCACACGGTTGAAGGCTGCAGATCTGGCCAGACGGGCAAAGCGACCCCCGAGGTGAGGGAGCTCTTCTGCGGTGGGATGTCGGACCACTCGATACAGTAGATCGGCGATCTTCCCACTCGCCCTGTGGACTACCCGGTGAATAGTTGCCCGGGGCATGGCAAAGGCCCTGGCAACCACACGGTAGGAGGAGGGCGTGGCAAGCCAGAAAAGAAAGATCAGGGTGTCGATTTCTGGGCCCCAGCCATGGTCGCATTCCCTGCCCAACACATCCATGAGTGCGTTGAAGAACACCCTTGAAAGGCGATAGTCAACCCTCATGTCACTGTGGCCATCAAAGCATAGTGCCAACACTGGCACTGTGTTATTAATCTGGCAGTACTTTCTGGGGCTGGGAGGACGCTGTGAGTGGGGAGAGGAAAGTGAATTAATTATGTTTTTTTGTTGAAAATAAAGTGAATATCTGGTTCTGTTACTGTGTTTTCCTTAATTCATTGTCTTTTCTTAACATTCATCAGAATTAGTACATGATAGAGCATATCAATAGGCCTGTCTATTCTGTTGCCTATTGCTTGGTGTATGTTAGTGTAAAGATCACTTAACATTTTGAGCACAAATTCATACACTTTTGTTAAGTCTTATACTGATAGAGCTTTTAATTGTTTATCCACTTGGAGCACACTGAAGTACTGATGGTAAAATAATAACTAGCAGCTTACTGTCACTGTCCTGCATAACATTTATATAAACAGTGAAAAAACATTTAGTAATTGCATTGAAGTATTGTGACATGAAATGGTAAAACGTCTGTGAACCTGCTGTGTACATTTAGTAATTCATCAACTTAATGCAAGGAACTGCTCCTGACTGTTTTGAAAAGGTAAAGTGATTGATTAATCCTACTGGTGTAGCCTACTGCTGCACTGCAATTTGTGCATGATAGGTGTTTGTAAAATACATGAAAATACCTCATGTTCAGCCAATAGTAGGAGGATCCTGCGTTGGCGTCGGAGGCGATGTAGTTTCCACATGCTGTGAACGATTGGTTAATGAACGTGTGTGTTTGTAAACAAACGCCGGCATATATTTTTGGCGGGCTGAAAATTCGCGTTCACGTGTGTTGCGTTCGTCACGTCATACCGTCATTTCCGGTAAGCTTTTTAACATAAGTGTTCCTTTTGGAACAATACTAACGATCTAAAGTGGGCACTACGGCTGTAAGTGGTCAGTGCACATCATAGATATATACACTAGATGTCGCCTTGACTACTGCTGTTCATTGGAACGAATGCGTCAATCGAGACGCCATCTTGCTTCAGTGATCCACTCCTCTATAATGCATTAGCGTCAATCTGGGCAAAGATCTAGCGAAAATAAAATCACCATAAATCGTCAAAATCTCAAGCAATTATCTAGTTTTTTGGGTCGTTCCAACTGACAGGCATGTATTTATGGTTGAGTCTAGAGAAAACTAAGCTTAAGACGATAATAAAGATACATTTTACCCGTCTAGCCCCATAGACTCCCATTCATTCTGCACTAGCTAGCGGCGGCCCCTAGAGGAACAATGAGTAAACTGCAACCAGGTTCGATACAATGAAAGTAAACAGGCTCTTCGTAGACAGGCTCTGGTTGAGGCCACATACCCCTCGTCTCGTTTACTCATGTAAGTTGTAATCTCACCAGAAGTTGCTGTATATCTGTAGAACATTTACCTCTGCTACTACATAGGCTACGCCAGTCGTTACTTTTTTATATGCATGGGTCAGTGCCATGGGCAAACGAGATGTAGCTGAATTCATAAATGACAAAGCCATGAGAAAGGTGATTTTCTTACGTTTCAACAACAAAGAAGCCGATCTGCCATCATTGTGAGAAGTTCCCAAATGTGTCGCTAATCGCTAAAAAGGTTTTCTATCGCTGGGGATGGCCAAACGTCGCTAAATAGGTAACGCTGACAATACAGGAGAACTAGTTTAGCGCTTCAGATCCCTGTACCATGATGGCGGCGGTGTTGACGCATGCTGAGAAGCAGAAGGCGACATCTAGTGTATATATCTATGAGTGCACATTAGCAGTGCACTGACGTAAGTATTCGGAATGAGACAGACCCACGTCTATGGGGGCGAAATGGGGATCGATTCCTCTGCATAAAGAGGCGTGTCGCTGACGTATTCATGACGTTCCACCTTCAACAGCTTGGCTCCAAAGTGCCTCTACCCCGTTCACCGCGACACAGATGGCTGCCATAACATCCCAATGTACAGGTAAGATGAATGTGTAAAGATAACGTTAGATGAATAATATAACAATATGTAACTTTAGCGAATTATGTTTGTAATATATGTTTTATGTATACGTCAATATTTATCTAGAAAGAAATCTTTGATAGCATAGCCTACGATGAAAGGAAAACACCAACAAACGGTTATACAGCAGGCTAGCTAACGTTACTGTTTTACTTCTCTAAGAACATGCTGTAGTTAGCTTGCTATGTTTGTTCATGATGTAGGCTACACATCCAAATGGAACCACTTGCCGTATTTCGATGAAAGGAAAGACACCAACGAAAGATTGTACAGTAGGCTAGCGACTTTTTTAAAAAACTTTTTTTACCAAGAACATGCTGGTTAGGTTGAAATTAGCTTGATGTTTGTTCATGATGTAGGCGACAAGTCCAAATGAAACCACGAGGCCATATTTCGTTTTGTAGAAAATGTAGAATTTATGTATCATTTTTACACATACGCACACACACACATTTGATAATGCTCAACAGATAACACATTAATCATTATGCTCAACAGAACATTAATCATTGGTGGACAAAGTCGAAGTTGAGTTGACAAAGTGGACTGAAAAAGTCCAGTGAAGACTGAACGTGGAGGTACAATGAGTAGCGTTAGTGTTCAAGACGTAAAACATTTCAGCTTTCTCTTGGCCCCTAGTGTTTTTTTGGGCGCATATAATTTGGGGTCATTTACCCTTCTTAATTCAGCCCCAATCCTGCAAAGGACAAACTTTGGGACTGTAATTTCCTCCAGCAGTAATGCATGCTCAGGGTGAGCATTCGCAAATTCATGGAATGTGTTTGCCTGCTTTATTTTTTGCATTAATTTTTGTTTCAATTGTGGTTGTGACCAATAAAGGGGAATGCCCTCAGCCACCTCTGACTCCAGCTGCTGCACGATCTTTAGAAACAAATCAGACGGCTTAATAAGACCAGCGGTTGATGTGTATTTTTTATGTTCAATGAACATCCCCCTGTCTCCTTTGGTGTATGAGTGGTCTTGTGATGATTTCAGAAGGAGCTCCTGGCAGGTGGAACATGATTCCAAATCTGGGTCCTTAGACGCCACGTCGAGGAGCCATCCAGCGATGTATATCAAGACCTCCTGTTGTACACAATCACCTACCATGATGTCCTCCCCTTCCACTCCAGCCAAAGAGTCTACTGGGAGATCTGCCACATCTCCTATGACAGACTGGATGACAGTGTTGAAATGTGAATATATGGTAATTATGTCATTTCAATTATTTAGACATGATTATACTAAGACACTGTCCTTGACCATGTAGCTTTGTTATCATTGATGAAAGAAAACAACATATCTGTACAGATGTCTTTACATAATTACATACGTGGCAATCAGGTGTGCTTTGTGGAAGTCCTGATGGCCCTGGGCCCTCTGTGTTCCCATCCAGGAGTGGTGTTGCGGTGTCTGGCAGGCAGTTGCCCTTGTCGGATTGGAACAACTCCGTGACCGAAGCACTTTTGAGGGCGCCTGCAAATTCCCTACTTGTAGGGTTGTAACGGTGACCTCCTTTTCCCCGGATGACAGAGAACAGATTCTGTATAGGAAGGTTTGTATAGGAAGGTTTGTATCAGTTATTGCAACTTATCACCCGGTTGCCACTATAGGCGATAGTCATGACTTCATAGCATGCAAAAGAAACAAGTGGTTCCGTTTAAAAAAGAAGCCAACTTTTTGGTTTACAACTTTCTTTGGCCCTATAAAAGTGATTGTGTGGACAGTTAACTTGTTTACAGTTGATTCCATTGTTACTTATTGTCATCATACTTACTTCAATGCAATCCTGGTTCAGCTTTGCTGTACAAAGGAACCGGATATTATTTTTCTCCATCTGACTCCATAGGGAAAGGGTGCTTCTTATTGATAGCACCAGGCCCCACTGGCATGGATGTGTGAATGCTTGTCTGAAATCACATTTGAAAGTAAGTTGCAAATTGATTAAAATTATTTTGTGCTTCTTATTTTAGAGAGATGTGTGTGTCTGTTTGATGGTGGAGGAGAATCACAACCTGAACTCCCAAGTTGGAATTTGGGCTATTTGCTCCTGTAGGTACTGTACTTGGACAGAACTTCCCTTCTGCAAGGGGCGCCGCCAAGGATTTGGATCCTTGCAGTGTCTGGGAAAAATATATTTCAGATGTGAATGTTGTATGTGACTTTACTACTATGATCAGTGTTTGACACTTCTGGGACCACTATGTGACCGATGGGTTTAGATTGGCATGTTAGTTATACCTTGAATTGAGGATGTCAAATAGCCTATTCATCTCCTCAAAAAAGTCAGCTGTGGTCATGGCCTCAACAGGCAGCCGTCCCATATCGACCAGTGTCTTCATTCCTAAGTAATGACACCATATCATTTTTAGTTTGCAATGTCTATTAGGATATACCCCTTTGTACTGTATTCTCCTCACCTGCTGACACAGTGTGACTGAACACCTGTGTGGTCAGACGGACACGCATGTTCATAAATGGGGGTAGATTGATGTGCCGTTCAGTTAATTTTGGTGCCAGTCTGAGAGTATTCTGCCGGTCCACTTGGAAAAATTGTTCCAAATGTGGCCATTTTGCAGATTTGTCTGCAATCTGTGATAACATATAATCTTTGTCACTATTTTGATATTACTTGATTTCTGAGTTCTGTGTTGAAAGATCTGTTATTGGCAAATCATTGCTATACAATTTCAGTGTTCTTTATTGGACACTTTTCACCAACCTTAACTCCATGTCTCTTCATGTTGTTTCGGATAGACTTAATCAGGTGTGGCACGTCAAACATGATTGGAATTTGAGTTCCTCTCACTGAGATGCAATGTGCCACAGATGACGGGTCTCTCCAATTTAGGCTTGCCCCCAGGAGTTTAAGTGTTTTTATATTGGTGGAAGACTGGTCGCACACTACAGCCAGGACCTATGATTGACACACAGTGGTTTTACCCAATGTATGTTGTTTATTTTAAATGTATTTGCTTGGTAATAACTCGGTATGTGTCGTGATTATTAAACCTGAGTGTTGTACTCCAACTTACAGAAAATCCAATGGCTTGTAGCCTCTCCACTGCCTCAGACACAATGTCCACCATGTCTGCTGGGGACAGGGCAGATTTTGCCAGGAAATAGCCTATGGCCTGTAGATGAGTGAAGGTATTACCATGTAAATGTAGTCATGACTAAAATGTTGATTGTAAGTTGTACTTAATTCACCATGACTTACTTGCTTCCATTTTGATGCAAGCCCGCGAGCCATCAGGACCATGCAGTGGTCAGCCATTTGACCTTTGGGAGTAATGCCCTCCACACAGTCTGCACCTGCATTATACTCCTGTAGCCTCTTTATAGCCATCTCATCAAAGACCAGACTCACTGCCCGCTCACGCACCTCAAGGTTATGAGCTACTGTGCCCATATGCGACAGTACTGTCTCCAAAAACCCTGGCTGTACACAGGACAACAGTGTTACAGTATGAAGCAAGGAACAGTAGGTTTTTATTTAGATTTTGTTTGGTTTGTGTGCAGTCTGTGTTTTTTCTTTATGTTTATTGTTTTGTAATGTTCATCTCCTTACTCTGAATTGGCCCACAAGTTTTTGGAGGAAGCGAAATAGTGTCGTGGGTGACGGCAACACAAATTGCTTCCTCAGTAGCTTGTAAGCGCTTGGGCTCTGATGCCGTATTTCGAGCCCAAGTTTCTTGAGGGCTTCTGGGAAACTCTGAGGCCGGGAGCCATGGTACTTTGCTTGCACCATAACAAAATCTCTGGTCTTGTCTGGAAGACCCTGAAGTACCTCTGCCAATTTAGTTTTTTTTTTCCTCAGATTTTAATCTGAGAAAAATGAAATGAGAAATAAGTGACAGTGTTGCCTGTACTGTTCTTTACTATCATAATTATATTGTAAATACATTATAAACCATTGCCTACTTTGATTTGAGGTTTTTGACTTTTTGACACATCTGTTTTTTGCTCTTCCTGGCCTTCCACAGCTGTTTCGTCTTTAACTGTTTTGTTTTCTTTTCTTTGTGTAGTGTCATACTCAGCTGCCATTTCTCATCCTTCTCCTTCTGAACAACTGTCTCCAGCTGAGTAGCTCGCTACGAAACACGTAGAACCATTAGAAGAGTGTGCTATTGTTTTTTAAAAGCATTGTCATGTCTTATTATGCCACAATATTCTTCTGTTTACCTCTTTTTCCTTTTCAAGTGCCTGCTCCAGTTGTTTAACACGCTACAAAACATGATGCAACCGTTATATTTGACATGCTTTGAGATTGTTGTTGAGATTGTTGTTTTGTGTTACCCCTTAACCCCTTTACCTCAAATAGACCTGTTTCTCCATTACTTTGGGAGACTAGTTCTTCACTTGTACTGAGATGAGAGCTGTCTGTCCAAATTCCATGTGTCTCCACTCTGATTGATTTAGGTGGATTAGGGCAATTAATAAGAATGGGCACAGCATCATTTGCAAGGCACTTCCGTTTGTTCTGTAACAGTAAGTTTGCCTCATTAGAGATCTTATAGAGCATTGCTTTGTTCAAATGTTGGCCCACTTCTTGGTCTGATTAATAAAATGCACTATCAAAACGGAACTGTGTGTTTTTATTCACTCAGATGATCATTTGTGTTCAGTTAGTGGCAATTTCTAACAATGCAAAACTGAAAGTTACCATTTGATAAATCATGTCTCTTTTGAAATGTGCCTCACAAACACCATACCCTCACATGGTGAGCTCATTGTGAGTGGCATTTAATGACAGGTCTGCCCGTCTTATGTTTATCAGCCACCGTTTTCTCCTGCAAATAGGTAGCAATGGTAAGTATTATTAAGAGCAAGGCAAGGCAAGTTTATTTATATAGTGTTTGCTTTTTTTTTAGATATATAAGTTGACCCTCAATTACGTATGCCTACTCTAAACATATAGCAGTCTTACAATCTAAGGTGAAGATTAAGGTAGGTCAAACTTATGAAATGAGCCTATTGAACGTTTTCTTCTGCTTAAGATAGATACTTTATTGATCCCCAAGGGGAAATGCAAGGTCCTAAGGATTTAAGTTATGCTCTTTGTGAAAATCTTAGTGCACTGTCCTTTCCATAGACCTAAAAACAACGAGAATGGGTCCCTCTATGCATCACAACTGCATCAGATCTGTCATGTCACTTACCTCTCGTCATCCCTAGGGAACGAAAACACCGAGCATTCCCCTTGCGTGTTATTGCAGGCAATTGCTGCACACAATTTGGGCATTTTAATGCGATATTTGCAATTTGATCTTTACTCAAAGCAGAGAAAGCTAACTTAAATGGTCACAGAAACAATCGTACCGCTCCTTTACCAAGCAGACTGCATGGTGCTTAATTAATACACCTGTGGAAAGGGACCTGATGAAACCCATGAATTGGCGCTCTATCAACTATAATCTTTCCGCTCCTTCAAGCATTTATTCATTCTACAATTAAAAAAACACACAAGACATGGAAACTTTCAAGGGATTTAATAAAAACATCAATGAAATAATTTACAAACTTTATAGAAAATATGTCACTGCTCACATTAAGTTACCCCAGCGTCACCTCATCATTAGAAGTTGCTAGCAGGATTTGGTTTAGCTGACCGGCGAATGTGTTGTCAAGGTAGAGCGTAGCAACCATCCAACAGCAGCAGAATAAATAACCGGCGCACACCTCATATAAGGTCGATTTTCTCCAGACTGGAATGCTCAAAAATGCTAAAAATGTACTTGAAATGTTCAGAAGGGTTTGGGGATCATGGAAACGTGCCCAAAATTCACATTCCTAACTCTATAGAACTAAGATCTTAGCATATGTGGTGAAATTCTGAGCTATGCCCATAGACTTCAATGGAGCAGTCGCTGCCTCTGCTCTGCATAAAGGGGGATTTTGACCCGCCCTCGTGCGATCAGGGTTCCCGGAAGTGGCTCCTGATGAAGTATCTTGCTCCGCCTTAACAATCTTCGTTTCAACTCTGCGGCTGAGCAGGCATTTTTGAGGTAGGATAACCTGGATTGAATCAAGTATTCAATAGATGAAAATATGTTTCTGAGAAATATTTTGTGTAGTGAAGTAAACTTAATAATCACCATTAGTCTTCGTGCATTCTATCTAGCTACCTAACGTTAACTTTTCAGGTCTTTAGGCTAACTGAACTATTGTAAGGTGTACCTGATTCCATGGTACTTTGACATTTTCAGGCATGAAAACTCCTCACCTTTCGGCGAAATTCGCCGTTTTGAATCCAAAATAGGGGACTTACGTGGTTCGCACAGATCCGATGAGAAAATATTGTAGGGGGGGTATGGGGTTACAACTGAGTTTACAAATCATGCGCAGACGCGAACGCATCTTGATGCGTTGTAAGACAAGAGACCAATTAAAAACTTGTCTGATCCAGCAACGATTATGTGAATGCAGCCCCTATGCATTTAGCCTATGAAACAGTGGAAGCTAAATTTTGCCGCGGATGCAACGCGAACAGAACGCTTGCGCTGGAATAGCCTCCCTGTCTGTGTGACTACAGATATATGCGTCTGAAATGTCAGCTGGAATGTGAGCCCGGCGAGGAGAGATGCTTATTGATGTCACAGGTGGGCTAGTTGAAACGTTCAACTTCTGTCAGAAAAAGACATTGAGATTGGTGTAGCAACGTAGCATAGGCTGTTGTTAAAGTTAGCGATATACGTTAGACCGGCACATCCGGGAACTTGACTCGTGACAAACGTTCCCGCCCCTTTCGGGGGGAAAACCATAGACTGTAAAAAATAAAACAAACAACCCCTCTCATTAACTCCAACGCAAATTAGGGTCAATAAACGTAATTCGTACAGAAATCGCAGGAGTAAATAATAACAAAAAATACCACAAATCAATATGACCACTCAATACATAACCACTTTGCCGGTCGTTGACCGTGAAAGATACCTACAAAAGCTTAATTCAATTAATATAAAAAAACATGTCCCTTCAGTCTCCCGAGTACGAAGTGGTGCAACAACCCCACTCAGTCATACCCGGACATTTACTCGTAGCCTATCTCATCGAGTCTCCAGGTAAGTAACTAAATTGTTTTCCTGTATTTTTGCCTTCATATTTGAATTTTAATGTAGTGTAGTTGAGTCACAGGCTCAGATGTAAAGTATGTTAGTTAGGCTAATATTTATTTGCCAGCAAAGCTGTAGCCTAACCCACCTGCAACTTTTCGGCATGTCTACCGGTTCACTTTGGCTTGTTCTGAGGGAATGTTTTCCCCTCAAAAGGGGCATGGCGCAAACAACCTGCTCTGTGTGACGCGGGTCCGGTTGTAAGTATTGGACAGAACTATAGACATAACGAGTTCATTTGATGAAGAATACGTGCAGTTTGAGCCATCTAGATCGACAAATGGTGAAGCAAATAGGCATAGGCTACTTTATCAGTATACCAAAGGCTAATGTGAATAACTAAATAGTTGAATTAAATGCTCCTAAACTGGGCTGGTGCGTTTTGTCAAGTTCAGAGACAAAAACAGTGTTTGACATGGTAATGCCGTCTTTTAAGAAACACTCAGTGGCCTGACACACTAGCACAATGCCACAATCTGTAAGTAGCCTAGCTGCAGGTTAAAACATTTCAAACCAATTTTACAAATTAAAGCCTAGTCCAGTGTTTTTCAACCACTGTGCCGGGGCACACTAGTGTGCCGTGAGAGATCATCAGGTGTGCCCCAGAAAATTACCCAAATGTCACTCACTGGTCCAGAAAAGCAATTGTTGCATTAAATAATTTATAACCACATGCCCTCATTGATTGTATGATTGCACTATTTGTGGTATGCAGGCATTGTACAACGGGGGCCCCATATCCAGTATTCACAGAATCATCACATATCCAGTTCATAACAACAATTAAATTAGATATAGTCACCTACAAATGAAACAGAGGGCGCTTGTTTTATTGAGCAGGTCTTGCATAGAAGCCATAATAAGGCCATATCTGTGTATTATTTGAAATGTTAGGCTATGGTATGTTTATTTTTTCTTCACACAGGATGTTAGTGTGCTGTGGGACATTTTAAGTGTCAAAAGTGTGCCGTGGCACAAAAAAGGTTGAAAAACACTGGCCTAGTCTACCCTACCCAAGTTTATTTATTACCTGGTTTGGTCCAACAAATATTCAGACTTATTCTAATAGTCTACTATGAAGTGTCCATTAGGCCTATGAAATCTTCAGAAATGTCTGATAACTTCAGGCACAAAGAAAGAAAGAAAACTCATGTAGATTACTGAGGAGGAGAGGAGGGCCAGGCTGAAGCATGTTGCCAAACAGCGCAAGTGGGCCCCTTCACACTTAGGCCCAAGCCAAAAAGAAGAAATAATAAGTATTTTTTTGTAAAAATTAGTCATTTTGTAGTTTGTTTTCTTCATAAATCTCTGGTTTTAGGCAACTTCATACTCCATGGAAGCTATGCACTATTGACAACAATGTCACTCGCGCCTGTTTTGCTATGAAACGGCCATTTCCCACTTCGCGCGCCCTTCTCACCTTTTTCACCCCTGACCCGTTTTCATGCCTGCATTTTTCATACATTTAAATGGAGCAACCTACTGGATTCAGTAGGCCTAGCTGTCTATTCCAGACATGGTTAGCATTCTGATCAAACATGAATGCATTTCAGACATTTAGAGTGGCCTTTTATTGTGAGCAGTCCAGGGCACATCTGTGCAATACTTGTCATTACATCTTTTCATAAGTCACACATGGAAAGTAGTTGTATTATGCAGAAAATCAGAAGGTTTTGGTTGGATACAGATTGGATAATTAAAGAATATGGCATCAGTGACTGGCTATTGATTGACTGTACCTTGGCCTAACTGTTAATAACTACCTCAATAGGGTGTAGATATGAGCTTACACTGTTCCACTGAAAACACAAAAATACAAGAAATGGTTATTCTACAGAACTTTGAATACACCAAATTTGGCTTTGCTTATTGCCTGCATAAACAGGACATGTGCAATAGTTGAATATGCCTGTCCTGTCCCCATTCAGCTAAGTGTTGTGTGAGTTTGTTCATTATAAATATTGGGAGCATTTCTTTAGCTTAATTTGTGAGCACTTGTTCATAGTTTGCAGTAAGTTCAAGGATGTGACATATACCAATATTTCTGTTTTCAGATCTGGAACATTTTGAAATCCTACCAGATGAGGCACAAGTCATTGAGCAGTGGCAGCTTCTGACTTCAAGGACTTTGTTCACCAGCAGACCCCTTTGATTACCTTTTATTTACAGCATTTGCATCTGTCAGTCTTTAAAGTGATCTAATATGTATTGACTATGTACTAGCTTAGTACATATTAGTTGTTGTTATTTTAGTTTCACAAATTCAGTGGTTACCTGTAATGCTCAAGATATACAAGTAAAAAAATCACTTTTACTTCTGCATCTGGGTCTTCAATTCAACCTACTGACTAGGGCTGGGATAAACGATTATTTTTTAAACGATTAATCTAGCGATTATTTTTTCGATGCATCGATTAATCTAACGATTCATTTTTTCAGTCCGATTCGATTTCGATTCGATTATCGATTATCTCCTCATTCATTGGCTAATAGCAACTTATACATGTTTATTTACATATCTGAATGAATTAAACATGAATTCTTTAACATTGCAATATATGTTTATTGCTCTTAAGATTCCAAAATAAAAGACTATACAAGTGCAAAGTAATGCATTCTTAGTCAGAGGTAGCATTCAATAAAGTTCAGTAGTGTATAGGTCTAATTGAGTGCCTGTCACTTTAAGACGTCTTGCAATTAACATTAACAGTTAAAAGGCTGCTGATGTGTTTATGCAATTCATAACGTAGTTAGTTCAAATAACGGTTCGTACTTCCTTGGGACAAGCACTTTTGAGTCTTCGAAAACACCTTTCCATTTACATCGGGATTTTGCAAACATTCAGAGTCAATAAAATGAGCCCTGCATGATTAACGAAATACAAGCAGCTGTAAGTAAGCATGCTAAACTTGACATCCAAACAGTATTCTAACATTAGCTTTGAGATACTGCTTGATTGCATACTGTAACTTAACTTAGTTTAGTCTCCTCAATGTACTATGTTGTGATAAGACCTTAGCAGAGTTTACTTTAACTTTAATGCAGCAGTTTTGAACAAATTTGCGCTGCATGGTCACGATGCTAAGCGGATTTAATAGCAATTTAGCCCACTGTGTTCTATGCAGTGCTTCTATGTGGCAACAACAATCCTTCAACAACCGTGAATATCTTGTTAAATGCACATGCAGAGGAGGAGCAGCGGGCTCGTTACGAGAGAGAGCGGGCGGGGCGAGGAAAGGCTGTGTGAGTAAAAAGTGCAGCTCAATGAAATTATTAACCAATCATTTTACCTGTGCCTTGTCAACCTCTGTGTGCGGTGTTGTCTGGGCTCACTGTGTGTCTGCTTGATGTGCTTTTGCATATGTATCACTGCATGTATGCATGCATGAAATATCATGGGTTTGTGTGTGAGAAAGAGAACCATCAGCTGACCCTAAGGTAAGACCACACTATTGCAGGCCAAAGAAACAAGGTGCAAACGTTTAGCGTCTAGCCCTTCATCAGTGTTCCTTGTATGTGTACCCCCCCACCCCACCCCCATCCCCAACACACACACAAAAAACACACACACTTACATCATCACTGTCATTACCTCACATACATACAGCACACTGCTTGCTACAGTAAGCCTCCTCTACATACTTGCTGCACACTGCCCCCCCCCCCCCCCCCTCTCCCCTACATACACAGCAAATTGTCTTCAGGATCTTCTCCAACACACATCCTCTACATACTTACAGCACACTGCCCCCACCTACCCACACACACACACACACAGTCACTGCTCCACTCCCCTCCCGCCCACACACACATCTTTACTGTCATCACTCACATACATCATACATACAGTACTCTGCTTGCAATAGTAAGTCCCTTCACCATACTTGCAGTACACTGCTCCCCCCTCTCCCCTATATACACAGCACATTATTTCATCAGGAAGCTTCTCCAACACACATCCCCAACATACTTACAGCACACTGCCCCCGCCCCCCCATACACAGCACATTGTCTCATGAGGAAGCTTCTCCAACACACATATTGCACACTGCCCTCTCCCCACATACACAGTACACTATCCCATCTCCCCTGTCATCCCCCCAACACACACACCAAGACCCCTGGCAGTTGGGTTAGCCCCTTGAGCCGTGGATCTGCCCAAGGTTTCTTTCTTGGTAAGGGAGTTTTCCCTTGCCCCTGTTGCTTATGGGTGCTCCTTGGTGCCCCCCCCCCCCAATCCCAATCCTCCCCCACCTTTCTTATGCAGCCCTTGCCACTTAATCTACTAAACCCCTCTTCTACTGCACTTTTTACCCCCCCCCCCCCCATTAATGCACAAATAGGCTGACACCAGACATAACTTTAACTGCATTTCTTACTTCCAGTAACTATATGCATGTGACAAGAAACTTCCTTGTATCCTTGTATCCTTGTATGTTTTGTGCCTAACCATTTTTTTTTATAGAGATTTGTTTACTTCCAACCTGTGTCTTTGTCCTTGTTCAGTAAATGTTTAAATGTTCAGTAACCATTACAAGCAATGCCAATAAACTGTTTTTTTTAATCAAAATTCATGTGTTCTGTGTACTTTATATTAACATTTTAAGGGCAATGGAGCGATCACAACAGAATAAGCATAACAATTATTTTTATTCATTTTCATCTAAACGAGGCCATTGAAAGCCCTGATAGGTCTGGTCACCACTTTGGAATTGTTGTCTGATGGTGAAACCACACAAGAGGGTAGAGGCTTCCTTATACTCCTGCCTAAAACCCCATAAGCCCAGCGTATAGCCTGCCTGTACACAGTGTACCGGTATTGCATAGGGATAAGTAGGAAAGTTTGTTCAGTTTAAAACTCTGTAAGTAGGTTGGAGACGTCATTTTAAGCCTGTCTTATGCATGTTTATTGTGTATGCAACACATCTCCTCTCTCCTATAACTGTTGGTTCAAAGAACTCAGTGTAAAAAGATTGGTAAAGTAAACATAAACCATGAACATACTCGTGCGTGCTTGCTTGAAGGGGACCATGATCTTGCCTGGAGTGTGAGTATGCTATGTGTAGCACAAACGGATTCAGGCAGCATGCCTCAAATCCAGGACGCTGTAATTTGCTGGCCGCGGGGTGAGCTCCTCGGCGACCAAAACGCGCTCACCTCCCTAAAACACAAGCTCTCCACCACAGTTTCCATGGGACGACACCGCCCACACAGACACCTGCCAATTTGCCAAACACAGCGACACAGACACGCTTATTACTCTCTCCCGGTAAGCGGTACCCTGACGGTGTCAATGACAATGTCAATCACGGGGAAAACTAGCACTATAATCACACTGAAGACACGACCAGCCTACTCGGCGTCAACTACGTTTGCAAACAACATTTTCACCGGAGAAAGAGGTAGCCTCAAAGCTTAGAAATAAACATAGGGGTTCACAGGTGGGCCAAGCTACATAGCTAGCATAATATGCCTTCTATTTCTAGATCTTCTGACTAAGTTTAGGGTAGCCTACTTATCTGAGCCAACGATATAATCACTGTCACTAGATATAAAGAAAACGTTGACTTTCACTCGACAGTAAAAAAAGTTGTTATTGTAGGCTACCCACTGCTATTCATAGACTAGCTCTAGCGCTCGTTGCTGCGCTAGCAACTCACCAGGACACTTCACCAACTCTCCAGTGATTCTCCTCTGACCATGCATTTATTTCTCTTTGATGGCCATCAGCTCTCGGTATTTCCCCATTCGCCCTCTCACGTCTAACCGGTTCAAAATTATATGGCTGTGGGCCATCATAAATGTTAACTGTGGGTCTTGCCACCTCTTGCTCATCCCAGTTAGACGCCAGTGCTAGTTCTAGTAGCTGCTATAAGGCTGAGGCTACTTCCACCAAAGATCTTTTTTATATTTATAGTATAGTATATTTTTTGGGCTTTTTGCCTTTATTTGTATAGGACAGTGAATAGTGAGACAGTAAGTAAGTGGGAGAGAGAGATGGGGTGGGACAGGGATATGACTGCAGGTCGGATTCCTTCTTTTCCTTCTTATCTCTGCTTCCACCCATAGACTGTAAAAGATAGCTTCCACCACGTCTACCTCATATGACGTCATCACCGAATTGCGTAAAAAATAACCGTTACTAACAAAAAATTACAAAAACTGGACTTTAACACCATTTTGGAGACATATCTAACTTTATATACATATCTTGAGTGCCTAATGTACCCATTAATTGAAAGTGTTGTTTAACCTGCACCACAGGCTTTAAGAGGGGCTCAAACATTCACGGCATAGGAGGTACAATTCCCTAGCGGTCATGTCCGGGTCACTCTGGTCAAGGAGGGCCTAAACATCTTCCCTTTGTTCTTCGCTCACCGGACAGTCAATGTGAGGAACCACCATCACTCCTTCTGCCTCACCATTGTGGTCCATGGCAACATCCCAGTCAATGTCTGGCTCCTCAATGTCCTAGAAGAGAAGAAGCAGAATGTTACAGGCTGATAGTCTATCCTTCCAGAATAGGCATCTGACATAATAGTACTTGTTTGCATAGAACAAACCAAACCTACGATCAATTAATGTGTTTTTTCTAATTTAACAAACAGAATATGCACGTTAACCCTCCAATAGTTCAGTTAGCCTAATAACCTAATATAAGGCTAATCCAGCCAGACAAGGAGCTAACTAAAGTTAACGTTAGCTACGGTTAACATTACAGACTAACTAATAACGTTCTAGACTACGGCTAATGTTGATGTTAAGCTACACTAACATATTTCTCAGAAATGTTTTTTTCTCTAATTTAACAAACAGAATATGCACGTTCACCTTACAATAGTTCAGTTAGCCTAATGACCTTCTAATTGTTGCCAGCAGCCAGCCAGACATGGAGCTAAAGCTTAACCAAAGTTAACGTAAGCTAGTCGCTAGCGGTTAACATTACAGACTAGCTGCTAAGTAATAACGTTCTAGACTATACAAAGAAGACGAATGTTGAAGTTAAGCTACACTAACATATTTCTCAAAAAACATACTCAGATGAAATTTTAGCCACGGGATTCTTACCTGAAGAAACCTCTGCCCACTGCCAGATGCCGTTGTTGTCTGTCTGGAAGATTCGTCTCTGGTTGTCTTCTTCGACTGAGGAGGGCTGTCAATCAAATTTCACTCTTCAAACACGGCCAATCACAGCAGAGCTAGTACCAAACCTGGTTACCGCCCCCAAGTAGAGCAGAAATTCACTTCGCGCGAGCAGAAATCAACTTCGAGAGAGCTGAGTGATTTTCGAGTGAGCGCTGGTCAGATTCCTCCTCGCTCGCAGCATATTTTTCCTCGCTCGGGGAGCAGTTTCCTCTGAGTGCGTGCGCGCAGAGAGTATTTGCGCGCGCGCAGAGAATATCTACGAGTGTGAAATAATATAATACGCCCGTATGCATGTTTTATCGCTCGAGTGCATTATGGCACTTTTCTATCGCCATAGTAGCGTGACAAGTGTGTGTTTACATGCAGCACTAACTTCAGTTCAGACCGACAACCTGTTCTGTATTGCTCTCTCTCTCTCTCTCTGTATATATGTATATGTATATGTATGTGTGTATATATATATATATATATATATATATATATGTGTGTGTGTGTGTGTATATATATATACACATACATACACACACATACAGTATATCCATGCATACATATGTATTGTATGTAGTATTGCATTACTAGCCTATTCTAATTTGGTTTGTTCTATTAACATGGAATGAATGAACAGGCACACGTGACTATGGAGTAGGTCTACTTCACAATTCAGATTTTCAGATGGTGCGTTGTGGCTGACAACGGCCCTAAAATCTCGAGTGTCTAGGTTTATTGTTGGTTCCTGGTTGCTGTAGTGCAATGATGTCATCTGCTGGCCGTGCCGCGCAATAGCGCCACAACATATGTAATTTCACTGGACATTACGGTAAAAATCTTGTTTTTCCTTACTAATATTCGTGTCATCCAGCAAACATATTAAATGATCTGAGCCTAGCTGTTCAGGACTGTGCTCCCATGATGCTGTGCAGTGTGTGTATGTGTGTAATGTTTATGTTCTAAACCAGGTGGGTTGACAACGTTGTATGTTCTGTCTGTTGTGTTTATGTTTGCACCTGTTCACATTGTTCATAACTAGGGTTGATTGGTGTGTGTTTTAGATACAGCCTAATATAGATGTTTAGTGCTGGAGCATAAGGGTCAGGTCTGGCCCGGAATTATGTGTTTGTGTGTTTTTGGTGCGTAACCAATAAAGACCATTTTTGAGACAACCTTGCAGATTGTTACATTGGTGTCAGAAGTGGGATGCCGACGGGAGGAGAAAGCTGCGACCGATACCCCGGCGATGATGAGTTTCCTGCCAAGACGGCTCTTCGACAGTGCACTCGCCCATGGCCACCTGCTGAGCCCAGCAGACGGAGCCAGCCTGCAGCGTGACCGTAACGAAGAAACCCGCCCCCGGCCACAGGAGGAGACGAACCGGGCTAATGGCAGCATCCTGCCACTGGAACCCGCTCCACACGGGATCGATGGAAATCGGCTGGTCCCCGGCGCGACGGCGGCAGAAGGGCGCTCCAACGCCAAATTGCCCCGCTACAATGGTGAAAGGCCGCTGGCGACATACCTGGTGCAGGGGTCCGTTGCACAAAAGCAGAATTAAGACATCCGGGATAAGTTACTGAGCTGCGCTCAATGAATCCAAAACAAGAGCGTACAGGCTTAATTGGTTGCACAAAGACCAAGCCAGGATGAGCAGACACGGATTCATCAAGCCAGGTGAAACCTATTCTGGATAAGTGCGCGCTCACGTCTCCCTCAAATAGACCCCGCCACCGATCACAGATTCACTGATTCACCATGGCAACTAGCGGCTTCATTGCTTCTTCTACGGTGTGAAGTAGGTAGCGATAGCTTTTTCACAACAGCAACAAACAGCAACACCTCTGTTTAGGAGAATATTGCAACTAGTTCCGCGACCACCATGTGCGAAATGGTTAGGCACTCCCGTGATGTCACATTGTCGCATGACAGGTCGGGAATGGCGAGTATGTAAAAGTTAATTAATGATCACAAACGTTTAAATAATGACAATGGGTCTAGGTATATGTGATAACAATGTGTAGTGGGCAGTGGAATAATTATTGGTTTCCGTTTGTGGTGACTGCTGACTGAGATAAGGGATGAGATTAAATAGAACCTGGAACTTAGCCTGGTCTGGAGCAGGCTAGCTCCAAAGAATAAATCGCCATGGTAACTTATACCATAACATATCCTGCTGCCCCCTATCCCGTTTTTGTGCAACTGGATCACGGATAAATTGAGCCAAGATAACCAAGATATCCCGGCTTAATCCCTTATCCTAGTTTTGTGCAATAGGCCCCAGGTCCGGCTGGCAGCCGAGCTGAATGGCTGGTCGGCGGAGAGAACGGGCGTACAGGTGGCGTTGGCCCTGGAGGGGGAAGCGCTACAAGTATTAGAAGACCTGCCACCGGCAGAGCAAGCAACCTGGACTGCCATCGAGGCCGCTCTGCAACGACGATTAGGCCAGAGGATCTTCACCAGCGATGCTCGAGAACAACTCGCGTCCAGACGGCGGCACAAGGGCGAGAGACTGGGCAAGTTCGCGGCTGACCTGCAGCTGTATGCCTGGCGGGGCTACCCAACGTACAGCCAGAGTCTACATGAAGAAATGGTTTGTGCGAGGCATCCACCCGGAGCGGCTGAGAGAACATCTTCGCCTGAGCGCCCCCAGCTCGCTGGCCGTGGCGCTCGCGGAGGCCGAACGGGTGGAAAACATCTTCAACACAACGGAGTCGAGGCATTGCGTACGCCAGACATCGATGGAGGAGTTGGAGACGACGCGACAGACCACAGCACAGCCACCAAAACGCCGCCCATGCGAGTGGAAGAGGCCGGCCAGCGGAGACGGATGCTACCGGTATGGCGAACCGGGGCACATCGCGAGGCACACCCGCCCCAGCACCCCTCACGCGCGCGCCCCAGTCAAACTAGAGGGGGGTGGCACGGCGGGAGGGATGCCACATTCAAGTTTCACTACCTCCCTGGCTATGGACTGCATACGACTGGGCCGGCTCGGCCAAACAAGAGGACTCTATGTGGACTGTACGCTAGACGGGACTCAGTGTCGTGCCTTGATCGATACTGGCTCCACCATCTCGCTGGTGCGCCCCGGTCTCTTACCCGGCACGCTGGTAGCCAGACCCAGAGGCTGGGAAGAGACAAAAACACGCATCACAACAGTTACCGGAGAGCGGAACTGTATGGACAAAAAGTGGTGTGCGTGTGACTCAACGGTGAGACGGCGAGCCGCCGGCTTTGGTTGGCTAGCATTCAGGATAATTGCATTCTCGGCCTGGACGAGACGTTGGCCTGTTCCACACGATGGTGCTGAGCTGCGGAGCTTCCTGGGCCTGGCGTCATATTACCGGCGCTTCATTCGGGACTTTGCTACAGTCGCCAGCCCGCTGCATCGATTGACGCACAAAGGCCAACTCTTCGAGTGGACACGGGAGAGCGATGCGGCATTCCGGCGGCTGCGGAGGGCGCTATGTGAGGCCCCAGTGCTCGCTTTCCCTGACCCTCGACTGCCGTTTATCCTGGACACCGACGCCAGCGACGTGGGCGTCGGCGCCGTCCTCCCACAAGCAGGCGAGCAGGGCGAGCAAGTGGTCGCATACTTCAGCCGCACACTGGACCGAGCGGAGAAGAATTACTGCGTGACCCGCAGAGAACTATTGGCTGTGGTGGTGGCAGTGCGCCATTTCCGAACCTACCTCTACGGCAAACGGTTCCTGCTGAGAACGGACCATGCATCGCTCACCTGGCTGCTGAACTTCAAAGAACCAGAGGGCCAGCTGGCTCGCTGGTTGGAGGCGCTCCAGGACTACGACATGGAGATTCGACACCGGGCAGGTCGCCTTCACGGCAACGCGGACGCCCTGTCCCACCGCTCGCCAGCTTCACGCCAGCGAGAGAGTCAACGCTCGCCAGCAGCACCCCGAGGTCGTCTCGCCGCCTTCCACTACCAGCTACAGTGATCGAGAGACCGGAGACAACGCACCGCAGCCCAACACCACAACGCAGCACTGCAGAGCGGCAGCTGGGGTCACGGACGCGCAGTCGCCGGTGGACGTGATGTCGAGGGAGGAGATCCGGAAGGCGCAATCAGAAGACGCCACGCTCGGTCGAGTGTGGTCATGGATCGAAGCCGGTCAGCGACCGCCGTGGACTGACGTATCAGCACTCGATCCAGAGACCAAAGCAATTTATTCACAGTGGCCGGGAATAGTAGCACGTCAAGGACTATTGTATAGACACTGGCGAGCTCCCGATAGACAATCTGACATTTTCCAGTTGCTGGTTCCTGCTGGATTACGAGCCTGTGTACTGGAACATGTGCATGGGGCAGTGGGGGCAGCTCATTTCGGCATTGCAAAGACTCTTCGTCGGCTGAGAGGCCACTTCTATTGGCCGGGATGCAGGCTGGACGTTGAACTGCATGTTCACTGCTGTGACGCCTGCACAGCGAAGAAGGGCCCCACGCGACGCTCGCACGCTCCGCTGCAGCAATACGCAGTCGGGGCTCCCATGGAGCGGGTAGCCGTCGATGTCATGGGCCCACTGCCAGTCACAGAGCGGGGAAATCGCTACATGCTCGTGGCCATGGACTATTTCACTAAATGGCCGGAGGCGTATGCGGTGCCAGATCAGAGCGCCCACACGACAGCGGACAGACTGGTCACTGAGATGTTCTGCCGGTTCGGGGCACCAGAAGAGCTCCACAGCGACCAAGGGCGGAATTTCGAGGCAGAGGTGTTTGCTGAGGTTTGCCAGCGCATGGGCATCCGGAAAACGAGAACAACACCTCTGCATCCACAAAGCGACGGGCTGGTGGAACGGTTTAACCGGACGCTAGCAGTGCAGCTGGCCATATTGGCCGACCGCCGACAAAAGGAGTACATGAGTTGGCCCGGCAGGCTATGAGTGAAGCTGGAATACGTCGAAAGCGAGCTTACGATACGCGCTGTCGCGGCCAGGAGTTCCAGACCGGCGATAAAGTGTGGGTGTACTGCCCAGAGAGAAAGAAAGGCATTTCCCCGAAACTCACTAGCCAGTGGGTCGGGCCGTGCGATGTCTTAGAGAAGCTGTCTGATGTGGTCTATCGTGTGAGACTGATTAAGCGTCGGAGAGTTGTGGCTCTCCACCGTGATCGACTGGCCCCGTATCGACCCCTGGCCTCAGCTGAGGGTCGTGGAGACTTTGACACTGACTCTGTGGAACTTGGTGACAATGGAGCTGTGGCTCTAACACCAATCACCGTGCAGCCTTCACCGGAAGTCACCGCCGCGACAGCGGGGCGCCCACAACGCCAGCGTCGCGTCCCAGCCAGGCTCATGGACTGACGTAGGGTAAGACTTGAGTCAAGGGGACATGGACTAAGGGCCCGTCCCAATACCTCCCCTACCCCTAGATTTTTGCCCTAACCCTCGTTTTTGCCCGTGCACGTGTAAGGCTAGGGTGTCCCATTACTTTAGGGAGCAAGGGGAAGTGCTATTTTCCCCTTAAAATCAACCCTCAAAATATAGCCAGGACCGATGCAGGCTTAAAACGAAGTGGGAGATGAAATTAGGATAGGCTACCATGCGAGCTCACCCAGCCGGCCACATTTTTCATATATTTTCGCAAATAAGCATATTAAAATTTCGAACTTTGTTGGAATATGTTAGTTTGATGCACATCTGATGGACTGTTGAGTTTTGAACACTAATGTTAGAAAATATCTCACGAAGCTATCTGACGATGTTCATGATATCAGCTGAGTGCTTTGAGAGAGTCTGCCCATCAAATAACGTTATATATATGATCTGGGTAGTTTCGTCAATATTTAAGGTGTGTGTTCTGGCATTCACATAAACACATATCTTTGTTGATTAACCAGACGTAGATAAACCAACGCAGCCCACACAACGATGACCGCTGGAACAGGCATGTTCCTGAATGAAAATAGTAGCAGGCTACTACCGGTAGACACGTCGGCGCTGCGCGTGACGTAGGTGAGCACGTTCGCTACGCTAATTTGCATATAGTGGTGTCCCAATTTATAGGGAAAGATCTTCACCTCCACTTCCCTTGTCGAGGGGGCTTTAATGTTGAGGGCAATCAAAACCAAGTGGAAGTTTTAAGGGGGGAGAAATGGGACGGACCCTAAGTCTCGGGGGGCTGTGTAATGATCTGAGCCTAGCTGTTCAAGACTGTGCTCCCATGATGCGGGAGGTGTAATGTTTATGTTCTAAACCAGGTGGGTTGACAACGTTGTATGTTCTGTCTGTTGTGTTTATGTTTGCACCTGTTCACATTGTTCATAACTATAGGGTTGATTGGTGTGTGTTTTAGACACAGCCTAATATAGATGTTTATTGCTTGAGCATAAGGGTCAGGTCTGGCCCGGAATTATGTGTTTGTGTGTTTTTGGTGCGTAACCAATAAAGACCATTTTTGAGACAACCTTGCAGATTGTTACAATATTGCTAATTCTCTGACATTTCGTTCCTTTATAAATTGTAATGTAATATAAAGGTATGTTTTTGAATGTCATTACTCTGACATGTGAGGGATAACGGCCACCGACGTGACCTGTTATACGTGACTCATGGCAGGGCCGTAGTCACCATAGACTTTGGGGCGGACGTGTCCCCCCCCAATATTTAGACGTGACCAAAATGTCCCCCCCAATATTCGGACATAGAAAAATAAAGAAAGAAAAAACGCTATAGGCTATTACAGGAAACCAACAAGTCCCGCCATCTGAAATGCAATCAAACGTAAATAACGCACAAATTAGTGACCTGTTGATGGTTTCAGAGAGAGTAGCCTACACTGAGTGATTTGTCCTGGAGGTTTTGCGTTTGATGCGTGCGCTATCAAAAGCTTCCTGCACCCTGCTGCAATGCAGGCTGTCAACAATATCGCAAACGATACCGGTACAATTCTCACAAAACTTGTTGGAAAGGTGTAGCACTGTCTAAGGAAACCCCATTCATTTTTGAAGCTGATCAGACTCAAAGGGAACTTTGAAGCAATTCCATATTGCAGCCTATTTTCTCGCAATGATAGCGAAAGTGAAACGTAGTATCCTTTTATTTGAATTTGTGCGTGCCTGTGTCATTCATTTCTTTCACATGTCTTACAACATAAAAAATGCATTCATATGCTAGTAGTAATGTCAGAAATGAACCGGTTTATAAGCCTCTTAGAAATGGTTGTTGCATCTTGCATGTTACATTTAGATGGGCGCTCAATCGCGCATCCATGCAGGCAAAACGTAGCACTCAAATGTGGCGACGGCACAAAAGATGAAAAAACTTTTACAATGGCGGTGATAGCCTACAGTTAATGTGAATCGCGGACAATAACCAAAAAAAGGAATTTCCATCTCCATTCACCAAATAAAGGCTGTGTTTCTACATGTTAACACAAAACGTAATTTCTGTCAGAAACCAGCCTATAATGCAGTGGTCCCCAAACTTTTTCTTCCGAGGGCCAGCTCACTATGCCTGGCTCTACTCTGAGTATATCAGTAACCATAAATAGCTTAGCGCTGTGAACAAAGGCAGTCTACCTTAGTTGAATATTCCATTACATTTAATCTATAGGCTATTGAAATTTAATACCATTGTTATCTGTGTTTATATTGCCATCATGCCATATCAGTGTAAAATGTAGCTCAAATGAAATAATACTAATAATAGCACTCAAAACTATAAGCAGGGAGTCCCAAAAGTATATTTTGAACTCTGAACTTTGCATACACAGCTCAAGTTGTGAACAAGCAATATCCTACAAATAATTTAAAGTTCTCAAACTATGAGTTTTATGAAGTGGTGGCAGAAACATCTGAAATGACCACCATTCTAACTTTCACTCACCTGATGAGAACTTTGTGAACTCTGTATGAACATTTGAACGAGTGAATAAAAAATATAAATAATTATACCAGAAAGTTCCAGAATTATGACTTGAATAGAAGTTAGTTAGTTATTAACAATTAATTGATACATTTTTAGAATACTTTGAGCACTGATGCAGTCAGCAGAGGCCTCTTACATTGTTTGCAGGTAGGCCTAATACATTTCATTCCGTTTTCGATGGCAAACGCGAAACAGCGCCAAAACAACCACCAGTGGACAAAATGAGTATTACATGTGTTAAGACCCGCCATAGAGAATGAATGGGGAAATTACGGAGGTTATAGTTTGACGATGTCGTACTCCCGTGCGGGCCAGATCCTATATACCACGGACATGTTTTGGGGGGCCACCTAAAATGAGGTGGCGGGTCGTATCCGGCCCGCGGGCCGTAGTATGGGGACCACTGCTATAATGCATAGGGTAACTTGAGGTGAGTCAGACAGAAGAGGGACCTGACTTAGTAGGCTATAGTCTATCTTGAATCCTATCCCTTTCAAACTACCTTAAAATTGTGTGATTAGCCGCCAGAATAATAAAATCAAAATACAAAATATGATTGGGCTATAGGTCCAAACCTATGAGTAAGCATTCAGTGTAGGCTATTAAAGAGGTTGATAACCTCTTTAAGTTTGTATTTTCTTTTAAAATATACATTTTGGAGACAAATGGAGTCATACCACAGGTCTATATCCAGGGATGGATTATTGAATGGACCTACTGGGCCCAAGAGCTCAGGGGGCCCTGAAGCCTAAGACTGTGAAGTTGCTTCTACTTAACTAATGACTTGTTTGTGATTTTAATAATATTTTTGCATGGCAGGAAATGTATTGAAATTCTGTTATTGAAATTCACACCGCACCACAGATTTGGTCCCCCCCAATGCTGACATCATGGCTACGGCCTTGACTCAGGTGAAATGCCATTAACTCGGCGTCACGCAGCGGCAATTTTCTTAATATCGATATTTCTCCACATTACTTGATCCAAATTCTGTAATTTTTGCTGGATAAATGTTGTACAAAAATGTAGTTTCGCATCAAAGTGGAATGGTTGTTGTCATAAGTCAGTGGCGTTAGTTTGAGCACATAATTGACGTTTTGTTAACATGTGTTCAATGTAAGTCAATGGGCGCCGGTATTCGGCCAATGGCGGCGTCCAAAGAATCTTTTGCCGGATAGCATGACGGCGGTCTGGCCACCTGGCCTAGGATTCTAATTGCTTAATGGCCCAATTGTGATGTGATCAGCCCAATGTTAAGTCTATGGGGATATTTTGAATCGTTTTTAATTAATAGTGTGACGGCCGGACCAGCCGCCGCACAGAGCAACAAAGAGGTGGCAAATGTTCAGTTATCTTCTCTCATTTAGCCTACTCTCCACACACTCACGTAGTTCATTTATTTGTCTTTGTTTATGCACATTTTAAATATTACCCAGTCACATTGTCATTCATTAAGTATTAAGTTATCCCGTATTATTTAGTTACAGTAACACTCGCAATCTATGCTACAATACAAAACACACAACACGTTTACTTTCGTTTCACACTTTAAAGTTTATTTAACGGTTAACACATTAGGTTACAGCTGGGTGCACACAGTTTGTATCTTATGTTTGAATCTACGCACACTTACATGTTTTCTTTGAGTTATCCTAAGTTACCGTGACCGGTGGTGAGAGGCCGGCAGCGAATACGCCTGGCTGGACTTCCGGATTCTGCTTCTGCGCAAAGGGCTTCCTGCGGCAACCATGTCGCGTTAAGAGTCCTCCGGAAGTGACCGTCTCAAAGAAACGTCATGGGGAAAGAGGAAGATTAATTTGGTCTTATAAATTAAGTTTTTCTGTTAACTATATTGTTTAAGATTATTTCCATTCAAGAAATATTATTTACTTACCTTTATGATTATGTTGAACTGGCTGTAGTTGTTATGTATGTTGTTTTCTAAATGTCAATTCGTTGTAGTCATCCCTTCTGCGTCTTGTTAGTCTAGCCGGCCGGCATATATGTTCCCCTGTCATCCCATTTAGTGAGGTCAGTCTTTTGTGTTCAGTTTGCTCATATGCTTTGAGTTATGTTGTGTTTGTCTGACCTCATAGGCCTATTATGTTATGTTATGTTAAGTTATCATTTTGGATATGATTTATCATATCTGTTTTTTCGGGGGGAAAAAGGACAAAAAAAATAAATGTTTCATTTTTGAAACTGAAAAACCTGAGTCTCCTTAAGCCAGCCTGCTCGATCCCTCACAAATAGTTAATGAAAGTTACAAAGATGAAAAATACAAAGCATACATGTCCTAAGTAAGACCTACGCAAGTAAATGAAGTTTCTACGTTAAGCGGTTGAAGCTGCATTAAACGCGTTAGAAGAATAAAAAACCTAGGAGAAGAATGAAAAACCCAGGAAGAACAGTACAGTGCATTTTCATTTTCATGCACTGTAATAACATTTACTTAAAACAGGTACAATTTGACATAGGAAGGTTTGTGATTACAGATTTAAATTTGATTATGGGCAAGTAGAGAGATAATGTTTATATTAGGGCCTACATTGAAGATTATTCCAGTAAGTAGGGGCACCATAACAAAAAGGCAACTTTCCCAACTCAGAATGGATACGAGGAACCTTGAGCATCAAACAGTCATTTGATATGGTCTGATAGGGACCAGAATTCCGAACAAGCATGATTGAAATATAATCTGGTCATTTCCCAACAATACTTTTGTATTGATAAAAGATGACCAACCACTTTACCATAGAGGACACAATGATGAGTGCCAGGGACATCGTTAGGCCTATTTTGGGGGGGCTGAATGCCTCTCTTCTCTCCCTCTCTGACATCTACAACACCCACTGTCTGCGCAAAGCCATAAGCATTGAAACGGACACAACACACCTGTCCCATGCACTCTTCTCCTTACTGCCACCAGGTAGAAGGTACCGCAGTATAACTGCCCGCACCTCCAGAATGGGGAAGAGCTTCTTCCCTCAAGCAGTCAGACTATTGAACAACAAAACATGATGCAATAATGATGCATTATTAGTAACAAATGTGGTACCTGTGATAGTGCTGTGGTTAGTTCTATATGAGCAGACAATTTAAGGAAAAAGGGATCTAAAGGATCTTCTCCAGTAGCACTCCTAGTGTCAATAGCGTGTAATGCCTCAAACACTTCATTTTGAGAGAAAGGTTGAAAAGTAAACTTAGAAACATGGTTTGTATAATGCACACAACTGTCAACTATCTGAGGAGTCCCTTTAAACTCTTTATCAAATAAATGCCCAGTTACAACAAAATGTCTATTGAAAGCAAGGATAATCCCATTCTGTTCAAATATGAAATATCATCATATTTGTTATGAATGGGCAGAGAATTAGTGGTTGTGTTTACTGCTTTCCAAAATTGTGCAGGGCTTGAGTTGGAGTTTGCTATCAAGTCTAAGTAATAATTAGATTTAGCTTTCTGCACAGATGATTTGTTTCTATTTCTGCACAGAGCATTTATTTCTAAATTATTTAAAAGTGTTAGTGTGATGGCTTTCCAGTCTTCCTAGCTAATGATATTATACTTCTTTTTCTTCAACAAGTCAAAATAGACCTTTGGGTTGCACAAAACATGTACCTGAAGCTGTTTGCAAACAATTCCCCTCAGATTACACAAATTGAATTTCACTTATAGAGCGCCAAAACATTACACATGTCACATGGTGCTTTACAGAGTTTTAGACAATCAGAGAAAAGAAAAGAAGGCCCATGGGTAATGGGGGCGAGGAAAAACTCCCTAGAATTGGAGATAGGAAGCAGATCCATGACTCAAGGGCCTGACCCATCTGCCTAGGGTCAGTTACAGAACAGTAAGGTCTGTATACATGATAAATGCATAAGTTAGTTAGATGTAGGGAATAGAACATAGTGTTTAAAGCCACCTGAGGTGTGTGCTGACGTGGGATGGTTACATATCCGGTATGATAATGCATTAATCCTATTTAGTGTCAGAAAGTTCAAATAGTCCAGTGTAGGACATGTAATTGTCCAGGGAGTTGTCATAAGGCAAGTGGTGGGTCGCTAGGCTGTACGGGCCAGGAATCCGGGCAGGGGGGACAGTAACAGCAATGACAGGGCAGTCGTAGGGATGGGACTTCAGCTGATATTAGTGAGATGAGGGCCAAACAAACGGATGGCTGATGACTGGTGCCTCACAAGTGAGGTAAGGGGGAAGAAAGAGAGATGTAGAGTGGGTTAGTATTACTATAAATCAAAATGGTTAATATCAATAAGTATACCAATGGTACTATGTAGTGTTATACCATAGTGAGAATAGACAAGAGAGGGAGAGTTGAGAGAGGGGGGTTGTACGGCGTGACACATGAAAAGTCCATGACAACACTATGCTATAGCAGCATAACTAAGGCATGGTGAAGGGTAGTCGACACCAGTGCAGGTATGGTCAGTGACCACCATCGCACGCATGACTGGGGTGCCAGTCACACAAGGAAACAGCAGGGTGGTCCATTCCAAAAATCCCTGAGGTGGGTGAAGTTCCACACTGCACCATACCTAACTAAAGAGGTATGTTTTAAGTCTAGACTTAAAAATAGGGAGGGTATCGAATTGAGGCAGGGAGATTATTCCAGAAAAGGGGTGCACGGTAGCAGAAAGGGGCAGCCGTGGCCTACTGGTTAGCGCTTCGGTCTTGGAACCGGAGGGTTGCCGGTTCGAACCCCACTGCTCACTGCTCCCCAAGCGCCGCTGTTGTTGCAGGCAGCTCACTGTGCCGGGATTAGTGTGTGCTTCACCTCACTGTGTGTTCACTATGTGCTGAGTGTGTTTCACTAATTCACGGATTGGGATAAATGCAGAGACCAAATTTCCCTCACGGGATCAAAAGAGTATACAGTATATACTTTATACAGTATATCATTTAGGCCTAAGTGACTGTAGAGTATGTTAAAGTTTGAAATGATGACTTAAGCACATGGCATTAATATTAGGCTACCTTCAGTGGCATATTTAGTTAGGGAAAACTCCAATGTCATGTATAGGCTATCTGTTCCTTTTGTCTTTTTCATTCTGCAAATAAAACATGAACGAGTCAAGTTTGGTTATCTTTTATTATGCAGTAAGCAGTTTGTTCATGTAGGGATTAGAAAAGTAAACTGTTATTTTAAGCTGTTTTATAGCATTGGGCTGTAAATACAATAAACATATTGTAATATAATTTAACCTAAACTTATTAACCACAGTAAAGTAGGCTAGATCATGTTGGGAAAGGAGGTTTGAAAGGTGTGTAAACAAATGATCAGGCTTCTCTAATTACCCTATTTAGAGGGAGAGCA
This sequence comes from Alosa pseudoharengus, assembly GCF_046254945.1. Lineage (NCBI taxonomy): Eukaryota > Metazoa > Chordata > Actinopteri > Clupeiformes > Clupeidae > Alosa > Alosa pseudoharengus. The sequence continues at coordinate 913,587 of NW_027468837.1, forward strand.
GATAGCTAACAAACGTTCAGAAAAAGTCCTGTTGGCAAATTTGAGGAAAAGTCGGTAAAGGGGCTATTTCACACAATTTGAGGGTGCTGAATTCATATATTTTGTTTACCACTTTACTAAGCTCAATGTTGAGTTTTAAATTAGCATAATTCACATACTTGTTGGTTTTGCCATCAGATATCATAGGAATTGCAAAAAATACATGTAAGGCATTATTATACTCTTTATGTATCAGATATGTTGTAGGACAGGACAGGAATTACCCCAATGACCCTCAAGTAGCAAATGAAAATAAGCTAAAATTAAAATATAAATTGAAATCATAGCTAAAATTCAGTATGACATTTAGAAGCAAAATAGATTACTTGATAATAAATTGATAGAATAGTAGGTGACTGCTCATTTTTCTGTAGAAAGCACTTTGTCACTAACTATTATGAACAGTTGTCAGTCTTTACAGAGGATTTACACTGTATTTTTTTTACTGTAAAGGCGACTGTGCTTGCCTAGTTAAAACATCTCACTGGTGCTCTCTCCTATCATTTAAATTCCAGCTATGCAAAATGGAAGAGTGTGCATGTTTGAGGGTTGCTGAAGAGTGCTATGGAGATTGCATTATTTGCAAAACATTTAGACAAGATATCCTTTATAGTGCAACAAAAAAGAAACATTCTCCAGCGCATCATTACTGCATATGATGCTGAAAGGGAAGTGGACCTAGGACAAATCCTCAGCTATGAACTGATTAATGTCCCTGTACTGTAGCTATTGCAGATAGCGATGGTTATTTGTGAAGTGGAAATAAGTCTATCCTCACTCAAGTGCTGTCTAGCAATGTGGAATGTCCAGTAGTGATCACTGCAAAAACTGCTCATTCAACACTGGTAATAGATGCTCAAGATCAGTGTTGGGAAGAATACTTTTAAAATGTAATCAGTTACAGAATACAGAATACATGCCCTAAAATGTAATTTGTAACGTATTCCGTTACATTACTCCATCTACCGTATTCTAAATACTTGGATTACATAAGCGCTGTTTTACATTTTATCAAGTGGGAAATCAAGCTGCTATTTCAGTTTGTAAGACCCACAGGCGATGTCAGCAAAAAACCCACAACTTAACTTTATAGGATAAACTGAAACATTATACATTTTGTTAATGCACAAGATCATCTCACAGAAATATTAGAATTTCAGTTCAAAAAGCCCAGAAATTCATATGAGAAGGATTCTAAAAGTAACCCCTTAAAATGGCCAAAGTTACTGTATTCTGAATACCACTCATTGAAAATGTAACTGTAACTAAATACAGTTACTCATATTTTGTATTCTGAATACGTAATCCCGAATACATGTATTCAGTTACTTCCCAACACTGCTCAAGATCTAGTTATGTCTTTAGGACACCCATCTGACTGCAGCACATTTAAGAAGTATGCAGGAAAGTTTGTAAGAAACTTTTGTATTGTTATTTGGTATTTGTTATGTGGTAGCAAATGATGTTGAATATCAGAGAAATAGACCTAATGTAGGAATGCACACAGATATTGCAACAGATACGCTCAGGCCAATCCAACATTTTCTCATCTGTTGTTCGTCGTTGGTGGAACACACTGCCAGTTCCTACAAGGGCAGGGTCATCCCTCTCCATTTTCAAAAAACTCCTGAAGACCCAGCTCTTTAGAGAACATCTCCTTTCATAGTGTAACAGTGATGATTTGGTTTCTTCCACTTGCACTCATTTTTGAGTTGTTTTCTTACATACTGGTAACAGTTGGTTGAGTACTGGCCTCTAGTGGTCATACACGTAAAACTGCGTGGCTTTCCTCATAGTTTGAGGATTAGAGCCAGCGCATACTGTGTTAAAATCCATGCTGCTGCCTTGCTACGGAATCCCAAAGTGTTATCTCTCATGCCAGGTCAATAAATTACGAACTGGTCCCACGTCTCCTTGCCATTTCTTGGGAAAACACAACGCAGACAAGTAGAAGGGGTTACAATGGTGCCGTGACCCGACGCTTCAATTCTTCAGCGTTTGCTGATCTTCGTGGGACAACGGAGCCATTTTCATCCGACGACGTGGGATTCCGAGGCGAGATAGTTTGCATACACACTGGTAGCACTGCTAACTTGACCATACAGTTTAGCTGCGCATTTTTATATGACGCATGTTCTATGACGAGTGTTGAGATAACTTTCATAAAGCGTTAATGTACATTGACCTTTGAATTGACTGTTAATATGTTAAGTGTAGTTTGATCTTTTTGCCACTGATTTAGTACTCTACTTTTTGTTTTGCATTTGCCACTGTATTAATAGGCTGTAGCCTATATATCGTTTTTCTAATTTGTTTCCCTACTTTCATTCAGTGATGGATAATAGGGCTGATATTAGCAGGCTGGGTATTGGGAGGGCAAGTGATTTTGAGAGTTCAGGGAGGGCATATGCTACACCTGGGAGAGGTCGTGGGGGGGCTCAGCCATGTTTTCCTGGGTGGTTAGCTGCTACACCTGGCCCTGTAGATTTAGTGGATGCTGGTAATATGCATAATGAGGGCGCGTGTGGAGGTAGTGGATTGTTTCCTGGTAATGGTCCAGTGCCCCTCACATCCACCCCCGTCAGTTCATCTGAGACAGAGACCACAATGAGACATTTAGGTGTTTTGATTGCTGAAATAGGCAAACACATAGGTGACACGGTTACAGCTCATTTGATTTCTGACCGGAATCATGTAGGCCCACAGGCTCACAGCACTGATAATAGCCACCAGCCCCAGAGTACCATGGTGGATATGTCCCAACTTAATGTGGTGGTGAAGTCGGAGGTCAAAGACCCACCCACGTTTCGTGGTGATGGGACGGATAAATGCACTGTGGGTGAGTGGGTGGATTTAATGGAGATATTTCTTAAGAAAAAAAAAGTTGTCCTCGCTGACAAAGCAGACGAGATACTAAGCAAACTAATGGGCAGGGCTAAGGACGTGGTCAAAATAGCACTTAGAAGTGACCCCTCTCGTGATGCAGCCCAGCATCCTGAAGTTATCTATATGATTCTTAAACAGCACTTCAGTGCTAATTCATATTCATGTATGCCACTCGCAGACTTTTACAGCACGTTGCCTGCACAAAAGGAGGGCGTTCTTGATTATTGGGTCCGCCTGAACAAGGCTGCGGATGTAGCTGATGAGTGCCTTCAGCGTCAGGGTAAGTGGATGGAGGACATGAACAAGGAGGTGGCAATGATGTTTGTGCGCCACTGCCCTGATCAGTCTCTCGCCATGGTGTTCAAGAGTAAGCTTGTTGAACAGTGGACGGCTAAAGAGGTCCAGGAAAGAATTGATGAGCATCAGAGTGAGGTCAGGATTAGAGACCATAAGCGTGTAAATGTCAGCTGCTTGCCCAGGCAGAACACCGCGCTCATGCATGGCCATGAACAGGGCCACAGTGCGAATGTTTCAGATTATGGATTGCAGTCCTGTAGGCAGAAAGTAGAGCAGCCTCGCAACTCTGATGAGTCTGGGCTCACTTCACAGCATGGTGTGGCCAACATGACTGACATGCTCAGTAAAGTCCTAGAAAGTCTCAATGCCCTCCATGCTGCTAACACTTTCAGTGCTCCACGGCGTGATAGGAAAGAACGTGGCAGATGTCGAATATGTGGTGAGGGATCTCACTCAAAACTTGAACACTGCAGAAACCACCGCCTGTGTTTTGGTTGTCATAAGCCTGGTCACCTGCGACAGTCCTGTCCTTCAGCTCCTCAGGCTTCTCCAGCAAATGTGCCATCGTCATCCCCTCAGTTAAACTAAATAGCCCGCATTCGGTGAGGGTCAATGTGGGCGTTTTTAGTACATCCCTCGATCATTCTCTTGATTTAGAGACCATGTTTGAATCAGTTAAGCAGTCCTTGCCAAGCACTGCCACAGTCATCATGCAGAATACATCACGTTTACGCACAAGTGACAGTTTGTTTTATACTCCCGTTGTTATAAATGGATCGACTACTGTAAGAGCCATGCTTGATACAGGATCGATGGCATGCACCATAAACGAAGATGTTGAGAGAAAATTAACTGAGGACGGTTCTTTGGATTGTAATGTGAAGTCCGACACTGATATTGTCTTAGTAGGCTGTGGAGGAAAGCTTGTGTATCCTAAGACAGTCTGTGACCTCCAATTTGACCTTTATGGATGTACTGTTGTTGTGCCCACACTGGTAGTGCCCGGTCAGGTTGATGATTTGATCATTGGTACGAATGTAATTAAGTTTTTGACCCATAAATTCAAGGACAATGACATGTATTGGAAAGTGGTCTCCACCCAGTGCAGTTCAGATGTTGGAGACGGCCAGGATGACTTTGTTGCCATGCTTGCTGGCGTGCGCCAATGGAAAGGTGATGATCTCCCAGATAAAGTGGGTACAGTGAAGCTCCGCCAAGCTGTTACACTTCTCCCGGGTCATGAGCATCTGGTCTGGGGCAAACTCCCAGAAAACTTGCGTGGCCCCCCAGGTTCCACAGTTATGGTTGAGCCAACCTCATCACGAGCAGTCCCTAGAAACATCCTAGTTGGTCATGTGGTAACGCCATTATGGGGTGATGGGTGGGTTCCCATGAAAATAATGAATCCCACTGATAAGCCTGTTGTGCTTAGGAGAAATGCAAAAGTGGCCGATGTCCATCCCTGCTTGGCATTGGAGGACATGCAAGATGGTGAGCTGTCCCGCCTTGTATCTAGTAGCCAACACATTAGCAACACACGGGTGCCAGTCGCCAGCATTGCAGAAACATTAAAAGAGCATGGCCTCAATGATCTGGATATTGATTCTTGTGAAGTGTCCGAGAGCTGGAAAAATGACATGTGTAAACTTGCAGTGACTTATTCAGACATTTTTTCCAAGCATAGCTTAGACTGTGGTGAGGTGAAAGATTTTGTCCACCGTATCCATTTGGTGGATAGTAAGCCATTCAGGTTGCCATACAGGCGAGTGCCTCCCGCTGACTATCAGAAACTTCGAGTTGTACTGAATGAAATGGAGGAGAGAGAGATTATTAGAAAGTCCTCGAGTGAATTTGCATCCCCACTGGTTCTTGTGTGGAAAAAGATCTGAGGCTCTGTACAGACTTTCGGTGGCTGAATGCGCGTACAGTCAAGGATGCGCACCCACTGCCCCACCAGGAAGACTGCCTTGCTGCATTAGGCGGGAATGTGTTTTTCAGTACAATGGACTTAACCTCGGGCTTCTATAATATTCCTCTCCATGAAGATGATAAAAAGTTTACTGCTTTTTCCTCTCCTGTTGGCCTACATGAATATAACAGACTCCCTCAAGGGCTCTGCAATAGCCCCGCAAGCTTCATGAGGATGATGATGTCCATTTTTGGTGACCAAAATTTCATGAGTTTGCTCTGCTATCTTGACGATCTCATGACATTCGCCCCGAATGAGTCAGAGGCTTTAAAGAGGCTTGAAATGATTTTTCAGAGGCTGCGTTTACACAATCTGAAGCTCGCGCCTAAAAAATGCTTTCTGCTCCGACGTTCTGTGCGCTTTCTTGGTCATGTCATAGATAGTCAAGGTATCTCTACTGACCCAGCCAAAGTAGAGGCGATCACTGGTGTGACCAGGGTGGATCTGATGAAAGCTGATGGACTGACTCCTGATGCCAGGAAGATTCAGTCATTTTTAGGACTAGTCATGTGGTACCAGCGATTTATTGAAAACTGCTCCACCATAGCTAAGCCACTTTATAGTCTTGTCTCTGGATGTAAGAGGGTCGGGATGAGAAAAGGGGGAAGGAGAAAACAGACTTCTGCATCCAGACAGTTAACTGCAGCTGATTGGACCCCTATCTGTGAGCAAGCCTTGCATCAGCTGAAAGGGTCTCTGCTCGCAAATGTTGTGTTGGCACACCCCGATTTCACCAAGCCTTTTATATTGTCTACAGATGCTTCTTCCGATGGCTTGGGTGCCGTCTTGTCTCAGGTCATGCCAGGGGAAGATCGAGCCCGCCCTATAGCCTTTGCTAGAAAAACTTTGAATAAGGCCCAGAGCAAGTATCCCGCCCACCGCCTTGAGTTTTTTGCTTTGAAATGGGCAGTCTGTGAAAAGTTTAGTCATTGGCTGAAGGGCCACAAATTCACAGCATGGACAGACAACAATCCGCTCACCCATATTCTGACAAAGCCCAGGTTGGACGCATGTGAGCAACGCTGGGTGGCTAAGCTTGCAGCCTATGAATTTGATGTCAAATACGTCCCTGGAACTAAAAATGTAGTTGCTGACGCGCTGAGCCGGACCCCTTTTGCAGCAAAGACAGTGAGTCACCGTCTTATTCACGAACCTTACTCTGCACTTCTTTCAGCATCAGAACATCTGCCTGGCGCTGAATTACAGGACTTGTTCCGTCAGTCTACAGTCTGTCAAGCAACTCAGCATATTTGTGAAGCCGGAGGGTCGAACGATCAACATTCTGCTGTTGCTTCAGTGTCTGCTGTGGAAGTTGCTGCAGTTATAAGTGGCTACACTGATTGGGAGATGTCTACAAGAGTGAGAGCTATTCCCTTAGCCAGTCATCTTCAGGGATTGACTGACATAGGTCAGAATACATTGCCATCCTTCTCAGCGTGTGAGTTACAAGAGAGGCAACGTGATGATGCTGACCTTGCTCGTGTCATTTTTTATGTTGGGCGAAAGCGGCGGCCTTCCAGACGTGAACGGGCACAGGAGAACTGGACTACACTGAGGCTTCTAAAGCAGTGGGAGAAATTGGCTTTATTAGATGAGATCTTATATAGAGTGTCAAAAGATCTAGCCATTGGTAAGAAAAGATTTCAGTACGTTGTGCCTCAATCCCTGAAGCCAGATGTTCTTCAAGGCTGCCATGAAGATGCTGGACACCAGGGTCAGCTTCGAACGTTACACCTGGTCAAACAGAGGTTTTATTGGACCAGTATGGAAAGGGATGTTGGGCACCATGTGAAATGTTGCACCAGATGTGTGGTGAGCAAAACACCAGAGCCTGAGCGTCGTGCTCCTCTTGAATGTGTCAAAACAACTTCGCCCCTAGAGTTAGTCTGCATTGATTTTTGGACCGCAGAGGATGCGAAGAACAGAACCGTCAACGTCTTAGTCGTGACTGATCACTACACAAAGATGTCCCACGCATTCTGCTGCCCAGACCAGACGGCAAAACAGGTCGCTCGGAAGCTGTGGGATAATTTCTTTTGCTTCTATGGCTTTCCTGAGCGCATACACTCAGATCAAGGTGCGAACTTCGAGAGTGATCTAATTGCTGCCCTTCTTCAGATCTCGGGCGTGAAAAAATCCCACACAACTGCCTATCACCCTATGGGTAATGGTCTTGCTGAGCGGTTTAACCGTACACTCGGTAACATGATCAGGACGCTTCCACCCAGAGAGAAAAAGTCTTGGCCTCAGATGCTACACACACTGGCGTTTATGTACAACTGTACTGTCCATGAGACAACCGGTTTTCCCCCATTCTATCTAATGTTTGGCCGCATCCCACGGCTTCCCGTGGATGTGTTGTTTAAGTCTGTACTGAGGGAAGATGGTGATGCTGCTTATCCTAAGTTTGTTGACTCCCTCCACAGAGATCTCAGGGAGGCAATGGTTCTTGTCGAAAAGAATACAGGCAGAGAGCAGAAACATCAAGCTCGAATCTACAACAGACGGGTGAAGGGTGGTCAGATTGTGTGTGGAGACAGGGTGTTGCTCGCTAACAAGGGTGAGAGAGGCCGAAAGAAATTGGCTGATAAATGGGAAAATGTTGTTTATACCGTGACTGACTGTGATCCTAAGACCCACATTTTCAAAATTCTCAATCCAGTCACTGGACAGACTAAAGTTGTTCATCGCAACATGCTCTTATGTGTCAATTTTCTTCCTGTCATGGCCGAAGCAGAGGAAGAGGGTGTCTCTTTGTATTCCTCCTGCAGTGTCGAAGGTGACTGTGACACCAATGTTTCTTCTAACCAACACACAGAGCGCGTAGACAAAACCGTCCGCACTAAGGAATGGGTTTCTCAGATCCCTGTTGAGGAGCCTGACAGATTGCATACAAGCCCTGATGGTGATACCCATTCACAGACTCAAGATATGGCTGTATTAACTGTGGGACAAGACTCTGCGACCAATAGTGTTGAGGTTGATATTGCTGTGCAGGATCAGGAGATCTGTGTTTCTGACACAAATACTAGACAGGCAGTTGGTGATATATGTTTGGGCCAGACTGCACCACACACACACACTGAGCTCCTACATTCCCCTGATTCCTCACAGGCCCAGGCCCACCTTTCTGACACTTTTACACATAGGTCCAGAGTAGGTCGTATTATTAGACCTGTAAATAGGCTTCTTTACAATATGTCAGCCCAGAAAATTTCACCAGCACATAGACTTAGGAAATGGGCTAGTTCAGTTCTCAGTGTAAGAACTATTGGTTAGGGTAAACTCTTACCTTCTTTCTTTCTTTTTTGTTTGTTTGTTTATTTTCTTTTGTTTGAATACAGTGGCTTGATGCTTTTGTGGCACTGATATGGCGCACTGGATGAGTTGCTTATGGATGAGTTGAATATGTGAAGTGTAAATGGCACTTTATGGGTCTTCATTGAAGGGTTTGTGAATAGCGCTGCACTAACCCTCATGAGTTCTTTAGTGAACAGCCTTTTGGTTGACAGAGGTATGCGAGAGATGCCCATTTCAATTCAGGAATGTACTGTGATAGTTGTTTGTGATGTGTATTGTGTATAATGGTATATGCCTAGAATGCTGTTGTCTTTGTACCTGGTCATTTTTCCATGTTATGAGCTGAGATTTCATGTAGAATTGTTATTAGGGGATGTCCTATGCAGGGGTGTGGGTGATTTGTTTTCTTGGTTTTTTTGTGCAAGTGGAATTAAGAGGGGGAGAATGTAACAGTGATGATTTGGTTTCTTCCACTTGCACTCATTTTTTAGTTGTTTTCTTACATACTGGTAACAGTTGGTTGAGTACTGGCCTCTAGTGGTCATACACGTAAAACTGTGTGGCTTTCCTCATAGTTTGAGGATTAGAGCCAGCGCATACTGTGTTAAAATCCATGCTGCTGCCTTGCTACGGAATCCCAAAGTGTTATCTCTCATGCCAGGTCAATAAATGACGAACTGGTCCCACGTCTCCTTGCCATTTCTTGGGAAAACACAATGCAGACAAGTAGAAGGGGTTACAATAGCACCACTTACAACAAGTCTTGCTGATCCTAGCACTTACCACCCATCTTGAACTGACACTCAACTGTTTAAAAACAGCACTTACTGATGCACTTATTCTTACTGTACTCTACCGTTTTTAAATTGTCCTAAAATTGTTGAGAGAATTGCTTTAAAACTTAACTGTTACCATGTTCTTAGTTGCTTTGGTTAAAAATGCGTCAGCCAAATGTAATGTAATATAATAATGGTGTAGGCCTATCTGATTAAGACCCAAAGAGTGGTTGAAACGTACTTATTAAATAACACTGGGAGCAAAGAAAACTATCTTCACTTTTTTCCCTTTGCAACTGTCAAAGAAATCCCATAAACACAGGAAGGCCTAGGGTATATCCTACATCAGATGGCCTGAAGATTAGGCTCTTCTGCATAGCATTAAGTGATTTGCATGCAGTAATTTGAACACTGACCTCTTGATCTAGCCTACTTTGGCTATTTAAAGGTAGGCCTAGTTTATTGCCAAAACATCACACAATATAAATGACCTATAACAAACAATAAAGGACTTATCACACACAAACTACTATTTTACTGACTACAAAAATAATAATTATGTAGGAAGTTTAGAAGTTTAAAACCCAGAATTGACCAAAAGTGCACCAAATTCAACACAAATGACTCAATACACTTGGAGGAGGCCTGCATCCTTTCTTTTCCAGATATTTTAGGATTTGGATATCGCCTCAGTATCGAGTATTAAGATATTTATGGCAGGTATTGCATCAAAGTCATAATTTTGGTATTGTGACAACACTATGCCAGAGCCACTCTGTTTTCTAGATGTCGAGGATCGGAGGCACTACCACCAACAAGTGATGCTGCTCAGTGGCATATTAGAAGAGCACATTATCAAGCTCTAGTATGGAGGCAAGCACACATACTAAATTCAGTGTTACTAGAAGTAAAATGTTTTTTACTTGTCGGTTGTTGCTGACGGTAGATGCAGTTCTGCATTAGGCTTATTCCCGCTATCGAAGTTCATATGTACTGTAGGATATATTCTGAGTTGAACGTTATCTGTGCAATTTGTTATTGTGATGAAATGCATTAAACACCACGAGTGACTCACTATGTTAGCAATAAAAATATGGTTGTGTTTTGATTAGAATTTCCGAGTTTATTACATGTTAACTGTAATCATGTTCCCATTAAATACGTTAATAAACTATAGTATGGCTTCTTTAATGCTCAAACATTAGAGAACACTTTTATTTGGTTTTAGTGATTACTTTTAAAATCAACCCAATTTAGGGAAAAATAAGCACAAATAATCGCTATTTTATGTTAAAATGCTGATTATGCGGCTTAGAACTCAGAATTGAGCTTGGTAAACAAAATATTCAGAATCAGCACCCTCAAATTAGGTAAGAAGGGTGGTTTACCAGCTTTTCCTCAAATTTGCCGTCAGAAGTTCTCTTCTGTGAAGCTGCTCTCCCTCTAATTTAGATTTAGGCCTACAGATACAGATACTTTTTTTTTTTTTGGGGGGGGGGGGGGGGGCAGTGGACCATCAATGGCAACACCACCAGCGACAAATCTGATTTTGCTATCTGGGAACCTTCAATAAACATTCCCGTAACCAAACAATTGGTCACTGGGTATTGAATTTATTATAGCCTTCAGCTTTTAATTAATGTAGGCTAGGCTAGAATAATTCGGTCACTCTCCGTGAAGGCTATACTGTAGGCTACATTTAGCTGGCTATTTTAGACTCTTTGCAGTATTTTTTTGGAAACTAATAAACACAGAAATATATTAATATGATTCTGTTACCTCCCAAACCATTGTCCAGTCCTCTATCATTGGATAGCCTGTCTAAATATTTTGTTTGCAGCGCACTCTGTGACAGTTAGGGTTGCCAACTTCCTCAACCCCAAATGAGGGACACTTCACTTCAAATGCGGGACCCCCCCCCCAAAAAAAAAAAAAACTGTACTGTTTTTAGTACTGTGTACTGTCACTTTAAGAGCATTGTCTACACGGTATTCATAATATTTTGCCAGCTCCATTCAAATATAGCCTATGGTCATTCCACAAACTCTAACATTGTTTGTGCCACATTTAGGCCTATAGCATAATGATAAGTATATTAAGTTGGTGTAAACAACCTTCATTCCTGTGGAAATAGAAGTAATGATGCTAGGTAAATATTTTCTGTTTGCAATTAAAAGTGAATTATGAACCTGGTAGCCACCTAGCTATCTGAGTTGAAAGTGTTTCAATTGGCATAGCCTATCATGTGCTTCATGTAAATGCTTAGTTTAAGGGAAATTGATTATTGAAGACTTCAAGACTCGCCAATTCCATTACACAAAGGCAATTGACCACTCTTCATATTCTATCAGTCCAAATCACAGTGCGTGCAGCCTATGTCAAAGTGCCCTCACATTTTGTAAATGGTCAGTAGCATAGTGTGAACCGGATAATTCCGCAATCTCCTCGCGTTGTTTTTGTTGTTCTCATGATTTCCTTTTAAAAGTTTCTTATATTAAAAAGGTGAAATCAATTACCAACAATCACAAGCCAGCTGGAAACTTCCCCTCTCTCCCTCTCGTTCCCAATTAAAACGAGTAGCATAACGTTCAAGTTAGATCTGCTGCATAATAGAGAGGACCCAAAAAGTATCATCCTTATGTAAGATGCTGTTGCTGCATTTTGACATTGTAATCGTTCTCTAAGAAGAGTGAAAAGCAGTTTGCAGTAAAGCTTCTCTGGCTAAATTATGGTGCCCTTTCTGTCCCTTGGTGCCGTGCGCACAGTGCGAGATGCGCGTGGTAGCGGCGGCACTGGACACTTTGTTCCAGGTGCGTTTACAGTAGCCTACTATTGACAAGTTAACAAGGCCGATGAGCTGTGATTGAAAATCGGGAGTGGTGCTGTCCCTGACGGGACAAATCAAAATCACCCAAAATACGGGATGTCCCGCACAATTCGGGACGGTTGGCAACCCTAGTCTATGCACCATGGTGACTGTAAGATGGCGCAATAGTCCGCATTGTCATGTCAAACGTAGGCTAGAAGTAAGGACCATGAGCCTATGTTATACACAACCGTGTAATCCGGTTTTTGTTTTGAAGGGGTATATGCGGTCATTACTTGATTTGTGAAGACAGAGAAACTGAAGAGCACATATAGCCTATTGCGACCTAAACAATGAAATTGTCAAAGGTCCGTTTCCTGATTGTCAGATGCGGGACGGTTGTCAAGGCTAAACCGTTTTAAACTCTAACGTTAGTCTAGATGCATAGGCGTTGTAGGCTGATCACTGGAGAGGTGGCACCTGTATCGCAAATAGCGTGTCGAAAATAGCCTATCGAGAACGTTTCCTCAGAGGCTCTATGATTTTACCCGACCTCTAATAGAAACGTTTTTGGATTGGGACGTTTTTACCCAGCCTAATGAAAATGGTCCATGAAAACAAATGAAATACGACTGGCTAATCGGGAATAACATAATGTGGGCAACAACAGAGGAAGAGAAAATAGGAGTGGGTAAGTTATTTTCATTTCGTATCGATAGCCTGTTACTCTTTCTGAAAAAAGAAAATGAAAAAAAAAAATGTGGAAACTGTCCTCATTGGACGAAATGGTGAAATGTAGCCTAAGTTAGCCGATAGCCTGTACCAGGGCTGCAGGGCTTTACAAAAACAAAAAACAAAAAAAAAAGGCCGCATGGCGCAGTCCACCTTACCGTAATCACAGAATTCAGGTGGGGCTATAGGGTATAGGCTACCCACCTCTTACTACACCCCTGGCCTGTAGACCTACCACAAAGTATTGGCTACAATAAGTCTAGCCTAATAATTTAAAATAAAGTTGTCGACTGTGAAGAGTAGCCTACAAATTCTGTAGAAATGTTGTTTAGGGAACTTCAGTGGCCTAGGCTACAACTTATGGTTTGGCCTGTAAAACGTTGAAGTGGGCAAGGTAGGGGAGGCTACCCTGAGTGCGAGCATTGCATGTCCAATATTTTTTTGGGGCCTCTGCCGTGCCATGAATTCAAAAACTTAACGTAGGCTATAGGCTACGTCAATAACTGCAATACTAAAGTTAAGAAAATACCTTAGGCTATTTGTTGAATCTGTTAAAATCCTGACTGGCTACTGTAGGCTAAGATAACATTTCTGATAGAGGTCGTTAACATGTAGGCTTGGCCTACTTTTACTAAGAAGTCAGTTCTGAGCAGCTCCCTCAAGAAAAATAACTAGTCCTACTGCTGCTCTTCTTCTTCTAACCAAGTATACACGCATCTAATCAGCTTGAACCATGTAATGTAACTTCATTCAAACACGTTGCGTAGGTCTTCTAAAAGGACACTTGAGCTGTGTATATTTAAAATTTTGTGCAATTTATACTTTTTCAGATAAAAAGTATAACAGACTTAATTTTTTCCAACTGCTCAACTTCAAAGCCCTTTCTCTTCATCCATCTACTTCAAACTATTCATCCACCCATTAAACTATCTACCTACCTACCTATCTACCTATCTATCTAGAAGAAATAGAAGAAATAGTCTTTTCTGATTGGCTGGTGGGGTGGCTATTACTGTAATTCTGACAATGGGACACCTAAGTAGAGCTTATGAATGGTAAGTATAACAACCAAAGTAGGACGACGATTTAGCCTGGAAGCAGGCTTCACAACAATGGAATCAACTGTAAACAAGCTAACTGTCCATGCTATCGCTGATAGGGCCAAAGAAATATGTAAAATGAACAAGTCGGCTTCTTTTAAAACGGAACCGCTTGTTTCCTTTGCGTGCAACCGGGTGATAATCGTGATAACGGCCTTCGAGGTGTCCTGTTATACTGCGCGTCGGGGAGTTCTTTGCCTCCCCCCTCGTCCATTAATTCCGTATAACAGTACACCTCGGCGGCCGTTATCCCTTACATAATTACTACCTAGCAGCCTCCATAGCAACCAACATAACACTTTATATACCATAGCAACCACTATGATTTCCATAGCAACAGCCTAACAACCATCTCAATTAACATAGCAACAGCTTAGCAACCCCTACCATAATGTCAACGTAGCAACAGCCATAGTAATCAACATCATTACCCTAGCAACCAGCATAGCAACCACTTTATATAGCATAGTAACCACTATGTTTATCCTAGCAATACCCTAGCAACTATCTCAATTACCCTAGCAACACCCTTGTAACCACTACCATAATGTCAACCTAGCAACCGCCATAATAACCAACATGATTATCCTAGCAACCAGTATAGTGATCACTTTATTTAGCACAACAACCCCAATATATACCCTAGCAACACCATAGCAACCATCTCAAGTACCCTAGCAACAATCTAGCAATATTAGGACTGTAATGATATGCGTACCGAAATCACGACACTCATATCCACGAACTTGTGTCGCAGTGTGAGAAGACAGAATTGCGACACACCCCTTCCATTGTTTCCCGCAGTGCTTTGCATCTTAACATGCGTCCTTCAGCTTAACCACCGGTAGGTTGTCCAAAAATAAATACATTTGTAGGTCAGCTCAGCCGTTTGGTAGAGCACATTTTGATCCATCATATTTAGTTAAAAAACAAACTTTAATCTAACCTCATGCAGCCATTAAAGTGCTCTTAAAGTGACCGGCACTAATTAGCCTCACGGTCTTAAAGTGACAGGCACTCAATTAGACGTACACACCACCAATACAATGTAGCCTAATGACATTAAAGATAAGTGAAATAATTTAGGCAGAATGTGATTGTGGAAATAATTCACAGGCAGAATGTGGTTAAAATGAATTGTAAAAAAATATTTTCCGTCTTGTGCCATTTATTTTTAAATTTTGTTTCATATCAATTACTACCAATAATGTAAATGAAAAAGGTGAACAGAAAAAAAATGAATAATTCTGTCTATAATGTGACCAGTTCACATGCTGCAATTATCATGCTTTATAAATGGCATTTTTTCAGTTTTTGGTGATATTTATGCATGCAACACAGACATGACCGGGATTTGGTATTCGGTTCGGTATTCGGCCGAATCTTAAAGAAGGTATTCGGTATTCGGCAGAACCTTAAAAATCAGGATTCGGTGCATCCCTAATCCAAATAAAGCCGAACAATATTCAGTATGAAAATTCCAAATAATATTCAGTATGATAATATTAATAATATTCAGGAAAAATAACAATATTCAGTATGAACCGTATAGACAGATAGTATGTATAGATATGTAGTAACAGTAACATTATAGGAGTAGTAAAAAATGTATAAAACAGTTTTTATAAAACAGTATAAAGAGCAGTAGAATATGGCAATGTACTGTACAGTATATGTGTAATTACAGTACATTTTGTAAAAATATTCTGTTGGGCAGAATGTCCGCCTCCTTGTTGTCCCTGTCAAGGTTGCCATGGTCGTGGATACCTCAACAGTCACAGGCAAGGAGGCATCTAGGGGGGGGGGACGACTTAGTTGGTTGGTTTGTCACTGGGATGCAAGACTAGAGTTCAGTAGGGTGACAGCCACAGGGAAGAAGCTTCCTCTGAACTTGCTGGTTCGGGTGTGGAGTAAAAGCCTTCCGGAGGGGAGTGGGGTGAACAGGCTGTGGTTGGGGTAAGAACAGTCTTTGATGATGCTGCGCGCCCTGGATGACCTTGATGGAGGGGAGTGAGGAACCGATGATGCATTGGGCAGTTTTCATCACCCTCTGCAGTAGGGCTGGGCGATTAAGCGATAGAAATATGTATCGCAATAGACATGTAATCGATATCAATAAAAAATACGTTCGATAGAACATTCGATAATTAAAAGCAACACACACCTTCCGCCTTATGTTGTCCATAAATAAACAGGCTAAATATATCTTGCATTGTAGCTAGTATGTGCAACTCTACCAGAGTAGGCGATAGAAAGTAGGCCTACCTCAACACAGACTCTCAATGAGTCCTTGCCTGGTGCACTCTCTCTCTCTCTCCCTCTCAACAGACGCATCCCTCCTCAGCATGCACATGTAATCCAAACATTCACAATCGTGCAAAACGACTGGCTAAATTGCTATTAAATCTGGTTAGCATCACGGATCGCTGCACGGATTTGTTCAAAACTGTTGCATTCAAATTGACTGCTAAATTCTAATCATCTCAATCCCGACGCAAATGGAAAAATATTTTCCAAGACTCAAACGGGCCTGTCCCAAGGAGAAAAAGTATTCATTTGAAACTTAAACACACGTGGGGAAATTGAACAGTCTAACCAGTAGACTATGGTAAACTAGCACAGTGTTTTTCAACCACTGTGTCGGGGCACAGAAACTGTGCCACAGAAAATTACCCAAATGTCACTCATTGGTCCAGAAAAGCAACTGTTGCATCAAAGAATTTATAACCACATGCTCTCATTGATTGTATGATTGCACTATTTGTGGTATGCATGCATTGTACAACGGGGGCCCCATATCCAGTATTCACAGAATCATCACATATCCAGTTCATAACAACAATTAAATTAGATATAGTCACCTAGAAATGAAACAGAGGGCGCTTGTTTTATTGAGCAGGTCTTGCATAGAAGCCATAATAAGGCCATATCTGTGTATTATTTGAAATTTTAGGCTATGGTATGTTATTTTTTTTTCACACAGGATGTTATGTGCCGTGGGACATTTTAAGTGTCAAAAGTGTGCCGTGGCACAAAAAAGTTTGAAAAACACTGAATTAACAAATTAAGCTACTTTGTTTACAATATTTCCAGGCTTCAACCAGTGCTGCTTTTCATTCAGACTTATGTGCACATTTATTTATTTGAGTGTTTTTCATGATTGTGTTGCTATGTTTGCTTTGATTGATAACTGAGGTGATTAAAATCAGAGGAAGGTTAAGTTTAAAATAAAAGTGTTTAAATTGAACTTTTTTTTCTACTGGTCCTTATCTGAAATAGATTTTTTTAAAAATCAATAATTATCGATATTGACTGATATGAAATACTTCAAATCGTGATACAGTTTTCAGCCATATCGTCCAGCCCTACTCTGCAGTGCTTTCAGGTCTGAGTCAGAGCAGTGTTCATACTGTGATACAGTTTGTGAGGATGCTCTCTATGGTAAAGCGGTTCACCAGGATCTGAGAAGACAGGTGGACCTTCTTTAGTCTTCTTAGGAAGAAGAGACACTGGCGAGCCTTCTTGATTAGGGTAGAGGTGTTGAGGGTCCAAGAGAGGTCCTCAGAGATGTGGACACCCAGAAACTTGAAGCTGGTCACACGCTCCACAGTCGTAGGTGAAGAGGGAGTAAAGTTGAGGGCTCAGCACACATCCCTGTGGTACGCCGGTGTTCAGGTTGAGGGATGAGGAGGTGTAGTTATCTAACCTAACAGGCCTGTTGGTTAGGAAGGAGGTTAGGAAGGGATGATGGCGTTGAATATGGCGTTGAATACTGGCGTTGAATACTGGTGTTGAATACTGTTGAATACTGAAATCAAGTCAATGCAGCTGCTAACATCATGACTAACATCATAGTTAGCAAGCAATTTCATAATATTAATAGACAATAGAGCCCGACCGATATGGGATTTTGAAGGCCGAAACCAATAACGATATCTCAGTATTTCAAAAGCCGATAACCGATACATCGGTCGATAGTCATTTTGAGGTCCTGAATTTGAGGTCAGGATATTCGGTCTGGGGGTCGTTTTAGAAAAGTTAGCAACGGCGTTGCTGAACCACTGTGGTACGATGCAACTTGCGACCAAACAACTACATTGTTACACCTGTTTCCAGAAAGCATCGTACCTGTGTCGCAATTTGCTACCTCCGGCGTTCGAACACCGTAGTTCCAACAACGTTGTTGATGATGCAGCGATACATATCATTGGTGGAAACAGTGGCAACGTGTAATACCCCACCCCCTAGAAATTTTCTGCCACGGCCTATGTCGACATTTTTTCTAATTTAAAACGAGTGATTAATGCTGGCATTGTCATTGCCATCAGAAAAAACCTAAACCTATTGCAAGCATATAAAACAGTTAACTTAAGCCAACCAATATGAGTCATTATTTGTGTTAACTCATTGAGTGCCAAAATGCGTTGAGTGCCAAAAACGTAATATTACGTTTTTAGCTTTTTTTTTTAATTATGAAACTAGACACTCTAATACACCTTGTGATTTTGGGAACTCTGTGATGAATGGAAATGAAATATATGACGATCGTGAAACTCATGAAAACGCACAATCTGGACATTTTATCTGGACATTTTATCATAACTCGGTTGCCGCTTTGGGTCGAAACAGTGACGCATGCACGTCAGGTCAAAACCAGGCAATTTTCGTGGGTCTATCACTAGGTGGCAGTCTCGCCAGGTCTCGCTGATCACTTCCCGGAATATTTACACAAGTAAGTAACAGGCAACACTTCATATTTCATGAAAGACGTTATATCTCCATTTCTATAAAAAAAAACAGCGATTTTGATGAAAACTAGCCACTGTTTAGCTTGGGATTTCTCAGGAACAGAGGCGTGTAGAAATACACAGTTTGCACCCACCGAGAGCTTAAAGTCTCACCTTTTAATCGAGTTATTCTACGTGTTCATAGCTATAACACAGAATATGCTGTGGCTGTACAAAAATCATCAACAATGGTCTAGATTGCTGGCACTCTAGGACAAAGCTCCCGAAAACAGCTTGGCATTCAATGAATTAAATATCTATGTTGGAAAAAATATATAGCCTGGATGAATTTCTGGGTATCACAAATTTTATCAACTGTCTTGTGGCTTAATGGCAGCGCGTCGGTGCTCTGCACACTTGGCCGGAGTTCGCATCCTATCTCTTCTTTTTACCTCTGTGTAAGAGTAGGCATACGAGACACAACAATATGTTTTGACCATACATATTTATGTATAGCTACTCTACATTGAGAGACCAATAGATACAAGACATCAGTCAAAAACAATTGAATCTACGTGTCACACTAGTTCACCTGCAGGTAGCGAGACGCAAGAGGACAATCTCACATCATAAGAAAATTGAACCTACAACGCTGGGATAACAAGTCACCTGCTTTAGCCACTACACCATTTATCACTGTGCTGATTTTAAGAGTCTGTGAAGAATGAGCCAAGTAGGGGAGTCAGTCTCTTAATCAAAATAAAGCTACAGGTTACATCAATCATTGAGTCACGCGATAAACATCAACTTTGCAATTTTTGGTTAGGCGCTCAGGACACCAATTGGAACTACCAAGGAACGACACAAGTGCGACTGCCCAGGGGCAAACGACCAAACTTTGCGTCCTTGTTTGCGATTGAGAGTTCAAACTTCCTTTTCTAGAAACACCAAATCTAAGAACGACGGAGCGAACTACCAAGGTTGCGACACAAGTTAGCAAGAAACTAGCCACTAGAAACGAGCCACTGGACGTCAGTGTTTCCCATACATTGACTAATCTGTGGCGGGGCGCCACACAATAAAAATCGGCCGCCACATATAAATATTTTATGTTTAATTTAATGTAATTTAATTTAAATTAAATATAAGATCAAATCCTTGCATTGCCATTGAGCTGCGCTTTTTACGCACGCAGCCTTTCCTTGCCCCGCCCCGCTCTCCCTTGTAGCCCGCTGCCCCTCCTCTGCATGTGCATTTAACAAAATATTCACGATTGTTGAAGGATTGTTGTTGCCAAACAGAAGCATTGCATAGAAGACGTCTGGCTAAATTGCTATTAAATCCGCTTAGCATTGTGACCATGCTGCGCAAATTAGTTCAAAACTGCTGCATTGAAGTTAACTCTGCTAAGATCTTATGACAACATAGTTTAGTCTCTTCAATGTAGCCTAAGTTAAGTTATGCAATCAAGCAGTATCTCAAAGCTAACGTTAGAATAGGCTACTGTTTGGATGTTGAATTTAGCATGCTTAGCCTACTTACAGCTGCTTGTCAATTCGTTGAAGGGCTCATTTTATTGACTCTGAATGTTTGCAAAATCCCGATGTAAATGGAAGTGGAAAAGTGTTTTCCAAAATTCAAAAGTGCTTGTCCCAAAGAGAAGTACGAACCTTTATTTTAACTATTTAGAAAACATTATGAATTGCATCTACACATTAAACTGTGTTACAATTGCAATTTGCAAGGGTTCCCTCACGAACGTCTTGTGTCTCAATTAGACCTATACACTACCAAGACGATGCCCTCCCCCCCCCCCCTCAGTCAGCTACCGCCACAAATTGAATCCAATTCTGTGGGAAACACTGGACGTCATCTATTGACATCTCTTTGAAAACTTGAGAATTGTGCGGCCCAATTTATGCGGCTTTATACAATGATGGACAGATGAGCAACTTTGCCTATTCAATGTGACGTTTGATATGACGTTTTGAGGAAGTTTTTATTAATAAAATCGGTTGGGGCATGGCAGAGTTATTAGACTGAACGTCATCGGTACTGGAGTACCCAAATTAGAATGGGCCGGCTGCAAAGGCTTAAGTACAGGGCTCCAGACTGTCCAATTACTGTGACCAAATGCTTGCATTTTCCAATATTTTTTGACATAGTGAGCATTTTTTTACGTTTTATTTTTTCTATTTCATTTCATTTTGGAAAACAAGGAAGCCAGTCTTTGTTGGCCAATATGTTCTGGAGAGATTCGTCCAGCGTTTCTCAACTGGAGTGCCCTAGTTTAGTAGCATAACGCTTATCTGCCACTGGCTTTTTAAAGTTCAAGTTCAAGTGCTTTTATTTGTCATTTACATTTTACATGTAGTGAAATGTAAAAGGGTCCTTTGCTCTGCGTTTGAATAAAAGAACATAACGCAAAAAATATATATATACACAGTAAATAAAAGCAATATATAAATAAATAAATAAATGCAAGTTAAAAACATATCTGTCTTTGAGAGAAGAAAAACTTATTTAAAATGTGCTGAGTTGAGCAGTCTCACTGCCTGTGGATAAAAACTCAATCTCAGTCTCTCAGTCCTTGCGTTGAGACAACGCAGCCGCCTGCCCGATTTAAGCAGGGAAAAGAGACTGGAGTTGGGGTGAGAGGAGTCTTGCATGATCTTCTTCGCCCTTGCCCCCACCCTCATGGTACATATGTCTAGATAGTTTTTGCCTGTTGTTAATCCTTTGACTCTACAACAAAAGCATTTTGTTGATTTTGTTGTTGTGTACAGGGGGAACAAGCCACTAGAAGTAGACTATTTACAACAACAGAGTAAATATAAATATTCACGACTCTAGGAGGAGCTCTACAGTCGCTAAAAATACCTGAAACTGCATAGTTACCTTTAAGGTGCCACCAGCGCTATGCTTATTTCAGTCTAGCATCGCAGACAGCAAAAATCGAAACCTATTAAGATTTGTAGATCAGTGTTGAATGTATGCAGTCTAATAGTCTCAGTTTAATCTTACCTAATGCATGCAAGTGACAGAGAGTACATAAACTCTGTGCAGAAATGCTGAGGGAGTTTACGTGGCTTAGATATAGCAACAACTTAAGAACTTATTAAATAACTTAAGAAGAATAAAATAGCACATTGTAATTTCTGTATACCAAAGCATCTATCAGTATACAGTTGAAAAATGTGAATAATGGCATTGTAGATCGATTTAAGGTGTGCGCCCGTACATTTTGTGCTTGCGCTCCTAAAGTTTTCAGTCAGGGGAGTGTTCTTAGTTAGTCTGGAGCCATGAAGTAAATGTAATTCCTTGAAACTATTGTGTTCAGAAACTGAACTAAAGCTGAACCAAGCTGTGTAAACTTTTTACTGTGTTACTGTTAGCGATTTCTCTCATTGACTCAATGGTGTGCTGTTAGCATGCCTTCCCCCTTGTGGGGGCAGTAACCTACAGTACATGTTGAATGGATCTATGCTGCTGACAGTTCTGTCATTATACCATAATGACACCTACCAACCATAATGACAACATTCTTAAAACGTGAGGTCCTCAGTCCTAACTAAGTCGACCAAATCAGTCCTAGCTAAGTCAACCAAATCAGCCAATCAAATCACTTCTCTCTCTCCCCTCACTTCTGTGACACTAAAGCAACTTTGGAGCATGAGTACCTCTTGTTGTATTTGTTGTAAATATTTGTTGGAAGGGATGCTTGTGTGTTTATATTATGATGCTTACAATATGTCGATATTGTCAATTTGATGGAGCCTATTGTATTCAAGAAACTTTTTCATGTAGCCTTGTTTTCAATACAGTTTAGTAGCCTTATATTTTAAGACTAATTCATTTAGTTTTCATTGTCAGATGACTTGGCTTTATCTGAAGCAAAATGCCGCCACTGGTCAGCCTGGTTTCGAATCTCAAACCCAATGTTGCGAGACCCTGTGGCTTTGGATCACTTTGGATGATTTGGTGTACACCAAATCATACTTAAATTCACAAGCTAGAAACATGAAAACAAACCTATGAACAAGTTGATCACTCATGGGTAGTACTGCCATTCCAATGCTAGGGAGAGAAATAGGTCTACTTGAAGCTAGACCCCCACAGACTGTGAAATAAGAGAGAAAAAAACAAACAAAACAAATTCATTCATCTTGACCATGAATGGGCCTTTGTGATGCAGTTGGGCAAGCTCAAAACAACTGCATGAACCTTCAGGGCTATTTTGGGTTTCATTTTTTTTAACTAATTCTGGCAATGATTTTGTGACCACCATCTTCTTTAAAACATTCTTAAACCTATGGGGCTAAAAGTGTGTCTCAAAGAGGGACTCAAAGTGTGTCAAGATTCACACCATTCTCTATTGAATTGCTCATGGAGTACTCATTACACAAATATCACATGCATGTAAAGTGAAACCATATGACTTCAGCTTTTAAATGGAGCTAGTTGCTGTGATAAATGGTTTGTGAGAAAATTAACTTTGAAACATTAAATTTAATCATACATTCTGCATACAGCTCTGTGTCCATCTCCACACCCATTCTTCTTGGAATATCTCATGTCATCTCATATCACATTTCTTTTCCCTGTTTGCCTTGATTGATAACTGAGGTGATTAAAATTTTTCTCCTGGTCCTTATTTCAAATAGGTAAAAAAATATTGATATTGATATTGACTGATATGAAACACTTCTATTGTGATACAGTTTTCAGTCATATCGCCCAGCCCTGAAATGTGGTAAAATTACATTGAAAATGGCCCAGAGGGTTAAGCACAATAATAACCTAGGTGTTGCATGTTTGCCTGTCCTATGTACTATGTCGTGCACCATTTGTTTCATTATCATGTGCACCATCCAGTATTAGTAAACTTTACAATTTATAATGTGTCTAGAATTAGATTACTATTACAGAAATAGACTAACAATGTACGCAAACTAACCCGAGATGATTGAGGGCACCTGCATCTTGCAGGTAAGACACATATTATGACCGCCGCGCAGAGAAGCGGCGGTCATATAGGTTTAGTCATAGTTTTTTCTTCCCTTTTTTTTTTCTCTTTTTCGCATGTTTAATTTTCCGTCAAGGATTCCCGGGACACTGAAAGACCAGGGTGCACGAAACTTGGTGGGCATGTAGCCCCACAAGGATAGCATGGAACTATTGTTTTTCGTTTTGATCTGTCCCCCATCCCGCCCCGCCGGACTGGACCCCCCGAAAGGAGGTTAGGGCGGACACAGTTTTTATATATCTATGAATATCTCGAGAATTGTAGGGCCTAAGAGGACCACCTTTTTTGTTATAAGGGGCCATGTCAACCCATCCCATAACCACTCATTTCATGTATAGCGCCACCTAGTTAAACATGAAAAAGCTAAAATGAGATGTTGTAATCGCAGGTATCTCTGACCTGACATGGTCAAAACTGCACAAAATTGGAAGTGTAGGATCATTATGATACCCTCTGAATACACACCAAGTTTTTTGGAATTCCGTTCAATGGGGGGGCCATACAATAAATTAATTTATGTTACTGTACACCAACAGACTTTTTTGTGAATATCTTGAGAACCGTAGGGCCTAGGATGACCAATTTTTTGCGTATGTTGGCCTCCAGGGGCCATGTTAACCCATTCCATATGCACACATGTATAAACAGATACACACGCACACACATTCACAGTAATCATACGTATGACACACACAGTAGACAATATGTATGCATGCATGCACATGCACACACACAGGTGCAGACACAAGCACACACACACACATATACACACACACACACACACACACACACACATATTAACATAAACACGTACATGGACACAATTCAGGAATTTCTCAGAACAGGCAAGATGGGGGTGGGGTTGTATAAAATGGCCAAAAGCCATTGAAATGAAATTTTTGCAGCATATCGCCGTTACTATCTACCCCCCTTTGACAACTGACATATCGGTTTTACATCGGTTATCGGCCTCCTGTTTTAGTAATAATTGATATCGTATCGGTCCTGAAAAAAAACATATCGGTCGATCCCTACTTTGAGTGTCAAGAAAAGTGCTATAACTGTAATATGTTGTTGTTACATTAACCCTTCTCACCCCACCCTACCCCTTTTTACTCCTGTTAAATATATATATATATATATATATATATATATATATATATATATATATATATATATATATATATATATATATATTAGGGCTGTCAATCGATTAAAAATTAATCTAATTAATTACATACGCTGTGATTAATTAATCTAAATTAATCGCATATATATTTTTTGCTGTGAAAGTATTTTACATATTTAAATTCAAATGAATCATTGAATAATCAGCATTAGTGACATTAAAGTTCAAAAACTCTTTTATTATTATTTTCACTGTTCAAATAATTGCCATAATAATCTATGATATGACCTAATATGCTGAGGAAATAAGTTCAAAAGTGCTTCGGGAAGAAGTTTTTTTTTCACATACAAGGCATTTCAGGCCACAGATATAACCTAGGGGACACATTGAAAATAAATTAACACTCCCCTCAATGTCAACACTTTCAAATTTCTTTGCATTGATGTCCGACTATAGAGTTGATGAACTCCGGTGATATGCAAATTCCTTGCTGCAGACATTGCAGAGGACTTTATTTTCAACACTTTATTTTTTATGAACACCATCAGGCTGTTTTTTAAAGAGTAAATGTTCCTAATTTTTACTGACTAGAACGGCTCGGGGTCAAAGGTCATACGGAATCGATTAATCTGCACTCATTTTTTTAATCAGTTATTTTTTCTCAAATTAATTAATCGAAATTAATCAGTCATTTTGACAGCCCTACATAAAATGTTTTGTCACATTCAGCAATCATCTCCTCACGGCCGCTAGCTGCCCATTCCGTGATTACACTATAAAAAAAAACGGTCTCTGTAGGCAGCCCAGGCTCCAGAAACTGGAAACAAACAAACTGGGGGCACCCTGTCCCCCTAACAAAAATGAAACCTTGTGTGGAGTTTCTCTGAGAATACTGAAGGTAGCGGTGAGCTACCTCTCTGTCATGTTTCGTTTGGTCCAGTGGTGCAAAAAGTGGGTATGCGCTATATGCGGCGCATAGTGGCGCAACACCATGGGGGCGCCAAAGCGATGGTAAAAAAAATAAAAATATTTATTTGCTATTTTCTATATGTAGCTACTGTTGTACCATTTCAACATTTTGCCAATGTTATATAACATTTTAGAGGACTAACAGGGTAGAGTAGGCGCCCTATCTCATAAGATTCCATCATAGAATTTTGACATAGAAGAGGGAGTGGGGGCGCCGTGAGCACTGAGCGAGCAGGTAGGCCTACGAGTAGTGAGTTGCTGTCTATGGAAAAAGATACAGCAAAAAAGCTGTCGGTGGCTTAAAATAGAAAATGACAGAGGGAAAAGGAGATGGCATGTCAAGGGATGCGACAGCAGTTAAATAAGTGGATGGTGAAAGACAACAGGTGTGCTTGGAGGTTTGTAAATATTCATGTTAACAGACTAGCGTTTGCTAAGCATATGCCGATTAAAACAGCTTATTCCATTCAGATAGCTAGGTGGCTACCATGCTCATACTGCACTTTTAATGGCAAACTAATTATTGGCCTTTTGTTTACTTGTTGTCTAGTTGTTTGTGTTTGTGGGTTTTTTTTTTTTTGGGGGGGGCGCAAATATTGTTGTTGCATACCCCTCAAAAAATGGGTAGCTTTTAATTGAAATATTTTTTAAATACATTCATAGCAAAAATGGATCTATGATGTAATTAATCAATCACAGAGTATGTAATTAATTAGTTTATTTTTTTGTATTCAGCTGACAGCCCTAGTTGTAATGACAATCTCAGAATCATGGTTAACTCCCAGTATTCCTGATTCTTTTCTTTCCATTGAAAATTATGAACTGTATTGAAATGCAGCACTGTTAAGACCGGCGGTGGAGTGGCCTTCCATATTAGTCAGAAATATGTGCGCATTCAATATCAAAATTTGAAACTGAAATTGAAACATTAAAGCAACACCAAAGAGTTTTTTGTACCTTAAAATAATGTTTCCAAAATCGTTTCAGTGGTTCATCAACTTGTAACAGGGTGAACGGCACTTCTGCATTTGCTTCGCAGCCCTCTATCGGCTATAACCGCACTATGTAAGTTTGCCAAATCGGGCAGCGGATCTGTAGTTCAATGGAATGAGACATAAGAAACTACAAATTTGACTTGCGTTTGATGTCGCAATACATCGTACTTTCATAAATCATGCAACATATTCTACCTTGTCTGTGGGCATTGTTATTTGTAAAGCCGGTGCTGGATAAACAAATAGCGTGAGTGCGACAGAGGGAAAGTTCTTTGGTGTTGCTTTAAAACTGGTAGTACATTGTATACCCCAACACGCAATTATCATTATTGTCTCCTACAAGCCTCCTAATGTCAGTGTAAGTGCCTATCTATCTCAGATCTCTGACATAATTAAATCATAATTAAATCTTACATCAAAGGAGCTTGTAATTTTGGGTGATATCAACCTTGACTGGAATGATGGCATCAAAATCTTTGAAAACCACTGCAATGACATTCTGACTCTATCAATAAATCAAGGATCCGACATGAATTAGCAAAACACGCAGCTCAATTCTGGATATTATCTTCACAAATCGGCCCTCAATATTTTGTTATAGAGAACCATTCAACTCAAAATGTTATTTGCCCGCCTAAAGCTTATTTTGCCCCGCCCGACGAAGTCAAAAGAAGCCAAATCTGGCAACACTGACCAACACACTCTAAAGTTGGCAGTTTATATTTGTACTAGAATGTTCAGAAAACAAATCTAGTTCCAGACTAATTGAAAAAACAGAATTTAGGCCTAATAGTTATGCAAGATCTACATCTACATGCATTCTCTTTAGAATTGAATTATCATGGCATGTCCGATAATTATAGTTCTGGTATCATTAAGGAAAACAGATTAATTACCCTAAAATATATTTTTCTGAGAAGTCTATATATTCTAGATGTGATATAATGTGCATTGAGACATCTCCCAACTTCCTCCATACCACTATATATTATACAAACACTGTTCCTTTTTGTCTTATTCTTGTGTATTTTTTTAAATTATATGTCAGTTACTACATTCAATGTAAAAAATGTCTCAGATATGTTCAAGATGTACTGTCCAAACTGTACTGAAATAAAAAGAATGTTAAAAAAATCTATAAAATGGAAAAAGGGTGGAATGTCTGCACACTTGCTCCCATCAGGATTTTTTAATGACTATTTACCAGTGTTACATTTCGAGCTTACGCTCTTCATCAGACTTGAATATCAGACAGACTGTCGCCATATTTAAACAAGTACAAAAGCCAGATAACAGTTCACACAGTCAAGTCATGACACACCATCACACAGTCAGGTCAGTTACAGAAAGGGCCTAATACTGAAGTCTTCATTTAACCCATTAGGTGACATAGTGTCCAGTGTATAAATCCAGTACAGTTCACGTTTAAGAAGTAGAGAGTCAATATGCCCCCCCTCCGGGGACGTTAATAGATTCTATTCCGATGTATTTTAGAGCAGCCACATTATGTCGAGCCTCTTTTAAAGTGGACCGCCACTGAACTTTTCATATCCTGATTACGAATTGCGGATCTATGTTCTGTTATCCTGGTTTTGCTCTTGTGGTTTTACCCACATAGGCCAATCCACAGGGGCATAACAGCATATATACTAAATTTTTTGTTTGACACGAAATGATGCCCTTAATTGTGTACTTCTTTCCTGTGGGTGGGTGATTGAATGTGTGTGTCTTGTATGTGAAGTTACATTGCTGACAATTTCCACATTTATAATTTCACGATTGGACATTGCGCCTTATGCTATATGCTATGCGGACATTCCACCCTTTTTCCATTTTATAGCCTAGCACTTTTTGTTCAGCACCTGCCTTGGATGTGCGCACCAACAAACAACTACCCATCTACCAATCTACCCATCATTCTCTTGCTGTCATTATCAACTGAACAACCTCCTTTTTATGAGAGGTTGCAGCAGTACAGCAGTACCATCAGGTTGTACAGAAGGTCATTATAATGCTGTGGATATTATGATGACTGTTGCCTAAGTCTGTATATCTAAGAAAACATTTACTGATCAATTTATGACCCACTGCAGCCTCTTCTTAATGATGGTGCTCTGCCCCAACAGTACATTGTGGTTTTGAGTCTTTGTCTAAGGATTAGTGTAGGAATAAGTAGCACACTTGCATTTCAGATATGGCATCCACCATCTGACCATGTGGTACATATGATGTGAGAGTCAGATGGTCTAGCTTCAGCAAGTCATTAGACACAAATATTCTCTGATGTAAAATGTTGTGCTATGAAATGCTAGTTGCTAAATTATATATATTGTCAATGTCTGCTCAATACTCACAGCTTCAAGTACATTTGTCTTTCCATTTAGAATGTCCTTAAAAGAACAACATCCTTATGAAGTGAATTGGTTTTAATGAAGAAAAGGGTTTAACCACTGTATACCTATAGACACTACTTAGGCATATTGTACAAACACAGGGCACATTTTCTACACTCTGCGTTAGATGGTGAGTGTATAGTGAATTTCAGTTGGCTTTGTCATTTCCCATTTCCCAGTGGACTAGATATCTATTTGGTTGAAAAGAAAATAAATAGTACAAATATGGAATTCCAAAGTTAAAATGTTAAGCTAAATATATGAGGATGGAATACAGATTAAGTTATCAAACCATTTTTTTTCATCATTGGGTAAAGCTTAGCATACAATATATTCTATGTGTTTTCATTTGTTAGCATTCACCATTGCTGAGAAAAATACTAATTCTATACAGAGCAACTTGTACATTTTTATCAATGCATATAATGAAGAACAATATTAATTATGGCAGTAAACCATTATAGAACCTATAACTTAATACAACAACAGTAAATTGCAACCACACATATTATTATAGAACTGTTTTATTATTTGAACTCTGAAATACATCATGAAATGTGTTTGTCCTTACACCATATTGATAGCCCTGGCAATCTGTGTGGGTGCACTGATTCCTGCCATGCATTTTTACCCCTGAAAGATAAGCGATTACAGTGACTAATCTTGTGTAATGGTGGCTTAGCCTACTGGTCCAGTTTCAGCAAGCAGCCACCATCTGTATACTAATACTGTGGGCCTCATTTGTATGATTGTCTGCCTTGAAAGAGACAAAAGACAAATGCACACTTCTCTCTTCAAGATAAATGTGTTGTGAAAATGTGTTTTCTTGGTGGGTTTAAAGAAATGGATCAGATACAAATACCCATAATATTGCTTAGTAGGAGACATGCAGATTTATGAAGTGAATATGATGTAAATTAATTGTTTACCAACTACTTCAGGAATTACTGTTCTACTGGTAAATCAATGGAAAGAATACTTGCTTACATAATGTGATAGTATTAGAAACAAGGATTTCAATTACAGTTTTTCTCGATTGTTTACACACATTTTATGAAAGTATGCCTCATACTCTCAGAACTCTACACACATCAAACAACACACACACAATTGGCAAAACCCCTCAATTCTCCTGCAAAATGAAACTTTACATTCAAAACAATGTTATTTCTTCTCAAAATGGTATTTTGTTTTCAAATGACACACACAAACCATCATATGAATAGACATTTATAAGAACCAGTTGAACACTGACATGCTCAATGTAACACACTATGATGAATGGAAAACACTTCTTCTCCATTCATCATAATTACTTAGGCCTTTTTTTGTTCAGTGTTACACTTACTACAGACAGTACATACAAGCGTGTTGTAAAATATTTGACAAATTGTTTTTATACTCAGAGCACACAAATACACTGTAACAAATATATTTTATTTTACCCCACAAACAATGTACACAGTGTACATTCCAACCAACATGTACATCCCAAAAATAAAAAAATGTGCTGCATCCTCTCTTCTGTTTCGGTCTGGCCACAGCACCTCATTCACATCACAAGCATTATGCTAAAGCTCTGATTGTTAATTGTAAAACTTTGTGACAGGTGTTTGCCCATGTGAGTCAGTGTGCATAGTAGGGCAATTAACTTGAATGGCAATGTGTTCCTTGTGAAAAAAAGAGATTTTCTTTATGAAAGTTGTGCCAAATGCAGATAATTGTGTGTAGTGTTGTGAAAAAAGTGTTTTAGAACTGCAATTTCAGTGTAAAGCAGGAATAGTGCTTGTAGTTTAGCAAAATTGGTTCAGAGGGTTGGTGCATGAGTTACATGTTGTGGTCATTGTGTCTCAAGTACCAATTTTTGGGTGTAAACTATTGAGAAAAACTGAAATGTGGACGTGAACATAAAAAGACGTAGAGTGGCTACATAATACAGTGCACGTTTTGTGGTGAAAATGTTCAGACTTTTAAAATCAGGTGTAGCCAAATCCGAATCGCAGTTAAAACCATCAATTAGACAATAGAATCAGTAGGGTACCAGTTTTGTTTCATTGTACCAGGCCTACTGTATGTCAAAAGCAGGCTCGGATGAAGCTGGGAAGGATTAAACACACGGTTTCCACACCGTGGTAATCAACCATGATAATTATGATATTTGAAAAGAAAGCGGTAATTGTTTCGCCAACATTTTTATCACGGTTTACCATTATACCGGTAATCGCTACATCCCTACATTATATTAAACAACAGTAGCAACAGTAAATCAGAAAGGTACATGTGTGTGCGCATGCATGCGTTTATGTGTCTGTGTGTATGACAAATGTTATCTTTTGAGTAAACTATTTTCCCTCAGAAAATGTATTTTGCTGCTATTGTGCTGTATCAGCTGAGGGCCCTCTCCAAGAAGTATGGCCAAAATTTGGGATATTGTTTTAACATTTAGAGAAAAAGTTGAAATACCAACTAATTATCAACCAATATAAATATAATAGAATAGCATAGAAGAATTACTAATTACTTGTTTTTTTTTTCACTCAGAAAGAGAAAAAAGTAGGAGAAAGTGTTTTTCTACTTCAACCTCCTCTGCCTGACAGTGACCAAATATCTTTTGTTCTCTTGGCAACCTGGTATTTCTATTTCTGCCATTTTCCACTGCGGTCACTGATGTCACTTCACTACTACTTTGTTAGTAATGCACATAATGTATCATTTAAGAGATCATTTTGTTAATCTTCAAACCTGTTGTTTCTGGTGATTATGGCAAGCCGATTGAGCATTTATTCTGGTATCTTGATATCAGGCATAATTGTCATGTACATGCAAGCCATTTCTGTCCACTAGTTAACTAGTGAGCCATTTCTGTGTGAACTAGTTAACTAGTGACAGCCAAAATGCTCACTAGTTAACTAGTAAGGCCCAAATTCTCTCTAGTTAACTAGTTCATATGTTTCATATCTTACTAGGTAACTAGTAATGCTCAGCATGTTCACTAGTTAACTAGTGGACACTGAAATGTGCACTAGTTAACTAGTTTAAAGACTTCTATATTTTACTAGTCAACTAGTAAGGTACAAAAATGTTTACTAGCTGACTACTGAATGTCAAATTCCCACTTGTTAACTTCAATGTAATTTAGCCAGCCGCTTGGGCATTTATTCTGATATCTTGATATCAGGCCAACATGCAAGCCATTTTTGTCAACTAGTTAACTAGTGAGCCATGTTTGTGCACACTAGTTAACTAGTGACAGCATAAATGCCCACTAGTTAACTAGTTAACACATATTAGCTTCACTAGTTAACTAGTGAGAGTCAGAAATGTCCACTAGTTAACTAGTAAAGGCCAAAATGCATACCAGTCAGCTAGTTGAAGGCTTTTGGGTCTCACTAGTTAACTAGTGACAGCCAAAAATGTGCACATGTTTACTAGTGAAGGCAAAACTCCTCACTAGTTAACTAGTTGGAGTAGGTCAATGTCACTAGTTAACTAGTGAACCATAAATGGCTTACTAGCTAGCTAGGTGATGGCAGCAGGCTCACTAGTTAACTAGTTGATGCATCCTTTGTCCAAACTAGTTAACTAGTGAGGTCATAAATGTATACTAGTAAACTAGTTGAAGCCTAAATTCACACTAGTGAGCTAGTGGCGCAGAATTAAAATTAGGAGGCGGAGAACTCTGGAAATTGAGGCTTTCTATTGGCTCCCTATGTCCAAATAGAACATGACAACCAATCACAGCGCAGAATTTCACAAAATCCCACCCACAACATTTGCATGTGGCACACAAGTTAACATGCTGGCCAAAGGAACTTTAACTAGTAAACTAGTGGCTTCAATGTGACACTTACATGTAAACTAGTGAAGGCAGAACTGCTCACTAGTTAACTAGTGAAGACACAAATGCCCACTAGTTAACTAGTGAGGTCTAAAAAGTGTCACTAGTTTACTAGTGTGCACCAAAACACCCACTAGTGAACTAGTGATGGCAATTTCCATTCGACTAGTTAACTAGTGAGGTGCAAAAAGTGTCACTAGTTTACTAGTGTGCCCCAAAATGCCCACTAGTTAACTAGTGAAGGCCATTTCAGCCCCACTAGTTAACTAGTGAGATGCCAAAATGGTCACTTGTTAACATGTAAAGGCCAAAATGCACACTAATTTACTAGTGAGGGTGTTGTGGGCCTTACTAGTTAACTAGTGGCATGTATATTTTGTTCACTAGTTAACTAGTTACACCTAAAAAGAGAAACAAGCTGACCGTTTTTGTCCACTAGTTAACTAGTGGAACAATTGAAGTCTCACTAGTTTGCATGTTGGGCAGTGAAGCAGCTCACTAGTTAACTAGTGCCTGAAACGGCTATTATGCAAATTCTAATGAGAGGGTGGGTAGAAGACTCCTATTGGGTATTATGTAAGAATCCCACCCAGTCTAAATGTAAATTTACTGTTCATAGCCTCGCGATCAGGTCCTGATGGGTGCCCCTAGTGGCTAAAGTGACACACTGCTCTGCAACGGTACTTCAGTATAGATAGTAAAGCAGAGCCTGCAGTATGCAGTATCTCATATTCTGTCAAAATGGTTTTTAATAATAACAGGGAAACCCCATGCTTTAACAAGTGAGCTCTTAGTGATCCACATCAAAGATTCAAGGAATCTATTTTAATATTATTCTTTGTTTATTGTTGCTAGGCAACCACAGACATAAATGCATCCATTTCAGTTGCACTTTTCTGAGTAATAACCGAAAAACAAAAGATTGTACACATATAACTGCACATGGTTTCAAAAGTAATTAAAAGCTCAAGATAAAAACTTCATGCACTTCTAAGGAATTAAACCCTGGTCTCCCACATGATCTCCTGCTGCTTAACCACTTGAGCTAGTCTTGCCACATAAGCAATGCTATCATCAATGTTCATGTTACTGAAACGTTTTGTTGCTAGGCAACCATATACAAATGCCTCCAGTTTTATTGCGATTTTCAGACTAATAACTGAAAAACTAAAGATTGTACACATTAACTGAACGAAGATTACAGCAATACACTATAACTTTGTCACTAGACATGTTATCAAAACATATTTTTATGCTCAAACGATCTCAGTTTATAAAAGTTTGCTCTTAGAACAGCCTGGACGAAGTCAGCCATGTTTTCTAGGTTTCTGAGTCCTAAATGAACCAATCAAAATCCTTGTTCCGCCTTCTTCATTTGCATGCAAGTGCGACATTGCACACTAGTTAACTAGTGGGACAATGTTACGTCCCACTAGTTAAGTAGTTGCACAAAATGCCAGCCGTTTGTGTATTTATTCAAATTCCACTAGTTTACTAGTGTGAATGGCATTTTTCTCCTGCTAGTTCATTATGGACAGTGTTTTGTCCTCACTAGCTAACATGTAAGGCTCAAAATGCCCTCTATAAGCTAGTAAAAGACATTAATAATGCAGATATGCTCACTAGTTAACTAGTGAGCATGTCCTGTTCCATTACTAGTAAACTAGTAAGGCCAAACATGTCAACTAGTTAACTAGTGAAGGCCAATGTGTCACTAGTTAACTAGTAAGAGTACCTTTTGCATTACTAGTGAACTAGATAGCTCCAAAAACATATGGAAAGCCGATTGAGCATTTATTCTGATATCTTGATATCAGGCATAATTGTCATGTACATGTAAGCCATTTTTGTCAACTAGTTAACTAGTGAGCCATGTTTGTGTAAACTAGTTAACTAGTGGGAGCCAAAAGGCTCACTAGTTAACTAGTGAACACATTTTAGCTTCACTAGTTAACTAGTGAGAGCCAGAAATGTCTACTAGTTAACTAGTAAAGGCCAAAATGCATACCAGTCAGCTAGTTGAAGGCTTTTGGGTCTCACTAGTTAACTAGTGACAGCCAAAAATTTGCACATGTTTACTAGTGAAGGCAAAACACCTCACTAGTTAACTAGTTGCAGTAGGTCAATGTCACTAGTTAACTAGTGAACCATACATGGCTTACTAGCTAGCTAGGTGATGGCAGCAGGCTCACTAGTTAACTAGTTGATGCATCATTTGTCCAAACTAGTTAACTAGTGAGGTCATAAATGTATACTAGTAAACTAGTTCAAGACAAAATTCACACTAGTCAACTAGTGGCGCAGAATTCAAATTAGGAGGCGGAGAATTCTGGAAATTGAGGCTTTCTATTGGCTCCCTATGTCCAAATAAAACATGACAACCAATCACAGTGCTGAATTTCACGAAATTCCACCCAACATTTGCATGTGGCACACAAGTTAACATGCTGGCCAAAGGAACTCTAGCTAGTAAACTAGTGGCTTCAATGTGACACTTACATGTAAACTAGTGAAGGCAGAACTGCTCACTAGTTAACTAGTGAAGACACAAATGCCCACTAGTTAACTAGTGAGGTCTAAAAAGTGTCACTAGTTTACTAGTGTGCACCAAAACACCCACTAGTGAACTAGTCATGGCAATTTCCATTCGACTAGTTAACTAGTGAGGTGCAAAAAGTGTCACTAGTTTACTAGTGTGCCCCAAAATGCCCACTAGTTAACTAGTGAAGGCCATTGCAGCCCCACTAGTTAACTAGTGAGATGCCAAAACGCTCACATGTTAACATGTAAAGGCCAAAATGCCCACTAGTTTACTAGTGAGGGTGTTGTGGGCCTTACTAGTTAACTAGTGGCATGCATATTTTGTTCACTAGTTAACTAGTTACACCTAAAAACACAAACAAGCTGACCGTTTTTGTCCACTAGTTAACTAGTGGAACAATTTGAGTCTCACTAGTTTGCATGTGTGGCAGTAAAGCAGCTCACTAGTTAACTAGTGCGCACAAGACACACACTAGTGGCTGTTTTTGGAGCTATATAGTTTACTAGTAATGCAAAAGGTACTCTTACTAGTTAACTAGTGAGTCATTGGCCTTCACTAGTTAACTAGTTGACATGTTTGGCCTTACTAGTTTACTAGTAATGGAACAGGACATGCTTACTAGTTAACTAGTGAGCATATCTGCATTATTAACGCCTTTCACTAGCTTATAGAGGGCATTTTGAGCCTTACATGTTAGCTAGTGAGGACAAAACACTGTCCATAATGAACTAGCAGGAGAAAAATGCCCCTCACACTAGTAAACTAGTGGAATTTGAATAAATACACAAACGGCTGGCATTTTGTGCAACTAGTTAACTAGTGGGACGTAACATTGGCCACTAGTTTACTAGTGCGCAATGTCGCACTTGCATGCAAATGAAGAAGGCGGAACAAGGATTTTGATTGGTCTATTTAGGACTCAGAAACCTAGAAAACATTGCTGACTTCGTCCAGGCTGTTCTAAGAGCAAACTTTTATAAACTAAGATCGTTTGAGCATAAAAATATGTTTTGATAACACGTCTAGTGACGTTGTGGTGTATTGCTGTAATCTTCGTTCAGTTAATGTGTACAATCTTTTGTTTTTCAGTTATTAGTCTGAAAATCGCGATAAAACTGGAGGCATTTGTATATGGTTGCCTAGCAACAAAACGTTTCAGTAACATGAACATTGATGATAGCATTGCTGATGTGGCAAGACTAGCTCAAGTGGTTAAACAGCAGGACTTCATGTGGGAGACCAGGGTTCAATTCCTTACAAGTGCATGGAGTTTTTTTCTTGATCTTTGAGCTTTTAATTACTTTTGAAACCATGTGCAGTTAATGTGTACAATCTTTTGTTTTTCAGTTATTAATCAGAAAAGCGTGACTGAATGGATACATTTATGTCTGTGGTTGCCTAGCAACAATAAATGAATAGGCCTAATATTAAAATCGATCCCTTAAATCTTTGGTGTGGATCACTAAGAGCTCACTTGTTAAAGCATGGGGTTTCTCTGTTATTATTAAAAACCATTTTCACAGAATATGAGATACTGCATACTGCAGGCTCTGCTTTACTATCTATACTGAAGTACCGTTGCAGAGCAGTGTGTCACTTTAGCCACTAGGGGCACCCATCAGGACCTGATCGCGAGGCTATGAACAGTAAATTTACATTTAGACTGGGTGGGATTCTTACATAATATCCAATAGGAGTCTTCTACCCACCCTCTCATTAGAATTTGCATAATAGCCGTTTCAGGCACTAGTTAACTAGTGAGCTGCTTCACTGCCCAACATGCAAACTAGTGAGACTTCAATTGTTCCACTAGTTAACTAGTGGACAAAAACGGTCAGCTTGTTTCTCTTTTTAGGTGTAACTAGTTAACTAGTGAACAAAATATACATGCCACTAGTTAACTAGTAAGGCCCACAACACCCTCACTAGTAAACTAGTGGGTATTTTGGCCTTTACATGTTAACAAGTGACCATTTTGGCATCTCACTAGTTAACTAGTGGGGCTGAAATGGCCTTCACTAGTTAACTAGTGGGCATTTTGGGGAACACTAGTAAACTAGTGACACTTTTTGCACCTCACTAGTTAACTAGTCGAATGGAAATTGCCATCACTAGTTCACTAGTGGGTGTTTTGGTGCACACTAGTAAACTAGTGACACTTTTTAGACCTCACTAGTTAACTAGTGGGCATTTGTGTCTTCACTAGTTAACTAGTGAGCAGTTCTGCCTTCACTAGTTTACATGTAAGTGTCACACTGAAGCCACTAGTTTACTAGTTAAAGTTCCTTTGGCCAGCATGTTAACTTGTGTGCCACATGCAAATGTTGTAGGTGGGATTTTGTGAAATTCTGCGCTGTGATTGGTTGTCATGTTCTATTTGGACATAGGGAGCCAATAGAAAGCCTCAATTTCCAGAGTTCTCCGCCTCCTAATTTTAATTCTGCGCCACTAGCTGACTAGTGTGAATTTAGGCTTCAACTAGTTTACTAGTATACATTTATGACCTCACTAGTTAACTAGTTTGGACAAAGGATGCATCAACTAGTTAACTAGTGAGCCTGCTGCCATCACCTAGCTAGCTAGTAAGCCATTTATGGTTCACTAGTTAACTAGTGACATTGACCTACTCCAACTAGTTAACTAGTGAGACGTTTTGCCTTCACTAGTAAACATGTGCACATTTTTGGCTGTCACTAGTTAACTAGTGAGACCCAAAAGCCTTCAACTAGCTGACTGGTATGCATTTTGGCCTTTACTAGTTAACTAGTGGACATTTATGGCTCTCACTAGTTAACTAGTGAAGCTAATATGTGTTCACTAGTTAACTAGTGGGCATTTATGCTGTCACTAGTTAACTAGTGTGCACAAACATGGCTCACTAGTTAACTAGTTCACACAAACATGGCTCACTAGTTAACTAGTTGACAAAAATGGCTTACATGTACATGACAATTATGCCTGATATCAAGATATCAGAATAAATGCTCAATCGGCTTTCCATAGGTGATTATACTTACAGCATATCCCTTTAAAGAAATCGAAACCATATGTGGCTGGGACAGGTTAAAGATGGGACAGATTGACACATGTATCAGTTTTCAAGTCCTGTGTCTCTTGGTTACTGTTGCTTTCAAATATTTTAGAATGGCTGATGTTTGTCCAAAGTTTGACCCCCCCCCCCCCCCCCCCCCACACACACACACACACACACCCCTTGTGACTGTAATAACTTCCACTCTTTTGGGAAAAATTTCTACGCTTTTCAAGATTTTAGAGTGTAATAATGTTAAAATCACCCAACTACCTGACTGAAATATCCAGTCAAAATTGAGGATTTTAACTCAAATCTAAATAGCCATCACATTTATAACCTTATATGGTAACACTTTATTTGAAGGGGTCTACATAAGGGTGACATGTAACCATCATAAGAATGTCAAGTTGACATTGTCTGGGTGTCATCATTATGACAACTTGACATTAGGCAAGATGACATTATTTGACGGGTCTTTGTCATGACAACTTGACATTAGCCAAGAAAATGTAACCCGTTTACAATATTGTTATGAGGACTTGACATAGCCAAGAAAGAAATGCAAGGTGTTTAGCATGATATTGTCATGACAACTTGACATATAACTGTGTTTGGCCTGACTTATCTTCTAGGTTTGTGAAGTGATGGGCCTGAACAATTGGCTGTCATGACGCCATTATAAATTGGTCATGAATACTTTTCTTGACCTCAACTACAGTAATACAGTTTTGACTTGTCATTAAGCTGTCACAAATAACTATTATACACCAAAATAGTTTCCTGACAGTGTCATGAATACTTAACTTTGACCTAAATTACAGTGAACCATCTGAGATGTTTCCTGAACATGTCATTAAGTGTCATTACACTATCATGTAGGTCCTATTTCTGTACATTTTACATTTCTGGAACATTGAGTCTAATTTCAACTATAATGACAACAAATACCATACTCAGTCATGACTTAAGAGTTTATTTCAGCAATGCATTTTGCAAAACCATAATACATGGACATGTTACCATGCCAGCTAACCTAACTGCATGTGGAACATGCATTCCACTATTCACATACTAGTCTTTAAGCACCATTTCATTCCCATCATTTCTGCAGCTTTTCCAAATCATGCACAAGTCTACCCAACACACCATTACGATGACGGATTCTTAACCAGTAGTACCATTCAATCATTTTAGGGTGTGTTTTGAGGAACTGAGGGGTTCGATTCCCCCTGAGACGCCATATTTGTCTGTGTAAGGGGCACTTATTTTAATGTAGAGTGAAGTGCTGCCTTTCTAAGGAACTTTTCACAAGAGGAGTAGACAAATGAAAGTACCAAAATAGTTTACCCAGAACATATAGCCGGCATTTATTAAACATCAAATATCAAACAGTATGACCTTGTTTCTCTTTTCTGTCCTTTTAGTTGTAAAAATAAAAAAAACAACCTGCATAGCAGGGCAACAATTCAATTCAATTACTCTCTCGATACATTTTAGCAGATCTGGAAATATAACTCATATTCATGAACTGTAGTAGCTTATTCTTATTTTTAATCTATACATTCACTACATAGCCTACATGAAACTTCAGCACTAGCATATCACATTGTTAACATGGCTTCAACATAGCATGAAATAGCACTTCAAATCATTAAACTCATGTTCAACTCCGATTGGTTTTTAGCTTATGAGGTACCATCAATACATTTCCACACAATGCATTAAACAACTGAGTTACAGCAAAATAAAACGTGCTAAACTCATTAAACACATCTATCACGCCATGTCTGCTACTAACATAAATGACGAACACGTGTAAAACACTCACTGGAGAAAACTCATACAACTAAGTAAACTCCTTGTCGTAATTTCGACCCTTTGCTGTTATTCCTTCCTTAGAAGTAGGTTTGGTGGGAAAACCCCTTTTAACTAGCTCTTCAATGTTATTTTTAACTTTTCTTCTCAGTGTGGAAAATCTAAATATGGCTTCAGCTCACTATCGTTCTGCTGTCCTTCTGCCAAGGGCGCGGGAAGGGGGGTGCTGAGGGTGCTGCAGCACCCCCTGCTGGCAGGAGATAGATTTTTAAAAATTATTATATATATTTTTAAATAATTACTAATTCCCTGTCTGACATTATTTATATTTTTGTATGTGAAATGATGAGTCAAATAGCAAAAAAGGGTTATGGATAGGTTCGAATATAGGCTACTAAAAATTAACAGTTATAGAGATCAACGTGAACGTGAGTCAGTTACAGATAGATAGATAGATAGATAGATACTTTATTGATCCCCAGGGGAAATTCAAGGTCTCAGCAGCATACATACAACACAAACACATTCTTTAACAGCAGAAAGAGTAATTAAAGTATATAATATAAAAACACAACTAAGCAGTAAGGACAGTAGAAGATAAAGAATATGCTAAATATACTAAAATACAAATTATACTAACACTTAATACAATATGTAAAAATATACTAAAATACAAATTACAAAAATACAAATTATACTAACACTTAATCTAAATCAATTCTAAAAACAGTATCCACATAGTGGTGATTAATAAATCAGAGGCGCTTGCAATGACTGAGGCAGGGACTGAGTCTGTGATTCTCTGTGCATAGTAAGGTATGGTAAGGTGCTCTAAGGTGCTCTGTGTGAATGAGTGTCATGGTGGTAGTGCAATGGTGATAGTGGTCATGGTGATAGTGCAAATGAGTAAGTCAACAGTGCAACAATGCGGAAATAAAGTAAAGTAAAGTCTATATATCTATATAT
The DNA here is from genome assembly GCF_046254945.1 of Alosa pseudoharengus. Taxonomy (NCBI): domain Eukaryota; kingdom Metazoa; phylum Chordata; class Actinopteri; order Clupeiformes; family Clupeidae; genus Alosa; species Alosa pseudoharengus. The sequence continues at coordinate 954,926 of NW_027468837.1, forward strand.
TTAACTATTTAAGAAAATGTATAAGTGTGGCCACAGTTCTGCTGTGGCATGGAGGGGGGGGGGTTATGCATATGTGCTAATGTGCTAATATAGCACGCAAACCGTGAGGCATAAAGACAGTGGTACAAGTGGCTAGTGGACAGACAGTACCAAACATGGAGGGGGTGAAGAGGCAGACAGACTATGCAGAGAAGTCTATCTCTCCTCTTCCCTTAAGTGAGGCAATGAACAGTTCAATGGCCCTGGGGACAAATGACTTTCTCAGTCTGTCAGTTGTGCAAGGCAGTGAGCGAAGTCTCCAGCTGATCAGGCTCTTCTGCTTAACAATAGTGCTGTGGAGTGGGTGACACTCATTGTCCAAGATGTTTATCAGTTTGTTCAGGGTCCTTTTGTCAGATAGTGAAGTGATGCACTCCAGTTCAGCTCCCACTACAGAGCCAGCTTTCCTTACCAGCCTGTCAATTCGCCCCACATCCTTCTTCCTTGAGCTTCCTCCCCAGCATACTACTGCATAGAAGAGGACGCTGGCAACAACAGACTGGTAGAACATCCTGAGGAGCTTACTGCACACGTTGAAGGACCGCAGCCTCTTCAGGAAGTACAGCCTGCTCTGCCCTTTCTTGTAGTGTGCATCAGTGTTGGCTGACCAGTCCAGTTTATTGTCCAGGTGGAGACCCAGATACTTGTATGTGCTAACCACCTCCACATTGACCCCATCAATGTGGACTGGTAGCAGAGTGGGCTTAGACCTGCGGAAATCCACCACCATCTCCTTGGTTTTTGAAGTGTTAAGTTGAAGATGATTAAGTTTGCACCATTGCACAAAGTCCTGTAAGAACCGTAGCGTGGTTTCAGCTATGTGATAGTGATCAAGTATGTAGGCCTACGGTTGACATAGGCCTACATATTCTATGTGATTTACACGTTCAAAAAAAGCATGGGTAAGCTGAAAGAAACTTTAATTGTGTTTTACAGTTTTGCAAAATTAATAAATGTATAGCTAGTGAAATCATTTCACTATCCTAGTCGCTAAGATAGAAATTATTAGGACACATACTTGCTGTGGAGACGACACACTTTAGGCTATTCAGAAATTATTTGCGAGATCATTGCAGCCTGATTATTAGCCTATATTTAAAGCCTAACATCTCTGGTGTGGTTATGACGATCAGAAAAGTAATTTTCCTTAGCTATACTGAAATAGGCTAATGATGTCAAGTGCGCTCCTGTGGATTTAGGGTGGGCGCAGTGGACTCGGAGTGCTGTCGCGGAACATTGGAATTTGTGGCTGCCCAGGACTTTTCTAAAACTTCTCGCTATCACCCGCACTAAAAAGACGTATTTAGCAGTCAAAATCCGAAAAATGTCGGGGGGGGGGGGGGGGGGGGTCGTCGGACATCCATTATTTTTGTATGCCCTGGTCAAAAATAGGTTCCCGCGCGCCTGCCTTCTGCTGTTTGCGATTTCTGTCTTCTTCTCTAAGAATCAGTGTAGCAGTTTCCCCTCTATGCAGCGCCACCACTGCCACCTACTGGACAAATACGGTGTGCAGGGAAAACATAACTAAAAGTAATCAAGAAATTAGATATTAAACTAGAATAATGTAATCCTATTAGTAGGCTATTTTCGAGTGGGTTACATCTGCAATGCACCTTCAATATGTTGAGTATATCTAATTTATAATGGTGTCATGACAGCCAATTGTTCAGGCTCATCACTTCATAAACCTAGAAGATAAATCAGGCCAAACACAGTTATATGCAGGGACGTGCACAGGAATTTTGAGGGGCAGTTGCTCTGACCTGAAAAAAGGGCACCCCCCCCCCCCCCCCAAAAAAAAAAAAAAAAAACCTCACGGGCTATATGAAGGACTGAGAATAACAGGGTCTTTATTAAAATATATATACACTTCTATATATATAGAAGTAAAACACTGAAATACAGCACTCAATCACCTTAACTAATAACACAGAAAAACATGACTTAAGTCATGAAAATCACCAACATCAATATCCCTATCAATATCCTATCAAGTCACTGATAGGTTTCTCCAAATGTGGGCTCATCATCTGAACAATTACATATTATTGTTATTGCCATTATCATTATTATTTTAATGCCCACAAGTGGTACTTATGTTCTGCTCAGGCAAGATCTTTGAAATGATAGCCTATGTTTTTTTAGATTACAATTATTTAGCATGCAGCTCTTTAAAGGGACACCAGGCAACGTTTTCGTGTTAATTAATCATCTTCGTAAGTCTGGTTAACCCTGTACTTTCTAGCATGGTCCTCTCATCTCATATTTGGTGATCATCACTTAGGCCTACCTGCCCTATGTGCCTCCTCCTGGTCCACATTTTCCTCACATGTTCTGGAGGCTTGTGACTGCTCCTCATCTTAAATGTAATGTAATTATGAAACATTGCCATTAGTAGGCTAAAATATGAGTCTGATTAATTAATCAATTCGCTTACACAGTGTCATGTCATCTTTATCACAGAAAGTTTCTGTCTCACCTGCTGGTTGACTTTTTCACAGCCAACCCTGCAGTGATGTGCTGCCCTTTGCTGCCTCCCTGAATTGACTCTCCCTCTCCTGAATCCGCCTCTTTTCAGTGGGCATCTTGGCTTCAAACAATACCCAAAATAGTGAATAGGATTTAATGTGATGCATTACTTCCATCATTCATTTATACTTGCTAAAACAAAATGTGAGAAAGTAACTATCAGCATACGTGTAGCTTAGTTTGCCTAATGCAGGGGTGGGCAAACATTTTGGCTCAAGGGCCACATTGGGTTTTGAAAATTGGCCGGCGGGCCGCACATTTAGGCTAGCATAATGTTCAAGTTAGTTCTGCTGCATAGGCCTATCATCTCTATTTAACATGATGTTTTGACATAGTAAACGTTCTCTAAGAGTGAAAAGCAGTTTGCGGTAAAGCTAACCAATGTCGTCTCTGTCACAGGAAAAAAATAGCGAGCAGCCTGATAACCAAATTAAATGCTCGGCGGGCCGGATGAAAGTGCTTGGTGCGCGGGCCGCAGTTTGCCTACCCCTGGCCTAATGCCTATCAAACCTGGCTATGTGGTAACGGGCTGCTTGTCTGCGAGCTATCTGTCTGATTATTTAGGCTAAATGTGGCAAACTCAGCCTGGATTTATGAAGATTTGAATTCATTTCATAAAACTTGATGATGATCGTTCGTTTGTTATACATCACAAACTCACTTTTTCCGACAACGTGGTTTCGCGACAATCTCCTTCTAATATAAGGCCGCTCATGCAGGCTCAGGTGCCGGTCGCGTGCAGCGCTTCAGCCACGTAAACATAGTTTGCACTTCCCCTACTGACTTTCAGATTAGATTAGACCTAGATTTTCTTTATCTAGGCCTATATGTGAAATTCTGAATCCTTTGTACGATTTATTTATTTATTTATTTTCCCCTCGGAAGGGCAACGTGAGTCGAGAAGGCCATATGGGCAGTTGCCCGGGCAACCTGAGCAACCCCCCTGTGCACGTCCCTGGTTATATGTCAAGTTGTCATGACAATATCATGCCAAGGAAAGTATTCATGACACAATTATAATGGTGTCGTGTCAATCAATTATTCCGGCCCACCACTTCACGAACCTAGAAGATGAGTCAGGCCAAACATATGTCAATTTTGCATTTCTTTCTTGGCTAATGTCAAGTTGTCATGACAACGGTTTACATTTTCTTGGCTAATGTCAAGTTGTCATGACAGAGACACCCTCAAATAATGTCATCTTGCCTAATGTCAAGTTGTTATAATGATGACACCCAAACAATGTCAACTTGACATTCCAAAAACCGAATGACACTTAATGACAACAGTCATAAACATCAATACTTTGTCATTAATGTGCATGACATATGTCATGACATTCTTATGACGGTTACATGTCACCCTTGTGTAGACCCCTTCAAATAAAGTGTTACCCATTATATTAATGTTAGCTAATGTTAGCTAAAGTTAGCTTGTGGCCCTGATCCACTCTTTTGACCTCAAACAGGTTCAAAGCCCACCTACAAAGTTGGCAAAGAGCTTGACTTGATCCTCACTCGGAACTACAGCACAGACACCCTCATGGTGACGCCTCTCCATCTTTCTGACCACTTCTTCATCCAGTTCAACGTCAGCCTGACAGAACAGCCTCCGGCTCCTCAGCCGATGGTCACGTTCCGCCGCAACATGCGGAACCTGTCTCCAACCCACTTTTCCTCGGTGGTTGCCTCCGGTCTACCTCCACTCAACACCTTTTCCTCTCTGGAGGCCACAGACTCGCTCTGCTCCACACTGAGCTCGTGTCTAGACGAGCTGTGCCCTCTTACCACAAGGCCAGCTCGATCCAAACACTCTCATCCATGGCTAAATGATACCCTCCGATCGCAGCGCATCAAACTCAGACCTGCGGAGAGGAAAAGCACAAATACAAACTAACTGATGACCTCAAAAACTACCAGACACTCCTAACCTCCTTCTCAGCCAGCATCACTGCTGCTAAGACGGCTTTCTACAATGACAAAATCAACAGCGCTACAGACACTCGAAAACTTTTCTCAACCTTCAAATCGCTACTCAACCCTCAGCTGCCTCCTCCTCCATCCAGCCTTACTGCGGATACCCTTGCCTCATTTTTTACAAACAAAGTGGCGGCAATCAGCAGTCAATTCTCTACATGCCCCCACACAATGCATCAAACTCAGATACCACACTCCTACAACCTCTAGGGGCTGCTGGAACATCTTTTTCAGCATTCGCGCCCGGGTAACACCGTTACTTAAGAAAACTTCTCTCAACCCTGCTCAAGTCGAGAACTACCGCCCTGTCTCACTCCTGCCTTTTCATATCCAAAGGCATTGAACGAGCAATCTCTGACTTCCTTTCACAGAACAACCTTCTGGATCCAAATCAGTCTGGGTTCAAAAGCGGCCACTCTACCGAAACGGCTCTGCTGTCTGTAACAGAAGCCTTAAAAGAAGCCAGGGCGACCGCTCGGTCATCAGTACTCATTCTGCTTGACTTATCGGCTGCCTTTGACACGGTTAATCACTGCATCCTTCTCTCTATACTCTCTAACATGGGAATCTCCGGTTCTGCTCTCTCCTGGTTTGAATCCTACCTCACAGGACGCTCGTTTAACGTATCATGGCTTGGTCAGCTATCTGCACCTCACTATCTCACCACAGGGGTCCCCCAGGGCTCAGTGCTGGCCCCCCTTCTCTTTGCTATCTACACCACCTCCTTGGGACAGATTATCCGTTCGCATGGCTTCTCATACCACTGCTATGCAGACGACACACAGCTCTATCTGTCCTTTCCACCTGATGACCCCTTGGTTTCAGCACGGATCTCGGATTGCCTCTCAGACATGGATGGAGGCACACCACCTCCAGCTGAACCTCTCAAAGACTGAACTGCTGGTCCTCCCAGCTAAACCTACCATACACCACGACATCAACATCAAATTTGACTTCCTATCTGTTTCACCTACCAGGATTGCAAGAAATCTAGGAGTTGTTCTCGACAACCGGTCTAACCTTCTCAGATCATGTGGCCTCAGTCGCCCGGTCATGCCGTTTCGCACTCTACAACATACGGAAAATCAGGACTTACTTGACTCAAGATGCTACTCAACTTCTGGTTCAGGCAATAGTGATCTCACGACTTGACTACTGCAACGCCCTCCTGACAGGTCTCCCAGCCTGCGCAGTGAAACCCCTTCAGATTATCCAGAACGCGGCGGCGCGCCTGGTCTACAACCAACCCAAAAGGGCACATGTTACCCCGCTGCTCATCCAGCTACACTGGCTACCTATGGCAGCCCGCATCAAATTCAAGCCTCTAACGCTTCTCTACAAAGTAGTCTCCGGTTCTGCTCCCACCTACTTGAATGCCCTCATACAGACATACGCTACCTCCAGACCGCTGCGCTCCTCAGACGAACGACGTCTAGCTCTACCACCGGTACGCTCAGGCCAATCCAAACTTTTCTCATCTCGTTGGTGGAACACACTGCCAGTTCCTACAAGGGCAGGGACATCCCTCTCCATTTTCAAAAAACTCCTGAAGACCCAGCTCTTTAGAGAACATCTCCTCTCATAGCACCACTTACAACAAGTCTTGCTGATGCTAGCACTTACCAGCCATCTTGAACTGACACTCAACTGTTTAAAAACAGCACTCACTGATGCACTTATTCTTACTGTACTCTACCGTTTTTAAATCGTCCTAAAATTGTTGAGAGAATTGCTTTAAAACTTAACTGTTACCATGTTGTTAGTCGCTTTGGTTAAAAATGTGTCAGCCAAATGTAATGTAATGTAATAAGCACACATGTATCAGCACACTAAACCATTAACAAGCAATTAATAGCTAGGCCTTCTCGCCCAACATCAGTGTGTGACCTCACAAATGCGCTTCTGGAAGAATGGATTAAGAATGGGATGTCACTTAAGTTCATATACGAGTCAAGGCTGGTGACCGAATACTTTTGGCAATATAGTGTATCTTTAGTGTAAACTTTAAAAGTAATAAACACAACAAACATTCAGACGTCCAGACAGTGAGGCTAAGTAGTTGCCGCTATATGTAGGTTAGCCTGCAATCGCAGCTTTAACCAGTGTGGATAGGATAAAATTAGCAGGTAAATGGACTACGTACACTACCGTTCAAAAGTTTGGGGTCACATAGAAATGTCCTTGTTTTCATCATTAATGTTGTAAATGACTGTTGTAGAAAGAAAAGGCTGATATTTAATGCAATATCTACATTGCCATTCATCCAATGTTCCAAAGGCACATTCTGTTTACTGATCTGGTATCATTTTAAAAGGCTAACTGAGGAAACATTGGAGAACCCTTTTGAAATTATGTAAGCACATCATGTAATCTGGAAACTGCTGCCCTGATTAAAAAAGCAATGCAACTGATCTCAGTTGGTTTTCTGTCTATAATGGAGTGGAATGGAAATTTCAAAGTGACCCCAAACTTTTGACTAAAAACCTGTGTTAAGGATCCAGGGAAAGCAGCTAGCTACTGTAAATGCAGATAGGCATGTGCAATCATGCACTGCTACTTTAAACCAATGCGGAGAATCTAGAGAGAGAGGGGCATGGGAGTGGGTAAGAACTCTACATCACCACTATAACCCAGTGTGGAATGTTTTGACGACCCCTGGAGGAGAAAGAGTCCTAAGGCCACAATTACTTTAAAGTGTAACTCCAGAGTAAAAACAACCTAAGGTCTATTTAAGGTTGTTAATAACTTCAAACTTTTGATTGAGAGCAAAATTACCTTATTTGGTGGCGTTTTGAGCAAGACCGTTTATTTGCATCATCACTGAATGGGCTTACAGTGATGCTAACCAGGCATGGAGGCACATCGCTATTTTGTACTACTACCAATGCTCAAAATATAATTACACTTCTGTGGTGGTGTGGTGAGGGTTTCTACAGACAAACCGAAGTATTGTAAACTTTGAAAGAGTAGAGAGAGGTTATAACAAGACCTGTATCTGTAGGAAGAAAATTCCATGGCTTCCTGATCCGGTATCATCAAATCAGCAAAATGTGCAAAATGCTTTCAACACAGCCTTGATGATTCATTGCTTGCTGACATATTATAAGACATTATTCAGGTCATCACAAAATGTCCTTTGTCAACACATTTAAATAATTTAAGAAAACAATAAGCCTGAAAAGTAGCTATTAAAATAAAGTGCTTGATTTGTAATTTAAGACTGCATGGTTTAAAAATTTCTATGTCTATATTTTTCTAAAAAAATCTGCCAGATTTGTCAACCACATGAACATAAATCAGCAGAGGAAAATAACGTGGTGTTAGATGTTTCTGTTCTAAACGGCATCAACATCAAAAGCTATAAAAACATATCTCTCAAAGTTTTAAAATCTCTCCTTCAGGTAAAGCAGCACTCTCATATCGCTGTGATGCGTGTGTCCCATTGAGTGAGACAGACCAGACGCACACACAAACTTCTGTTTGGTAGCTGACGAACCACCATTGAAATGGATTGATAATGATAACGTTAGCAAACGGCTCTAAACAAGTAAGGCATACACGGTATGTCTGATACATGATAAACATTAACACAAATTAATATTCAACTACATATAACACGTCTCTCATTATTAAAGCTCTGATATCACGTACTTACTTGGATATCACTGCGATGGCAACTCCGCCAAGGGAGAGGGGGAGGGAGACACACACACCACACGCGTCCAAAACTCTGCCAGGTTCGCTGAATAAAACTCCCACAAATATCTCGGAACAACGTCGGCATTACTTAATCATATGATTTACCAGTGTTCGTAACAGCTACCACTACCGCATGCATAGGGATAGCCTACAACTTAGCTATTTGCAGCTCCCTAAATACAATGGCAAGCAGTTTTATAGAAGAGGCATTCAGGGAGGGAGACACACACACACCACACGCGTCCAATACTCAGCTAGGTGGTCGCTGAATAAAACTCCCACAAATACCATGGAATAACGTTGGCATTACTTAATCATATGACCAGTGTTTGTAACAGCTAGCCTACCGCAACCGCATGCATATAGATAGCCTACAACTTAGCTATTTGCAGCTCCCTAAATACAATGGCAAGCAGTTTTATAAACGAGGCATTAAGCATTAAATAAAGTATCATTCGCGTTTTCCATTTGGACCCACAAACTTGCTTCCACCTTCAAAGTGTATGGCAATATTTCAGCGAAGTCAAACAGTTAAGATGCTTTGAAAGTTAACTAAAAGTTTAAAGTTAAAAGCTTAAAGTTTACTGTTGTCTTGAAGAGCAGGCGGCACTCTGCTCAGTGGGGGAGGGGCAGTCTGCACGTGAATTGCAGCGTCTCCAGCAACACAGAGCTGCCTGTGGATGCCTGTATGTAAATAATGCGGGGGAAAAACTATCGGCGAACGCAGCCGCTTATCGGCCGATGCCGATACACTTAAAAAACGCAAATATCGGCCTGATATATATCGGCCGGCCGATATATCGGTCGATCCCTACTAAGTTGTTTCACTCTGGAGTTACACTTTAACCCTTAGAACCCTAATCTGTTTTTAGGGCATTTTCACTACCTTTATTCATAAGGATTTATTCTGGTCATTGTAAGTGCCACACACACATATTATATATTGTTTGAGTCTAGGCTATCTATCCATCATTTCATGTATTAGTACTAGCATTGCGTGTTATAAAAATTCTTATATTTCGACATGTATCTCACCACAGCAAGCTCATAGCTCTACATGCATTTCATGTGTGTGTAGGCAGACTGTCCTGAATCGGGCAATACAATTGCCATGTTTGAGGGATACTCTGCGGCTGAGCAATTTACAGAAATATGTGGTGTGTGATTTACGGAAATAAATGCCATTTTTTTATTTAGTGATGAAAAATGACCTTTCTGCGCTCCATATCTGTGACACAAACTGATCTGACCTGACTTGACCCGAAGTTGCGTGTTAGCCTGCGTGCCTATGGTGTATGCACTCATAATGATTCTCAACTTTTTACTGCATTGCCATGAACAAAGTAAAGGCAAAAAAGGTGTTTCTTTGTTGAACAAATTGGGATGAAATGCGAGCCTTGAATTGGATGCCATGCAGGAATTTGCTAGGATCTCAAAACCGGATTATGAACATGCTTTGCCATAGAGCAGGGGTCTCAAACTCAAATGAGCTGGGGGCCAATTCTGCCAACGTCATCTGATTGGAGGGCCGGCTATTTCTGAAAATGCAATGTTCTTTTTTTCAAATACCACACAAAACTGCAAACAGAAAGTGCAAGTGTTTTTATCTAGTTTTAGACACCTGTGCTAGCAACCTTAGCTTATAAATAAAATAATGATAAAATAAATATTAATACAAACTAGACTGCATTTTCGGCGGGAACTGCGAAAGTGTGCTTGCCCTGGTCCGGTCACCAACGTGAGCAGACAGTGACATACGCTATGCTGAACCTGGCTTGATCCAAGCATTCTAACAGTGCCTTTCAGTGTTGGAGCAGTAGCAATACCTCAAAAGCTCTATTCAACTATTGCCTTGCGGGGTGAATGCGGTTCGTTGGATTTTACCTGTGGCCTGCCTTCGAATTTAGCTTCTATGACTAAAATCAATAAAATAAAATAAAACAAAAGCAGTGATTGGCTGCAAAAATAAATAATGTCACGCATCTTGCACCTCTCAAACTGGGCAAAATCAGGTAACCTAGAGAAAAAATTGAATTTATGAAATGTGAATAAGGCATTAAAATGCTGCTTGTTTGTCAGGATACTTTTTCACTGATTTATTTTAGAAATATGAGCTATGAGTGTGAATGTTATATATTCCATCCCCTAATTCTGTTTTACTGGTTTATTTGACAAATAATCTATATGGATTTGCTCTATAAAGACCTTATGTCTGTTTGGGATTGTTTTGAGAGCCTATTGATGTATCTCAGAATAAAGGAATGTCCACAACATTAGTGATGTTTTTTTTGTGTGTGTGAATGTATTTTACTTAACTCATTGAATGTAGCTGGATACTCATGAACGCATGTCTCTAATAGCCACAATAGGAGTAATTTTAGCAACACTGTATTTTGTGTGGCCCATAACAACCCAGTGGATCATGAAAATGTGCCAAAATTCACATTCCTTGCTTGTTGTTGGTACATTAATCCCAGATTGCCACTTATCTGAGATGTAAGAGTTCAGTATAGGTTTAAGGTCTGGGGCAGGGATTTGACATTCTGTGACTTCTTCATTGAGGGCTTGCTTAGCAGCACTGTCCGCTTTCTCATTTCCCCTCAGACCAACATGGCCTGGGACCCAGCAAAAAACTACACTCAAGTTCTGGTTCTTTAGACGTTCTTTTTGATCAAGCTCAGCTTTGGTTGTACTTTTTGCGTGACATTAAAGCCTACTGGAAAGATTTTTAATTGCAATTTAATTGAATGCAATTTACTTTTACGATTAAATAAAATTAATTTATCCCTCTCACCCATAGTTTTCTATTTATTTACAAATGTACATAGGCCTACTGTAATTACATTTATACATAGTTATTCTACTGATCTTTATACTATTCATCCTGCACATAGACTTATTCTTACTACTCTTATAATGTTGTTTCTGCACTACAATGACACTGTTTCCACACTGCACATAGCTGTATGTTATGTACATATCTGTTATATATTTGTCATATTGAATATCCATATTTATTCTGTTTTATTATATTCTGTTAATACACTGCATATATCTATATTATTATTTATACTATTATAATGTTACTGCTACATCTACATACATTATTCTACTTATTGTATGAGATAACTGCTAATACACTGCACATATTTATATTTAATTCATATTACTCTAAACCACCTTCTGTAAATGAACTGTATACTACTGTCTACATTGCACTATATTTCTTGACCTGTCTCTGTATATTTCATCACCTTTCTATACTTTGCATCACATTGCATGCATACTGTAGCTACATGAATCACAGCTAAGATCCTTGGTTGCTATGAAGGCCAGTGGTGCTAAATGGATGGTTGCTATGGCCAAAGGCCAGTTATCTCTGCCGTTGTCAAGCGGGCATATCCTAACTTTATCTTATTTTAAACATCTCTATTTTACTTAGCCTACTTCCATACAGTGAGTCCCATTAAGAAGTGGCCACTTCATTCGCGCTTACCGTGATTCACGCAGCAACATTATTAAATTAATCTGTCACCATATGCCTATGCCAACGTTTGCAAAGAGGAGACTCTTTTAATTGGATTCACAATGTAACTTTACATTTAATGTACATGTAAACAATGAGTAGGCTAGTTAAGGTTGTTGTTGGTGGTGTTACTGCATCCCTTAGTTATGCCTACAATGCAAAATTGTTCCCTCGTGATTGTTAGACGCATTTCAAAACATCGCGACGTGAAATGCCACCACAAATTGTTTGTGAATCGGTCTTATTAGGAGTCCTCGCTTAAGGTGTCACAGACTCAGGCGCTACTTTTAGGGCTAAAATGCTTCCTGAATTACTCTTAGTAAAAAAAAAAATAGGAGTCCTAAAGTTACGAGTGACGAAGTTACGAGTACAAGCATCTCATATCAAATGACCATGGCATTACGCTAAGCAACATAAATCCCATAACGTTACAGCAACATCTCCTCCCTGACCTAGCTAACGTTAGCTAGCTTCTAGCCACACAAGAAATGAATGATGTTAAAATCTCCGCTTAGCATTCTAATAACAGAAGGGGCACATTTATGTGGACCACTACAACATGACTCATTATGTCTGTAACGTTAACTGTATAAAACACTTACTTTCATAAAGGAAGCACACCATCCAGCACATACACATGGAAACCGATATTTTAGGTACTTGGCCACGAACTCAAAACGTGTCTCTCTGAAGCTCTGTTCTAGAATCTTTGATCTGAAGTCTGTTCCCGTTGCTAGGCAAAATCAAATAAATGAAATGAGTCTTCCAGTATTAAATGTGTACGTGTGATTACAAATGGATGTGTGTGGTTTGCAATTAGTATAAACAAGAAATAACATTTCTAATAATTTCCCATGATAAATTACATAATATTTGCACCTTCCTTCCTACTAATTCCACCGCATTTAGTAAAATGTAATACAACGTTGCCACCTAGCGTTCATGTAGGCTATTTAAGATTAACGTGGCATTTCCTGCTTATTCTTTTGTCAACACCATGCTTTTAGGAAAACAATCTTTTTATCATAGTTCCCTCTTCAATGAGCGATTACCAGCTCATTTTTGTAACAGAGATAGCTGTTTATTGTCCCTAGGTTTACAGAAACACCTATTCATATTAATACGTAGCCTATGGAGTGCTGCCGACCACTGTTCATTACGGCCCAGAATGCCTTGCATGTCTTTACAACAAAACAACACAGTAAAACCTAAATGCCCGTAAACATATGCATTTGCATACTTGTAACATTTTTAATAATACTCTTCCATCATGATATTTAACAATAATGAAAAATGTAATTTGAATACCGTCAATGTGAAAACAACTCTATTATGTAAGCTATATATAGCTACTGTTCTCCTTACTATTTCAGTTCGTAAGTCCATACTATCCCATGGCAGAGCAAGGATTTCATGATTGGGCAAGGTTGCCCGGAGACATTGTGGCTGCCCAGAGACATTGAGCATACTTGGAAGGCATTGTGATAGAAGGTGAATGGTGAGAGTTACCAAATACTGTGGGTGGTTTGCAAAATGATGGAAACTTTTGGAATATTTCTTTTTTTTTTTAGCTTATGCACCCTCACATTGGAGTCTCCAGTTTAAATACAAAATTTGGTATAGATATGTGAGTGTTCCTGAGATATGGATGACTTCCTGTTTCGGAGCTTTGCCGCCGATTTTGTTTGGCTGTGACGGGCAAACGCTTTCGAAAATCAAAAATCCTTCCGGTAACTTTTGTGAGGCTTGGTCCAAGGATAATGTACGTCAAGTTTCGTGGCGTTCGGACCAAATTTGTGACCTGTGAAAATTTTGTTTCGCTTTCTGTTCAATCCAATATGGCGGACGAACGACACGCCCACCTGATGTCATCTTCACGACCAACTTACACCGGTACTGACCGGACGTTTTAAAGTTGGAACGGTGTCTCTGTCTCAAAGGGCCTAGGCGCTAGAGCTGACAAAAAATTAGGGAGACGGGAAAAATAATAATAAATATAACCGCAAGCGGTGATTTACGGGGTCCGAGCAAAACGAACATGATAGCATAGCTTTTTAGTTTTACATATGCTTTAATTGTTTGGGCACAATTGTTCAAAAGAAACGTGATCGGATTTCAGTTACCGGATTTCAGCTATCGGATTGGTTCAAATCTTGAAAATGGGTTGTTCAAAGGGAAACAAGGATCCTGAAATTGGATTAGATCACATAATCTATTCTTGATTTTGATCTGGATAAAACCTTCACTTTGTGTCGTTCAAAACTTTTCAGTTGGATTGGAATAAATTTGATGCATAAAATTAGGATTACCCTGTGCTGTAACATTATAGTGTGCTAACCTCCACAACCCAACAGTATTCTAACAATACTTGATTCTACAGGACTATTTATTTGTTGTGGATAAGATGAAGGGTTTGATAATGGAAGGCAGTGTTTCCCACAGAATTGAATTGTATTTGTGGTGGTGGGTTCTGTGTCGGAGTCAATAAGATAAACAGCGTATAATTATACAGTTATACTTGCCTTGCACTACAAGTCCATATTGACAAGTAGCTGTAATGCTGTAATGTTATAGTGTGCTAACCTCCACAACCCAACAGCATTCTATTCTAGTATGCTAACCTCCACAACCCAACAGTATTTGAACACTAATGCTTCAGGTGGGATTTGAACTCTCAACATAAGGATGACCAGTACAAGGCATTATCCCACTAAGCCACTGTCAATCCTACATCTTTGCCAGTCACATTCACATGGTGAAAATGTGTATTGGTAAACACACAAGAAAAACTCCAAGTATACATTTGACAATAAAATGAAGGGCTTTCCTGAAAGAGAACACCTGAAAACTTTTGGATATTCTGGGGCAATTAGACATTTATAGAGAAGAACAGTAATGGATGAAATATAAATATGATAGACTTAGTGATGAAGGAAAAATAGTAAACAAAGAAGTTCCCCTATATGCCATAGAGTGTGTCGGCATTCTGATTCTTGGCAACTAATGAGTGTGAATGTCAATTGCCTGATGTCATTCAGGTGCTGTTCAATGGTGTGAATCTTCAATAACCAATAGCATGTGCATCTTGAGCATAAAGCTCTTGCAGGATTCGAACTCTCAACCTAACAAACACCAGCACTAGGCATTATCCCACTCTGCCACTGACAATCATACACATTCAGCAGTCACATTCAAATGGTGAAAATGTGTGTTGGTAAACACACAAGAAAAACTCCAAGTATACATTTGACAATAAAATGAAGGGCTTTCCTGAAAGAGTACACCTGAAAACTTTTGGATATTCTGGGGCAATTAGACATTTATAGAGAAGAACAGTAATGGATGAAATATAAATATGATAGACTTAATGATGAAGGAAAAATAGTAAACAAAGAAGTTCCCCTATATGTCATAGAGTGTGTCAGCATTCTGATTCTTGGCAACTAATGAGTGTGAATGTTAATTGTCTGATGTCATTCAGGTGCTGTTCAATAGTGTGAATCTTCAATAACCAATAGTATTCGAGCTAGAGCCTAAAGCACTACCGGGGATTCGAACCCTCAACCTAACAAACACCAGCACTAGGCATTATCCCACTGAGCCACTGACAATCCTACATATTTGGCAGTCACATTCACATGGTGAAAATGTGTGTTGGCAAACACACAACATCAAGAAAATTCCTAGCATACATTTGACAATAGAATTAAGGGCTTTATAAAAAAGAGTACAGATCTGAAATGTGCACTGTTAATGGTATCCACATAATGATGGTTGTATGGTTGTTATCCAAGAATAAACATTTACTCATATAGGAATATAGGTGATATAGGAGAAATGGGCTGAGTGGTCAAACTTTATTGGCCTATATCTCTGAAATGGAACAACATATCCAAATTATTTTGATATCTTTTGTGAGGCTTTGTCTAAACATTGTCTGTGAGAATTTTGGTTGAGATTTGATAATTTTTGAAGCCTGTGAAACTTTTTATGATGTTTGGCTTTTGTCTGAAATTGTGGCAAAAGTAAACATTTTTAGAGCATAAGACCAGGATGAAAAAGATGCATCTGAATGTAAAGATTAATATGATGAAATAATTTTGAGTCTAGGTCAATCTGGTAAGGAGAAATAAGCGTTTTTGACAAGAGCGCCACCTTTGGGTGCAGTACCCCAAATTGTGGGTTATGGGTAGTGGGGGGTACTGGTAACAATACTTGAAAATGTCAAGTTTCTAGGACTTACGGTTTATAGGAATATAGGTGATCTAGGAAAAAAGGCCTAAGTGGTCTAAGTTTATTGGCCTATATCTCTGAAATGGAATAAAATATCAAAATTCTGAGCATTTTTGGGTTATGGGTAGAGGGGGGTACTGGTAACCATACCTGAAAATTTGAAGAGTTTTGGAGTTACGGTTTAGGCTGCAGTATGACTTTTACAGAATTTTGGCCAAAAATGAACGGTACAGAAACAATAGGGGTCCTGCAGCTACGCTGCTCGGACCCCTAATAATAATAACTAGACTGCATTTCCGGCGGGAACTGCGAAAGTGTGCTTGCCCTGGTCCGGTCAGCAACGTGAGCGGACAGTGGCATACGCTATGCTGAACCTGGCTTGATCTAGGCATTGTAACAGTGCCTTTCAATGTTGGAGCAGTGGCAATATCTCAAAAGCTCTAGGAGAGGGCTATTCAACTATTGGCTTGCGGGTTGAATGCGATTTGTTGGATTTTACCTTTGGCCTGCCTTCGAATTTAGCTTCTATGACTGAGATCAAATCAATAAAATAAAATGACAGCAGTGATTGGCTTCAAAAAATAAATAATGTCACGCGTCTTGCGCCTCTCAAACTGGGCTATCAGGTAACCTACAGAGGAATTGAAATTATGAAATATGGCCAAGGCATTAAAAAGCTGCTTGTTTGTCAGGATACTTTTTCACTGATTTATTTAAAAAAAAATATGAGCTATGAGTGTGAATGTTATATATTCCATCCCACAAATTATGTTTTACTGGTTTATTTGACAAATAATCTATATAGATTTGCTCTATAAAGACTGTCTGTTTGGGATTGTTTTGTGAGCCTGGGGTTTTTTTAAGAGCCTATTGATGTAGCCTATCTCAGAATAAAGGAATACTTCATATTACTCTAAACCACCGTCTGTAAATCAACTGTATACTACTGTCTACATTGCACTATATTTCTTGACCTGTCTCTGTATGTTTCATCACCTTTCTATACTTTGCCTCACATTGCAACACAGCTCAGATCTTTGGTTGCTATGAAGGCCAGTCGTTCTAAATGGATGGTTGCTATCTCTGCCGTTGTCAAGCGGGCATATCGTAGAATTCTGATTAACCTTATCTTAAAACATCTCTATTTTACTTAGCCCACTTCCATACAGTGGGTCCCATTAAGAAGTGGCCACTTCATTCACGCTTACCGTGATTTACACAGCAGCATTATTAAATTAATCTGTCACCATACGCCTATGCCTACGTTTGCAAAGAAATCATTTTAATTTGAAAATTTACATTTCATGTACATGTTGACAATGAGTAGGCTAGTTTTGGTTGTTGGTGGTGTTATTGCATCCCTTAGTTACGACTACAATGCAAGTTCCCTTAAACTGTCACAGACGTAGGTACTACTTTTAGGGCTAAAGTGCTTCGTGAATTACTGTTAGTAATAAATAGTAACAGTCCTAAAATGTACATGTGATTAAGTTATGAGTGCAAGCTTCTCATATCAAATCACCATGGCATTACGCAGTGGCGTAACAAACCAATGGTGGGCCCAGGTGCGAGAGCACTGTGCGGGCCCATATCGACATAATTTTGCCCAGGATGAACAGCCTGCAGGCCATGGTAATCTAATATTACTGCATTAACATCAACTCGCATGGAATTATGGGAACACTCAATGCGCTTCTTCAACCCTCTGCTGAAACTGCAAGCGTTGCTTGCTTAAAAACTCGCACTGCGCAGAAACAAAACTTAATGTAGCCTAACTTATTTAACCGTGCAGAAACCAAATATAATCATTCATATGCATACAATCCCCAATATGCGTGAATTAGGCCATTAGAAGAAGGCCATCTTACGAGCCTTTCGTTGAATCGTTAACGATGTTCCCAATATTTAATGCTCTTATCATTATCATTATCATATTCATTATCACCTGCGAGTTGAAGGGTCATAGGACGTAAAGACTCAAACACATGACAAGTTTCCCGCATACTTGCAAATCGTTGGGAGAGCTGACTGATTATGATGTCCAGAGTTTTTAAATACCTGCACTTTGAAGAATTTCTCTGCATCGGTTAAGCGCTCATCTATCGATAGTTCGCTTCACTCTCCGTGCTCTAACATTTTCAAATGTACTCTAAACCCCCAATTAAGTTGTGAGCGTCTGCGCTGTAGCCTTGGCCTGGTCAAAGGCACGCCGGTAGTCAGAAAGGACCTGTATAGAATTTCCCAGCAATTGCATTGCGGGGGTAGCGACGGGCCCCGGGAGGTTTCCCATGATAAATTACATAATATTTGCACCTTCCTTACTTGTGAAGCTCACACGTATTCAGTGAAATGTAATACAACGTTGCCAACCTAGCGTTAGGCTATTTAACATTAAAGTGACATTGCTTGCTTATTCTTTCGTCAACTCCATGCTTTTAGAAAAACAATCTTTTTATCATAGTTCCCTCTTCAATGAGCGATTACCAGCTCGTTTTTGTAACAGAGATAGCTGTTTATTGTCCCTAGGTTTACAGAAACACCTATTCATATTAATACGTAGCCTATGGAGTGCTGCCGACCACTGTTCATTACGGCCCAGAATGCCTTGCATGTCTTTACAACAAAACAACCCAGTAAAACCTAATTTCCCGTAAACATATGAATTTGCATACTTGTAACATTTTTAATAATACTCTCCCATCATGATTTTTAACAATAAGGAAAATTCTTATTTGAATACCGTCAATGTGAAAACAACTCTATTATGTAAGCTATATATAGCTAGTGTTTTCCTTGCTATTTCAGTTCGTAAGTCCATACTATCCCATGGCAGAGCAAGGATTTCATGATTGGGCAAGGTTGTCTGGAGACATTGTGGCTACCCAGAGACATTGAGCATACTTGGAAGGCGTTGTGATAGAAGGTGAATGGTGAATGGTGAGTAGGGTTGGGCACCGAAACACGGTTCTAATATGGCACCGGTGCCGACACAAACAGTATTAACTGCATCGAATAACAACGTGGATTTCGGTGCCTCATTTCGGTGCTTAAATCGGGGTTTTTTTGTTTTTTTTTAATACGAGGCATCACTGCATGTCATGCGTCATCTCTAACGTCTTGCTCTGATAGCAAGACATCCAGATACAGTTAGATGATAAACACTGGATGTATAAACCAGAGGGGTGCACCACATGAGTGGACAGTGTTGGACAGCTTGCGTGAGCCCAAGTAGCTTACTTTAAAGCGATATCGCGAGCTCCTGTCAAAATCTAGCAGTGGGCCTAACTACACACAAGCAAAAGGCTATGAAACAACATCAACAGTAGGCTAGCCTAGCCTATACGTTACACAATATCCTTGCTAATGTGCTAACTGACATTTATTTGAAATGTTATCAGCAAAGTTGTAAGGTGAAAACTTTATTTCACGGTGTGTTAAACAACATAATGGCATGATATTAATCTTTCATGTGCATGAGGTCCATATAGCATCACAATGAATATGAAGATCATGTTAAAAGTTAGCTGGCAAAAACAAATATACTGATGTCACTGAGCTGTCAAAGAGGCTACGAAACCATCTCCGTACGTTATCGCTAATTAAACTCAGCTGACTGGTGTTAGCGCATAGCCATAGTTGCTGTTAAAATGCCTTCTGCTGGGAATCTTAACACTTCAACACCGACATGTAGCCTAACATGTTCAAAACTACTGCGTGTTATGGGTTAAGACATACAATTTCTTGAAGCATTTGGCAACACACTGAATTAACTGGAAAGTAGAGTCCCTGTTAGATTAGCTTGCTTGCAAATGCCGTTGTCCATGACCTGCCAGTTTTATGGCAAGCGGTTTTAACATACCTTATGGCAAACCGCCTACACTGGGTAAACTTGAAAGCAGAGCTTACCATTGTTTGTGCATGCATGGCAAGCTGTTTTAACATTTAAATGTATTATTTATAGGGGCAATGAGATATTGATAGTAAATTGAATATAACAGTTCAATTTCATGTTCAAATTTGTCTCATCAATAAAAAAAAGCAATTCATGCTTTAGACCATTTTAATTTAAAATATTTTAAAAACAAAGTACCGGTTCAGGCACCGTTTCGGCACCGGCACCGTTTTAAAAGTATCGTTTTAGCACCGGTATCGGATAAAACCCAAACGATACCCAACCCTAATGGTGAGAGTTACCAAATACCTGTGGGTGGTTTGCCAAATGATGGAAACTTTTGGAATATTTCTTTTTTTTTTTTTTAGCTTATGCAGCCTCACACTGGAGCCCCCGTTCATATACAAAATTTGGTATCGATATGTGACAGTGTTCCTGAGATATGGACGACTTCCTGTTTCGGAGCTTCGTCGCCGATTTCGTTTGGCTGTGACGGGCAAACGCTTTCGAAATTCAAAAATCCTTCTAGTAACTTTTGTGAGGCTTGGTCCAATGATAATGTACGTCAAGTTTCGTGGCGTTCGGACCAAATTTGTGACCTGTGAAAATTTAGTTTCGCTTTCTATTCAATCCAATATGGCGGACGAACGACACGCCCACTTGACGTCATCTTCTTGAGCAAGTTACACCGGTACTGCCCGGACGTTTTAAAGATGGAACGGTGTCTCTGTCTCAAAGGGCCTAGGCACAGGAGCTGGAAAAAAATTAAGGAGACGGGAATAATAATAATAATATTAAATATAGCTGCAAGCAGCAATGAGGGGGCCAAGCAGAATAGGCCGGAGTAGCCACGGTGACAAGATAGAACTCAGCAGACACCCAGCAGACACCCGGGATCAACAGGGCTGAAACAGGGCTGAGTATTGCCACCGCCTCCACCAGCCAGCCCCCCCCACCTAATCACCCCAGCCCGTCCCACCCCGTCCTGCCCTGCCCTGCCCCTGCACGCACGCATTAGAATTAACTGGATGGAACATGTTGTCATCAGTTTCACATCAAAAAATAAAAGATTGATAAAACACATCAGCAACTACACATCAAAATGCAATATTGCTAATTGCAGCACCCCCTACAGGTCAAAGGTCACCACATTTTTTGAGCATCCTCCTAATGGGGTCATGAATATATGTAGTAAGTTTGGTTATGATACATGACAGGGTTGCTGAGATATGAGCTCACTTCCTGTTTGGCAGCTTCGCCACCAATGTCGATTGGCTGGTAGGGGCGAATGCTTTTGTCAATTGTTCCAGAGAGCAATATATTGATAGGGTATGTTCTGAAGATGGTCTGTGCCAATGTTGATGACGATCAGATGAAATTTGCGACCTGTGGAAACTTTTTGATGTTTTTGATTAAATCTAACATGGCGGCCGAATCAATTACGATAACATCACAAGTTGGCCTGGGTCGGCCTAAGGACTTCCAACAGTATTACCAGACACCACTAGTACATTTTAATTCCAAACACAACAGCAGCTACAGGCCAAAAGGCATGTTTCTTAATTACAGCGCCCCCTAGAGGTCAAAGGTCACCAGATTTATTTAGTGTCCCCCTGATTGGGTCCTGAGTCCATGCACCCAGTTTGGCTTTGATACATGCAAGGGTTGCTGAGATATGAGCTCACTTCCTGTTTGGCGGCTTCGCCGCAAATTTCGATTGGCTGTTACAGCTGAATGCTTCTGTCAATTGTTCCAGAAAGCAATGCACTGATAAGGCATGGTCTGAAGATGGTCTCTGCCAATTTTGGTGAGGATCCGCTGAAATTTGTGACCTCCGAAAACTTGTACGTGTTTTTGATTAAATCCAATATGGCGGCCGAATCAATTACGATGACATCACAAGTTGGCTTGGGTCGGCCTAAGGACCTTCAACAGTAGTACCAGACACCATAAGTGCATTTTAATTCTAAGCACAACTGCTGCTACAGGCCAAAAGGCATGTTTCTTAATTACAGCGCCCCCTAGAGGTCAAAGGTTACCAGATTTCTTGAGCGTCCCCCTGATTTGGTCCTGAGTCCATGCACCAAGTTCGGCTTTGATATATGCAAGGGTTGCTGAGATATGAGCTCACTTCCTGTTTGGCGGCTTCGCCGCAAATTTTGATTGGCTGTTACGGGTGAACGGTTTTAGTTCCGAAGATGAAAAGGAGTATCTTTTGTGAGGCTTGGTCTGAAGATCATCTGTGTCAGGTTTGGTGTCATTCAGGTGCTGTTCAATGGTGTCAATCTTCAATAACCAATAGCATGTGCATCTTGAGCTTCAAGCTCTAGCAGGATTCGAACTCTCAACCTAACAAACACCAGCAGTGTGTAATGAGTGTGAATGTTAATTGCCTGATGTCATTCAGGTGCTGTTCAATGGTGTGACTCAGAAGGCTCAATGGTATGGAGTGATGACACGGAGATGGCAGGTTTCGGTGCAACACAAGTTAACTTTATTTGAGTTTCAATTCATCTGTTCTTTTGTTCTTTACTTGTATGTGTGCTGCATCAAAGAGGAAACAAACAGAAAATGGAGTAATCAGTGAAATGGGGTAAATCAGTACAGATCCCAACTCACAAACAAACCAATTGACATTTGAACAATAAACTGAAATCATATGGCTATATAAAAGGTACAACTAAACAATACTTGACATCCCAAGTCAACCAACATCACCTAATCATCTCTCACATGGGACTCCAACACACCAAACCAACAAACAAAGACCTTAACTTTACACATGATGGCAGAGCTACTCTACAAACTGATAAACATCACAAAAGTCATAGTGAGGGTGATTAAAGTGATGACTTACGTTAACTCAAAGACGCACACAGAGCAGGACACACTGGAGTGCTGGGTTGAGATGAACAAAAGAGCGAACTGAGGGCGAGCAAACAATTTATCCTGGTCTGAGCCCCTGCTCCGGAGCTACAGGGTTTCCCAGCGGGTAAACTTTGGAAAGATTTGCAAAGATTTGGAAAAGATTTTTGAAAGACTACAGTCTCAGACCCTCTCACATCTAAAGACAAGTAGTAGAGTTTTAAGTCACAGACTATGATTTTGCAATGACTAGGGATCTTGCAGGGTCACTATTTACAAGACTGCAACACGATTCCTTTAAATTATTACCCATTGTGCAATAGATAAACAGGAACTGAAAATTATAGCCTACTAAACTCAAAGTCGTATTTTCGTGTTTCTGCAGCATTGTTTCATGCGTGACATCCTTAACCGATATAGAGTTGTTCTGTCAAGTGGAAGAGCCGACTAAATATGTATAAGAAATGACAAATATTATAAGAATAACAAATAATTATAGGCTACAGCTTATAATTATACAGTAATACTTGCCTTGCACTACAAGTCCATATTGACAAGTAGCTGTAATGTTATAGTGTGTTAACCTCCACAACCCAACAGCATTCTATTGTAGTATGCTAACATCCACAACCCACTAATGCTTCAAGTGGGATTTGAACTCTGAACCTAAGGATCACCAGTACAAGGCATTATCCCACTGAGCCACTGTCAATCCTACATGTTGGCCAGTCACATTCACATGGTGAAAATGTGTATTGGTAAACACACAAGAAAAACTCCAAGCATGGAGGGGCGATTAGACATTTGTAGAGATGAACACTAATAGATTAAATATAAATATGATAGATAAATATGATAAATATGAAGGAAAAATAGTAAACAAAGAAGTTCCCCTGAATGTCATAGAGTGTCTCGGCATTCTGATTCTTGGCAACTGATGAGTGTGAATGTTGATTGCCTGATGTCATTCAGGTGCTGTTCAATGGTGTGAATCTTCAATAACCAATAGTATTCGAGCTAGAGCCTAAAGCACTACCGGGGATTCGAACCCTCAACCTAACAAACACCAGCACTAGGCATTATCCCACTGAGCCACTGACAATCCTACATATTGGGTAGTCACATTCACATGGTGAAAATGTGTGTTGGTAAACACACAAGAAAAACTCCAAGTATATATTTGACAATAAAATGAAGGGCTTTCCTGAAAAAGCACACCTGAAAACTTTTGGATATTCTGGGGCAATTATACATTTATAGAGAAGAACAGTAATGGATGAAATATAAATATGATAGACTTAATGATGAAGGAAAAATAGTAAACAAAGAAGTTCCCCTATATGTCATAGAGTGTGTCGGCATTCTGATTCTTGGCAACTAATGAGTGTGAATGTTAATTGTCTGATGTCATTCAGGTGCTGTTCAATAGTGTGAATCTTCAATAACCAATAGCATGTGCATCTTGAGCCTAAAGCTCTAGCAGGATTCGAACTCTCAACCTAATAAACACCAGCACTAGGCATTATCCCACTCTGCCACTGACAATCATACACATTCAGCAGTCACATTCAAATGGTGAAAATGTGTGTTGGTAAACACACAAGAAAAACTCCAAGTATACATTTGACAATAAAATGAAGGGCTTTCCTGAAAGAGTACACCTGAAAACTTTTGGATATTCTGGGGCAATTAGACATTTATAGAGAAGAACAGTAATGGATGAAATATAAATATGATAGACTTAATGATGAAGGAAAAATAGTAAACAAAGAAGTTCACCCTATATGTCATAGAGTGTGTCGGCATTCTGATTCTTGGCAACTAATGAGTGTGAATGTTAATTGTCTGATGTCATTCAGGTGCTGTTCAATAGTGTGAATCTTCAATAACCAATAGCATGTGCATCTTGAGCCTAAAGCTCTAGCAGGATTCGAACTCTCAACCTAACAAACACCAGCACTAGGCATTATCCCACTCAGCCACTGACAATCATACACATTGAGCAGTCACATTCAAATGGTGAAAATGTGTGTTGGCAAACACACAACATCAAGAAAATTCCTAGCATACATTTGACAATAGAATTAAGGGCTTTATAAAAAAGAGTACATATCTGAAAATGTGCACTGTTAATGGTATCCACCTAATGATGGTTGTATGGTTGTTATCCAAGAAAAAAAAATTACTCATATAGGAATATAGGTGATATAGGAGAAATGGGCTAAGTGGTCGAACTTTATTGGCCTATATCTCTGAAATGGAACAACGTATCCAAATTATTTTGATAACTTTTGTGAGGCTTTGTCTAAACATTGTCTGTGAGAATTTTGGTGAAGATTTGATAATTTTTGAAGCCTGTGAAACTTTTTATGATGTTTGGCTTTTCTCTGAAATTGTGGCAAAAGTAAACATTTTTAGAGCATAAGACCAGGGTGAAAAAGATGCATCTGAATGTAGAGATTAATATGATGAAATAATTTTGAGTCTAGGTGAATCTGGTAAGGAGAAATAAGCGTTTTTGACAAGAGCGCCACCTTTGGGTGCAGTACCCCAAATTTGGGTTATGGGTAGTGGGGGGTACTAGTAACAATACTTGAAAATGTCAAGTTTCTAGGACTTACGGTTTATAGGAATATAGGTGATCTAGGAAAAAAGGCCTAAGTGGTCTAACTTTATTGGCCTATATCTCTGAAATGGAACAAAATATCAAAATTCTGAGCGATAACTTTTGTGAGGCTTGGTCTAAACATTGTCTGTAAGAATTTTGGTGAAGATTCGATTATTTTTGAAGAGTGTGAAACTTTTTATAATGTTTGGCTTTTCCATGAAATTGTGGAAAAAGTAAACATTTGTAGACCATAAGACCAGGGCCAAAAAGATGCATCTGAGTTTAGAGATTAATATTCTGAAAGAATTTTGAGTCTAGGTGAATCTGGTAAGGAGAAATAAGCATAATTAACTTTTTTTTTCAATAGCGCCACCTTTGGGTGCAGTACCCCAAATTTTGGGTTATGGGTAGAGGGGGGTACTGGTAACCATACCTGAAAATGTCAAGAGTTTTGGAGTTACGGTTTAGGCTGCAGTATGACTTTTACAGAATTTTGGCCAAAAAATGAACGGTACAGAAACAATAGGGTTCCTGCAGCTACGCTGCTCGGACCCCTAATAATAATAAGAAAAGGTAGAATCACTATGGGTTGCCGCGCAGCTTCGCTGCTTGGCCCCCAAATATAGCTGCAAGCAGCAATGAGGGGGCCAAGCAGAATAGGCCGGAGTAGCTACGGCGACAAGATAGAACTCAGCAGGCATCCGCGATTAACACTTTCAACAACTTTCACATCAAAACATAACTGACTTTGTAGGGCTGAAACAGGGCTGAGTATTGCCACCGCCTCCACCAGCCAGCCCCCCCCCCACCTAATCACCCCAGCCCGTCCTACCCCGCCCTGCCCTACCCTGCTCTTGCACGCACGCATTAGAATTAACTGGATGGAACATGTTTTCATCAGTTTCACATCAAAAAATAAAAGATTGATAAAACACAACTACACATCAAAATGCAATATTGCTAATTGCAGCACCCCCTACAGGTCAAAGGTCACCAATTTTTTTGAGCGTCCTCCTAATGGGGTCATGAATATATGTAGTAAGTTTGGTTATAATACATGGCAGGGTTGCTGAGATATGAGCTCACTTCCTGTTTGGCGGCTTCGCCACCAATTTCGATTGGCTGTTACGGGCGAATGCTTTTGTCAATTGTTCCAGAGAGCAATATATTGATAGGTTATGGTCTGAAGATGGTCTGTGCCAATGTTGGTGAAGATCAGATGAAATTTGCGAAGTGCGAAAACTTTTTGATGTTTTTGATTAAATCCAACATGACGACCGAATCAATTATGATGACATCACAAGTTGGCCTGGGTTGGCCTAAGGACGTCCAACAGTATTACCTGAACCCACTAGTGCATTTTAATTCTAAGCACAACTGCAGCTTCAGGCCAAAAGGCATGTTTCTTAAATACAGCGCCCCCTAGAGGTCAAAGGTCACCAGATTCCTTGAGCATCCCCCTGATTGGGTCCTGAGTCCATGCACCCAGTTTGGCTTTGATACATGCAAGGGTTGCTGAGATATGAGCTCACTTCCTGTTTGGCGGCTTCGCAGCACAATTCGATTGGCTGTTATGCGCGAATGGTTATAGTTCCGAAGACAAAAAGCAATGCATTAATGAGGCATGGTCTGTAGATGATATCTGTGAAGTTTGGTATCAATTGGACAAAATTTGTGACCTGTGAAGACATTTAAGGTTTTTTGATGAAATCCAATATGGCGGAAAATCCATCATAGCGGAAATTGACGTCATAGGGTGCATTGAACTCGACTTGGTCCAAGGATTCCAACGATACATCATTTTTGACAATTGGCCATACGGGTCAAAAGTTACGTGTGTGAACGCACATCCAACTTTCGCCTGTTGGTGGCGCTAGAGCGCTTGAGGTGCCGGCATGAAACTTGGTGAAATTAATTATTGGACTGTCCCCAATTAGTGTGCAAAATTGTATAACTTTTTACCAGACGGTTCTATGGGCTGCCATTGACTTCCATTGCAAAATAATGCGCATCAGCAACTACTGGCCAAAATGCATTTTTGTCAATTACGGTGCCCCCTAGAGGTCAAATGTCACCAAATTTCTTGAGCGTCCTCCCGATGGGGTCTGAGGTACATGTACTAAATTTGGTTTTGATACATGAAAGCGTTGCTGAGATATGAAATCACTTCCTGTTTGGCGGCTTCGCCACAAATTTCGATTGGCTGGTACAGGTCAATGCTTCTGTCAATTGTTCCAGAAAGCAATGCACTCATCAGGCATGGTCTGAAGATGGTCTCTGCCGATTTTAGTCAAGATCCGCTGAAATTTGTGACCTGCGAAAACTTGTACGTGTTTTTGATTAAATCCAATATGGCGGCTGAATCAATTACGATGACATCACAAGTTGGCTTGGGTCGGCCTAAGGAACTCCAACAGTATTACCAGACATCACTAGTGCGTTTTAATTCTAAGCACAACAGCAGCTACAGGCTAAAAGGCATGTTCCTAAATTACAGCACCCCCTAGAGGTCAAAGGTCACCAGATTTTTTGAACGTCCCCTTGATTGGGTCCTGAGTCTATGTACTTAGTTTGGTTATGATAGATGAATGGGTTGCTGAGATATGAGCTCACATCCTGTTTGGCGGCTTCGCCGCAAATTTCGATTAGATATTACGGGTGAACGGTTATAGTTCCGAAGACAAAACACCACAACTTTTGTGAGGCTTGGTCTGAAGATCATGTGAGTCAAGTTTGGTGACGATCGGACAAAATTTGTGACCTGTGAAGTTTTAGTTTCACTTTCACTAAAATCCAATATGGCGGAAAATCCATCATGGCGGAAAATGACGTCATAGGGTGCTTTGAACTCGGCTTGGTCCAAGGATTCCAACGATACCTCATTTGTGACAATCGGACATACGGGTCAAAAGTTACGTGCGTGAACGCACGTCCAACTTTGGCCTGTTGGTGGCGCTAGAGCGGTCAAGGTGCCAACATGAAACTTGGTGAAATTAATCATGGCACTGTCCCCAATCAGTGTGCCAAATTTCACAACTTTTTACCAGACGGTTCTATAGGCTGCCATAGACTCCAATGGCAGAGGAAAGATGTTAAATAATAATAATAAGAAATCATAGAAACACAATGGGTGCCTTCGCAGCTTCGCTGCTTGGCCCCCAAATATAGCTGCAAGCAGCAATGTGGGGGCCAAGCAGAGAGTTCAGCAGTCCAGATTTGCCATGCAACTCAATGCCGTGGCATCAGGCATATAGCATTAAGCAGTCACAGCAAGTTCCATGTCAAACAACCCAAGATTGGCTGAGTTACAAGGTCAAGTTTCACATCAAAACATAACTGATTTTGTGGGGCTGAACCAGGGCTGAGTGTCGCCGCCCACTCACCCAGCCAACCCACCGCCGCAATCGCCCGTGCCCGTCCCACCCTGCCCCATCCTTGCACGCACGCTTTAGAATTAACTTGATGGAACTCGCTGTCATCAGTTTCACATAAAAAATAAAAGATCGATTGAGATATTATCATGCTTGCTGTGATTTCAATGCCCCATAGAGGTCAAAGATAACCAAATTATTTGTGCATCATCAGGATGAACCAGACTGTTCTATGGGCTGCCATTGACCTCCATTGCAGAATAATGCAGCAACTACAGGCCAAAATACATTTTTGCGAATTAGAGAGCCCCCTAGAGGTCAAAGGTCACCAAATTTCTTGAGCGTCCTCCTGGTGGGTCCTGAGGACCATATACTAAGTTTGGTTTTGATACATGAAAGCGTTGCTGAGATATGAGCTCACTTCCTGTTTGGCGGCTTCGCCGCAAATTTCGATTGGCTGTTACAGGCGAACGCTTCTATCAATTGTTCCAGAAAAAAATACACTGATAAGGCATGGTCTGAAGATGGTCTCTGCCAATTTTGGTGAGGATCAGCTGAAATTTGTGACTTGCGAATACTTATTCGTGTTTTTGATTAAATCCAATATGGCGGCCAAATCAATTATGTTGATGTCACAAGTTGTCCTCTGTTGACCAAAGGACCTTCCACAGTATTGTCAGACACCACTAGTGCGTTTTAATTCTAAACACAACAGCAGCTACAGGCCAAAAGGCATATTTCTTAATTACAGCGCCCCCTAGAGGCCAAAGGTCACCAAAATGTTTGAGCGTCCTCCTGATGGGGTCAGTAGTCTATATACAACGTTTGGTTATGATACAAGAAAGGGTTGCTAAGATATGAGGTCACTTCCTGTTTGGCGGCGTCGCCACAAATTTTGATTGGCTGTTACGGGCGAACGGTTGTATTTCCGAAGACAAAAAGTAATTCCTGAAAGTAGCGTGTTCTGTAGATGATGTGTGTGAAGTTTGGTGTCGATTGGACAAAATTTGTGACCAGAGAAGACATTTTAGTGTTTTTGATAAAATCCAAAATGGCGGAAAATCCATCATGGCGGAAAATGACGTCATAGGGTGCGTTGAACTCGGCTTGGCCCAAGGAATCCAACGATACCTCATTTTTGACAATCGGCCATACGGGTCAGAAGTTACGTGCGTGAACGCAAGTCCAACTTTGGCCTGTTGGTGGCGCTAGAGCGCTGGAGGTGCCGACATGAAACTTGATGAAATGAATCATTGGACTGTCTCCAATCAGTGTGCCAAATTTCAGAACTTTTTGCCAGACGGTTCTATAGGCTGCCATTGACTTCAATGGCGGAATAATAATAATAATAATAATAATAAGAAAACTAACAATCACAATGGTTGCCTCGCAGCTTCGCTGCTTGGCCCCCAAATATAGCTGCAAGCAGC
The DNA here is from genome assembly GCF_046254945.1 of Alosa pseudoharengus. Taxonomy (NCBI): domain Eukaryota; kingdom Metazoa; phylum Chordata; class Actinopteri; order Clupeiformes; family Clupeidae; genus Alosa; species Alosa pseudoharengus. The sequence continues at coordinate 985,094 of NW_027468837.1, forward strand.
AATGTGGGGGCCAAGCAGAGAGTTCAGCAGTCCAGATTTGCCATGCAACTCAATGCCGTGGCATCAGGCATATAGCATTAAGCAGTCACAGCAAGTTCCATGTCAAACAACCCAAGATTGGCTGAGTTACAAGGTCAAGTTTCACATCAAAACATAACTGATTTTGTGGGGCTGAACCAGGGCTGAGTGTCGCCGCCCACTCACCCAGCCAACCCACCGCCGCAATCGCCCGTGCCCGTCCCACCCTGCCCCATCCTTGCACGCACGCTTTAGAATTAACTTGATGGAACTCGCTGTCATCAGTTTCACATCAAAAATAAAAGATAGATTGAGATATTATCATGCTTGCTGTGATTTCAATGCCCCATAGAGGTCAAAGATAACCAAATTATTTGTGCATCATCAGGATGAACCAGACTGTTCTATGGGCTGCCATTGACCTCCATTGCAGAATAATGCAGAAACTACAGGCCAAAATACATTTTTGCGAATTAGAGAGCCCCCTAGAGGTCAAAGGTCACCAAATTTCTTGAGCATCCTCCTGGTGGGTCCTGAGGACCATGTACTAAGTTTGGTTTTGATACATGAAAGCGTTGCTGAGATATGAGCTCACTTCCTGTTTGGCGGCTTCGCCGCAAATTTCGATTGGCTGTTACAGGCGAACGCTTCAGTCAATTGTTCCAGAAAAAAATACACTGATAAGGCATGGTCTGTAGATGGTCTCTGCCAATTTTGGTGAGGATCAGCTGAAATTTGTGACTTGCGAATACTTATTCATGTTTTTGATTAAATCCAATATGGCGGCCAAATCAATTATGTTGATGTCACAAGTTGTCTTCTGTTGACCTAAGGACCTTCCACAGTATTGACAGACACCACTAGTGCATTTTAATTTTAAGCACAACAGCAGCTACAGGCCAAAAGGCATGTACCTTAATTGTAGCGCCCCCTAGAGGTCAAAGGTTACCAAAATTTTTGAGCATCCTCCTGATGGGGTCAGTAGTCTATATACTATGTTTGGTTATGATACATGAAAGGGTTGCTGAGATATGCGTTCACTTCCTGTTTGGCGGCTTCGCCGCAAATTTTGATTGGCTGTTATGGGCGAACGGTTTTATTTCCGAAGACAAAAAGTAATTCCCTAAAGTAGCGTGTTCTGTAGATGATGTGTGTGAAGTTTGCTGTCGATTGGACAAAATTTGTGACCAGAGAAGACGTTTTAGTGTTTTTGATAAAATCCAAAATGGCGGAAAATCCATCATGGCGGAAAATGACGTCATAGGGTGCGTTGAACTCGGCTTGGCCCAAGGAATCCAACGATACCTCATTTTTGACAATCGGCCATACGGGTCAGAAGTTACGTGCGTGAACGCAAGTCCAACTTTGGCCTGTTGGTGGCGCTAGAGCGCTGGAGGTGCCGACATGAAACTTGATGAAATGAATCATTGGACTGTCTCCAATCAGTGTGCCCAATTTCAGAACTTTTTGCCAGACGGTTCTATAGGCTGCCATTGACTTCAATGGCGGAATAATAATAATAATAATAAATATAGCTGCAAGCAGCAATGAGGGGGCCAAGCAGAATAGGCTGGAGTAGCCAGGGCGACAAGATAGAACTCAGCAGACATCCGCGATCAACGCTTTCAACTACTGTAACATCAAAACATAACTGACTTTGTAGGGCTGAAACAGGGCTGAGTATTGCTGCTGCCTCCGCCAGCCAGCCCCCCACCTAATCACCCCTGCCCGTCCCACCCCGTCCTGCCCCGCCCCGCCCCGCCCTTGCACGCACGCATTAGAATGAACTGGATGGAACATGTTGTCATCAGTTTCACATCAAAAAATAAAACATCGATAAAACACATCAGCAACTACAGATCAAAATGCAATATTGCTAATTGCAGCACCCCCTACAGGTCACCAAAGTTTTTGAGCGTCCTCCTAATGGGGTCATGAATCCATGTAGTAAGTTTGGTTATGATACATGGCAGGGTTGCTGAGATATGAGCTCACTTCCTGTTTGGCGGCTTCGCCACCAATTTCGATTGGCTGTTATGGGCGAATGCTTTCGTCAATTGTTCCAGAAAGCAATATATTGATAGGTTATGGTCTGAAGATGGTCTGTGCCAATGTTGGTGAAGATCAGATGAAATTTGCGACCCGCAAAAACTTTTTGATGTTTTTGATTAAATCCAACATGACGGCCGAATCAATTATGATGACATCACAAGTTGTGCTGGGTCAGCCTAAGGACCTCCAACAGTATTACCTGAAACCACTAGTGCATTTTAATTCTAAGGACAACAGCAGCTACAGGCCAAAAGGCATGTTTCTTAATTATAGCGCCCCCTAGAGGTCAAAGGTCACCAGATTCCTTGAGCGTCCCCCTGATCGGGTCCTGAGTCCATGCACCAAGTTTGGCTTTGATACATGCAAGGGTTGCTGAGATATGAGCTCATTTCCTGTTTGGCGGCTTCGCCGCAAGTTTCGATTGGCTGTTACAGCCGCATGCTACTGTCAATTGTTCCAAAAAGCAAGGCACTGATAAGGCATGGTCTGAAGATGGTCTTTGCCAATTTTGGTGAGGATCCGCTGAAATTTGTGACCTGCGAAAACTTGTACGTGTTTTTGATTAAATCCAATATGGCGGCCGAATCAATTACGATGACGTCACAAGTTGACATGGGTTGGCCTAAGGACCTCCAACAGTATTACCAGACACCACTAGTGCATTTTAATTCTAAGCACAACTACAGCTACAGGCCAAAAGGCATGTTTCTTAATTACAGCGCCCCCTAGAGGTCAAAGGTCACCAGATTTCTTGGGCGTCCCCCTGATTGGGTCCTGAGTCCATGGACTAAGTTTGGTTATGATAGGTGAATGGGTTGCTGAGATATGAGCTCACTTCCTGTTTGGCGGCTTCGCCACATATTTCGATTGGCTGTTACAGGCAAACAGTTTGAGTTCCGAAGACGAAAAGGAGTATCTTTTGTGAGGCTTGGGCTGAAGATCATGTGTGTCAAGTTTGGTGACGATCGGACAAAATTTGTGACCTGTGAAAACTTTTTAGTGTTTTTGATGAAATCCAAAATGGCGGAAAATCCATCATGGCGGAAAATGACGTCATAGGGTGCGTTGAACTCGGCTTGGTCCAAGGATTCCAACGATATCTCATTTTTGACAATCGGCCATACGGGTCAAAAGTTAGGTGCGTGAACGCATGTCCAACTTTGGCCTATTGGTGGCGCTAGAGCGCTCAAGGTGCCGGTATGAAACTTGGTGAAATTATTCATGAGACTGTCCTCAATTAGTGTGCCAAATTTCACAACTTTTCACCAGACGGTTCTATGGGCTGCCATAGACTCCAATGGCGGAGGAAAGATGTTAAATAATAATAATAAGAAAATATAGCTGCAAGCAGCAATGAGGGGGCCAAGCAGTTTAGGCCGGAGTAGCCACGGCGACAAGATAGAACTAAGCAGACACCCGTGATCAACACTTTCAACAAGTGTCACATCATAACATAGCTGATTTTGTAGGGATGAAACAGGGCTGAGTATTGCCACCGCCTCCGCCAGCCAGCCCCCCCACCTAATCACCCCTGCCCGTCCCACCCCGTCCCGCCCCGCCTCGCCCTACCACGCACTCATTAGAATGAACTAGATGGAACATGTTGTCATCAGTTTCACATCCAAAAATAAAAGATCGTTAAAACACATCGCAACTACAGATCAAAATGCAATATTGCTAATTGCAGCACCCCCTACAGGTCAAAGGTCAACATATTTTTGAGCGTCTTCCTAATGGGGTTCTGAACATATGTAGTAAGTTTGGTTATGATACATGGCAGGGTTGCTGAGCTATGAGCTCACTTCCTGTTTGGCGGCTTCGCCGCAAATTTCGATTGGCTGTTACAGCCGAATGCTACTGTCAATCGTTCCGAAAAGCGATGCACTGATAAGGCATGGTATAAAGATGGTCTCTGCCAATTTTGGTGAGGATCCACTGAAATTTGTGACCTGCGAAAACTTGTACATGTTTTTGATTAAATCCAATATGGCGGCCGAATCAATTACGATGACATCACAAGTTGGCCTGGGTCGGCCTAAGGATCTCCAGCAGTATTACCAGACACCACTAGTACATTTTAATTCCAAACACAACAGCAGCTACAGGCCAAAAGGCATGTTTCTTAATTACAGCGCCCCCTAGAGGTCAAAGGTCACCAGATTTATTGAGTGTCCCCCTGATTTGGTCCTGAGTCCATGTACCCAGTTTGGCTTTGATACATGCAAGGGTTGCTGAGATATGACCTCACTTCCTGTTTGGCGGCTTCGCCGCAAATTTCCATTGGCTGTTACGGGCGAACGGTTTTAGTTCCGAAGACGAAAAGGAGTATCTTTTATGAGGCTTGGTCTGAAGATCATGTGTGTCAGGTTTGGTGTCGATCGGACAAAATTTGTGACCTGTGAAAACTTTTTAGTGTTTTTGATTAAATCCAAAATGGCGGAAAATCCATCATGGCGGAAAATGACGTCATAGGGTGCGTTGAACTCGGCTTGGCCCAAGGATTCTAACAATACATCATTTTTGACAATCGGGTCAACGGGTCAAAAGTTACGTGCGTGAATGCACGTCCAACTTTGGCCTGTTGGTGGCGCTAGAGCCCTCAAGCTGCCGGCATGAATCTCGGTGAAATGAATCATTGGCCTGTCCCCAATCAGTGTGCCAAATTTCACAACTTTTCACCAGACGGTTTTATGGGCTGCCATAGACTCCAATGGCAGAGGAAAGATGTTAAATAATAATAAGAAATCATAGAAACACAATGGGTGCCTTCGCAGCTTCGCTGCTTGGCCCCCAAATAGAAACACAATGGGTGCCTTCGCAGCTTCGCTGCTTGGCCCCCAAATATAGCTGCAAGCAGCAATGCGGGGGCCTAGCAGAGCGCTATAGCAGGAATGGCGTTGCCATGGCATGAGCAAGCACTTACAGCAAGAGGCCAAATTACACCAATGTCTTTGTGCGTTCTCACAATCAGCTACCATGTCCCTCTACCAAGTTTGGACTTCATACACCAAAGTGTTGCTGAGATGTGAGCTCACTTTCTTTATTACAGCATCCCTAGAGGCCAAATGAGACCACTTTCCTTCATGTCCTCACAATCAGCTAATATGTCCCTATACCAAGTTTGGACTTCATACACCGAAGTGTTGCTGAGATACGAGCTCACTTCCTGTAATACAGCACCCCCTATAGAGGCCAAATGATGCCAATTTTCTTGCTGTGTCCTCACAATCAGATACGAAGTCCCTGTACCAAGTTTGGACTTCATACACCGAACTGTTGCTGAGATACAAGCTCACTTCCTGTATTACAGCGCCCCCTATAGAGGCCAAATGATGCCAATTTCTTACCGTGTCCTCACAATCAGATACAAAGTCCCTGTACCAAGTTTGGACTTCATACATTAAAGCATAGCCGAGATGTTAGCCCACTTCCTGTTTGGTGGCTTCATCGCCATATTTGATTGGCTGTCACGGGCAAACAAAAATGAAATTAAAAAATCTGACAAGTATCGTTTGTGCGGCTCGGTCTGAAGATCATCTCCGACAAGTTCTGTGAAAATCGGATGAAATTTGTAACCGCTGAAACTTTTCATAGAGTTTGGACTAAATCCAATATGGCGGAGGTCCAATATGGCAGAAAGTGATAGGATAGGGGTCGATGAACTCTGTATGGTCCAAGGATTCAGACTCTACCTCAATTGTGAAAATCAGACAAAAGAGTCAAGGATCACGCGCATGAACGCATGTCCAGCATTGAACTGGTGGTGGCGCTAGAGTGTTCAATGTATATGCATATAAATTGCTGTGAGTGATTGGGACAGTGTCCTGACTAATGGTTTCGAGTTTTGTTATGTTAACTCAAAGTGGCACAGAGATGTTAGTCCACTTCCTGTTTGGCGCATCATCGCCATATTTGATTGGCTGTCACGGGCAAACAAAAATGAAATTGAAAAATCTGACAAGTATCGTTTGTGCGGCTCGGGCAGAAGATCATCTCCGCCAAGTTCCGTGAAAATCGGATGAAATTTGTGAACGCTGAAACTTTTCGTAGAGTTTGGACTAAATCCAATATGGCGGAGGTCCAATATGGCGGAAAGTGACGTAATAGGGGTCATTGAACTTAGGTCAGTCCAGGCATTCCAACAGTGCCTGATTTGTAAAAATCGGATGCACCGTTCAATGGTCACATGCGTTAATGCAATCCAGTTTTGACCCATTGGTGGCGCTAGAGTGTTGGGCATAGAGTTCTGTAAATTGGTGAGAGTGATCATGGGACAGTGCTGAATCAGTGTACCAAATATCATAACTTTAGACCCAGCGATTCTATTTTCGGCCAGATTTTGACCTGTTGGTGGCGCTAGATGGCTGGGTTTAGAGGTCCGTAAATAAGTGTGAATGGTCAGTGGAGTGTCCCGAAACTTTCTGCCAAAAAATCTGAACTTTTTAGCCAGGCGTTCTATGGGCTGCCATAGACTCCAATGGCAGATGTGTAATAATAATAATAATAGGAAAAGCTAGTAACTCAATGGGTGCCTTCGCAGCTTCGCTGCTTGGCCCCCAAATATAGCTGCAAGCAGCAATGAGGGGGCCAAGCAGGCAGTTCAGCAGGCCAGATTTGCCATGTAAGTCAATGCCGTTGCATCAGACATGTAGGCTTAAGCAGTCACAGCAAGTTCCATGCCATACAACCCAAGATTGGCTGAGTTACAAGGTCAAGTTTCACATCAAAACATAGCTGATTTTGTGGGGCTGAACCAGGGCTGAGTGTCGGCGCCCCCTCCCCCAGCCAGTCCACCGCCGCAACCGCCCCTGCCCATCCCACCCCGTCCCACCCTTGCACGCACACATTAGAATGAACTGGATGGAACTTGCTGTCATCAGTTTCACATCAAAAATAAAAGATTGACTGACATATGATCACACTTGCTGTGATTTAAACAGAGAGGTCAAAAATTGACGTCATAGGTTGTGTTGAACTCGGCTTGGCCCAAGGATTCCAATGATACCTCATTTTGCCATTCGGGTCAACAGGTCAAAAGTTACGTCCGTGAACACAAATCCAACTTTGGCCTGTTGGTGGCGCTAGAGCGCTTGAGGTGCCGTCATGAAACTTGGTGAAATGAATTATTGGACTGTCCCCAATTAGTGTGCAAAATTGTATAACTTTTTACCAGACGGTTCTATGGGCGGCCATTGACTTCCATTGCAAAATAATGCGCATCAGCAACTACTGGCCAAAATGCATTTTTGTCAATTACGGAGCCCCCTAGAGGTCAAATGTCACCAAATTTCTTGAGCGTCCTCCCGATGGGGTCGGAGGTACATGTACTAAGTTTGGTTTTGATACATGAAAGCGTTGCTGAGATATGAAATCACTTCCTGTTTGGCGGCTTCGCCGCAAATTTCAATTGGCTGGTACAGGCTAATACTTCTTTCAATTGTTCCAGAAATCAATGCACTCATCAGGCATGGTCTGAAGATGGTCTCTGCCAATTTTGGTCAGGATCCGCTGAAATTTGTGACCTGCGAAAACTTGTACGTGTTTTTGATTAAATCCAATATGGCGGCCGAATCAATTACGATGACATCACAAGTTGGCTTGGGTCGAACTAAGGAACTCCAACAGTATTACCAGACATCATTAGTGCAATTTAATTCTAAACACAACAGCAACTACAGGCCAAAAGGCATGTTTCTTAATTACAGCGCCCCCTAGAGGTCAAAGGTCACCAAATTTTTTGAGCTTCCCTCTGATTGGGTCCTGAGTCTATCCACCAAGTTTGGCATTGATACATGCAAGGGTTGCTGAGATATGAGCTCACTTCCTGTTTGGCGGCTTCGCCGCAAATTTCAATTGTATATTATGGATGAACGGTTATAGTTCCGGAGACAAAATACCACAACTTTTGTGAGGCTTGGTCTGAAGATCATGTATGTCAAGTTTGGTGTCGATCGGACAAAATTTGTGACCTGTGAAAAATTAGTTTCACTTTCACTAAAATCCAATATGGCGGAAAATCCATCATGGCGGAAAACGACGCCATAGGGTGCGTTGAACTCGGCCTGGTCCAAGGATTATTCCAATGGTACCTCAATTTTTAAAATCGGGCCAACGGGTCAGAAGATACATGCGTGAACGCATGTCCAACTTTGGCCTGTTGGTGGCGCTAGAGCGCTCGTGGTGCGGACTTGAAACTTGGTGAAATTAATCATGGGACTCTGCCTAATTACAGTGCCAAATTTCACAACTTTTCACCAGACGGTTCTATGGGCTGCCATAGACTTCAATGGCAGAGGAAAGATGTGTAATAATAATAATAATAGTAGGAAAAGATAGAAACACAATGGGTGCCTTCGCAGCTTCGCTGCTTGGCCCCCAAATATAGCTGCAAGCAGCAATGTGGGGGCCAAGCAGAGAGTTCAGCAGTCCAGATTTGCCATGCAACTCAATGCCGTGGCATCAGGCATATAGCATTAAGCAGTCACAGCAAGTTCCATGTCAAACAACCCAAGATTGGCTGAGTTACAAGGTCAAGTTTCACATCAAAACATAACTGATTTTGTGGGGCTGAACCAGGGCTGAGTGTCGCCGCCCACTCACCCAGCCAACCCACCGCCGCAATCGCCCGTGCCCGTCCCACCCTGCCCCATCCTTGCACGCACGCTTTAGAATTAACTTGATGGAACTCGCTGTCATCAGTTTCACATCAAAAATAAAAGATCGATTGAGATATTATCATGCTTGCTGTGATTTCAATGCCCCATAGAGGTCAAAGATAACCAAATTATTTGTGCATCATCAGGATGAACCAGACTGTTCTATGGGCTGCCATTGACCTCCATTGCAGAATAATGCAGAAACTACAGGCCAAAATACATTTTTGCGAATTAGAGAGCCCCCTAGAGGTCAAAGGTCACCAAATTTCTTGAGCATCCTCCTGGTGGGTCCTGAGGACCATGTACTAAGTTTGGTTTTGATACATGAAAGTGTTGCTGAGATATGAGCTCACTTCCTGTTTGGCGGCTTCGCCGCAAATTTCGATTGGCTGTTACAGGCGAACGCTTCAGTCAATTGTTCCAGAAAAAAATACACTGATAAGGCATGGTCTGTAGATGGTCTCTGCCAATTTTGGTGAGGATCAGCTGAAATTTGTGACTTGCGAATACTTATTCATGTTTTTGATTAAATCCAATATGGCGGCCAAATCAATTATGTTGATGTCACAAGTTGTCTTCTGTTGACCTAAGGACCTTCCACAGTATTGACAGACACCACTAGTGCATTTTAATTTTAAGCACAACAGCAGCTACAGGCCAAAAGGCATGTACCTTAATTGTAGCGCCCCCTAGAGGTCAAAGGTTACCAAAATTTTTGAGCATCCTCCTGATGGGGTCAGTAGTCTATATACTATGTTTGGTTATGATACATGAAAGGGTTGCTGAGATATGCGTTCACTTCCTGTTTGGCGGCTTCGCCGCAAATTTTGATTGGCTGTTATGGGCGAACGGTTTTATTTCCGAAGACAAAAAGTAATTCCCTAAAGTAGCGTGTTCTGTAGATGATGTGTGTGAAGTTTGCTGTCAATTGGACAAAATTTGTGACCAGAGAAGACGTTTTAGTGTTTTTGATAAAATCCAAAATGGCGGAAAATCCATCATGGCGGAAAATGACGTCATAGGGTGCGTTGAACTCGGCTTGGCCCAAGGAATCCAACGATACCTCCTTTTTGACAATCGGCCATACGGGTCAGAAGTTACGTGCGTGAACGCAAGTCCAACTTTGGCCTGTTGGTGGCGCTAGAGCGCTGGAGGTGCCGACATGAAACTTGATGAAATGAATCATTGGACTGTCTCCAATCAGTGTGCCCAATTTCAGAACTTTTTGCCAGACGGTTCTATAGGCTGCCATTGACTTCAATGGCGGAATAATAATAATAATAATAATAATAAGAAAACTAACAATCACAATGGTTGCCTCGCAGCTTCGCTGCTTGGCCCCCAATAAATATAACCGCAAGCGGTGATTTACGGGGTCCGAGCAAAACGAACATGATAGCATAGCTTTTTAGTTTTACATATGCTTTGATTGTTTGGGCACAATTGTTCAAAAGAAACGTGATCGGATTTCGGTTATCGGATTTCAGTTACCGGATTTCAGCTATCGGATTGGATCAAATTTTGAAAATGGGTTATTCAAAGGGAAACAAGGATCCTGAAATTGGATTAGATCACAATCTATTCTTGGTTTTGATCTGGATAAAATCTTCACTTTGTGTCGTTCAAAACTTTTGAGTTGGATTGGAATAAATTTGATGCATAAAATTAGGATTACCCTGTGCTGTAACATTATAGTGTGCTAACCTCCACAACCCAACAGTATTCTAACGATACTTGATTCTACAGGACTATTTATTTGTTGTGGATAAGATGAAGGGTTTGATAATGGAAGGCAGTGTTTCCCACAGAATTGAATTGTATTTGTGGTGGTGGGTTCTGTGTCGGAGTCAATAAGATAAACAGCGTATAATTATAGTTATACTTGCCTTGCACTACAAGTCCATATTGACAAGTAGCTGTAATGCTGTAATGTTATAGTGTGCTAACCTCCACAACCCAACAGCATTCTATTCTAGTATGCTAACCTCCACAACCCAACAGTATTTTAACACTAATGCTTCAGGTGGGATTTGAACTCTCAACATAAGGATGACCAGTACAAGGCATTATCCCACTAAGCCACTGTCAATCCTACATTTTTGCCAGTCACATTCACATGGTGAAAATGTGTATTGGTAAACACAAGAAAAACTCCAAGTATACATTTGACAATAAAATGAAGGGCTTTCCTGAAAGAGAACACCTGAAAACGTTTGGAAATTCTGGGACAATTAGACATTTGTAGAGAAGAACAGTAATGGATGAAATATAAATATGATAGACTTAATGAAAGAAGTTCCCCTATATGTCTTCGAGTGTGTCGGCATTCTGATTCTTGGCAACTAATGAGTGTGAATGTTAATTGCCTGATGTCATTCAGGTGCTGTTCAATGGTGTGACTCTTCAATAACCAATAGCATGTGCATCTTGAGCCTAAAGCTCTAGCAGGATTCGAACTCTCAACCTAACAAACACCAGCACTAGGCATTATCCCTCTGAGCCACTAACAATCCAACAGATTAGGCAGTCACATTCACATGGTGAAAATGTGTGTTGGTAAACACACAAGAAAAACTCCAAGTATACATTTGACAATAAAATGAAGGGCTTTCCTGAAAGAGTACACCTGAAAACTTTTGGATATTCTGGGGCAATTAGACATTTATAGAGAAGAACAGTAATGGATGAAATATAAATATGATAGACTTAATGATGAAGGAAAAATAGTAAACAAAGAAGTTCCCCTATATGTCAGAGTGTGTCGGCATTCTGATTCTTGGCAACTAATGAGTGTGAATGGTAATTGCCTGATGTCATTCAGGTGCTGTTCAATGGTGTCAATCTTCAATAACCAATAGCATGTGCATCTTAAACTTCAAGCTCTAGCAGGATTCGAACTCTCAACCTAACAAACACCAGCAGTGTGTAATGAGTGTGAATGTTAATTGCCTGATGTCATTCAGGTGCTGTTCAATGGTGTGACTCAGAAGGCTCAATGGTATGGAGTGATGACACGGAGATGGCAGGTTTCGGTGCAACACAAGTTAACTTTATTTGAGTTTCAATTAATCTGTTCTTTTGTTCTTTACTTGTATGTGTGCTGCATCAAAGAGGAAACAAACAGAAAATGGAGTAATCAGTGAAATGGGGTAAATCAGTACAGATCCCAACTCACAAACAAACCAATTGACATTTGAACAATAAACTGAAATCATATGGCTATATAAGGTACAACTAAACAATACTTGACATCCCAAGTCAACCAACATCACCTAATCATCTCTCACATGGGACTCCAACACACCAAACCAACAAACAAAGACCTTAACTTTACACATGATGGCAGAGCTACTCTACAAACTGATAAAAATCACAAAAGTCATAGTGAGGGTGATTAAAGTGATGACTTACGTTAACTCAAAGACGCACACAGAGCAGGACACACTGGAGTGCTGGGTTGAGATGAACAAAAGAGCGAACTGAGGGCGAGCAAACAATTTATCCTGGTCTGAGCCCCTGCTCCGGAGCTACAGGGTTTCCCAGCAGGTAAACTTTGGAAAGATTTGCAAAGATTTGGAAAAGATTTTTGAAAGACTACAGTCTCAGACCCTCTCACATCTAAAGACAAGTAGTAGAGTTTTAAGTCACAGACTATGATTTTGCAATGACTAGGGATCTTGCAGGGTCACTATTTACAAGACTGCAACATGATTCCTTTAAATTATTACCCATTGTGCAATAGATAAACAGGAACTGAAAATTATAGCCTACTAAACTCAAAGTCGTATTTTCGTGTTTCTGCAGCATTGTTTCATGCGTGACAACCGATATAGAGTTGTTCTGTCAAGTGGAAGAGACGACTAAATATGTATAAGAAATGACAAATAATTATAGGCTACAGCTTATAATTATACAGTAATACTTGCCTTGCACTACAAGTCCATATTGACAAGTAGCTGTAATGTTATAGTGTGTTATCCTCCACAACCCAACAGCATTCTATTGTAGTATGCTAACATCCACAACCCACTAATGCTTCAAGTGGGATTTGAACTCTCAACCTAAGGATCACCAGTACAAGGCATTATCCCACTGAGCCACTGTCAATCCTACATGTTGGCCAGTCACATTCACATGGTGAAAATGTGTATTGGTAAACACACAAGAAAAACTCCAAGCATGGAGGGGCGATTAGACATTTGTAGAGATGAACACTAATAGATTAAATATAAATATGATAGACTTAATGATGAAGGAAAAATAGTAAACAAAGAAGTTCCCCTGAATGTCATAGAGTGTCTCGGCATTCTGATTCTTGGCAACTGATGAGTGTGAATGTTGATTGCCTGATGTCATTCAGGTGCTGTTCAATGGTGTGAATCTTCAATAACCAATAGGATTCGAGCTAGAGCTTAAAGCACTACCGGGGATTTGAACCCTCAACCTAACAAACACCAGCACTAGGCATTATCCCACTGAGCCACTGACAATCCTACATAATGGGTAGTCACATTCACATGGTGAAAATGTGTGTTGGTAGACACACAAGAAAAACTCCAAGTATATATTTGACAATAAAATGAAGGGCTTTCCTGAAAAAGTACACCTGAAAACTTTTGGATATTCTGGGGCAATTAGACATTTATAGAGAAGAACAGTAATGGATGAAATATAAATATGATAGACTTAATGATGAAGGAAAAATAGTAAACAAATAAGTTCCCCTATATGTCATAGAGTGTGTCGGCATTCTGATTCTTGGCAACTAATGAGTGTGAATGTTAATTGTCTGATGTCATTCAGGTGCTGTTCAATAGTGTGAATCTTCAATAACCAATAGCATGTGCATCTTGAGCCTAAAGCTCTAGCAGGATTCGAACTCTCAACCTAACAAACACCAGCACTAGGCATTATCCCACTCAGCCACTGACAATCATACACATTGAGCAGTCACGTTCAAATGGTGAAAATGTGTGTTGGCAAACACACAACATCAAGAAAATTCCTAGCATACATTTGACAATAGAATTAAGGGCTTTATAAAAAAGAGTACATATCTGAAAATGTGCACTGTTAATGGTATCCACCTAATGATGGTTGTATGGTTGTTAGCCAAGAAAAAAAAATTACTGATATAGGAATATAGGTGATATAGGAGAAATGGGCTGAGTGGTCGAACTTTATTGGCCTATATCTCTGAAATGGAACAACGTATCCAAATTCTTTTGATAACTTTTGTGAGGCTATGTCTAAACATTGTCTGTGAGAATTTTGGTGAAGATTTGATAATTTTTGAAGCCTGTGAAACTTTTTATGATGTTTGGCTTTTCTCTGAAATTGTGGCAAAAGTAAACATTTTTAGAGCATAAGACCAGGGTGAAAAAGATGCATCTGAATGTAGAGATTAATATGATGAAATAATTTTGAGTCTAGGTGACTCTGGTAAGGAGAAATAAGCGTTTTTGACAAGAGCGCCACCTTTGGGTGCAGTACCCCAAATTTGGGTTATGGGTAGTGGGGGGTACTGGTAACAATACTTGAAAAAGTCAAGTTTCTAGGACTTACGGTTTATAGGAATATAGGTGATCTAGGAAAAAAGGCCTAAGTGGTCTAACTTTATTGGCCTATATCTCTGAAATGGAACAAAATATCAAAATTCTGAGCGATAACTTTTGTGAGGCTTGGTCTAAACATTGTCTGTGAGAATTTTGGTGAAGATTCGATTATTTTTGAAGAGTGTGAAACTTTTTATAATGTTTGGCTTTTCCATGAAATTGTGGAAAAAGTAAACATTTGTAGACCATAAGACCAGGGCCAAAAATATGCATCTGAGTTTAGAGATTAATATTCTGAAAGAATTTTGAGTCTAGGTGAATCTGGTAAGGAGAAATAAGCATAATTAACTTTTTTTTTCAATAGCGCCACCTTTGGGTGCAGTACCCCAAATTTTGGGTTATGGGTAGAGGGGGGTACTGGTAACCATACCTGAAAATTTCAAGAGTTTTGGAGTTACGGTTTAGGCTGCAGTATGACTTTTACAGAATTTTGGCCAAAAAATGAACGGTACAGAAACAATAGGGTTCCTGCAGCTACGCTGCTCGGACCCCTAATAAGAAAACTAACAATCACAATGGTTGCCTCGCAGCTTCGCTGCTTGGCCCCCAAATATAGCTGCAAGCAGCAATGTGGGGGCCAAGCAGTCAGTTCAGCAGTCCAGATTTGCCATGCAACTCAATGCCGTGGCATCAGGCATATAGCATTAAGCAGTCACAGCAAGTTCCATGTCAAACAACCCAAGATTGGCTAAGTTACAAGGTCAAGTTTCACATCAAAACAAAACTGATTTTGTGTGGCTGAACCAGGGCTGAGTGTTGCCGCCCCCTCACCCAGCCAACCCACCGCCGCAATCGCCCGTGCCCGTCCCACCCTGCCCCACCCTTGCACGCGCACGCTTTAGAATTAACTGGATGGAACTCGCTGTCATCAGTTTCACATCAAAAATAAAAGATCAATTGAGATATTATCATGCTTGCTGTGATTTCAATGCCCCCATAGAGGTCAAAGGTCACCAAATTATTTGTGCATCATCAGGATGAACCAGACGGTTCTATGGGCTGCCATTGACCTCCATTGCAGAATAATGCAGCAACTACAGGCCAAAATACATTTTTGCCAATTACAGAGCCCCCTAGAGGTCAAAGGTCACCAAATTTATTGAGCATCCTCCTGGTTGGTCCTGAGGGCCATGTACTAAGTTTGGTTTTGATACATGAAAGCGTTGCTGAGATATGAGCTCACTTCCTGTTTGGCATCTTCGCCATAAATTTCGATTGGCTGTTACAGGCGAACGCTTCTGTCAATTGTTCCAGAAAAAAATACAATGATAAGGCATGGTCTGAAGATGGTCTCTGCCAATTTTGGTGAGGATCAGCTGAAATTTGTGACTTGCGAATACTTATTAATTTTTTTGATTAAATCCAATATGGCGGCCAAATCAGTTATGTTGATGTCACAAGTTGTCTTTTGTTGACCTAAGCACCTTCCACAGTATTGTCAGACACCAATAGTGGGTTTTAATTCTAAGCACAACAGCAGCTACAGGCCAAAAGGCATGTGTCTTAATTGCAGCGCCCCCTAGAGGTCAAAGGTTACCAAAATTTTTGAGCATCCTCCTGATGGGGTCAGTAGTCCATATACTACGTTTGGTTATGATACATGAAAGGGTTGCTGAGATATGAGTTCACTTCCTGTTTGGCGGCTTCGCCGCAAATTTTGATTGGCTGTTACGGGCGAACGGTTTTATTTCCGAAGACAAAAAGTAATTCCTGAAAGTATCGTGTTCTGTAGATGATGTGTGTGAAGTTTGGTGTCGTTTGGACAAAATTTGTGACCAGAGAAGACGTTATAGTGTTTTTGATCAAATCCAAAATGGCGGAAAATCCATCATGGCGGAAAATGACGTCATAGGGTGCGTTGAACTCGGCTTGGCCCAAGGATTCCAACGATACCTCATTTTTGACAATCGGCCATACGGGTCAGAAGTTACGTGTGTGAACGCAAGTCCAACTTTGGCCTGTTGGTGGCGCTAGAGCGCTGGAGGTGCCGGCATGAATCTTGGTGAGATTAATTATTGGACTGTCCCCAATCAGTGTGCCAAAATTCACAACTTTTCACCAGACGGTTCTATGGGCTGCCATAGACTTCCATGGCGGAATAATAATAATAACTAGAAAAGCATTTCCTGAAGGAAATACAGTGCATGAAAATGCAAAAATATGATGAGTTCATATGGTTAAATTATTTGCTTGGTAGATAAGGTTTACTATAGTTGGAATGACTGAACAGTTAAATAGGTTGATAATTGAAATGGTTAAATTATTTAGGCAGATAGTTGACGATAACTAACAGTTGGAATGGCTCCAATGTTTGCTAGTAGTTATGCTAACTATGTTAATAAAGATAATAATGTTAACCAAGTTACTATGCTAACTAGCATGCTAACAATGTTAAAATGTTAACTATGCTAACCATATGACTTAGCTAACCTAGCTAATCATTTTTATTAGTTATAATAACTATGCTAATTAGCATGCTAACATGCTTACTATGCTAACCACGTGACTTAGCTAACTTAGCTAATCATTTTTAGCAGTTTTGTAAAAAATGCTAACTAGCATGCTAATATGTTAGCATGTTAACTATGCTAACCATGTGACTTAGTTAAATTAGCTAATCATTTTTAGCAGTTTTGCAAAAAATGCTAACTAGCATGCTAACATGCTAGCATGCTAACTATGCTAACCATGTGACTTAGCTAACTTAGCTAATCATTTTTAGCAGTTTTGCTAAAAAATGCTAACTAGCATGCTAACATGCTAGCATGCTAACTATGCTAACCATATGACTTAGCTAACTTAGCTAATCATTTTTAGCAGTTTTGCAAAAAATGCTAACTAGCATGCTAACATGTTAGCATGCTAACTATGCTAACCATGTGACTTAGCTAACTTAGCTAATCATTTTTAGCAGTTTTGCAAAAAATGCTAACTAGCATGCTAACATGTTAGCATGCTAACTTTGCTAACCATGTGACTTAGCTAACTTAGCTAATCGTTTTTAACAGTTTTGCTAAAAATGCTAACTAGCATGCTAACTAGCATGCTAACATGCTAGCATGCTAACTATGCTAACCAAGTTACTTAGCTATCTTAGCTAACTAGCTACAGTGGGTAGGAGTCATAGTTGATGACAAGTAACAGTTACAATGGCTGAACAGATAAAAGTTCAGTAGTTTAAAGGGTTAAATTGTTTAACAGTGAAATATTGTAGTGAGGACTTTTATTTTGAAACAGTTTTTGGCAGAGGAAGCAGTTGAACAGGATGTGTAGTCTTAATAGGGCCAGTTTGTATGCTTAAAGCCTGAGACTGGCAGTTGATGCAGCTGGCCCGAACACCTGCCATAGGATTCTAATTGCTTAACGGCTCTATTGTGATGTCATCAGCCCATGTTAAGTCTATGGGGAAATTTTGAACAGTTTTTAATTAATAGTTTAAAAAGTATAAAAGTTACAAAGCTGAAAAATACAAAGCACCCATGTCCTAAGTAAGACCTACGTAACATAGTTTGAATGAAGTTTCTACGTTAAGCGGTTGAAGCTGCATTAATTGCGTTAGAAGAAGAAGAATAAGAAGCCTAGGAAGAACAGTACAGTGCATTTTCATGCACTGTAATAATAATAAGAAAACTAACAAACACAATGGTTGCCTCGCAGCTTCGCTGCTTGGCCCCCAAATATAACCGCAAGCGGTGATTTACGGGGTCCGAGCAAAACGAACATGATGGCATAGCTTTTTAGTTTTACATATGCTTTGATTGTTTGGGCACAATTGTTCAAAAGAAACGTGATCGGATTTCGGTTATCGGATTTCAGTTACCGGATTTCAGCTATCGGATTGGATCAAATCTTGAAAATGGGTTGTTCAAAGGGAAACAAGGATCCTGAAATTGGATTAGATCACATAATCTATTCTTGGTTTTGATCTGGATAAAACCTTCACTTTGTGTCGTTCAACACTTTTGAGTTGGATTGGAATAAATTTGATGCATAAAATTAGGATTACCCTGTGCTGTAACATTATAGTGTGCTAACCTCCACAACCCAACAGTATTCTAACAATACTTGATTCTACAGGACTATTTATTTGTTGTGGATAAGATGAAGGGTTTGATAATGGAAGGCAGTGTTTCCCACAGAATTGAATTGTATTTGTGGTGGTGGGTTCTGTGTCGGAGTCAATAAGATAAACAGCGTATAATTATACAGTTATACTTGCCTTGCACTACAAGTCCATATTGACAAGTAGCTGTAATGCTGTAATGTTATAGTGTGCTAACCTCCACAACCCAACAGCATTCTATTCTAGTATGCTAACCTCCACAACCCAACAGTATTTTAACACTAATGCTTCAGGTGGGATTTGAACACTCAACATAAGGATGACCAGTACAAGGCATTATCCCACTAAGCCACTGTCAATCCTACATCTTTGCCAGTCACATTCACATGCTGAAAATGTGTATTGGTAAACACACAAGAAAAACTCCAAGTATACATTTGACAATAAAATGAAGGGCTTTCCTGAAAGAGAACACCTGAAAACGTTTGGAAATTCTGGGACAATTAGACATTTGTAGAGAAGAACAGTAATGGATGAAATATAAATATGATAGACTTAATGATGAAGGAAAAATAGTAAACAAAGAAGTTCCCCTATATGTCTTCGAGTGTGTCGGCATTCTGATTCTTGGCAACTAATGAGTGTGAATGTTGATTGCCTGATGTCATTCAGGTGCTGTTCAATGGTGTGAATCTTCAATAACAAATAGCATGTGCATCTTGAGCCTAAAGCTCTAGCAGGATTCGAACTCTCAACCTAACAAACACCAGCACTAGGCATTATCCCTCTGAGCCACTAACAATCCGACATATTAGGCAGTCACATTCACATGGTGAAAATGTGTGTTGGTAAACACACAAGAAAAACTCCAAGTATACATTTGACAATAAAATGAAGGGCTTTCCTGAAAGAGTACACCTGAAAACTTTTGGACATTTTGGGGCAATTAGACATTTATAGAGAAGAACAGTAATGGATGAAATATAAATACGTTAGACTTAATGATGAAGGAAAAATAGTAAACAAAGAAGTTCCCCTATATGTCTTAGAGTGTGTCGGCATTCTGATTCTTGGCAACTAATGAGTGTGAATGTTAATTGCCTGATGTCATTCAGGTGCTGTTCAATGGTGTGACTCAGAAGGCTCAATGGTATGGAGTGATGACACGAAAATGGCAGGTTTCGGTGCAACACAAGTTAACTTTATTTGAGTTTCAATTCATCTGTTCTTTTGTTCTTTACTTGTATGTGTGCTGCATCAAAGAGGAAACAAACAGAAAATGGAGTAATCAGTGAAATGGGGTAAATCAGTACAGATCCCAACTCACAAACAAACCAATTGACATTTGAACAATAAACTGAAATCATAAGGCTATATAAGGTACAACTAAACAATACTTGACATCCCAAGTCAACCAACATCACCTAATCATCTCTCACATGGGACTCCAACACACCAAACCAACAAACAAAGACCTTAACTTTACACATGATGGCAGAGCTACTCTACAAACTGATAAACATCACAAAAGTCATAGTGAGGGTGATTAAAGTGATGACTTACGTTAACTCAAAGACGCACACAGAGCAGGACACACTGGAGTGCTGGGTTGAGATGAACAAAAGAGCGAACTGAGGGCGAGCAAACAATTTATCCTGGTCTGAGCCCCTGCTCCGGAGCTACAGGGTTTCCCAGCGGGTAAACTTTGGAAAGATTTGCAAAGATTTGGAAAAGATTTTTGAAAGACTACAGTCTCAGACCCTCTCACATCTAAAGACAAGTAGTAGAGTTTTAAGTCACAGACTATGATTTTGCAATGACTAGGGATCTTGCAGGGTCACTATTTACAAGACTGCAACATGATTCCTTTAAATTATTACCCATTGTGCAATAGATAAACAGGAACTGAAAATTATAGCCTACTAAACTCAAAGTCGTATTTTCATGTTTCTGCAGCATTGTTTCATGCGTGACATCCTTAACCGATATAGTTTTGTTCTGTCAAGTGGAAGAGCCGACTAAATATGTATAAGAAATGACAAATATTATAAGAATAACAAATAATTATAGGCTACAGCTTATAATTATACAGTAATACTTGCCTTGCACTACAAGTCCATATTGACAAGTAGCTGTAATGTTATAGTGTGTTATCCTCCACAACCCAACAGCATTCTATTGTAGTATGCTAACATCCACAACCCACTAATGCTTCAAGTGGGATTTGAACTCCCAACCTAAGGATCACCAGTACAAGGCATTATCCCACTGAGCCACTGTCAATCCTACATGTTGGCCAGTCACATTCACATGGTGAAAATGTGTATTGGTAAACACACAAGAAAAACTCCAAGCATGGAGGGGCGATTAGACATTTGTAGAGATGAACACTAATAGATTAAATATAAATATGATAGACTTAATGATGAAGGAAAAATTGTAAACAAAGAAGTTCCACTGAATGTCATAGAGTGTCTCGGCATTCTGATTCTTGGCAACTGATGAGTGTGAATGTTGATTGCCTGATGTCATTCAGGTGCTGTTCAATGGTGTGAATCTTCAATAACCAATAGTATTCGAGCTAGAGCCTAAAGCACTACCGGGGATTCAAACCCTCAACCTAACAAACACCAGCACTAGGCATTATCCCACTGAGCCACTGACAATCCTACATATTGGGTAGTCACATTCACATGGTGAAAATGTGTGTTGGTAAACACACATGAAAAACTCCAAGTATATATTTGACAATAAAATGAAGGGCTTTCCTGAAAAAATACACCTGAAAACTTTTGGATATTCTGGGGCAAATAGACATTTATAGAGAAGAACAGTAATGGATGAAATATAAATATGATAGACTTAATGATGAAGGAAAAATAGTAAACAAAGAAGTTCCCCTATATGTCATAGAGTGTGTCGGCATTCTGATTCTTGGCAACTAATGAGTGTGAATGTTAATTGTCTGATGTCATTCAGGTGCTGTTCAATAGTGTGAATCTTCAATAACCAATAGCATGTGCATCTTGAGCCTAAAGCTCTAGCAGGATTCGAACTCTCAACCTAACAAACACCAGCACTAGGCATTATCCCACTCTGCCACTGACAATCATACACATTCAGCAGTCACATTCAAATGGTGAAAATGTGTGTTGGTAAACACACAAGAAAAACTCCAAGTACACATTTGACAATAAAATGAAGGGCTTTCCTGAAAGAGTACACCTGAAAACTTTTGGATATTCTGGGGCAAATAGACATTTATAGAGAAGAACAGTAATGGATGAAATATAAATATGATAGACTTAATGATGAAGGAAAAATAGTAAACAAATAAGTTCCCCTATATGTCATAGAGTGTGTCGGCATTCTGATTCTTGGCAACTAATGAGTGTGAATGTTAATTGTCTGATGTCATTCAGGTGCTGTTCAATAGTGTGAATCTTCAATAACCAATAGCATGTGCATCTTGAGCCTAAAGCTCTAGCAGGATTCGAACTCTCAACCTAACAAACACCAGCACTAGGCATTATCCCACTCTGCCACTGACAATCATACACATTCAGCAGTCACATTCAAATGGTGAAAATGTGTGTTGGTAAACACACAAGAAAAACTCCAAGTACACATTTGACAATAAAATGAAGGGCTTTCCTGAAAGAGTACACCTGAAAACTTTTGGATATTCTGGGGCAATTAGACATTTATAGAGAAGAACAGTAATGGATGAAATATAAATATGATAGACTTAATGATGAAGGAAAAATAGTAAACAAAGAAGTTCCCCTATATGTCATAGAGTGTGTCGGCATTCTGATTCTTGGCAACTAATGAGTGTGAATGTTAATTGTCTGATGTCATTCAGGTGCTGTTCAATAGTGTGAATCTTCAATAACCAATAGCATGTGCATCTTGAGCCTAAAGCTCTAGCAGGATTCGAACTCTCAACCTAACAAACACCAGCACTAGGCATTATCCCACTCTGCCACTGACAATCATACACATTCAGCAGTCACATTCAAATGGTGAAAATATGTGTTGGTAAACACACAAGAAAAACTCCAAGTATACATTTGACAATAAAATGAAGGGCTTTCCTGAAAGAGTACACCTGAAAACTTTTGGATATTCTGGGGCAATTAGACATTTATAGAGAAGAACAGTAATGGATGAAATATAAATATGATAGACTTAATGATGAAGGAAAAATAGTAAACAAAGAAGTTCCCCTATATGTCATAGAGTGTGTCGGCATTCTGATTCTTGGCAACTAATGAGTGTGAATGTTAATTGTCTGATGTCATTCAGGTGCTGTTCAATAGTGTGAATCTTCAATAACCAATAGCATGTGCATCTTGAGCCTAAAGCTCTAGCAGGATTCGAACTCTCAACCTAACAAACACCAGCACTAGGCATTATCCCACTCTGCCACTGACAATCATACACATTCAGCAGTCACATTCAAATGGTGAAAATGTGTGTTGGTAAACACACAAGAAAAACTCCAAGTATACATTTCACAATAAAATGAAGGGCTTTCCTGAAAGAGTACACCTGAAAACTTTTGGATATTCTGGGGCAATTAGACATTTATAGAGAAGAACAGTAATGGATGAAATATAAATATGATAGACTTAATGATGAAGGAAAAATAGTAAACAAAGAAGTTCCCCTATATGTCATAGAGTGTGTCGGCATTCTGATTCTTGGCAACTAATGAGTGTGAATGTTAATTGTCTGATGTCATTCAGGTGCTGTTCAATAGTGTGAATCTTCAATAACCAATAGCATGTGCATCTTGAGCCTAAAGCTCTAGCAGGATTCGAACTCTCAACCTAACAAACACCAGCACTAGGCATTATCCCACTCAGCCACTGACAATCATACACATTGAGCAGTCACATTCAAATGGTGAAAATGTGTGTTGGCAAACACACAACATCAAGAAAATTCCTAGCATACATTTGACAATAGAATTAAGGGCTTTATAAAAAAGAGTACATATCTGAAAATGTGCACTGTTAATGGTATCCACCCAATGATGGTTGTATGGTTGTTATCCAAGAAAAAAAAATTACTCATATAGGAATATAGGTGATATAGGAGAAATGGGCTGAGTGGTCGAACTTTATTGGCCTATATCTCTGAAATGGAACAACGTATCCAAATTCTTTTGATAACTTTTGTGAGGCTTTGTCTAAACATTGTCTGTGAGAATTTTGGTGAAGATTTGATAATTTTTGAAGCCTGTGAAACTTTTTATGATGTTTGGCTTTTCTCTGAAATTGTGGCAAAAGTAAACATTTTTAGAGCATAAGACCAGGGTGAAAAAGATGCATCTGAATGTAGAGATTAATTTGATGAAAGAATTTTGAGTCTAGGTGAATCTGGTAAGGAGAAATAAGCGTTTTTGACAAGAGCGCCACCTTTGGGTGCAGTACCCCAAATTTGGGTTATGGGTAGTGGGGGGTACTGGTAACAATACTTGAAAATGTCAAGTTTCTAGGACTTACGGTTTATAGGAATATAGGTGATCTAGGAAAAAAGGCCTAAGTGGTCTAACTTTATTGGCCTATATCTCTGAAATGGAACAAAATATCAAAATTCTGAGCGATAACTTTTGTGAGGCTTGGTCTAAACATTGTCTGTGAGAATTTTGGTGAAGATTCGATTCTTTTTGAAGAGTGTGAAACTTTTTATAATGTTTGGCTTTTCCATGAAATTGTGGAAAAAGTAAACATTTGTAGACCATAAGACCAGGGCCAAAAAGATGCATCTGAGTTTAGAGATTAATATTCTGAAAGAATTTTGAGTCTAGGTAAATCTGGTAAGGAGAAATAAGCATAATTAACTTTTTTTTTCAATAGCGCCACCTTTGGGTGCAGTACCCCAAATTTTGGGTTATGGGTAGAGGGGGGTACTGGTAACCATACCTGAAAATTTCAAGAGTTTTGGAGTTACGGTTTAGGCTGCAGTATGACTTTTACAGAATTTTGGCCAAAAAATGAACGGTACAGAAACAATAGGGTTCCTGCAGCTACGCTGCTCGGACCCCTAATAAGAAATCATAGAAACACAATGGGTGCCTTCGCAGCTTCGCTGCTTGGCCCCCAATAATAAGAAAACTTAAGAAGAACAATAAGTGTGCTGCTTTGCAAGCACACTTAATTAATCTGTCACCATATGCCTATGCCAACGTTTGCAAAGAGGAGAATCTTTTAATTTGATTCACAATGAAACGTTACATTTAATGTACATGTAAACAATGAGTAGGCTAGTTTTGGTTGTTGTTGGTGGTGTTACTGCATCCCTTAGTTATGCCTACAATGCAAAATTGTTCCCTCGTGATTGTTAGACGCATTTCAAAACATCGCGACGTGAAATGCCACCACAAAACATTGTTTGTGAATCATTCATTCATTCAACCTTTATTTATTCTCGGAGGGTCATTGAGGGAAGCCCTCATTTTCAATGAAGCCGAGATTACATAAACACTACAGATAACAAAAAGACAAAAGATGCCGGACGGAGCGGCGTAGTCGCCAGCGTTCCCGCGACATTAAGACAAACAAACACATTTACAAAATAACAATTGACGCACAAGACAAAAGATGCCTGATGGAGCGGCGTAATCGCCAGTGTACCCGAGACACCTAACGGTAGACATACAAGACAGACAACAAACAAAAATGAACAAGTAATAAAATATATAAATAAGAAATTAAAATAAAGAAAAGTCCGTGTTAACTTAGTCCAACTCTAGCTGTGTAATCGCTGGGGTAGAACTTCGGTAGATGAGATGGCTTATAGTTGACACGACAGAGCCAGTTGGCCTACGCTCTGGTGAGACGCGCTCATCAGACCATCGCTGTTGACAGGCACTAGGAAGATGAGTTGAGGAGTTGAACCTGAGTGAAGGGACACAGGGATACAGGAGGATACCATCCTCTGTTGTCGGCTTGATGACAGTGCGGCCGGATCCTCGATGGATGTAGCGTTTCCTGCGTAATATCCCCGTTGCCCGGCATAGGTCGAGCACATTTTCGCTGATAGCCGCGTTGAAAGATGACAACTGCAAAAGTTGTAGGGCAGTGTATCGTAGGGCCAACATCAGCAAGGCATGCTCACACTGACACAGTCCAAAGAGAGCTAGCAAGCTGCGTCCTTCTCTTGCGTTAGGCCAGCTGACAGTCCACCGACTCCACCGATGTCACAGCTGAGAGTCAACCAACTACATCAGCCATTTAAGTTCATAGATTGGAGTCTTACTCCCAACTGACAGTCAACCGACTGAAACAGCCACTGAGTCCGTGATGAGTTGGATAGTAGCTCTAGGCCTAAATGTTACGGCCTATCAATGGAATGCCGTCTCTTAGGCAAAAACAGACAAAAAACCACCATGGAAAGGAAAAAAACGCAACAAAAAACAACAAAAACAACGAACGAGTTGATATGTTAACGAATAAAATATACAAATCAGAAAAATATGTAAATCAAGTTATGTAAATATTAGAAAATAATCAAACAAAAATAGGCCAAACGGAGCGGCGCATCTGGCCAGCGTCCCCGTTACTAGGCAACATCGGTCTTATTAGGAGTCCTCGCTTAAGCTGTCACAGACTCAGGCGCTACTTTTAGGTCTAAAATGCTTCCTGAATTACTCTTAGTAAAACAAAATAGGAGTCCTAAAGTTACGAGTGGCGAAGTTACGAGTACAAGCATCTCATATCAAATGACCATGGCATTACGCTAAGCAACATAAATCCCATAACGTTACAGCAACATCTCCCTATGACATAGCTAGCTAGCTTCTAGCCACACAAGAAATTAATGATTTTAAATCTCCGCTTAGCATTTTAATAACAGAAGGGGCACATTTATGTTGACCACTACAACATGAGTCATTATGTCTGTAACTCTATAAAACACTTACTTTCATAAAGGAAGCACGCCATCCAGCACATACACATGGAAACCGATATTTTAGGTACTTGGCCACGAACTCAAAACGTGTCTCTCTGAAGCTCTGTTCTAGAATCTTTGCTCTGAACGCTCCGTTGCTAGGCAACATCAAATAAACGAAATGAGAATCTTTTCAAGGTATTAAAAGTGTACGTGTGATTACGAATGGATGTGTGTGGTTTGCAATTAGAATAAACAAGAAATAACATTTCCAATAATTTCCCATGATAAATTACATAATACACGGGTTTCCCGTTTACCAACAAAACTAGATGCGCGCGCAGCCTTGAGGCAGAAGAGGCTTGGTGGCCGTCCACAACGTTATAAACTTAACCTAAATAGTCGGCTGCTGTAAGCTACAATCGGATTTTTGTATACCCCTGTTGTCTCAATGATAATAACATCTCATTTCAGACTATATTTCAAAGTTTGACGTTCATTTGGATTATTAATATAACATCGTATTTTGTCATTTTTGACGAAGACAAGCATTCCGTTAGGGATATTGAACATATTTAACATTCTCTAACCATCGTGATTTCGAATTGGTGCAGTTTTCAGCACAAAAACTCATTTTATTATTTTGCTCTTTTGCATTGCTCTATGCTGTTCTATGGTGCTTTCTGCCTCTTGGTTGCACACGCATGTTTTCGTGACGTTCCATAGAAATCCATGTATATTTGCACCTTCCTTGTGAATCTCACACCGTATTTCAAGTAGGCTACACTAGTGAAATGTAATACAACGTTGCCACCTAGCGTTCATGTAGGCTATTTAACATTAACGTGACATTGCTTGCTTATTCTTTCGTCAACTCCATGCTTTTAGGAAAACAATCTTTTTATCATAGTTCCCTCTTCAATGAGCGATTACCAGCTCGTTTTTGTAACAGAGATAGCTGTTTATTGTCCCTAGGTTTACAGAAACACCTATTCATATTAATACGTAGCCTATGGAGTGCTGCCGACCACTGTTCATTATGGCCCAGAATGCCTTGCATGTCTTTATAACAAAACAACACAGTAAAACCTAAATGCCCGTAAACATATGCATTTGCATACTTGTAACATTTTTAATAATACTCTCCCATCATGATATTTAACAATAATGAAAAATTTAATTTGAAAACCGTCAATGTGAAAACAACTCCATTATGTAAGCTATATATAGCTACTGTTCTCCTTGCTATTTCAGTTCGTAAGTCCATACTATCCCATGGCAGAGCAAGGATTTCATGATTGGGTAAGGTTGCCCCCGAGACATTGTGCATACTTGGAAGGCATTGTGATAGAAGTGTAACTGCAAAGGTGAAAGGTGATAGTTACCAAATACCTGTGGGTGGTATGCCAAATGATGGAAACTTTTGGAATATTTCTTTTTTTTTTTAGCTTATGCACCCTCACATTGGAGTCCCGAGTTCATATACAAAATTTGGTATCGATATGTGACAGTGTTCCTGAGATATGGACGACTTCCTGTTTCGGAGCTTCGCCGCCGATTTCGCTTGGCTGTGACGGGCAAACGCTTTTGAAAATCAAAAATCCTTTCTGTAACTTTTGTGAAGCTTGGTCCAAGGATCATGTACGTCAAGTTTCGTGAAGTTCGGACCAAATTTGTGACCTGTGAAACTTTAGTTTCGCTTTCTATTCAATCCAATATGGCGGAAGAATGACAAGGGTCAGTGACATCCTTTTCAATTTCCACACTACACCGGTTCCGGCCGGACGTTCTAGAGTTGGACCGGTGGCGATATCTCAAAAGGTCTAGGAGCAGGAGCTGACGAAAAATTGGGCTTACAGGAATAAGAAAACTTAAGAAGAACAATAAGTGTGCTGCTTTCAGCAAGCACACTTAATGAAAAGCATAAAAACAGGTATGTGTGTGTTTCACACCAAATAAAAATATTTTCCTCTCATAACTTTTTTAAACCTGGCAAACTATAGGCGTCAGGGTTAAGAAAGCAACACCATTGGATTTTTATATCAAAATGTCAAAAGGCCATGGCTTGAAAGTGGTCAGAGATAAAGTCCTACTGTAAATGTAAAAATCTTTGAGTAAAACAAAAGTTTATGAAGGGGGTAAATTTACCCATCTAATTTGCCATTGGATGGCAAGCACCTCAAATCATGCACCTTTCAGTAAATACTGGATGAACATATTTGAGCAGGTTTACTTTCCTTTTTTCATATTACCCACATAACAAATTAACAGGAAAACACCTAAGATGTATACCAACACCTAAGATGTATATGGTTTCTAAACCACAAGGCCTACAATAAAGTATTCTGGTCAAATCAGTTCCTATCGCGGGTAATCTGAGTACCCAGAAGTTCGCATCATATTGCGGGTGACTTTGTAGTTTAGAGCCCTATTTCTACTAGCCCTGCTGTCTGTACCACGTCCATTACGGACACTATCATCACGATTACCACTGCAACCTCCAAGCTATGTTGGGCAGAGGGTCGAAATAAGCATGGTATGCTTAGTGGACACTGTCGTATACACGCAGACGCACCTCCATTCAATAGACGATCGATCATAATCTCCAAAAGGATATTCTCCTTCAGACTTAGAATAGGTGAATAACATCACACGTAAACGTTTTTCAACATTTGGTGTAGGCCTATTTCTGCTTAATTTCTGCTTTAATTTCTGCAACACTATGGCCTGCATCGCTTCCGCGTCATTACAAATGCACGTCTTTGTGTTTCTCGCGTGTAATACAAGTATTTCCTGAAAACTTTGCGCAGCGATTTTGGGTTTGAATGAAGCTCTGGATGTCTAGCACATAGTGGAGCAGAGTACAAATGAGATTTGTCACCGTACTTGAAACTATTGTCTATTTTAATCAGTATCGTTTGTTTTATTATTTATTATTTTGACATACGTCGCGGGCCGGAATTGGGCCGGACGCGGGCCGGGTGTTTGAGACCCCTGCCATAGAGAAACACACGATAGCGTTGGATTATAAACATGCTTTGCCACAAAAACAGACAAAAACGTGGGGTAAGTCCAGCTTTATGAAGTTATTATTTTGCTGTCACTTCGTCTGTTTTATAACCCATGTTAGGCCCGTCTTTTGCTCAAACCTTTTGCATGTCTAAAGAATGCATTTTGCATTCAATTTACATGTGTGGATGCCTGTGTTTGATCTGTGTTGGCTTAGCTGGCCATGGCCAAAGATCCCCAACACCCGCTCATGCATAAAGTGACCATTTGCTCCTTGTTCTGGCCCCTCTACTGAGAGGGTAACTCAGTCCTGGGCCTACTTGATGTCTTATGGTGAGATAGTCCAACCTCATTATCATACAGTATTGCTCTGTAAATATGTGTTGTGAATAATACATTCATGTTTGGTCTTGAATTAATACTTGTTTTTTGGGCAACAGTCTGATCATGGTTTCGTTACAATTGAATGTATCTGTGCATAGTTGTAGACTAAGAATTACAATGTAGCATAAAGTTATGATATCCACCTGGGCCACACCCATCCACCTCAGACAACAAAGGCTCTGATGAGTCGGGGGTGGCCCAAGTGAATGATAAAAGTGGAGGCTCTGGTCCCCCTGGGCTCTTCTCCTTTTCCATCTTGGACCTCTTCTCTGGGTCTCTCTTTTCCCCCTCTCTCTCCCTCTCCCTTTCTCTCTGTCTCTCTCTCTTCTCTCTCCCCCTTTCCCTATCGCTGGGTTTGTATTGTTTTATCTGGTGTATCTTATCTCTAACCTGTCAAGTTTACCTCTGTGAATTGGTTAAGTTTTCTTTGTTACCATTTGCTACTTTGTTACAGTAGAACATATGAGTTTACTTTTACCTTCAACTGAAGTGATATTGGTTACATTAACCTTTAAGGCTTAATGCCTAATAAATTGTTCATTTGCCTACCAATCTATAACTTCAATTCTCGTAGTGTGCCATGCCATTCTCCTCCATAGCTGATAAACTAGTTACTTGGTAATTGATTGGTGATACAAATTATTAATCAAATGGAGTCAGATTAACGAGTATGTAATAATATCATTGCCATTTAACTCTTCACCCTATTTGTCCACACAGTGAGGATATAGCTCGATGTCTCTATGTTTCCGAGGCTATATATATAATTTCTCGCGTCTTACACTCAGAAGGATGTACTTGATATCAAATGATAGCTCTGAGTCTCCTCTTTCATCTGACACGCGTGGCATATCTATCCGATCACAGGTCCGCGAGTAATTCAAACGAGAGTAATGGGTGTGCAGTGTTGGTTTGTGTACTTGACGTTATTATTTTGCAGTCACTTCGTCTGTTTTTATAATCCAGAAGGATCGATATCCATGGTACCAATGGATAACCCTGTGTCTCCTCTTTCATCTGATATGCTTGCCATACCTATGCGATCACGGGTTCGCGAGTAATTCAAACGAGAGTAATGGGTGCGCAGGTGAACGCAGAGAAGTATAGACTGTAAATATGACACAATTTGATTTCATTTCATGATTTTTTAAAATCTTGATCGTACAGACAAGTGTGTAGTCTCGTTGGAAAGCCCCACTTCTGCTCTGTCACGCAATAAAGGTTTCATCTCGCTGCGATGAACAGTTCCAGAGCAATGTAACAGAGAAGAAAGGGTGTGTTTTTTGACGCACTTTGCGTCAATCGGGTTCTAAGGGTTAAGGGCTCTATCTTGCATTCCAGCGCAATTGACTTTTGTCTTTCCTATTTTGCAGTCAGCGCATAGGAAAGACACAGCGCACAGGCAGCCGTGGCCCACTGGGGGCAGCCGTGGCCCACTGGTTAGCACTCTGGACTTGTAACCGGAGGGTTGCCGGTTCGAGCCCCGACCAGTGGGCTGCGGCTGAAGTGCCATTGAGCAAAGCACCTAACCCCTCACTGCTCCCCGAGCGCCGCCGATGTATCAGGCAGCTCACTGCGCCGGGATTAGTGTGTGCTTCACCTCACTGTGTGCTGAGTGTGTTTCACTAATTCACCGATTGGGTTAAAATGCAGAGACCAAATTTCCCTCACGGGATCAAAAAAGTATATATACTTATACTTACTTATTGGAATTTTCCCTCCACAGGTACATGTGCGCCCACGGGGGCGTTTCAGCGAAAAGAGGGGGCGTGTTCCGGTGCAAATGGTCCCTGTTGATATTTTGCAGTTTCAGAAAACAATTCCGCCACAGACCAGGAACCTCCTGGTCTAAAGTCAGTGGCGCAAATTCAGATGCTATTTTAAGGGCGCATGCATGGCCACAGGCCTGCGGGAATGAATGCTATGCACACACCGATCTACAGACACCCTGTGCACAGATGGAAACATTCAAAGCCTTCATAATATTTGTCAGTTTCCTGGTTTTGTTAGTGCATTGGTCAACTAAAAATTTAGTAGCCTATATAGTACATCTACATGCAATATCTTTACAACAACAACACTTCATTACGACCCATTAATTTGGACAACTTTATACAGCCCTATAAAGGCTGAAGTTACCTTTAGTTTTGTTCCAATTTACCATTGTCTATGGCTTTAAACATCATGTGCGCTTTAACATCAGCCTATAAGCATTATTCCAGCTGTGCTAAGGTTTTGACAAGCACCGCAATTTTGCCTACCTTGTTGTAGCCCATCTGAAATAACTCCAAGCTTTGCTATGTTTCCTCCATCCTTTCGTTGTTTTCAAAAAATGTTTTATATCCATGATGGCCTTGAAGTCTTGAGTTTGTGAATTTGCTTAAATCAGCGTATTATGTGCTGTTAACCAGCAACCATAGATAGTAAAAGAAAGCAGCAAGTAGCCTTGGCCATTCATTGTTATTCTCTCTCCTGCTCAAACAAAAGTTGTGCATGCATGAAGTTGATGATAACGTGTTTACAAACTCTACTTTACATAAAATATTGTAAATAGCCTACTGTTATGCAGTTAATGGGATACTGTGCAGAGTTGTAAAGTTAGGTCAACTTGGAAACTGTTTCTCATTGTTGAGTTGCCTGATGGTAAGGTACAGACGTAGCTTACACTTGCAGGAGCGCTTGCTTGGGCGCCTGTGTTGCGCAATGCACTTTGCTCCTCTTATCTATACGACGCAGTTCTCATTTCTCCAAACCATACATAATTAGGGACCGTTCGTTATTTATAAACGGGATCACCGGAGGGATTTTAAGTGCTTCGATGAAAAGTTGCATGACCCTCCCCTGGCTGCTATATAATTTTCAACGACCCTCCAGCAGCATTTTCAAAAATGACATGACCCTCCCCGCCAATTGTCGATGTCTTCCGCCGACGCTGTTACGCGCTATGAAAACACATCAACACATGCTACCGCCCTAAAACCTACCTCTGCTTTCTGATCTTACACATCACACTTCACCAAGATGGTGGCCATTTCAGTAGATTTACTCACTAACATTGTTGTGGAAAAACAATGCACACTTCCTGCAACTGCATTAGCCTACTTGAAAAGTTACTCCTCTAGTAATTATTCACATGAAATAAAACAATAAAGCATTGAGACCATTCAACAAAGCACACTGGGTAATAACAAATTCAACACATGAACTTGTTGCTATGGACTCGTCTCTAGGCTTCCTCAGTCATTGTAAAGCTGACGAAGCTGAACATTATCCAAAACTCAATTTCTCAGGCCAGCGTCAATTTGGGAGCTTGCTACACTCCTTCCTTCTCAAATGACTTGAAAAGGCCGTTTGCACAATTTCACAAAAAATCACAGGGACCGAAAAATACCTAACATGCCAACTTTTTCCGGGTTTATCATTTTAACGTTTCCCCGCTGTCCTGCCGTTTTAATATATTTTTCTGTAGAATATCCCATATTTGTGTAATACTCTCATAACATTAGTCCTGCATTCTGGCCTGTCTCTGTGTTGTCCTGTTGTTACCCCTTGCCCTTCCAGAGAAACAGATGTATTCAAATCATCGTTTTGCTTGCTTGAATGCGAACTCAGAGTGATGTTAACCTAGGCCTATTTAAGTTAACGACGTGGTTGTCGTGAGAGCACGAATTATTAGCGCTTGCAGTGTTCGGCCGTAGGCTATGCCTACGTGCGCACCTGCCAGGCTACTCAGCTAGACAAAGAATTCCCCCTGTATATTCACTCCAAGTTGGCCTACCATAACTTACCAACTACACTGTAGACCATAAACTGGCTATTTATATGACCAAATGTATTTGTTCAACTTTATGAAGCAGAATTACGCACTGCTACTTGGAACGTAACACATTTTTGTTGGCAGGAGAGAGAATGACAGCGAATAACAAATTGCACTGTTGCTGGTTACCAATAAATACTATATATTTTTTTGCAAACAACAAAAACAGAAAGGATGGAGACAGCAAAGCTAGAGATGGGCAGGAACAAGGTCAATTGGTAGAAATGCTTGTCAAAACGTTAGGAGCTGGATGTGTGGATGAATGAAGCACAAGTATGCTTTAGGCTATGTTAAGCATGCACACTGTTTAAAGTTAGGCTACACGGTAAACTACAAGTAAACCAAAGTTAAATTTAGCTTTTTTAGGGCTGGATAAAGTTGACCAATTGGATATAGGCTGTTAGGCATGAATAAAGTAGGCTACTTTGTTGCTCTAACCCTTCCAACGTTAATGGGGACGAATGTTGACATTTTCCGTATTTTGCGTGAGAAACCCGGGAAATCACCCTTATTTTCATTGTTCAATGTTGACAGAGCTATGGAACGAAAGAGAACGTTATATGGCGACAGAAATCAACAATCAAACAAGCCACTTTGATTTTTTGCTGTTTTCATTAATACAAAAGATGGGTGACCCTCCCTTCTAGACAAAAAAAAGTTAGGTGACCCTCCCCTCAACAAAGAATAAAAAGACATGACCCTCCCCTATTTTCCTCCGGTGACCCCGTTTCTAAATAACGAACGGTCCCTTACAAGGACAAATATTGCTACATGAGGGAAATCAGTGTGGTGTTCGATGTGAAAAAATAGGTATAAATCTAGCGTACACATTTCCACGAATCACGGATGTGTTGATGACATACATTAGGAAATATTAGAGAACTTAATGAGACGTGATGTTGAACTGCATGCCGATGCCATTTAACCCAAATGCCCCAGCAGCAGCATGGGATAGGAGAGCTTATCTGACAGAAGATCTGCATTGTCTATAGTGAGGTAATGTTAGATTACATTGCAAAAATATCACCATGCATTCATAACCTCGTGATTAAGTGAGAGTGATCCCAAAACATCGGAAAGTGACATTTCTGTATTACATTTTGTCAAGAGAAAAAAAATAGCAAACTGTTCACTGACTATAGCGCTGTGAACCGTTCCTGGCTGCGCCTGGCAAATCCGCCATCATAATAGCAATCCGCCATGGAACAAGCGTGCCTGTTGTTAAAGGGAATGTGAGATGACGCTCTGATTGGTTTATTGCACGTTATGCCCAAACCACACCCATGAGTAATGTAGCTACTACAGACCACCCCATTTTAGATTTGCGTCGGGCGCAACAGTCATTATCCCGCCGGTAAAATAGCAACATCGCCCAAGATCCGCCCACAAAGCGACTTGCGCAAAGTCAATTGCGTTGGAGTGCAAGATAGAGCCCTAAAGCAGATAGACCTGTTAACACAGCAATTCACACGTTTGTGTCATAAGTCACATCACACATGTTCATGCTATTGTGAGAAGGGCAACATAACCATAATTCTTAAAGTGACAACTAAAGTACTGGGTGACACAGCACAACAGGTCAAACCAAGAGTGACACACAACTAATATGCAGGATGCTAGGCTACTACATTAAGGCACTGTTTGCACAAAGGATTGCATTTCACCAAACCCACTGTTATAAAATGATAGAATCTAACGAGCAGCCCGACTTAATAATCTAGCCACAGGCCGACCCTGCCTAGTGAAATACCCAGTCGCCCACACAGGGGAGGAATTAACAGTCCAACACCACTCAAGGCCCAGCCGCTGCTGCAAGCCGCTGCTGCACGTCAGTTGCTCAGTATCCTCGGCCCTCACTGACCCTACAGTCACATTAGCTACAAAAGCCAGCGACAACTCCACCAACTTGCCGTTGAGTGGGCTGTAAACAAGGCTGTGCTTCGTGGGTGATTTATGGCTACCGATTTCTATGTGCTAGGTGGCTGATAGCTTGCACATGACTTTGTGACAGATGTATTTTTTGGTTACAAAACCTGACTTTTTAGATTTAAAAAGTTCATATTTCTGAATATATTCATATTGCAAAATATAAGGCCACAAACCCTGAACTTGTTAGGACTTGTAGAAATACTGCCTTCTATGTGTTAGCTCTGCCATCTTGGATAAAGCTTTCAAGTTAACTTTCAAGCAACGAATGTCACATCACTCCGATTGGCAGTCGCTTTGTCGCATCGCTCAGCATTTGCATAAAATAGACT
This sequence comes from Alosa pseudoharengus, assembly GCF_046254945.1. Classification (NCBI taxonomy): domain Eukaryota; kingdom Metazoa; phylum Chordata; class Actinopteri; order Clupeiformes; family Clupeidae; genus Alosa; species Alosa pseudoharengus. The sequence continues at coordinate 1,020,868 of NW_027468837.1, forward strand.
TCTTGTCTATTTTGGCCCCGCTTTGCTCGTGGCAGCGACAAGCTCGTCACTTGTCGCTGGCAAACAGCCGCTCCCATTGAAAATGAATGGCAGCCTGCCGCTTTGTCGCTGTCTCTAATGTGACTGAGCGGTGATGCAGTGTAGCTCATAAGTTGAAGGAACCCATCAGCTTTTATCCACTCCAGCCACCAATCTATAGTATGCTGCTGATCGTTCCCCATTATTAGCAACTCCTGTGGAGGAACGTCTCAGGCTACATTTACATGTGGCCAGCTATTTTCATAAACGGACATTTCACCCTCTCTTTCATTTCACCTCCTCTTTCAAAAATAACATCGTGCACACCTGTCAGTTTTCAGAAAGGTTTTCGTTTACTCTAACCCGTGTCTATATGCCATCAAGAGCATGCCAACCCTGTAGGTGGCAGTGTAACGAGAAGCTCAAGCCCACGTCCAATCAGAATCCCGAAAATAGCAACAACAGCAATGAATCACTTCCTCAATCTCTTTTGAACTGTATTTACAAATGCAAACAGACGAAAAGGGTTTGCATCAACAGACTGTTACTCTGAATGCTTCCATGATCAACTTAGCCAAATGAAAATGTAATCGGTTTTGGCGCAGTTGCAAGTTCTGGCACATACTGTGACGTCAGCTGCCTAAAGCTCAGTTTTTCTCAGTTTACATGCAAACTAGCAAACAAAGTTTTCCAAAATCTCAACTCTGGCTAGAGTTTTTAGAAAGAATCGTTTTCAGAGGCATATTCTCTGTTTGCGTATAAATGAAGGGCACAAACGAAGGGAAAACAGCCCCACCCCCAACAGTTCATTCAATGTTTTTAATACATGTATCCCCACTACATTAGCTTTGCCGAAACAAGTCTGACAGTCTAGCAGAATGGCTAACTTTAGGGCGAGTCTGCCCCTGAATCTTTTGAATCCGTTGGTTGTTAGTTGATGTGTTGTTCACGTATGAGGTTACAAATGACAGAATATGAACTCATGTAAATATCTGATGATTCATGAGATATTAAGGAATTAAGTAATACATAAATTATGAATTAATTCATGCATGAATTCATGATAATTCATGTACCCTTACCATAAAGTGTTACTGTGTTACCAAAGGTTTTTACCATATGTTTTTTTTTATGAATTTTAAATTCAAATTATTCTTTTGAATTATTCCTTTCTATAATTATCATTACAAAGTATTCAAACCAGTGTCATTCAGGAACTGGTATCAAAGTCAATGTATTGGTATTGTATGGGCATGTTTTAAAAGAATAGCTATGTGAAATTAAAGGCTTTTTAAACAGATAATGACCATGAGTGCCTCAAATTTTCTTTAAAACATTTTTCAGCAGTTTTGATTGTCTTTTAGTCCTAATCCTTTATGGTATGATGTCTTCACAGAAAGATGTTGAAATTCAGAATTGGCTCTTGGTGATCTATGAGTCTATGATTTAGAGATGAATGCTGTTTGCAGTCTCTGCATTTCTTTGTCTGATCCTGTCTTAATGTCTTTGTCCAGTGATATGCAGTTTCCGGGGATGTGTTTCACATGGCCTGACACTTGAGATTGGTGAAACTGTGCAGATTCTAGAGAAGTGTGAAGGTAAGTTTTGCCCAAACATCTCTGTTTGTATCTAAATCACAAATTATCTGGCTGTTTACAGGGGTAGAGTATGAAAATGCTTTGCGATTAAAGGTGCTCTAAGTGATGTTACGCTTTTTCTAAGCTAACACATTTTTTGTCACATACAGCAAACATCTCCTCACGATCCGCTAGCTGCCTGTCTCCTGAATACTCTGTAAAATAGCGGGGTCTCTGTTGACAGCCCAGGCTCTAAAAATGGTAAAAAATTTAAAAATAAAACAGCCTGGCTTAAGTCTCGCTAATTTTAGTGAGAATTCCGTTCCATTAATGAGGTTAACGTGAATCCCAGCTTGGTAACCATGGGAATTTATGCCACAGAACTAACCTGCTCCGTAGCAGGTTAACTTTCAAGCTAAATTAAGCTGTGTTGCAAAAAAAAAAACAATCAGTCGGAAAACAAGTCCAAAATAGAAGTAGGCCTATAGAAATGTTTTTTTCCGACAGTGCACCAAGCATGGATTTACACATTCACTAGCTCCAAAGAATGTATGAAGATTATACAATTAAAAATGTTTTAACTTCACATGCATGTGGTTCTAGGAATCATGCTACTCTGCGTCACTTACGTTCGGTGGTGGTGTAACGTGCAACGAGACGGCATAGGAACGGAATTATGGGCTACAATGTTTATCACCTTGATAATGGCATTTTTAGTTATAATCTTTGATGAAAGACATATGTCCACTGCTGATAAAGGGTCATGCACATTTGGTAGGCTGTCCAGTGACAGCTTTGCCAGTGGGCTATATTATATCTGATGCAAGCCAAAGGATAATTATTCTGTAGCCTAGGCAGCTAATAATTAAAACTGCTTCATGTGTCGACGATTGTTCATGAATGTCAAATCAACTGTGTGCTACACAGATTAAATACTAGGCATAAATTGAATTGAAAGCCATTGCATTTCAGATAATTTTATTTCAAACACTTTGGGACTTATGGGAGACAATAGGCTATTATGTTGATAATAATTTATTTTATGACCACCTACACCTAGACAATAATTTGGAGTGAACTCTTTTAATATAAGAACGTAGGCTATATATAGTTTTGAATATATGCCAAAGTTGTTTTTGAGCTTGCCAAATCGAACAGAAATCGTCTAGTATTGTCTTAATTTTACGACATATATCCTCTTTTTCGTCAATCTACTGTTTTGGTCTACTGTTCTACCTCGTGCACGAGCAGAGATGAAGCTGAACTAAACCTCGCTTGAATAAACGAGGCCAAGATGCCGCTAACTTGAGTTAATGGAACGGCTTCAGCCCCAAGTGAAAGTCTACGCTAGTTCAAGCCAGGCTATTTCTGTTAAGCACCGCCTTCATTAGCGAGGTTGATGGAATACCCCCCTGGTCCAGCCTGGACCATGAAACAATACACACACTGTTCCAGCCAATCACCAACGAGATGCGCGTTCATGTCAGTTTGAATTGCATGGGAGGGAGGGGTGAGCTAGCTTGCTGTTTTGTTTGAGATGTCAATAGAAGTGACGTTACCCAACTGTATCATAAAATTCAAGTAGTGATTTTGTTGATTGACATTTTGTACTATTGACCCTTTCATGGAATTTTCATGTGTTTTATTATTGACATCAGCTGTTCCTAGAAGGTTTCCGGTTAACAAATGCTGATAAATTGTAACAACGCATCGAATTGTTCCCTTAGACCAGGAACAAATTTACTATCTCAAAAGAATCTTCCACAAGAAAAACATTAATGCAATGCTTGGATTGCTGCTGTCAATAAGATGGTTGTCATTGCCTACACAGAAAAGCTGTGCAGTCCTCATATTGTAATCAAATGAAAAATGCTGTCAGTTTCACTAAACACATGATGGTAGGCTAAATTAGCCTACTCTTGCGATGTAATCACGACAACATAGATAACGCTGTTTGGCCATGCTTAGTAGGCTAACTTAGGTTTATGTGACATATGCCTGCCGGAGTTATACATACCGCAGCCTATACATGCAATCTATACATTGATTTGGCATAGATTAATTAAGTTAGTTTCACTTAGACACATGACAGTAAATCATTCTAGACATGCAACTGTGACATTGATGGATAATGCTATGTTTGGCCTTGCTTATTAACTTTATGCAACACATTAACTGCTATGCCTGCCAGGGTCCCGCTGGCATTTTTTTGGCGCACCTAGTGAAAACTAAATGCTGTCTAGGCCCTAATACACTGATTTATCTTCATGAAGTTAGTGTTCGTAAATGTCAGACAATACCTTGTGTCGTTTGCCAGTTGGCACCATCTTGAAACAACACAGATCTGTGTTGTAGTGACTTAATTTCAAGATTGCACCGACCGGCAAACGACTCAAGGTATTGTCTGTATACAGTCTTTTTTATTAAACTATCTGTAAATTTACAAAGTTGTCAATGCCTTGTTTTATATGTTAGGACCCTCATTATACTACCAAAGAAGTGCCGGCTACTTAGAGCCTCGTAAATGGTTTAAAATTAGCAATCTTTTTACCATGAGAAATGCCCTATCGCAGTGTTAACATTTTGGAAGCATCAAAAAACAGGCTAGTTTAGAATGCATCGGATTAGCAATTTTTTGCTCCCCAACAAACGTTCGAACTTGTTATCATGCTAGGCATATCCAGAATTTACACCAGATTTTCCCCTTTAAAAACACTACTACTTAATTATTTATTTATCTGAGTCCTGATCATGCTCCAATCATTTTATCTCAGAACCAAAAGCAGTCATAGACCCCGTTTACATGAGCATGTGTATTTTTATAACCGAAGACATTTCCCTACGTTTGAGCCTTTCATTTAGACGCAAACGGAGAATTCGCCCCGTAAAACGGTTATCCAAAAAAACAAGTGTTTTTTTTGGAAAATTCTGTTTATGCGTTTGGTTCTAAACTGTGGTAAACGGAGTTTTGGGCAGCCAACGTCACAGTATGCGACAGAAGTACACCAAATGTGCGACCAATGTTTACATTTACATGTTCTCACGTGCGACTTTTCAGGGTTCTGATTGGTTAATGTGAGCTTGAGGCTATCGTTGCTGCCACTGTGGTTTGGCGTGCTCATGACAGCATGTATGTACACGGGTTCGTGTAAACACATTTTTTTAAAAAACAGTCTCGTGTACATGCAGTTTTATTTGCAAACGTAGATGGCCAGATATTCGTTTAGGAAAATACCCTGCTTCGTGTAAACGTAGTCATAGTAACATGTATACAGATTGGTGAGATACCAGAGGTCTGTTAGAAGAGTCCGCTGCTCAGACTCAGGTCAGAAAGAGAATTTAAAAAGGGAAAATGCTGAATTGATAATCAGAGTGAAGATTCTTGAAACACAGTTGCAGGTGCTCCTCAGTGAGAATCCAGAAACATTATGCCTATTAGATTTAAAAATAACAAAATAATTATTTTTCACACTGGACTGCCATGGCTTACATACCTTACCACTGCCTGGATCCCATGTACAACATCACTCACACCAGCTTTGCAGTTTTACCTGGTGCTCATGAAATTGTGACTTGGGTTAATGCACATAGATCTATCAAAACCTTTCTCATTATCTAGCAGGGTTCTACACTAAAAAAAATTTCCAGGAGCACTTGTGCGCCCAAGTCAAACATTTAAGGAGCACAGAAAAAAATCTGGGGGCACAGTCAGTTCTGTTCTTAACTTACACATAATTTAACTTTACACTGCAGCTAACAGTTAAACATGCCAGCGCACCAATTGCGATGATTAAGAATGACTGACAACATTTATAGGAAAGAAGATTTTAAAGAACATCAGTGCCTACTTTATTTTCAGTCCGCTCTATTTTTCTACATTTTGTTAATGTAAAATAATATAATGCATAACCAGATTTGCATTTAGCCTGTATATGAAGTAGGCCATCCTGCCAAATGTAGCCTAGGTACCTAGGCCAATTTATTTATTTGTGAATCCACCTGTAGCTAATCCAAATATGCCCATGGTGACCTATCTGACTGCATAGCCTACTGCCCAATACTACTAGGTCTACTAAAACTGTGAATTCTCTCTTCCACAAAAGCCAACATAGTCTAATCAATGATATTTATATTTATTTGAAATATCTGCATTGATGGGGACAGTAGGATAATGGTATGCATACTTTCGTTTTGCACTTCAGCTATATTCGGTGTCAAACAAACATGCATGGAAGCCTGGAGTTGTCTGTAGCGTTCTACCTTTGAAGAAAACGGGAGTATTACGGGAGGCTACTTTTGTGCCTGTTTGCTACAGCTATATTTTGCATATTGCAGCCAATACGTCAAAGGCATGTTACCTTTTCCTTCTCTCACTGCATTCTCAGAATCTCATCCTGTTCCTCATACAGTATATCCAATGAATTCGGTGGATGTACCAGGTGAAATCTATCCTGGATAAGTGCGTGCGCTCACGGCTCCTTCAAATAGACCCCGCCACTGATCACAGATTCACTGATTCACCATGGCAACTAGAGCGGCTTCATTGCTTCTTCTACGGTGTAAAGTAGTAGCGATAGCCTTTTCACAAAAGCAACAAACAGCAACACCTCTGTTTAGGAGAATATTGCAACTAGTGTCGCGACCATCACGCGCAAAATAGTTACGGCGCTCCCGTGACGTCACATTGTCGCATGACATGTAATGGCGAGTATGTGTGTCACAAACGTTTAAATAATGACAGTGGGTCTAGTTATATGTGATAACAATGTGTGGTGGGCAGTGGAATAACTATTGGTTTCTGTTTGTGGTGACTGCTGACTGAGATAAGGGATGAGATTTAGATCCTGGAATTTAGCAGGCTAGCTCCACAGAATAAATCGCCATGGTGACTTATACCATAACATATCCTGCTGCCTCCTATCCCGCTTTTGTGCAACCGGATCACGGATAAATTGAGCCAGGATAACCAAGATATCCTGGCTTAATTCCTTATCCTAGTTTTGTGCAATGGGCCCCTGGTCTGTTTTTTAGTTTCGGGTTGTATTTAATCTTCTAAAACCCGTCAGATCTTCTGTTTAAAGCCCGTTGCAGAAAGTTGCAGCGGTGTGAATTAGATGTTCGTCGTTGCAAGCCGTTGCAAAGCATCCACCATGTCTAGTTACAGTTGCAAGTAGGGCTGTAACGATATGCGATTCGAAACTGGAAAAAAAACGACACTCAAATCCACGATCCTGTGTCACGGTGTAAAGAGGCAGAACCGCGACACACCCTTTCTGGTGTTTCACACAGTGCTTTCAGCTTATGCCGCAGCATAAGCAACACACATCTCCCGCTTTACTTACCGGTAGCCTATGTTGTCCAAAAATAAATAAATAAATCATAATTTCATACCTCTCCTTGCTTTCATTGTAGACTATGTGTTCAACTATACCAAACAGTATAGAAGTAAACCCCCCGCCCCGCTCTCTCTCGCTCTCCCTCCCTTTCCCTCTCTCGCCCAATGGACATGTGCGACTCAGCCAGCACAATCCAAATAAAACATTCACAATCGTGAAAGCAAGGATGCACAGAAGACGACTAGCTAAATTATCCGCTTAGCATCATTAGCATGCTGCACACATTTAAAACTCTTGCATTCAAGTTGACTGATCATCTCAATACCAATGTTTCCCAAAAGGGCCTGTCCCATGGAGAACAAGTATTACCTTGAAACTTAAACACACATGGGGAAACTGAACAGTCCAATCACTATACAGTGTTTCCCTGACTTATTTGTGGCGGCCCACCACAATATCAACATTGACCACCACACAATGATTTTCCAGGTTGTACTAAATTGTGCTTAAATCTGGCTAGCATCATAACCACGCTGTGCTAATTTGTTAAAACTGTTGTATTCAAGTCAATTCTGTAAACCAACCCCCATAAATGGAATTCAATACTGTGGGAAACACTGCTATACTATGATAAACTAGCCAACTATGCTACTTTGTTTACAATACATGGATTTCTATGCAACGTCACGAAAACATGCGTGCGCAACCAAGAGGCAAAAAAGCACCATAGAACAGGCTGCACACGCTAACGTTATGATTGAATGGCATTAAAAAACTGCGGTGAGGAAAAGCTACAGTTCCAAATTGTATATAATTTTTTTTCAATATGAACTATGCCTACATGTCCGACTTCTTCATCGTTCAATTCATCCCTTTGTTTTAAATTTGCGGATAGGCCGATGGTAGGCTTGTTTTTATGCTGCTAACAAAACAAAAGGGTTCGCGAACATTATTCTTTATTCTAAATGCGTACCACCATGGCAATAAAGAGAAAGAAGTAGCCTGGCTATGATTTGAAATGTAAGCTAACTGTTGTCAGATTTGCCAAATAAAATATGGGAGAAACAATATGGTTCATGCTGTTTCATTCCTGCCGAAAAGGCGGGAGAATTAAACATTACGGTTTTGGTCAGGGCTAGTAGACAGGTGTCCTATATCTTCCATCAGCAAAGCAGGGTGGGTGAGTGGCCCCCGGGGACCAAACAAAATGTTTCCGTAAAAGTCTAGTGGGGCTACATACCCACCAAATATCATGTGCCAATTTCCGGTGCCCCGGCATAGAGCAATGCAAAAGAGCAAAAGAATAAAATGAGTTTTTGTGCTGAAAACTGCACCAATTCGAAATCACAATGGTTAGAGAATGTTAAATGTTCAATATCCCTAACGGAATGCATGTCTTCGCCAAAAATGACACAATACGATTTTATATTAATAATGCAAATGAACGGCAAACTTTGAAATATAGTCTGAAATGAGATGTTATTATCATTGAGACAACAGGGGTATACAATAAAATCCGATTGTAGCTTACAGCAGCCGACTATTTAGGTTAAGTTTATAACGTTGTGGACGGCCACCAAGTGTCTTCTGCCCCACGGCTGCGCGCGCATCTAGTTTTGTTGGTAAACGGGAAACCCGTGTATATTTCCAGCCTTCAGCCAGACAGCTAATTAAAGAGGTAGAGTTATAATAGAAATAGTAGGCCTAGGCTATAGGCTAATCTGCATTAAGTGTGCTGTCATCTGCATTAAGTGTGCTGCATTAAGTGTGCTGTCAAATATCAGACATTCAGCATTCTCTCTTTTTATATCAGGATATAAAATAATACAGATATATTACATTATATTTTGTAATCATCTGGTGTTCTAAGGTAGGCTATTGAAATGTTATTTAATATTTTTTTTTTAAATAACACCCCCACCCCAAAAACAAGAAAAAAAATCGAGGTTTGTATCGAACCGTGGGTCAAAAATCGTGATTCAAACCGAATTGTGAGGTTGGTGTATCGTTACAGCCCTAGTTGCAAGGTTTTAGAATGTTGCATCAAGTTGCTAGTTTATAGAATGCTGCAGCTCATCTCGTCGCGAATCTTAAGCCAGTATAGTGCAGGCTGCACACGCTAACGTTATGATTAAATGGCATTAAAAAACTGCGGTGAGGAAAAGCTACAGTTCCAAATTGTATATAATTTTTTTTCAATATGAACTATGCCTATATGTCCGACTTCTTCATCGTTCAAGTCATCCCTTTTGTTTTAAATTTGCGGATAGGCCGATGGTAGGCTTGTTTTTATGCTGCTAACAAAACAAAAGGGTTCGCGAACATTATTCTTTATTCTAAATGCGTACCACCATGGCAATAAAGAGAAAGAAGTAGCCTGGCTATGATTTGAAATGTAAGCTAACTGTTGTCAGATTTGCCAAATAAAATACGGGAGAAACAATATGGTTCATGCTGTTTCATTCCTGCCGAAAAGGCGGGAGAATTAAACATCAAGAAATAGGGCTTCCTAGGCACATAGAAATATGCAACAACCCGTCAATAAATATACAGAGCCCCCAGCTATACTGGGAAACATGGATAAAAGCTGGAATCCAGCGGTTGTCAGATGTCACAAATCACAGCTCTGTTGCACCATTCAGTGAATTAAAAAGCAAATATAACCTAAAGGATACAGAATTATTTAGGTACATAAGGCAAAGCAACAAAAAGTTGATCGGCTTGATGTACAATTTACTGATAAGCATGGAAAGCAGCAGGGACGTGCACAGGGGGGTTGCTCAGGCAACTGCCCATATGCCCTTCTTGACTCATGTTGCCCTTCCAATGGGGAAAATAAATAAATAAATCGTACAATGGATGCAGAATTTCACGTAGGCCTAGATAAAAAAAAAAATCGCAAAAGCCTCATTCACTTCCATTCGGGCACCGAAAGTGAAAGTCAGTAGGGGAAGGGGAAGGGCAAACTCTGTTTACGTGGCTTCAGCGCTGCACGCGACCGGAACCTGAGCAGAGCCTGCATAAGCAGCCCTAGAAGGAGATTGTCGCGGTTGTCATATGAGACGACTCAACCTTTATCGGAAAAGGTGAGTTTGTGATAATAACAAACGAACGATCATCGTCATCAAGTTTTATGAAATGAATTAAAATCTTCATAAATCCAGGCTGAGTTTGCCACGTTTAGCCTAAATAATCAGACAGATAGCTTGCAGAGAAGCAGCCTGTTATCACATAGCCTATAGGCTACTATTTTTTTGGTAGGCATTAGGCAAACTAAGGGACCGTTCGTTATTTATAAACGGGATCACCGGAGGGATTTTAAGTGCTTCGATGAAAAGTTGCATGACCCTCCCCTGGCTGCTATATAATTTTCAACGACCCTCCAGCAGCATTTTCAAAAATGACATGACCCTCCCCGGCCAATTGTCGATGTCTTCCGCCGACGCTGTTACGCGCTATGAAAACACATCAACACATGCTACCGCCCTAAAACCTACCTCTGCTTTCTGATCTTACACATCACACTTCACCAAGATGGTGGCCATTTCAGTAGATTTACTCACTAACATTGTTGTGGAAAAACAATGGAAACTAAATGCACACTTCCTGCAACTGCATTAGCCTACTTGAAAAGTTACTCCTCTAGTAATTATTCACATGAAATAAAACAATAAAGCATTGAGACCATTCAACAAAGCACACTGGGTAATAACAAATTCAACACATGAACTTGTTGCTATGGACTCGTCTCTAGGCTTCCTCAGTCATTGTAAAGCTGACGAAGCTGAACATTATCCAAAACTCAATTTCTCAGGCGAGCGTCAATTTGGGAGCTTGCTACACTCCTTCCTTCTCAAATGACTTGAAAAGGCCGTTTGCACAATTTCACAAAAAATCACAGGGACCGAAAAATACCTAACATGCCAACTTTTTCCGGGTTTATCATTTTAACGTTTCCCCGCTGTCCTGCCGTTTTAATATATTTTTCCGTAGAATATCCCATATTAGTGTAATACTCTCATAACATTAGTCCTGCATTCTGGCCTGTCTCTGTGTTGTCCTGTTGTTACCCCTTGCCCTTCCAGAGAAACAGATGTATTCAAATCATCGTTTTGCTTGCTTGAATGCGAACTCAGAGTGATGTTAACCTAGGCCTATTTAAGTTAACGACGTGGTTGTCGTGAGAGCACGAATTATTAGCGCTTGCAGTGTTCGGCCGTAGGCTATGCCTACGTGCGCACCTGCCAGGCTACTCAGCTAGACAAAGAATTCCCCCTGTATATTCACTCCAAGTTGGCCTACCATAACTTACCAACTACACTGTAGACCATAAACTGGCTATTTATATGACCAAATGTATTTGTTCAACTTTATGAAGCAGAATTACGCACTGCTACTTGGAACGTAACACATTTTTGTTGGCAGGAGAGAGAATGACAGCGAATAACAAATTGCACTGTTGCTGGTTACCAATAAATACTATATATTTTTTTGCAAACAACAAAAACAGAAAGGATGGAGACAGCAAAGCTAGAGATGGGCAGGAACAAGGTCAATTGGTAGAAATGCTTGTCAAAACGTTAGGAGCTGGATGTGTGGATGAATGAAGCACAAGTATGCTTTAGGCTATGTTAAGCATGCACACTGTTTAAAGTTAGGCTACACGGTAAACTACAAGTAAACCAAAGTTAAATTTAGCTTTTTTAGGGCTGGATAAAGTTGACCAATTGGATATAGGCTGTTAGGCATGAATAAAGTAGGCTACTTTGTTGCTCTAACCCTTCCAACGTTAATGGGGACGAATGTTGACATTTTCCGTATTTTGCGTGAGAAACCCGGGAAATCACCCTTATTTTCATTGTTCAATGTTGACAGAGCTATGGAACGAAAGAGAACGTTATATGGCGACAGAAATTAACAATCAAACAAGCCACTTTGATTTTTTGCTGTTTTCATTAATACAAAAGATGGGTGACCCTCCCTTCTAGACAAAAAAAAGTTAGGTGACCCTCCCCTCAACAAAGAATAAAAAGACATGACCCTCCCCTATTTTCCTCCGGTGACCCCGTTTATAAATAACGAACGGTCCCTAAGCATTCCAAGTAGGTTATATAGCCTACCACACACGGACATAAATAATTGTAATTATTTAAGATTAGATTGTTGCACCATGCAATAATTTTTCGCGGTGTTTGAAGAGAAGAAAGAAGTCGAGAAAGTGAGGAAATGTGTAGTCTAGTCTTAGATTTTGTTCCTTTCTCTGCTTTTACCTCATAGGCCTAATACATTAGAGCCTTCACTTAGCAAAGATAATGGCAAACTATTCTGGCAACGTCTCGTTTCATAACTGGATTGCATTTTTGTCCGCTTTTCATCACATTATTGAACGGCAATTCTGCTTTGCGACTTGTTGGACTTTTATTTTGACAAGTTGTCGTCATTCTGTCTTACACATTCATGAAAGGTTTGTTATGAATGTTGAGTCATGTCTCATGAAACAGTCATGAATGCTTTATGTGCAGTTTATGACAGCTGCTATGAATGTGTTATGAACTCACCCATCAAGTAAAGTGTTACCAGATGCTCTTAGCCGGTAACGAGAACTCTGGAGCACTCGTAGATTTAGGACTGTTTTCACAACCTTCTTAAGCTACGATGGTTTCGGGAAACAGTCGGCAAATCTCAAGGCGTTCGTGAGAGGGACTTTACGACGCTCTTAAGCGTATGGTACGCTCCCGCGTCTGCGTCCCGCGCACGCGGCACTGGTGAGCGCGTGACGAGAATTGCGTCATTTTTACAGCATGCGTCGCGTCTTTAACTATCACAACAGAGACTTCATTCATTGGTGCTAAAAGGGCCACACAGATTTAAAAACTGAGTGTATAACTCTTGAGCAGGAGCCATCTCATTATTTTCTTCATTTAAACTTTCAAACTGATTTTTTATGGGCATCATAAGCACAAAGTGCTCTAAGACAGTGGGAAGGCTAAAGCTTATGGTGTCTGTGTCCCGCGCACGCGGCACTGGTGAGCGCGTGACGAGAATTGCGTCATTTTTACAGCATGCGTCGCGTCTTTGAGTCGACCGAATTTTAAGACCGCGCGTCAAAGTGACGCGTAGACTGCGCATGTGTGAAACGGAACTGCTGTAAACACTCCCCTCCAGTAGGTGGACCACATAGAAGAACAACACTTAAACCTACAAACAAACCTAGACAGAAGAAGACTTGTTTGGTTACCATTACGACGATGGAACAGAGAGAGCGCCTGTCCTCAGCTTGCCTGGCTTACGTGAGACACCACGACATGGAGTCAACTTCGACCGATTAAAGCCACAATTATCCACAGATACATTCTTTAACATTATATTTAACGGTCACTTTATGTTGTTGAACCCAAAGTATTTCAAGACACCACATTTTAGATGAGTTGGGGACGTAATTATCTGCTGGCCGTTCTGTACGTCACCTGATTGTCGAAACAGGGTGGCTGCATATGGCTCATTGTGGCTACTGGCTATTATATTGGCTTGCTTTGGTCATGAGCCCTGGATCATGTAGCACTGAATGAGATGGCAAACAATAAAGTAAAACTAATCATAGACTGTAGAAATGCGCTACACAGCACTAAAAACCGAATCGTTTATTTATAGTTTGACTACGGATATTTCACGTCATGTTCAAATAAAAAGTGACAGCCCTGCTCCCTGCATAGAGAGCTGACATATGACTTCGGATTAAATGCATCTTTTAAAAATGAGCGTAGCCTAGCACCTATTACTGAACAATGCTGAAATCAAATCGCGAAACCCAGAGCCATATAAAGGTATCTATCTACAACGCTCAGGCGAAACCCAGTAACACTTGCTGATCGAGATGCATTCTCGCCTGTTCCGTATATAATGCGTTATCAATAGTGATTATAATAATAAAGGGAATGTAGCCTACCTCTCCCAGGTGCAATCATTATCACCTAGCTCCTGAACAATGCTGAACTCAAATCTCGAAACTCGCCTGTCAACACCGGATATGCATTATCATAATAATTGAAGGAATAACCTAGGCTACCTCTCGCTCTAAATACACCCATTATCACAGTGAGACATTATACATTATGAACACAAATAGTTACTTCAAAACTTTTATTGACACGTCATATTTACAGGTTTTTGGTTCATACTTTTTGGTATGAGGCAGGTGTGAAGACTCAATACAAATTTAACTGAGGACATATGTAGCAGCTACGCACAACTCGTTCTTACCATGCTGTGTTTAGAAAAATGTCCCAATTATTGCTGCCCTCGGAGCACCGAGTCACTTAGGCTTGTAGCCTAAGTAGCCTAATAAGCAAGTAGGCTAAGCTAGTCTCTCAGCTATACCAACAGGTGTGCTGTGTGTGTTCTGGTGGATGATAAATGGAGCGATGCGATGGGCCAGCTTATCAAACTTCCCAGCAGACAGGCGAACGTACTCGTGGTGCTTTTTCCTTCATCAGCTCTTCCTTCGTTGAGCTCGCACATCCCACGTTATTCTTTTCTTCATGCGTTTCAGGCTTCTTTGGTGGTTGTGTCCTACTTTCAGGCTCGACGTACCGCCCCCAGTTGGTGGGGCAGAGTATCACAGTTAAGCCGTAGTGCGCAGGCGCTAACCTTAACGATTTAAAGTGCATTCAGGACCATAGACTGTATATATATACAGTCTATGTTCAGGACCATAGACTGTATATATAGAACTGGACAGTGTGCCGTCTGTTGAGAGTGATGCGAGCGCTAGTCCAGAGCCCCCTGGTGGCTGGTTGCAGTACAATGTGTAACTCCGCCCATCCCCATGTATTTCAATGGCCAAGTAGCCAACTTTCCGTGTCACTTTTCTCACCTAAAACTATTTTTGTATCTACAACTTTTTATTCGAAAAAATAGTGTTTAAGATGCTTCAATACACACAATTTTTCTTTTCTCGCTGAAATAATTGTTTTTAATGTTATATTAACAAATCTAAAAAGGGCGTGTTTACACCTATGATTGACAGCTGGCTGGCTGCAGACACGACGCTTTGTCCATTATGTTTTACCGTCTAGGCTGCAGACACTACCACGTCATCGCTCACTTATTTTAACGACACCTGATTTCGACACATAATCTAACCTAAAGAAGTGTTGCTGTTATTATCATTAGGCTATATCTTATCACAGTCTGACTAAATACATATTGATAGTCATACATTGTGTAGTTGTTTGTAAGAGACATCGTTGTTAGTTGTGACCGATTCTTTGTGAAAAAATATATGTGCTGTTCTTTCGTAGATGCTAAGTATATTAGCTCATAGCATGCTACATCATGCTAGCGTTAGCCAGTTGATAGGTAAAGTAAAAGGGCTCTGCTTGCTATATTGATCCGAAGTGACGTTAGCCATAGTCACCATCATTTACAGTCCTACTCATTTCAAATGGTATAACGTAACCAGTGATTGCCGCCATCATCGTTGCAACTTCATTTGAATACACTTTGTCACTGGAGAAGGCGATGTTAAGTTTCATTAACGTTAACTCTTGCTTAGTTTTGCGAATGGCAATAAACGCCACCTAGCCTGCTAGGTCGACAACCTCGGTATGCCCATTTATGTATCAGCCCGACAAATAACGTTACTTCTGTTTTAGTGAACACATTATTGGACCATAGCTTAACGTGAGGAGGGATTCAAAGTTACAAATGCCCAATTTGCTTAGTATGCTCAGAACAGCGGTATCTGAAAATGCGTTAAGGTATCGTTGTTACCTGCGATTGCACTGCTGGAGAAGCATTTTGCATTGTTTGATCAGGTCTTGCCAGTGATGTGTAAATCCTCCCGTAGACGTACATAATTTCAAAATAATACGTCTAAATTGAAAACTGTGACAACTCATTGATAGGCTCTCTCAATATGTCTGTAATCGTATGCCTCTACCACATGCTTGCTAGTCTTTCACCAGAGAGGGTGCTCCATTATAAATCAAAAATGTAATACTGCAGCCCTCATGTCAGCTGTAAAAATATGAGAACATGGATCTACTAACGTTACATCAGGATACTCTGTAAACATTTTACACATAATCAGGAAGCTACTTTGCTGTTCAGTGTGTGATGTGTTTAAAGTGGTACTACGTTTAAAGAAACATTTTTATTCTTTGTTTCAAGTGCATAAGAAAATACCACATTATGATGATGGTTATGGTTACCCTTAACAAATACAAAACAATATAATACTTAAAACAGGGATCAATCAATAGCCTAATGAAATAAACAATGAAAATGAGGGGGGAAAGCAATAATAAATTATAATGCCCATTCAATCAATAATATAATAACAAAAACATGGTAAGACTACATTAAGGAGAATATCAATAATAAACAATGTCAAATTAATCAACAGCCTATAATGAAAATAAAACAGTACTACTGCATACAAACCATAATGTATAAGTGCTTAAAAGACCAAAAACTATCACAAGAACGAAGAGCACTGGGCAACTCATTCCACCAACATGGAACCACTGAGGAAAAATAGAGTCTTGAATTTGACCTAGCGTTTAAGACTGGTCGACACAACAGACGCTCATCAGAAGACCACAGTGGGCGGTTGGGGATGTATCTTGATCATTGAATTCAAATAACAAGGAGCAGATCCAGTTAGTGTCCTATAGGCCAAAGTGAGAGATTTAAATTTAATTCTGGCTACTGTAGGGAGCCAATGGAGAGTAACTAGGAGAGGAGTTACGATGTGTCCTCTTTGGCTGATTGATTTAGTATCAACCAATAATTATTATGATATTAATATTCTTGTAATGTCTACATCTTTGTGTAGGCTACAGTTAAATACTAAGCAATGGCCTCGGACTTAAATACCAAGGCAGTTAAATGACCATGGTATGGTATAGTCTACGTGATACACAGGACTACACAGTAAACCCATTTAAAAAGAATCATCATCTCAGTATACCCATTTAAAATAGGCAAGGATACGTATTTAATAACATTTGGGGTTGCTCACAGTATACCCACCACTACAACTAACTAACTAGACTAAACCACTGGTTAAATGGCGCATTGCAATTTACAATTTGTGTGAGTTCAGGGGCATACAGAAAGTTGAAGTTTGGGTGACATCAATAAAGAAAATAGAAACAAAGGGATGTGTACAGCCTCAAGTATGAATGATGTCACATTAACAGAAGGTTCAGAGCAGCGGCAGACCTTTCTTGGTGCTACGCAAGTTATTGAAAGTCATGTGTTTTCAGAACGTAGTGGTGCTGTGCCATGTCCCATGTATAAGGGGCTTCAGGTTGATCCAGTGACGGTGGGTGATGATGTCAGGGAGATGGATGTCAGGGGACTTGGAGAAAGGGGGAGGACATGCCACCTCAGACGACCCCAGCCAAACCACTTCACGTAGGCATTCCCTTGCTTGCAGACTAATGTAGACCATGGAGACCACCTTGCCGCCACCTCCAGTACATTCAGCCATCTTATCTGCAAAAAGGAAAGTTACAATAAAGTTAGTCAGACAATTTTACATTACAAAGCATCTAATCAGGCACTCAACATCACTAGTAATACCAATTAATTGAATATATGTGTGCAATAAACTTCACAGCCTACCTAATGTTAACTACACATTTAAATATGCGGTGGGAATGTTATTAACTTGCGTCAGCTTGAAAAATAACGTTATCAGTATGACTGATCATGGACGTTAACTTCGATGACAAACTAAGGTCTTTCTCAAATGTTCACCGATATCCCTGGTAAGTGACTGGTTCTTGGCGTAGTGTTTAATGCAGACGTTTCATTTATCGATCATTCACTTATGCGGTCTACAACTACCGACCTACCGATCTATTTTTTACAGTCTATGCTACCGACCTACCATCACAGAAGTTGCTCTAACAGAGGTGTCTGTCGTTAACGTTAGAAAAAATGCAACGCTGGCAAACTGGCTAGTAGTTACATTAACATGACGGGTTGATGAGGTTCATGCTTCACATTACGTTAACTTGCGTTGCTTTATCACATCATACCGTTGCTTTATCACATCATATACTGTACTGACTGTCTAGTGTTATTAATACCCATGTACAGTCAATGGTTACTCCATGTTGATTGAGATATTTGAGAACAGCAACAACTAATAAAACCAAGTATATCATGCATCGACTGTTACGGGAGCTGTGTCCTAATCTTCACTTCAACGACTAACTTAGCCTCCCGTTGACGGTAACGTTAATGTAGCTGCTAACGTTAGCATGTAATTCGCTGTCCGTATTTCTGTTGTTAGCTCATTAGTATTCACCATACTAAACTGTCAGTCTATAATCAACATAATAAGCTCTCTTAGATGTATTTAAGAACAACAATAGACAAAAAAAACCTTTTCAGTTGATACGCAACACTTACCAGACAAGAACAAACCGATTGTTGTTTGTACTGTTTAGCTAACTCACAGCCGCAAAATTCATCCAGCCAGCTAGCCTTCGGCGCCGAGTCGACCTGCGTTGTGGAAAGGAGAAGGGGGCGGGTTTCACTTGACAAGGGGCGTGTTTAACTCGCTGAGTGGCAACTGAGTGGGCGTGCCTGACCGCGGCTCCTCTTCACTGCGCATGCTTCAACTTCTGCTGCGCAGCCGCACTTCAAATTGGTTGCAAATTTTCCAAGATGGCGTCGCCTCGGCGGCTTCAATTCCATAGAACACTGCTGAATGCAACCACACTGTCCAGTTCTATATATACAGTCTATGTTCAGGACCATAGACATATACACTAGATGTCGCCTTGACTACTGCTGTTCATTGGAACGAATGCGTCAATCGAGACGCCATCTTGCTTCAGTGATCCACTCCTCTATAATGCATTAGCGTCAATCTGGGCAAAGATCTAGCGAAAATAAAATCACCATAAATCGTCAAAATCTCAAGCAATTATCTAGTTTTTTGGGTTGTTCCAACTGACAGGCATGTATTTATGGTTGAGTCTAGAGAAAACTAAGCTTAAGACGATAATAAAGATACATTTTACTCGTCTAGCCCCATAGACTCCCATTCATTCTGCACTAGCTAGCGGCGGCCCCTAGAGGAACAATGAGTAAACTGCAACCAGGTTCGATACAATGAAAGTAAACAGGCTCTTCTAGACAGGCTCTGGTTGAGGCCACATACCCCTCGTCTCGTTTACTCATGTAAATTGTAATCTCACCAGAAGCTGCTGTAGATCTGTAGAACATTTACCTCTGCTACTACATAGGCTACGCCAGTCGTTACTTTTATAATCATGGGTCAGTGCCATGGGCAAACGAGATGTAGCTGAATTCATAAATGACAAAGCCATGAGAAAGGTGATTTTCTTACGTTTCAACAACAAAGAAGCCGATCTGCCATCATTGTGAGAAGTTCCCAAATTTGTTGCTAATCGCTAAAAAGGTTTTCTATCGCTGGGGATGGCCAAACGTCGCTAAATAGGTAACGCTGACAATACAGGAGAACTAGTTTAGCGCTTCAGATCCCTGTACAAAGATGGCGGCGGTGTTGACGCATGCTGAGAAGCAGAAGGCGACATCTAGTGTATATATCTATGATTCAGGACAAGGGGGCAGGCGAATTCCCGGAAGTAGAAGAATCGACGTAGGCTGGAGGGACCACCTCTCTGCTAACTCCCATAGAAGTCCATTCATTGTAGGATTTTTTTGAAATACCATAACTTCATATAACATATATCCTGTGCCGATATTGTAGCTTCTGTGTAATCCACATAAACACTACAAAGGCAAAACAGACTCCACTACCTCGTCCGTAACGTTGGTTACCCGTAAGAAGAACGGTTAGCTTGTTCGGTTGGAGGGAAGCTAGCTTTGACGTAATCTCTCTTTCGCGCCGTAGGGAGATAACCGTATTGTTTGGATAAGAAGCTCAGTCCACCTTACTGTCTGACGGTAACTCATAAGCAAAACCTAGCATACACGACCGTATGTTAAGGTAAAGCATTACACAGAGGGAACCTAATAATAATAAAAAAGTAAACCTAATTTTTTTTAAAAAGGGCACTAATCATTTCAGAGGTTTTCGATGGATTGACCGTAGGTCGGAAAAGTGGAAAGAAGATTAGCTTCAAGGCTATAACTTTGTTTTGTTTTAGCATGACTGTTTTTGAAGATGATCATGTGTGGTAGCTTCAACATTAACTTGACTTGGTGAGGATGATAATACATAAATAAATGTTTAACTTTGATGACTTTGAAGGCGAAGGAAGTGTGAGAAGAATTTCTGTGTATCTATCATATGAGTTACAAGATTCAGTTCGATGGCTAACGTCACGAAGTTAAGTGTGAGTCTGCGCAGTACTGGGGGGACCAACTGAAAAATCGTTCTATTTGACTCAGTGCCCTCCCATTGAAAACGACGGAGTCTGTTCGTCCATTTCTTTTACTGTCTATGATTCAGGACAGCAGAATTTGGAGTATGCTTCACGTCCACGGCAAAAATGACGCACTTCTTGGACACGCGCAAATGTGACGCACGACCATGCCAGAGCCTTTAGGCTTAAGATGCTTTTGGGAAACTGGGCCCAGATCCAATTTTTACCAGAGTTCTCCAGGCTGCCATAGACTTAGACAAAATCATCATCATCATCAACATCATAAAAATAATAATAACGGTAATAATAATAATATTTATAATAATAATACTATGCCTTCGCTGCTTGGCCTCCAATAAGGTGATTATTACATTATCGGCTGCAATTATTACATTTACATTTATATATATTTTTTAACCCAACCAATAACATAATAATCAGACAATAATGTAATAACTTACACATTGTTGACAAAAATGTATTATGTTATTGGTTCAGAAATGTTGTTACATTATTGGTAAGTTCTTACATTATTGGCTTTATAACATTAAAATTATTATGTTATTGGCCATTATTATGGCTGCTTGGCTGCTACAACCATGCATAGCATTTCCACCAAACAAAAAATAGTTTAGCCACTCCGTCCTCAGTGTCCCACCAGGGGTATCTATCTATTTGACTATCTATCTATCTATCTATCTATCTATCTATCTATCTATCATTTTACAGCTGGCATTATCTAGCATTACACAGCTATTGTTTATCGTTTTTACGGGACCACTGTCATATCATTATCTCCTGTTTATGCATATCTTTAACTCTTGTTTATGCTTGCAACTGCTGGAAATGTGTCCTCGTTCACTAGATAGCACCAAGGTTCAAATAATTTTGAACAGAACCGGTTCAAGTATGCGTTCTCTGTTGGTCTGAAAGCTGTTTTCTCTTTCTTTCAGGATGGTATCGAGGGTTTACTACCAAGAAGCCCACAGTGAAGGTAAAAAATAATTTTAGGAATTATTCTAACTCTAAGGACCAGTTGACACTGTTTTGAATGATTGAGCATATGTACAGACTACACACTTATATAAAAAACTTATATTAAATCCTAAATTATTCCTGTTTAAAAAGGGTTGGATGAATGTTTTAATATTTATTAATTTAAGATATGTGTAGCAGCAGTTTGCAGGTGTTTTTTTGCAACAACTTTAAATTTGTTTTGATTATGACCATAACCTGCAGTTCAATCCAAAACATGTCTAGATCAACATAAAAATGGTTTATTGAACACAAGATCAAGCCTCTGCCATGGTCATCACAATGTCTTGATCTGAACTCCATACTAAATATACATTGGAGGAGCTAAATAAGAGAATGCACAAAAGAGGATCTAGGAATGTGGACTATATGGAGAGATTCATTCATCAACACTTTATTTAGCATAGCAACCACCATGTCTACCCTAGCAACCATGGCTGTGTCTCAGCTGGCATAGTTTTGCACTTACAATACCTAATTTAAGTGCATGAGTGCATTCACACTGAACATTTTGTCAAGAAGTGCCCTGCTAGTACCACCCCCTAATTGTATTCCTCTATATTTGATGATCCCAATTAAGAAGTATTTCTTGATCGGGGAAACATTTTGTTTCTGTTAGTTTAGTTTAGCACTGGGCATAATATAGCCTAAATTAATGGCTCTGTGAACCAGTAATTTACTCATCGAGGAGGCTCATGGTTTGAGAAACGCTGCAGATAATATATGTATTAGGGCTGTCAACCGATTTAAATAATAATCGTATTAATTACATACCTTGGATTGCACTTTGTGCACTCTAGAAAAATGCGCTATATAAATAAAAGTGACTTAAAACAATGAATGAAGTGGATTCCTGTAACTGTCCATGAAAACAGCAGTGTGATTGGATAGCCTAATTCACTGCAGGAAAAAAAATGTAAGTCATGATTTGTTGTAGGCCTAACAGAGGGAAATATTTTAGCAAATAGCCTATGGCAATGACAGCTTTAGAAAACATATTTGAGATGAATTAGAAAAGAACTGAATTAGAGAGATGCATCTCCGTTAACCAAAAAGCTATATAATTGAACATCTCCATTGTTAACTTGAAATATGTCTCCATGCAGGGAAGTGTCAAACAGAGTCAGACAAAAGGCTTCGCTGCTTGGACCCCTAATAATAATAGGGAAGAATAATCAGAAAAAAAATAAAAGGGTTCCTGCAGCTTCGTTGCTTGGACCCCTGATAATAATAATAGGGATGAATAATCAGAAAAGAAACAATAGGGTTCCGGCAGTTTCTCTGCTTGGACCCCTAATAATAATAGGGAAGAATAATCAGAACAAAAACAAAAGGGTTCCCGCAGCTTCGTTGCTTGGACCCCTAATAATAATAATAATAATAGGGATGAATAATCAGGGAAAAAAATAGGGTTCCGCCAGCTTCGCTGCTTGGACCCCATATAAATTCTGCATAACATTACACAAGTAGCTAATAACCATTCCTCACTAATGATCTAGGCAGCACTCATTCACTAGTAACATTACACTCCTGACATCTAGGCTAGTGTTATAATTTTAGCAACATGACTTTAGTTGATTTGAATGTTTTTCATTCACCATGGTTTAGTTAAACAAACAATAAAACATTTTGACTGTAGACTGTTATGTTGACTTACCTGTCGAGAAGTCGGCATCTCTTTAAAAAATCTTTGTCCCAATCATCAACACATTAAGAAATCATGTTCATTTCAAATACTTATATCACTGACAACAGTAGTCCGGCCAGGACATTGTCATTTAAAAAGTGAAGTTGCTGCCCTCAACTGATGTTGATGTTGTGTTTTGTCATGTCATGTTGTGTTTTGGTCTGATGTGCCACCCTCTACCTATTTATTAATCACAAAGTCAGTAGCGTTTCGGCATCCGGGTTGGCAACCTCGAGTCAGGGGGGAGGGGGAGGGGATACACCGCTCTACAGTAATTTGAAAGTGACTGCAGTACCAGTTTTGGCCACAATCTTACATATGGTTCCTTTAAGTAAAAGTACTGAAGTACTTGTTTCAAGTATCAAGAGTACAAGAGTAGCCTACATTTTCTAAATATTGCATTACTACTGCCACAGTGCTTACATTTATGTACCGAAATGTCCTACATGGAGTTATGAAAAATGTTAATTACCTTGGAGAATGTAAAAGGGAAAAAAGTAAAATCAAGTCAAAGAAAAAAGAGTTTTTTTGCTAAGAATCAACCCAAGAAATTGCACAATGTAGCTTTAAAGCCAGATAGTGTGTTTTATTTACAATCCAGTTGCTTAATAAAAATGTGTGGAACTTGAACAAGTGTATCTCTATGTTTCTGTTCACAGGGTATCTTCCCTACCAACTATGTTTACCTGAAGAGGGCTGTAGTCACTAACAGAGGGTAAATGATCTTTTTGTTGAATTTATTTTTAATGGTTGTACGGTACAGTATGTGTATGATGACATGTTGAACTTCACATGTTGACAACAGCCTCATTGGCTATTCCATTAATAGCCGCAAACCCACTAGCCTACCGAGCCAGGCCAAGACAAGGAGATAATCAAGGCAATGGCAATGGCCAGAGCTTTACACCACCATATTACCAAAAATAAACATTTGATCCCTCATTATCAAGTTCAAGTAGTTTATTGACATATATTCATAAAAGGAATTATAAGTAGTGAAATTCCTTGAGCCAGCTCAACTTTTAAGAATAAATTAATAGCAGTACAACCACAAATCAGAAAAAGTTGGGACATTGTGTAAAATGCAAATAAAAAACAGAATTTGATAATCTGCAAATCTCATAAACTCATATTTATCTGCAAAAAGGACATTTATGAAAATGTTGACTATTTCATGGAAAATATATATTCATTTAGAATTTGAAACCAGTAACACATTTCACACAGTTGTGTCATGATAAAGAAAACAGAAGGAGGAATATTTTACAACTAATTAGAGTAACTGGCAATATGATTGGATATGAAAAAGAGCATCCCAGAAAGGCAGAGTCTCGTAGAAGTAAAGATGTAACAATACAAATGACAAATGATGAAATTTAGGGAGTTCATAATCTACAGTATATTATAGCATTAACATATTCAGAGAATCCAGAGAAATCTTTGCAAACAAGGGACAGAGCTGCGAAAACAAAATTGGATGGCCGTGGTATTTTGGATCTCAGATGGCACTGCATTAAAACTAGTGCTGTTTCTGTAATGAAAATCATTGTATGGGCTCAGGTACAGTAAACCTCTGATAACCATTGTCTATGAGCACAGCTCGATACTCTTCACAAATGCTAGTGTAAACTTTATCATGTAAGAAATGCATGGTAAATGCCAGGGCCAATATTTTTGTCCCAGTCCAGCCCTGATTAGTATAGTTATATCATGTAATCATGCACAAACTGAAATAATTTGAGTTCAAGCCCATCATTAAGACCATCTCTGAGGAAAGGTAAGCTTTTGATACAGCAAGAGTGAAGACATTGATGATTTCAAATTGCTTTTCATTTATGTGGCAATAGCCTGACGAGCCAGACCCACATTAAAATGTAGGGTCTGGGCACTCACCAT
This sequence comes from Alosa pseudoharengus, assembly GCF_046254945.1. Lineage (NCBI taxonomy): Eukaryota > Metazoa > Chordata > Actinopteri > Clupeiformes > Clupeidae > Alosa > Alosa pseudoharengus. The sequence goes on from NW_027468837.1 coordinate 1,045,793, forward strand.
TCACAGTGCTCAGTCCGAGGGGCGGGATAATCGGTTGTCTTTCAAATTCCCCCTGCACGCAATAGGACAGCGCTATGAGTCCCATGTTTCCCACCAGCGGAGCTAGTTGGCTAGTTCAAACTTTTGCCAACTTAATAAAAGCTTAACTCGTGTCACACTGTTCGCCAACAGCAACATTACCTTATTTGTTTTCAAGTAGCAGGGAATTCAAGCCAAACTGTTGCAACTCTGCCATCAAACATTATGTTAAGCCCACCTAACGACTCTATACACTATATATATTGATTGGCCTGATTGAGTTTCGATTTCTGGAGCTCACAAGCCAACAGAGAGTTGCTAGACTAGCCCTGGCAGCAAATGTAATTTGCTGCCGCTAGGGGCGCGTCTAGATTTCTAGGCTAATGTGGCAAAAAAGTAGAATGTGTTATTGCCATCTACAGGAACGTTTGTGCCTTTTTAGCACACAAAGATTGACTGAAATATACAGAATATTTTATTTCTACACTTAGCGTAGCCTACCCGAGCTATGCAAGATAGCTTCTAGGCTACCACATAACATTGACAAGCCCTGTAAATGCAGACTGTCTGCCGAATTTGAACAACGTGATACAATCAATTCTGAATTATGTATACAGGCAACATATGCTCTCATCCAGGTAATGTCTTTTTCGGGGAAGACCTTGAATATTTCAGGAAAACAATGAATTCTGCACATAGTCGCAGTCTGCAGACCTGTCAAATTAGGTGCATCATGGAATGAAAAAAGTGATTAAGAATACTCCATAATGTTGAGTAACTAAAATCCTATGTCAGTGCGACATTTTCTCAAAACTCTAGCAACGGGTCTCCTCAGTTCCTAAACATTTACAGAATGTTGTTAAATGAAGAGGTGAAGCAGCACAGTGGTAAACATGCCCCTGTCCCAACTTTTTTTGAAACATCTTACTGACATGAAATTTAAAGTATATACAAGTATACTGTATATAAGTATATATAGTATATAAGTATATAAGTATAAGTAAGTATAAGTATATATACTATTTTTGATCCCGTGAGGGAAATTTGGTCTCTGCATTTATCCCAATCCGTGAATTAGTGAAACTCACTCAGCACACACTGTAAGGTGAAGCAGCGGCCGTACATAAGAAGCAATGCATTTTTTTCTTGCGCTGAGCCTCCTTTCCTAATTCCTACGTAGGCCTAAATACTCAAACTCAAACGCAGCAATCTCTGGAAATGGTGGAATGTTACTGCAGTAATATTGCATTCAATGTTGTAAATCCCTCTGTTGCAGAATATTTGGTTCATATCATCAATCTTTGGTTCAGGTGTTTGTGCAACCGGGCCCTGAAGATCTAACAAAAGTAAAAGAGTATTTAGGCCTACGTAGGAATTAGGAAAGGAGGCTCAGCGTGAGAAAAAAATGCATTGCTTCTTCTGTACGGAAAACGTGCAATTTTAATTGGTCATCAATTGGAGTCCTGTGTATCGTAGCAACGAGAACAACACTGTGCTGTGATGAATCCAGTGGGAAATTGATTTTGTTTATCATTTAGTTTTCGTGTGTGTATGTCTCTACGTATGTGATAGAATTATTATTTGATACTAGCCTGGTCTTCTTTTTTCTTCGATGAATAATTTACTATCATTAATTAAACAACTCACTATTTTGTCATCCATAATAAATATATCACTACAATGTTTGTTGCTCTTATAATTTATGTTGCCACACAAAATAGCTTCAAGTGGTATATCAATATTACTAAATATTCGAATAAATGACATGCTAAATACCAAATATTAAATACTTCAGGATAGATTTCAGCACTATGCCTACAATTCGGCCTATCTTCTCCATAGAATGCCATGCTCCAAAGTTGTACATTTGTTCCCATTAAACACAATTCAACACAAATCACAAAATAACAGCCGAAATGATGTGAAACATTATTTAAAACAGGTCTAAAAAGCTAAAACCATATGTTTGTGAATTGAATTGTTCGGAACAGCATAAGAAATGCTATATATTATTCTTTGTCATGCAGCAATATTGACAAAAAAACCTAGATTAATATAGGCTACAAATTAAAAATACTATATGGTGAAGGTGGTGGAATTTCTAATATTGGAGTACAGAATATGTATTTCTTTGTTCCAGAGTTTCTATGGAGATATTTATCATGTATTGTATAGTGGATTTTTATTTAATTGGTTTCTCTTCTCTTCTTGAATCTCAAACTTGTTTTCAAGTATTCATTTACAAATTTTACTTCATATGTTTTGTTTATTTGTTGTGATTATTTCTTCACTTATTTCTTATTTATTTTGCTGTGTATTATTTTGTGAGTTCTTATACAAAAGTTTACAGAAACATTAAAGAAATATACATTGCTTAAACCAGTGTTTCTCAAACTTTTTTTCTGGGGACCCACTTTTTAAAAATGACAGACTATCGCGACCCAACTCGTGACTGTGGTAGTTAACAAACTTAAACAATGACCTCATACATTGCTTAAACAGTCTCTTCCATATTATGACTCCTCTTTCTGACTCTTTCTCTCTTATATTGGTTGTATAGGCAGTATGAGACAGTGGTACCCCTGGAGGACCCTGTTGTGGCAGAGGTGACATCCACATTGCAGGATTGGGCAGTTCTGTGGAAGCAGTTGTATGTGGTGAGCTTATCTTTTTTACACTCTCATGCTGTGTCATAACAACATTAGCAATCTACCTATGACATTTAAATGCATTTTGCAAACTGTTTATTAAACCTGTAATGACAAAACGTTGAATTTCCCTATTAAAAGATCTTCCACTTTTTGGCTTAAAAAACCTAGGTGCGAGCACTAAGGTTTCAGTGACCCATTGACAGATGTTACAGGTACTAGAGCTGAACCTTTCAGATGATCCATACTCTACGCATAACTGAATCTTATCAATCTTGAAACCCGAACTGTGATGTTCCAAACAGAGTGACTGTAGCAATGCCTTATGTCCCTGCCTTCAGCATAGCGCTTTTTACTGTTAAACACCTGAAAAATATTAGGCTGCTGTTTTCTCTTCAGGACGAGCACAATGCTTGAATGATTTATGACTGAATGGAGCGTTTTTAAGCGCCAGAACTGCTTACCGTGACAAAGTTCACGTTAAGTTAATCATCATCTTCTAATGTATCCTTATGTTGAGATGTCCATACTCTTTACCCTAAACATAGTCAAAGTCAAAGTCAGCTTTATTGTCAATTTCTTCACATGTTCCAGACATACAAAGAGATCGAAATTACGTTTCTCACTATCCCACGGTGGAGACAAGACATATTTTACCAATTTTAAGTCCACAGACAAACATAACATTCAAGTAAACAAAAAAGTAAGTAAATAAGTAAATAAGAGGGCACATATAATGAAAAAATAAGAGCAGCAAAATTTGGTTGAAATTGTGCATAGACAGTCAATAAAATAAAACACTAGTGCAAAGTCAGGCCAATAAGAGGCTGAGGTAGTTCTGTTTGACCTAAGTAAGAAATAAAGTGGCATAGTGGTGCAAGTTATGTAAGAGCAGCAGAAGTGTTGTGTTTTCAGGACAACAGCAACAAGTTGCAAAGTGTACAAGTGTGCAAGTGGAGTGGTGCAGGCGGCCATTGTGGGTCCAATGTCCAGGATGTTATGTAGCTGAGGGTGGAGGGGGGAGAGGAGGGAGAGAGTTCAGCATCCTAACAGCTTGGTGTATGAAGCTGTTGGTGAGTCTGGTAGTGCGGGAGCGCAGGCTTCTGTACCTCTTCCCAGAGGGCAGTAGATCAAACAGATTGTGAGCGGGGTGACTTGCATCACTCACAATTTTGGTCGCCTTGCGGGTGAGGTGGGTGGTGTAAATGTCCTTCAGGGAGGGGAGTGAAGCACCAATAATCCTTCCAGCTGTGTTCACTATGCGCTGCAGGGCTTTCCTGTTGTATTCAGTGCAGCTTCCCACCCACACAGCGATACAGCTGGAGAGGATGCTCTCAATGGTGCCTCGGTAGAATGTGGTCATGATGGCTGGTGGAGCACTTGCTCGCCTGAGTTTTCGCAGGAAGTACAGGCGGCGCTGAGCTCTCTTCGCCAGTGATGCAGTGTTGGTGGTCCAGGAGAGGTCTTCACTGATGTGCACCCCCAGGAATTTGGTGCTGCTCGCTCTCTCCACCACAGCACCGTCGATGGTCAGTGGCAGGTGTTGGGTGTGACCTCTCCGGAAGTCAACAACAATCTCTTTGGTCTTGCTGACGTTCAGCAGGAGGTTGTTGTCCCTGCACTACGTGGTCAGATGGTCGACCTCCAACCTGTATTGAGTCTCGTCGCCCTTGGTGATGAGACCCACCAGAGTTGTGTCATCAGCAAATTTCACTATGTGATTGTTGCTGTAGGTTGCAGTGCAGTCATGCGTCAGCAGGGTGAAGAGCAGCGGACTGAGCACGCAGCCTTGGGGGGCCCCTGTGCTCAGTGTGATGCTGCTTGAGGTATTGTTGCCAACACGTACTACTTGAGGCCTCTGACAGAGGAAGTCCAGTAGCCAGTTGCAGAGGTAGGTACTGAGTCCCAGTTTGTCAAGTTTGCAGATGAGTTGTTGTGGTATTATGGTGTTGAATGCAGAACTGAAGTCTATAAACAGCAATCTCACATATGAGTCTCTTTTTTCCAGGTGGGTGAGGGCTGGGTGGAGGGCAGAGCAGATTGCATCCTCTGTAGACCGTTTGGCTCGGTATGCAAAGGGGTCCAGGGTGGGGGGGAGAATGGATTTGATATGTGACATGACAAGCCGCTCAAAGCACTTCATGATGATGGGTGTCAGTGCCACAGGGCGGTAGTCATTGAAGCAGGATGGAGCAGTTTTCTTCGGCACAGGTATGATGGTGGCAGCTTTGAAACAAGATGGGACGATGGCTTGCTTCAGGGAAGTGTTAAAGATGTCTGTGAAGACATCCTTAAGCTCCCCTGCGCAGTCCTTCAGCGCACGACCAGGGATGTTGTCTGGACCTGTTGCCTTACGGGTGTTGATAGCAGCAAGTGTCCTCTTCACGCTGTCGGCAGAGAGGCACAGGGGCTGCTCATGTAGAGGGGGATGGGTCTTCTGTGGGCAGGTGCTGTTTTGTGCTTCAAAGCGAGCAAAGAAGCGGTTCAGGTTGTTGAGCAGAGGGATGTTGCTCTCGCAGCTCTGTGGCGCGGGCTTGTAGTCCGTGAGGGCCTGAATGCCCTGCCATAGGCTTTGTGCGTTCCTGCTGTCTTTGAAGTGGGTGGTTATCTTGTGAGTGTATTCCTTTTTTGCTTTTTTGCTTTTTTTTCCTTTTAGGCTATCATTTGTGTGCAAAGCATGTTTCAATTAAGACAGTACACAAGCTATTTTTATTGTTGTAATATTGAATGATTTCATGAATAAAGTGTTGAAAAATTGTACGCACAGTGCGTACAGGATTACGGCTGGCAGCGCCAATGGTTCATATAGCTTAGTCTTTTGATTAGATTAGAGTATATTCAACTTTATTGTCATTGCACAAGTGAAATACCAGTAGCCTAAAACGAAATGCAGTTGTAGCCTACATCTAACCAGTGGTGCAAATGAGTAGGTTTATGTCCAAAAGTGCATCCATGGATGCATCACTAGACTGTTCCATATAGTCCAGTAGTAATAGGGTTACACCCAGAACAAATTTGTAACAAGCTGAATTTTTCAGGATATGTTCAGAATTCCTTTAGGAATGACATACTAAAAGTCTCTGTGAATCCCCCTTGTGCTCTCTGAGATATTCAAGATGGCCGCCATTTGGAGATTTTTCCGTATCTCAGGCTTAAAACCTGATACAAATGCAATTAAAAGGTCAAAATATATGTTTTTTAGGGTAAGTCAATTTCATCATTAGTTTCTTGAATGGAGACATTTCATAATAATAAATCACTTCAGTCATCATCCTCATCATCAGAAATTGGTGTTGATTCTTCAGTTTCTCCCTCATCATCTAGTAAAGATGGCATTGGTGCTGCATTATATGAAGGCAGCATTATATACAGTGTTGCCACAGTTACCTTGAAAAAGTAATCTAATTACTGATTACTGATTACTCCTTTAAAAAGTTACTTAGTTACTTTACTGATTACTTGATTTTAAAAGTAACTAAGTTAGATTACAAGTTACTTTATTAGTTACTTTCAGCAACTGCCGACAACACCCCCACCGCCTCAACATAAAAATGATAACCGGTTTTGCCAATACTCACTATACTGGAAGTGCATTTTAACAGTAATGTCAGCCATGTATAGCAGACATCCCAACCTAACCTACTTAGATACTGAAATTCAGATGTTTGTACAATAATACACCAAAACACCAAAATAAGGAAGGCCTATTGATAGAAATGGTTATAGTAAAATATGTAGATTTTTTTGTAGATTTAATTTTCATGTAGCCTTGGCAACTAGCCATCTGGTATAGGCCTGAGTAATATGCAAATGAAATTACACTTGTTAAACTCACCTCAACAAGTCTTTTGCAATCATTTAACCCGCTGTGAGAAATGCTAAAGTCGCTGTTACAAACAGTGCAGTGTGCAAGACTATCATTATGTTTTAATCTTATGAGACAATTGGGTACAGTTTTGTGTAGTCTGATGTGAAATGGGTCTTAAATCTTCCTTTTTGAGGGGCACTGACGCTGCCATGACGCTCCTGTTCCTAGATACACTGACTGAACTGATTAATTAAGTTTGGGAGAAAAGAGATAAGCACACTTACACTGAAAACTGATTGGTTGATTTAGCAAAACAGACCAGGATGCTCTCTGTCTTGGATGCGCTTCAGGCACAAACGCACCACTCCTCTCTCTCTCCCTGTTGTGTGCGTGTTAAACTCATGCACACGCGATTTGAAGTCCGGTCTGGCTTCGCTCTAGGTTCCGGGAGATTTTATGTAATTTGCGGGCGTGAGGAAGCCGCTATCAATATGTGGGAGACTTCCAAAACTTCGGGAGACTTGGGATGTCTAGCCAGGCGCGTAGCAAGCGTGGGGGATGTGGGTGTTATAACGTACACACTTTTGCTGGAACACGATTCTATACCCCACACTTTTTGTCAGATTAAAATGAAAGTAAAATATGGAAATAAACGCTCCTGTAAAGAGTTGGAACCGTATCTACCATAACGCACACACAAAGAGACACAAATAGGTCTGTTGATTTTATTGAACGGTCATCCAGCCAATCACATCAAGTTAGCCAGTGAAGAACCAGAGCCGCTGTGATCAAATTCAAAGTGTGCATCCTTCAAGGCTGTGCTGCTGCTGGGTCTGCATTATAACGTCTGCAGTGAGCAGATTTCAGATTTACAATATTGAAATGATAATTGTTACCGCATTATGCTAATTTAGTAAACCAAAATTCACTGTCTGACTGACAGTTTTTGTCACAATGTATAAATGCAGGGAGTCAAAGTGAAAGCGGGGGTGCGCGCACCAAGGCACTTGTTGTATGCTTTCTCTGTCTATGATCTGCAGCTTTTTTTCAAACTATGGGCCTCCTCAACAATTAACCTACTGGTCCACGTAGCCGCGAAATTAAGTTATGCCTTCACACGTCTGATCTGATTTCACTGTCAATGTGTGTATCGTAGTGCTACATCTACTGGAGATCTTAATGTCTTAAATACGATCGCGTTCCATTTAGAACATCTTATTTTTATCTTACAAACGGAGGCGTCAAGACACATTTGAGTTCTACATCTGAGAACTAAAGATTTCCAGCATGTAACTCAAATAGAACGCTTATGAGCGCTCATGCAATGTGTGTGTCCCTGCAGCAAGTGAAACTGGAGGTAACGTGGGCTAGAAGCAACAATGGTTTCAGTGTTGTAATGTAACGGAGTACAAATACTTTGTTACTGTACGTAGAAATTTCACGTATCTGTACTTTACTTCGCTATTTAAATTTATGTCAACTTCCACTTTTACTCCACTACATTTCCTAGATAAAATGTATACTTTTACTCCGTTATATTTCCACTAAGCATCTTCGTTACTCGTTACTAAAACATAAAATTAGAAAAAATGTGTGCGACTGCAATAAGGGAGGTTTGGCGAATCACTGCTCCTAGATTGCATTACGCACGCTCCGCACGCTGCGCGCTCTATTTCAGCTCTTGTTTGTTGCTAAAGGAGTAGGCCTGTCAAACTCGATTCCTTTTAAGGATCCGGGTTATTCTGAGTCACTCACTAAACTGGGGCGTGTTTCCCAAAACCATAGTTGCTAACTAAGTTAGCAACTTTGTTGGTTGCAATGCAATTTCCCATTGCCAACCAACTAACTTGCTAACAGGTTAGCAACTATGGTTTTGGGAAACGCACCCCTGATCCGGGTTGAACGAGTCACTTGAGTCAGTATTGCTAAATCGCAAAGAAATTCAGTCCTACGTTCAAGCAGTGCAGTGGGGTGCTTCATTTCGTTAAGTGCCTTCTCATGTTGGATGTGGATCCTCCATGATTTGAAACCAGGTTTTTGCAGTACTTGCATTTAGCCTAAGAGTTTTGCTCTCCTGGTCAAAGTGCATCCACACATTGTTCATCTTTTTGGTGCTCGTGTTCAGAAACTTTGATCTTATTGACAGAGAGGGTAGCCTATATAATAATTAATTATTTGTTGTTGTTTTGTTAACAATAGAAAATTTGCCTAGGTCTAATGCTACTCTGCTACAATGTTTATTACCACTACTATACTAATAGTAGGCTACTAGGAATCTTAATCATAGCTATATATATCATGTTAGGTAGCCTAATATAATATAATATAATATAATATAAAATAGCCTAATATAATAGCATCAAAACCTCCACCCACTCACGGGAAAGAAAGCAGTTTGAGCCAGACTGTTTATTTATTGTCTTAACCTAGCCTTTGCAATTGACTTTCAATGTAGACATAGAAACAGGAACGTAGAAATGCCCTGCAGTGAATAAATTATTATTATTGTTATTATTATTATTATTACTACTACACTACTACTACTACTACTATTCTCATTAGGCCTATTATTATTATCACCTTGACACGAGTAGAAACTAGGCTACTTGCTCGTCTACAGATCCACTCATGACAATGTAGCCGGCTGATTCGACTGACTCGCATTCATAACAACATAATGTAACCGGTCCGCCCGACTGATCCAAATGACCCAGGTAGGCTAGCCTACTCAAGCAACTCCATACAGAGCTTGCAATGTTTCGGACTGTCTTCGCGACCTAATTGCATTTTAAAGTAGGTTATGCGTGCAGAATATATGTTATTTCAGAAGTGAAAGCATGGCTTTTGTTGTGGATTTCTTTTAACCTTGACGAGGAGTTACTTGCTCCTCTAAAGATCCACTCATGACAACGTAGCCGGCTGATTCGGCTGACTCGCACTCATAACAACAACGTAACCGGCCCGCTTGGCTGATCCGACTGGCTATAGCCTACTCTCCATACAGAGCTTGCAATGTTTCGGACTGTCTTCGCGACCTAATTGCATTTTAAAGTAGGCTATGCGTGCAAAACATGTTATTTCAGAAGTGAAATCATGGCTTTTGTTGTGGATTTGTTTTTCACCTTGACGAGGAGTTACTCTAAAGATCCACTCATGACAACGTAGCCGGCTGATTCGGCTGACTCGCACTCATAACAAACCGGCCCGCCCGGCTGACTCGACTGACCCGGGTAGATAGGCTACTCAAGCAGCTCCATGAGCGTGCAGTTCGGACTGTCTGCACGACCTAATTGCATTTTAATATGCTACATCTATACACCAAATCTAATTATGTCTAGGCTACATGCAGAACATTGTGTGTTATTTCAGAAGTGAAAGAAATGGCTTTTGTTGTGGAATTGCTTTTCACCTCGAGCTACTCGCTCTCGCAGATCCACTCATGACAACGTAGCCGGCTGATTCGACTGACTCGTACTCAACGTAGCCTAACCGGCCGGCTGATCCGACTAACCCGGATTGCTACTCAGCCGCTCCAATCTGAGTCCCATGGTCTGTGAGTCTGCAATGTTTCCGGCTCTGCGGGAAGTTAACCAGTTATCTCGGACTGCCTGCTCACTCAGTCGCTTGAGTTGATTTGTGGAGTTGTGGTTGCCTACGAAATTGTTAGATTTTTGGCAGCTACGATGGCTAGGGCTGGGAGGCTAGCTAATGTTGCAAGAGGTTTGTGTGTGGCGCTGTTTATCGTTTTAGATTGAATTGTAGTAGGACTCAACTGATCCGAGTTAATGATACTAGAGACTCGCGACTCATGGGTTAATTAAAAGATACGGGTGAAAGATCCGAGTGAATCACAACTCAAACAGGCTTATAAAGGAGGAGGACGCACAACTGAAACCGCCATGGAAGCACGAGCACCTACTGGAGGACCTCCCGTTATCATAGACGACCACCCCGCCGATTGTGGTGAACTCGGTGAACAGGGTAGTGGTGAATATAACGTCATACACCCGTGGCCGTATTTGCAAGAAATGTTTCTGTACATCGGCTACCTGCCATAGCGACCTGTGAAAGGCTATTTATCCATAGCATCGCAGGAGTTGTCTTAAGACTGTATCAGGCCCGGGGTGGGTAATCGGGAGAATTCCCGGTGGGCCGCTTCACTTTTGGGCCGGTCGAGGAAACAAATATTGACATTTGTCACGTTAGTCTATCTTTTCTTAAAGTAGGACACGTTCCGCATTCTGTGCATGACACCAATGCAATGTCTCTGCATGGGTTGTAGCCTAATTGAGGGAGTTCTCCCCTTCCAAAAAGAGTTGGTTGGGTACATATAGCCCGTCTTTTCCAAAAAGTTTTCTCAGATACGGATAGCCAAGCCGGCCCTACAGTAGACACAAGCGTCAGAAAGGATGGAGGGTAGAAAGAGGCCAGGAGAGACTGAGCAGCAGATCAAGCAGTCGACCACTGAAAATGATGAGCCCGAAATTAGTGATGAGGAGGCCATGACTACAGGGACAAGTAGAGAGGATAAATTAAAGTTATTTAATGTAAGAAAGAACAATTACCCTACATGATAAACCTATATGCCTTGTTTGCTCAGAAGAGGGTGTAGTAAAGGAGTAGGCTAAATCACCAAACAACAATATAGCCTACCCATGCAAAAAACATGTAGCCTAAACATTAGTTCAATATGCCTCTTTGTGGAAGCATGGGATAGGCTACATTTCAAAGGCTTTCTTTCTTTCTTTCTGTTTTGGTAACTTGTGGAATATTTTGTTAACTTCTCAGTTAAAGTGAATTATTATATAACCTTTACACATTTGTTGAACCATGGTACTAATAAAAACTACAGGATAGTAAGAGCTGAAATGTTGCTTAATTTATCCAATTTCCACCACTATGGTCGGTCTTGGGCCTGAAACTCCCGGGCACTGAATTCTGGCAACTTTGAAAACCAGCTTCTTTTGAAGATGAACAGACACCTTTTCAGTTTCAACTAATGACTGGCATATTAGTAGCTGCTGGACATAGGTGGCCTGTGTGTGTGTGTGTGAGTGACGGTGACCTGGGGAGTAAGCCCTAGAAATGCTCATGCCACAACCAAAATGTTCTCCCTACAAGCAGGTCATTTTTTTTTGTGAAAGAAATAAGTTATTTATTTTTCATTTCAGAGAATTGTGCCTAAAAAGTCCTAGAAAAGAATGTGATTTGATTTGATGAGTGAGATTAAGAAGATATGGGAACCCTGAATATGCTTTATGCTTTACTATAAGAAAGCCAAAATAAAGTTTACAATAAAAGTTCAAAATAAAACCGCTTGCTTTTTACTTTTTATTTTTACTTCAAATACTTAAGTACATTAAATATCAGAAAATTACTTTTGATACTTAAGTACAGTATATAAAAGATATTTTAAGACTTTTACTTAAGTAATATTCTAAAAGGCAACTTTCACTTCTACCAAAGTCTTTTTCTAGTACGATACTTGTACTTTTACTCAAGTATTGCTTTGTAGTACTTTATACAACACTGAATGGTTTAAACAACAACGTGGCTTCCACATTATCAATGGAAAAAGCATACAACTGCTAATCATAATCTTTAAATTGACATTAATTAAGCTGGCTATATGCAACACAATTTATTTATATTACCTTTGTTTGGGTAGACTTCAAACGTTTTTGAATTTGAGCTTACAGTTCTGTCACTATTCTGTGTCCTTTACATTTATTTAATAGGTAGTGATACCTCGAAATTAGGCTGCTGTCTGTTAGGGCAATTTATTGTAGCCTTCTAACCCATATGCACAAAACATAATTTCTGAAATGATTTTTTGATTTATAACATGAGATATGTCTCCATGTAGGGTAGTGTCAAATAGTGAAGTGATAGCAGGTAGATCATGTAGGCCTACATGTCACATGAGCCACACATATGAGGGGCGCTGCTTCTTCTGTCCCTCCCAAACTGCATTAAAATGATGTGTTTAGCAATCAGATTTTCTTGTTTCGGGGTAGAAACTGCCGGACACCAATATGGTCCGCACCCCTCTCTGAAAATACTTACAACGTCCCTGTAGGGAGTTATTTATAATTTGACAAGATTGTTTCATTTTTCTATCCCACAACCCCCACACTTTTAAAAAGCTTGATACGCCCCTGTGTCTAGCTAGACAGCACTTTGTCGCCAGCACAGAATGTACAATGTACCTTAATGTTGTCATGTTTAGCTGACACAAACTCAAAGTAATGACTAATGAAATGTGCAGAAAACGTGAGCATAGCCTACATGACATTAATCCCCAAGACAAGAAGAAAGCAAAGAATATATCTTTTTACTAAGGAAAATGACAAAAATAGTAACGCACAGTAACTTAGATAAGTAACTTTAATCTGATTACTTGTTTGTAAATAGTAGCGCGTTAGATTACTCGTTACCGAAAAAAGTGGTCAAAATAGACTAACGCGTTACTAAGTAACGCGTTACTGGCATCACTGATTATATATAATATTATGTGCTATTACATTACAAAGGTTATAGAGGGAAAATTGCTGTCTGATTGTTGTCTAACTGTGCATTCAGACCAAGAGCTACCAAAGTTGCAAAATCGCTTTTGTCACTGGTAAAATGCAGCTGCTAAATAATAATTCTGTCGTTTTTGTCGCTCAAGTCACTCACGACATAAGAGATTTGAACCTTCTAAGTTCACATATTTTTCATAGACACTATGCTTTAAAACTTGCCATCATAGTTATTCCTCTTTTGCCAAACTTTCTAAATTAACAAGGAATTCTTATTTTGGGTCACTGTACCATTTCAGGCCACCTTGGAAGAAGGCATTTTTTGAACATATTTCACCCATCCAAATCCTTATTTGTGTTTTATTTTGAAGATTTATGTAAAATGAATCAGAAAACATTTAGTTTGTATACTCAACATTTTTAATCTTTAAGCAGTGTATCTATCAGTAGGGCTACATGTATTGACTAATGGTTTGCTCACTATGCTAACTAGCATAACTCATCTTTCTACATAAAGCCAAATGGTAAAAAATGACAATGAACTACCTGTTTATACACAAAAAAACAATAAACAATAATCTCCCAATTTACATAATATGAATCTACCGTATTTTTTGAACGCTGATGAGCCAATGACAGTCCAGCCTCAACGGGACATCAGCTCGGACAACTCCATAGGAAACAACAGGGAGGAGGCATAAAATTACAAATTAATGGTTATTTATGGAGTTTATTAACTCAAAAAACCATGGTCAAACGTTTTGCTTGGGGGACGTGTAATACTGATAGCTGGGACCCCGAGAGGCTAGAAAACGGGGTATATTTTCATCAACAGTAGCCTACAGGACGTCTCTCGCGTTTGCAACAGCTCGATGTAATGTAGGCTACTAAGCCAACAACGTGGGCACAGGTTCCCTGTAGGGCTGGGATAAACGATTATTTTTTAAACGATTAATCTAGCGATTATTTTTTCGATGCATCGATTAATCTAACGATTAATTTTTTCAGTCCGATTCGATTTCGATTCGATTCGATTATCGATTATCTCCCCATTAATTGACTAATAGCAATTTATACATGTTGATTTATATATCTGAATGAAAAAAAAACATGAATTCCTTAACATTGCAATATATGTTTATTGCTCTTAAAATTCCAAAATAAAAGACTATACAAGTGCAAAGTAATGCATTCTTATAGTCAGAGGTAGCATTCAATAAAGTTCAGTAGTGTATAGGTCTAATTGAGTGCCTGTCACGTTAAGACGTTCGTTCCCTTGCAAATGTAACATTAACGCAGTTAAAACGCAGCTGATGTATGGATGCAATTCATAATAGTGCTGGGCGGTATACCGGTTCACACCGTATACCGGTGTATATTTTCGTTATGATATGAATTTTTAATATACCGCCATACCGGTGTATTTGATTACACAACGTTTGGAACGCTGCGCCGCGCGACAGTGTTTCAGACGGGACTTTTTTCACACGCACGCATGGTGCCACTGTGAGGCATAGTGAGGGTGAACACAAAACACCCAAGTTTTTCCCCTGAAGTATGACCCTTAAGGCTTAATTTCTCCTTAGGTAAGGGGTTTATTTAAGGGTGTTGCACAGAATACCTTAAATTGTTTCTTTAGTTAAGGAAAAACGTTAAGGGATACTGCATTGAAAGGGATTTACCAAAGATCCTTGATTACTAGCTCCGCTTTAACCCTTTCTGGATTTACCGTCATGAAAATTCTATTGAGATTGTTCAACAGCTGTAACTAGGTGGCTAGTAGGTGATGTCGTTAGTTAGCAACCCACTAAACACAGTGAAGTTTAATGTTCTTATCATTCATCTCACCTTAAGAATATTCGCTGAAATTATCCAGGTAGCAAGTAAAGCATGTTATAGACATGCACTGAGCAATACTAGCTGGCTAGTTAGAAATGATCCTGACTGTCATCAGTGCACCAAAACGAACTTTTTTGTTAATTTTTTGCCTAGCGAACCGAACCAAAGCTCATGGCAAGACATCCACATGAAGCATATTAGCAGAGAGGTTTTATTTTAAATTGTATAACTTTCAAAAAAGTATAATTATTGCAAGTTGCACTACTTTTTGTATTGGTTTTATACAAGATGTTTGTGAAATTTGCACAGTAAAGGTTCTGTATTTTGACTGCAATTGTCTTTACATTCTGATTAGATTCTTCATTAGAATCATGAGTGGCTCTTTGTAAACAGCATCATTTTCAGGGGCCATGCAAAACTGCATTACCACTAGTGTGGAGTTATTCTACATCATGACAGTAAAATAGACCATCCTTAGTCAGTGTACTGCAGCAATTCCTCTCTCAACCTGTAGAAAATGCTGTGAATGCATTGATTCTGATTATGCATGGGGGGAAAAAATACCGTCATATACCGTGAAACCGTAAGAATTTTGAAAAATACCGTGATATACATTTTTGGTCATACCGCCCAGCACTAATTCATAACGTAGATAGATAGATAGATACTTTATTGATCCCCAGGGGAAATTCAAGAACTAACGTAGTTAGTTCAAATAACAGTTTGTACTTCTCCTTGGGACAAGCACTTTTTTGAGTTATGGAAAACACTTTTCCATTTACATCGGGATTTTGCAAACATTCAGTGTCAAAGTCAATAAAATGAGCCCTAAGTAACGAAATTGACAAGCAGCTGTAAGTAAGCATGCTAAACTCAACATCCAAACAGTATTCTAATGTTAGCTTTGAGATACTGCTTGATTGCATAACTAAGTTTAGTCTCTTCAATGTACTATGTTGTGATAAGACCTTAGCAGAGTTAACTTGACTGCAGCAGTTTTGAACAAATTTGCACAGCATGGTCATGATGCTAAGCGGATTTAATAGCAATTTAGCCAGCTGTGTTCTATGCAATGCTTCTATGTGGCAACAACAATCCGTCAACAATCGTGAATATTTTGTGTTAAATGCACATGCAGAGGAGGGGCAGCAGGCTCGTTATGAGAGAGAGCGGACGGGGCAGGGAAAGGCTGCGTGTGTAAAAAGTGCAGCTCAAAGGATTTTATCTTATCTTTAATTTAAATAGTACAACATAGAACATCAATGTGTGACATCCAGTTTTGTGGCGCCCCACCACAGATTAGTCAACGTATGGGAAACACTGAAGGTGTAAAATTCAAAATATTTGGCAGCACGCTTTTTGGGTCTGACAATCAACGCGCATATTTTGCGTCGACGTATTTTTTGCGTCAACGTAATCGATTACGTCGACGCGTTGTCCCAGCCCTAGTTCCCTGTTAAATCCCAAGATGAAAATGCTCATTAACCAACTACTATATTCTTACTACATCAAATATTAACATAACCTAACATATCTTAGTATCAATCTTCCACTAGCTAGCTAGCTAGCATTAACGTCAGTGGTTTTTGCACGGTGATTTGCACGGCTACTCGCCACAACTGCTTGTCACCTTGTATTTATTCTAAAGTTTTGAATACACCCCTCCATAGCATAATTAAGTCCCTTTTGATAGCTTCTGGAGGAAAGTAAATCCTTTATCGACCAAAACGTCCTCAAAGCCTGCTTTCAAATACTGTCAGCTGCCATTGTCCACAATGTATTTCTAATCAAGTTTAGTTTGTTTGTCCGAGTTTTCACACGGTAACAATGGGGGGCGGGGCTTAGCGACAGGTCAATTGTAAAGCAATTTACAAAAGTTTCACTGAACAAAAATGCTGATATGGTACATGAAAATTTAGCTAAAAATGTGGAGAATGCAATGCAATCAAGCATTTTGGGCAATGTGGAGTCACAAGCTGCCAGCAGATTAAATGCTCAGGAGAGAGAAAAAGGCGGTTTTAACTTACACAGGTTTGTCACTAAACCATGTACTTGAAATACCCCCCTGGTTGCACAGTTTGTTGTGATGTCTCCTTTCTGCCAGATGTGGAATATTAGTTTATAATATTAAAAAATGATATTATTATATTATATATATATATTATATTATTATATATATTATATTATTATATATTATATTCTAATATTATATTACTCGGTCAGTATGTTTTTTGCCCATATACAGTGTCTTAGAAAGTAGCCCTCAAACGGACGCCTTACTTACCCGGAGCGAAGTCAAATCTTTGGAGCAGGAGGCCCTATTGCAAGGCATCCGGGGTTCTCAGCAACACAGGAGAGGCAGAAAAACACGATAAAAACACTAGACGGTCTTTTTACAAACTCCTAATCAAAGGTTAGGATTTTGACTTTTGTTAAATACAAACAAGAAAAGTTTAGTCTAAAGGCTAAATGCTCGGTCCAAAGAAAAATGAAAAGGAAAAAGAAGAACAAAGAACCCTGAACAAGGGGCCGTTCTCTTTTTATACCCCTCTCGGTCAGGCAGGACATGTCCTAGTTTGGTATTATATCTCATCATGAAATAAATATTGGTTCTGCTTTTTTGTTTTGCTTAGTTGCCAGTCAGCTTTTTGTTTTGCTGACAAACAGTTTCTTACAGCTGGTACATTATGTTCTTACATTCTGCCTTTACATTTTGTTCAAAGCACATCTCATTTAGCATAACACACTTTAATTCTAACACAAACTTTTTATATCTAAGCAAACACATTTTATGTAAATATTAGCAAAACAGTTTAAGTTTTATAACAAACTTTCTTATATGTTCAAGAAAAACACTCTTTAAATTTAAGCAAAATCATAACAGGTTAATTAAAAACAATTTATGCTTTTAATTAAGAAAACACACTTCAATTTTAAGCTTCTAAGTTTTTAAACATTATAAGTCTAACTTGTTTCACACTGGTTGTCTATCATTATCTTGCCGCATTTGCACATTTTTATTTGTTTTAGAGCTGGATTTAAGCAGTAATATGACTAAAAATATTTTAATAGCAAATTATGATTCTCATTATTAATTATTATCACATCTTCACATTTGTATAGTCACGCTACAAAGCTAAATAGGCTAAATTTACATAACAAGCCGGCAAGTCACATGCCTAGAGCGCCATCTTGCTGGCTGTAGACTGTATACCTTGGTTCATGCAGGAATTAACATTTAACTATGTTAAATTATATATATTTTGTTATATGAGTCGCACCTGACTATAAGTCGCAGGACCAGCCAAACTATGGAAAAAAAGTGAGACTTATAGTCCGGAAAATACAGTAATTGTGACTTAAAGTAGCCTACCAAAACTTTACCCCTGTTGTCAAACTCCTCATTAGACTTTTAAATTACATCAGCAAAAAGGGAGAGAAATAGTCAATTCACAGACTCACAGCTATCCAACTACATTTTTATAATAGCTATCTCTTGAATGTAAACATTATGTGACAGCTTGTTATAGTGGATGAACAAAAACTGTGTTGAGATTGAGCAACCTAAGAACAATTCGCTGCCAATCTAAAGTCATGGGCCAAGCTTAAGACCAGCATTTTAAAGCCACTTCAATCACCAGAAGTTGGAAGGACTTGCATACATGAGTAAATGATAACTCATGATTACTTTATATTTCAAGTGAATAACGGTTCTCAAATATTTTGTATAATTGCAAAAATGAAGTTCAACATATTTCGATTTCTCTGGACATGATCAAAGTATTGTTGGAAGCACAGCCTTTAGAAATGTATTGCAAAGCCGGACAGTTTGAACGTTTTCGACTGCATGGAAGTTCTAATTTTATAGCGTAATAATAGTTTCAGAACGATGATCTTTACATAATATAATAATGTTGCTTCATAGAATCTGTCTAAAGAGTTCAACAGTTTGTTTTAAGTTCAGGTACCGTACTAATCAGAGGTGTAAAAGTCCAGCTTCAGAAAGTAAACGTCCTGCCACATTTTTGCTCCAACCATTCACTAAACCAGATGATTCTAATTGGCACAACTCCTCAGCCAGCTCCTCAGCTTATTAGTGAAATTAGTGTTGAGTGCATGGTAGGACTTTTACACCTCTGTTACCAGTCCACTGGGAATTCACCCAGTCACTCACACTCACACAATTCACCTCTACTGCTTGTGTAGCATTATGTAGACTATATGTCAGCAGGTGTGGAGGAACATATTTTTGACCAGGGGTGCTGAATAACAAAATAATGGATGTCTGACTATTTCTCACCCAGGATATGTTTCGTATTTTGACAGCTAAAAACATCATTAGAGTGTTGTGTATGAGTGAGTGAATTTTAGAATCACCCAGTGGGGTATTCCACAAAACTGGATAAGTTAACCCAGGGTTTGCGGTAACCCTAGGTTTTCCGTTCCAAAATGAACATGGTATAGAAACATATAGAAACATATGCTCTGAATCAAGTCGGAGCAGGTTTTGCACAGGTTAAGTTTGGCATGGCATGCCCTTTTGATGAGAGGCCTGTTGACATCAGAGCGCAAATAATTTGTGCAATCCACCGAGAGAGATTGATAAAGCCACCGCTCAACATCTTGTCTTATCCTGATGACTTTTTGCAAGAGCGATATTGTTTTTCGCACGAATCTTTAATATATTTAAATAGCCTTCTCCAGCCCTACATTGCAAATGTTACCAATCGTGGACCTGGCCTCAGTTAACTGCAAACTATTTCCATAGCTCTACGTTTTTTTTGCGACGGATAGTTTTTTTTATATAGCCTATATTGGCCATGCATTTCCAATATCTTCATGATGGTTTGTTAATTGCTGTCAATCTTGATTTTTTGATATGTGATGCTTCCTACATGATCACTAATGTGGAGGCAAAATGCCCTGATTCGGTCCACGATGCCATTGAATCCAATTTGAGCTATACATTTTAACACATTGACACAGTGTGAGATCTCAGTCTTCTGTAAGATTAACAGTCTTCTGTAATAAATTCCGGGTTTGTTAACAACGTTGTTGATGCTTCGTTTTATGTGTAGGGACCTTGAGCAAGCTACTGATGAGGTTTGATGGTGTTTTGAACAATATTACTGGTTAAAAAAATGCTATTTGGGAAGCGTTTTGCAGAATCTACTGTCTTTATTTACTTACATTCATCAAATGCTTAATTTGTTTGTTAAGGTTAAATAGTCTGTCTCAATATTGTGTTGTAAATAATAGGCTATTAGGCCTACTCTAACATGGCTCATCTACAGATGAAATCTTGCTAATTTTGACTGCATTACTATGCCGGGAGAGAAAAGTTGTGTATTTTTTTCGGCAACATTCTTTTCTGCAACTCAAAACTACAGTTAACTAGCCTGCTTGCAACGTGTCTCCCCAGTGAGTCATGTCACTTTCACTTTGAACTCTAACATTTCATTTTAATAGGCTATATTCAAACCTATCCATAACCTTTTTTTGCTATTTGCCTCATTATTTGATATACAAAATTATGAATAATGTCGAATTAGTAGTGATTTAAAGGGAAAACAATCCTGCCAGTAGGGGGTGCTGCAGTGTCCTCAGCACCCACCCTCCCACACCCTATGCATTTTGCGTAGCAACCACGCATTTTCACATCAAAATACGCTACTACGATTTTTTACTTAAAACTACGCAAAACGAGCAGACATCCAACTTCTCCGGAAAGCTCCTTGAGCATGTGAATCTCCCGCTAATATATTTCATGCGAGGATGAGATACAGAGAGAAAGTTACAAGTGAGAATGACAGGCAAAGCATAGTGGCCTCTCTTTATGTTATTTTTTCTTCAGCCAAAGATGGGTTAAATTAAAGACTTGATGAGGTGAGTTTAACAAGTGTTCACTCACAAATTCGCGTTCCCCTAGCTGCCGTTTTGCTGTGAAACTAAAAATATTCCACTGAGTGCGATTGTAAATTCACCTAGGCCTAATAGTTTGACTATGCCTTGGAAAGTTATAACTTGTTCACGAGTTTTTTTAGTTAGCATATTTTCAATGTGTCGCTGATGGTTAAAGTTTTCATAACTAAGGCACTAATGGAGTGCGGACCTTTCCAGGGCAAAATGCAGCCATTAACAACGAGTCTGAAAGTGGACCAAGTCAAAATATTTTGAGCTGCTAATTAATGTTGTTCAATTTGTTTTTTTTCTTTGGAGCATATGGATCCTTCTTCTTGATTATTAGCGTGAAAACAAGTGAGAACAAATAATAGGCTTACAGACTGAGATCACGCACCTATCACTGTAGTTGGAATAATGTAGGCCTAATCATTGCAGCCTCACAGATGGCAGAAAGACACCGTCATCTGAAAGAAACTTGAGTGCACGTGCAAGTGAAATTCTTTAAAAGCAATCAATAGTTTGCATTAGTCAGCAGGTAATAATTGAACAATTAATGTTTTTTTTTACAAATAAACAAAACATGTAGGTTATTGTGAGTAAAGGGATAGACTACACACTGTCAACAGCAGATGTCCATAAGCCTCTATCTACTGTAGCCTACATCCAGGTGAATTAGATATGTTGGCATAACATGGGTGATAGATGTATTTCTTTACAAAATAAATCTTTAATAATAATGGATTGAAAAGAGGTATAATACCAGGCATGATCGAATAGGGCCCACATAAAAGAAAATGGACAACATACCCACATCAGTGCCTATCAACACAAGTGGTTTTCATAGGTCAGGATTATTAGGCTTCAAAACAGATTGTCAACATAGAGCTACTGTAAAAGATTCAGTTTGCACTTTCAGGAACACATTGGATCCCATTTAGATAGATATTCAACATTAAAGATGGGTCGCTAAATGTGTCTTGCTAGTTTGGCCATGTCTGTTTTTGGCTGCATGCATGAAGGCCGACGTGAGCATTTTTTTTTTTCTCGGCTCGAGGTGCTACTCAAAAAAATTATTCAAGGTTGGCAGGTCTGCAACTTTATAAAATGAAAATAGCCTACTCTGCTGCTCGCAAAGTTGACGGTTCTACCTAGCTTGAGTTGCTGCAGCCCACAGCTAGAGCTGTCAAGCAGCTACAGTGCTACACTCTGGGGGCATGTTCATGTGCCCCCATGTTCATGCATCGCATACAGTCATTGGAAAGTTTAGATTCCGTTTTTTGATGCGATGTGAATATGATCAGATATGATATATGATCAGATATCATATCTGTATGACGAGACCTCAACAAGCAATTCAACAGATGAGGGGTGTGAATTTTGACACAATTCCTCTAAAAACAAGGTTGGCAATCATTCAAATGACGTTTAATAAAAGACTGGTCAATCTTTTCCCCATGTGCAGTGTATGACGCTTTCTGAGGAAAACTTTTCAACTTTCTTTTTGTCTGTAACCACAACTGCTACCTTTGTTTTGGGAAGTTCTTCTCATGCAACATACAGCCCCTCTAATGCTGACATTTTCACAAGTATATCTGCTTCCATTTGAAATGACTTACCTTTGCTGCCTGCATCCTTTCTGTTTTTGTTGTTTAAAAAACATTTTATACAAGGTCCTTGAAGTCTTGAGTTAGTGAATTAGCTAAACATTGTTTGCTGGTAACCAGCCACAAATAGCCTAAAATTCTGTAATCGCTGCGTGCATGCATTCTCATTCTCTCTTGTACATCAAAAATGTGTGCATAGTTCTGCTGCATGAAGTTGAACAAACAAATGTGTTTATTGTACAGAAAAATATAAATAGCCTACTGTCATGCAGTTAATTAGCTACAGTGCCATGAAGATTTTGGAAGTTATGGCAATTTAATTTACAAACCAGAATATGGGCCACACAGTTGACCAAGCCTCTATGTAATGAAGCGTGAGGAGAACTGGATGCAAGTGCAGGACACTTAAATTGAGGACAAAAGAAGATGGCAGCACCAACATATGCTCTTGGTAGCAAACAAAGGTGTAACAACTCAAGTCTTTCAGGAATGCAGAGTTCATGTAGACCTCACAGTAGACTTCATACCAGGCTGTGAAAAGGAGAGGTAAGTCCCACCAGAGGCACAGGTGCAGGCAATGTTCATTAGAACATTTTTGCAGCACAGATTATATCTTAGACCCTGTTTACACCTTCATGGTTATTTTTAAAAATGGAAACATTTCCCCTCGTTTGTGCCCTTCGTTTACACGCAAATGGAGAATTCGCCTCTGAAAGTGATTCTGTCAGGATACCTACAGACTCAGGTCAACAGGATCGGTTCAAGCATCAAAGCTGTATTTATTAGAAGAGTCAGTCAAAACTCACAGAAGATCAATCCAAAATGAACAGGGTAAATGAGAAGCCTCCAAAAACACAGAAGATCCAGAAACAGCATAAACGGAAATCCAAAGAGAGTCCTTAAAGAATGTTCAAACGCACAGAGGATACTGACTTAACTGAGGGAGAGAAAAGTCCAAGATCAAGGGCAGAGAGCACTGTGTGACGGCCAAGGGTACCGATCTGAGTCTCTGGAACAGCGATGAGGACAGACAGGTAGCCAAGGTCTCAGCTGCTTAAAAAGCGTTTCAGTGTGATTACCCACAGGTGTGGGTAATCAGTACTCAGGGGAGAATGATTGAGTGGCTGCCGGCGATTGAGGAGTGGGTGTGGCCGAGGCAGAACCTGGCATGGCTGTGACAGATTCTTTCTAAAAACTCTGGCCAGAGTGGAGATTTTGGAAAACTTTGTTTGCACCTTTGCATGTAAACTGAGAAAAACTGAGGGCCAGATGTACTAACGCTTTTGCGCCCACTTCAGGCGTATTTGTTTCACAACGTGCGTGTAAAATCATTGTGAGGTATGTACAAACAGGCCGCAATGATGTAAAAGCGCAAACTGCCTGTCGCGGGAGCTGAAAATGGCTAATTGCGTTTTTCGTGTCATGCATATGCATTCATGGGAGGATCCAGGGGAAAGTGGGAGTTTAGCGTAAAAAGATGCGAGGGGAAGTGTTAAAGAGCGCCTAATTATGTGTCCGTGGTATGTACAAATACTGCTCCTGAAAGCGCACGTCTATTCTGCGCCTATATACTTACGCCTTGTAAAAGCAGGTGTTAATCCAAATTGCAGTTCAATGCGTCAATAAGAGAACCTTTCAAAGACAACAGAATCGCTATTTAGAGCACCAGTTTTGTAAGTATTTATACTATCAAGGCTCTGCCGTTCAGTTGTGGACGTTCGTAAATTGCGTTTATGGGCGGAGAAAGGCAGAGAAAGGCACAGTTTACACTAGTTTGATAAATACGACGGAAACTTGGGTCTGACAGCGTTTGCAATCTGCGGTTTGTCCATGACGCTGATAACGCTGCGTTCGCAAATGTACGTACATCTGGCCCTGAGTTTTAGGCGGCTGGCGTCACAGTATGCGCCAGAACTTGCTCCTGCGCCAAAAGTGCGACCTATGTTTACATTTTGTTCAAAAGAGAAAGTGATTCATTGATATTGTTGCTATTTTCGGGATTCTGATTGGCTAATGTGGGCTTGAGCTTCTCATTACACTGCCACGTACAGGTTTGGCATGCTCCTGACAGCATATGTATATATACAGGTTAGTGTAAATGAAAACTTTTCTGAAAACTGACAGGTGTGCACAATGTTATTTTTGAAAACGGAGAGGGTGAAATGTCTGTTTATAAAAAAAATAATAATATAACTCAATTTAATCATAAATACTACTGAAGTTTTTGCGTCCATCTCCCTACCCATTCATCTTGGTGGAATACTTCACAAACCCTTTGTTTAACACATAACAAACCATATATCAGAACTAACAGCAGACCTTACCGAACACAAAGGTGTAAAGCAGTCCCCTGTACAGTTTAGCCTGGCTAGCGCCACCACTTCTCAATGAGACGTGGTCTGGGAACCAAACGTTCATTTTCTCGTATTTGAAAAAAATGCCCAGATCCGTTTATTGGGTGCCACGGATGTCTATCAAATGCGTCTGTGCATAGCTCATCATCGTCTTGCTTTCCCCCTTGTTCTGTGATTAGTCTCCTATCTCAGGCGAAAATTTGCTCCATGGTCTCCAGGCTGCCTTAGCAGCGTGAATCAAATCGCACGTAAGGCAGCATGGGAACACCCAGGCTATGTACACTTAGCCATTCCAGAGTAATCCAATTTTGAATTTGCAGTAAATTTCGACATGCATGGATGTCTCCAAATTTGGGCTTTAAGTTTTACAATGTGTTTAAATTGGTCCACATGATTTCATAACGGGCCAAATACAAAATAAATGTTACAGATATCGCCTAGATATCGATAAATCAGAGGACAGCTGACTAAGAGTTTGTGAAAGTAACCTTAATGATCACAAAATGCTAAGCATGCATCTAGGCTATTTGTGTTTCTTAAAGCTGAACTGTGCTTAAATTGTTCAATACATGATTTCATAACAGGCCAAATATAAAATAAATGTTAAAGGGAAACTTGGCAGGATTTCCCCCTCTGCTGGAGAAATTGTGCATTATGCTATTTCAAACTGTGGAAAAAGGTAACGATAAAGCACATGGATTTGTTTACAAGCTAGCAAAACAGTTAGCATAAGTTCGGTAGACAATGTGGATGTTACATGAAGAAACACGATTTAAAACAAGTTTCTTGTTTCTCACTTCTCTTTCCGGGACGGCAGTCTCAATGTTGCAAGGTTGGTTTTCCGCCTGGGGACGCTAGGGGCAGCGGGAAGTCACCATTTTCACCGGAACAGGTCATTTAACCATCCAAATGATTTCTAAACGGGTTTATTACATTGAAATAGTTGCCAAGTTCCCCTTTAAATATAGCATAGATATCTGTAAATATTAGATGATCAGATGATTTACAGTTCTATGTAATATGTCAGGTTTCATGTTTTTGTAATGTTTCATACAGTGATGCAGGTCTACTGCAGTGAATAGGCTAAATACAACTTTGATCATTTTTATAGCCGGGCAATTCCATGGAAAATTACGTTTTTTGTAACATCCATAACACCAATAAAATGTGATGGTATGGTATGATGTGAATGATTACATGCAATTTTAGCATTTGCTATTTATGGCTGAAGAATGTACATGAGAAAAAAATGCACAAAAAAGGAATGGTATCATACATATCATACAAATGCCAAGGCATTTCACTGGCGTTATGGATGTGACAAGAAGTCCATTTTCCGTGGAATTGCCCAGCCTACTACTGTATAGTTAACTTTGGCCTTGGTGCCCTGACATGTGGCCTTTGTGCCCCCCACCAAATATGCCCAACTGAAGTCCAAGTGGCCTTGCCCCCAGAATGGTGAAATTCCAAGCCTGCTTGGATCCAAATAACAGTAATAGCAACCTTCAAGTCATGGTAGGGTTATGGTAAATTAAGCTATAAGCACATAGCCAATTAAACATGAAAAAGTGAACGGGACACTTTTTGAAACTATTTCAGCTTGTGTAGGCCTATCAGTGCTTTCTGAACATATTGAACACACTTTTAAAAATACTGTGATAATACCAAAAACCGTGATAATTTTGGTCACTATAAACGTGAGGTTAAATTTTCATACCGTTACATCCCTACATACAGGTAGTTCGGTAGAGAGCCATTTGATTAAATTACGTAGCTTTTTGTGATTGACAACATGATTCAGACTGCGTGCTCTCCCTGGGCATATCTCTACAATGAAACAATAATACAGCATATCTAGGCTAATTCTATATTTATTATATATATATATATATATATATATATATAATAAATATTATATATATATATATATATATATATATATATATATATATATATATATATATATATATATATACATACATATATATATATAATATCTCTTGACCAGTATGTTTGTTTTGACTGAAAATGACACTGCCACATGCCATGTAGAAGCATGGAATCAGAAAAAGAAACATATAACATTTTTATGAGAAATGGCGTGTCCAAAATTATTCATACCTGTTTTAAATAATCAATGGAAACATTTGTATTTGCCACTACAGCTTTCAAAATGTTTCTTGTAATACCTACTAAGCTTCTCCATGTCTCCATAATGATTGTAGAACCCACATTTTTAGCAGTAATCTACTGTAGGTTTCTGAGGCAGGAACGATTCTTTGCCATCACTCTGGCTCTTTGCTCACTTTTTATGGATTGAGGTCTAGGTCTTGAGGAATAGGCCACTCTAAAATGTTTATTTGAACGTTGGATATGGATATTAACTCTTGTCCAATGCACTCTCCCACCCTCACCCTGAACACTACAAAGTGATAAGCAATATCACAGTATACTCACTACAGCAAACTTAGTGTTGGTTGGTAGATAGTTTGTTTTAAAATGTATTCCACTACAGATTACAGAATACATGTAAAAATGTCATTTGTAAGGCATTCTGATAGATTATGCTCCCCCATAAGAAAATGGTGTATATTTTAACATTTAAATGCATCTATTTGGTGCACTTTGAAAAATTCAGAGGTTAGACTTGCTTATTATTTTTTATCTATGGATGGAAATATTTGTGCTGTAGCCTAAACTGTTTTGCACTTCAGATTTTTGAACATGCACACACAGGTGGAATAGTTATGATGATAATAGCCAACTGCAATAAGTTCACAACTACAAAGCATATTTGCTGAGGTTCATAGTTCAGAAATGGTCAAACATAGTTTACATTTCAGCACCCCATTAAATTATGCAGAAGTGGTCCCTTGTGTTGTTCAGATGGTTAATATAAGATAAGATAGTTACCTTGGTCATTGTAATGGCCATCTATAGGCTATATGCAACAGCTTCCTTTTTCATTCTGGGCTACCCATCTGGGAAAGTATGATTTGTTTTCCCTATATATATATTTTAAATTAATGTCACTAGGAAGCATGCCAAAAATACATTTTCATATCTGTTTAGGATTGTCTGCAATCTGGCAATATATAAACCATGATGGTGGGATACTCTATGGCTAAACAAATGTTTGTAGGCGGCTACTGACTATAAACAGTATAGTTAACAATTCGGCCCAAAGTTGGAGACTATTGCAATTTTCAAAACCGGATTACCCGGGAACTGATTATTGTACAGAGGCATGCTTTATATCCTCATTCATGCTGTTTATTGTGATACAGTTCCGATTAGATTTCATGCAAATTTCATGAGAGCTTAGATTCCGCTCGTTCATTCCGATTTGTATACTTCACCTTCGACTGAATCTGTACATGCTCCCACTTGAGCCTATCATTCAGCAGTACAATATTTCTTATCATTCATATGCCGATGACACACAATTATATATATCTATATCTTCCAATAATCCTAGTCCAGTGAATGACCTCATCCAATGCATTTCTGTTATTAAAACTTGGATGGCCCTAAACTTCTTGAAACTTCTTTTAATGATAATAAAATAGAGATTATTTTAGTAGGTCCTAAGGTCTTGAGATATCAATTTCATTCATTGTTAACTCCCCTGTCTATAAAATCATGTGAGAATGTCAGAAATGTAGGTGTGATCTTAGATGCTGATCTTAACTTTCAGAAGCACATATCTAATATTTCCAAGACTGTGTTTTATCATCTTAGAAATATATCTAAGGTTAGTTGCTTTTTAACTCAAGCAGACTCTGAAAAGCTGGTTCATGCCTTTATATCTAGTCGATTAGACTATTGTAACACACGTTTTGCTGGAATGACAAAACAGACCCTAAACAAACTCCAGCTTATACAAAATGCCGCAGCCATGAGTATTAACAGAGAATGTCTAATAAGGGGAGAGCTGCCACTCTCGGAAAACTTCTGGTTTCTGAACTGGTTGCAGTTCCTTCTGTGGTTCCACATGAGGGCGCTCGTCCACGAGTGCAGAATGAATGGAGGTCTATGGAGCTGTACCCCTCAAAATCCACTTTTCTCGGGATATAATTTATTTTCAAGTAATTTGAATATTGTATTTCGAAAGGGGAGGCAAAGAAAATACACTTGGTTGAGTATTATATTTTTTAAAGTCACTTAATTGTTCTAAAAATCCTTTCAAACGCGTCTATGACTTCATTCATTAGCACAATGCTAGCGTGTTATGGGCAACAACGACCCAACCTGTAAGAAATCAAAAGGACATAAGTACTCGTTCAGTCAACTTTTGACCTATAACCCATGTTGAAGTTATACAAACTACAATCAAATCTGAGATTTGTCAACGACAATCAGGTGAAGGAGACAAATTTAGTCGTCTAGCTCCATTGACTCCCATTCATTTTGCACTCATGGCGATCGCCCCCAGTGGAACTCTGGTGGAACTGCAACCAACATTTGGTACAATGGGACTTAATACGGAGTGGCCAGGCTCTCCGTAGACGGGCTCTGGTACAAACCAGAACACAAAGATCTCATCACATCAATCCAGTATTAAAATCACTCCATTGGCTCCCAGTAAAGCAAAGAATTGATTTAAAAAAAAAAAATTTTAGGTGTAGCTCCCTCATTGCATATATACCAGCCATTCATTCACTTGTTATCAGTGTTGGGAGTAATGCGTTACAAAAGTAATGTAATTACTGTAATATATTGCTGTTTGCAGTAACGCGGTAATGTAAGGCATTACTAAAAAAAATTGGGTAATATTTTACTCGGTACAAACTTCAGTAACGCGCGTTAAAATGCATTTTAACCCGAAATTAAGTGGTGTTTTTTTTTTAATAGTAGAACGTTATCTCCTGATTAGTTGAAGATGACTGTGGCTGCAGCAGACTCGAAGTCGGATTATTTGCTGGATAGACATAAGCCTACGCTCATTATTTTCAGCTTGTCAGAGACAAGGATATGAAGAACATAATAGTTAAGTAAGTGCACTTTGTGTGCGGAACCGAAAGATCTCTCTATGCCTCGCGAAATAGCACAAGTAGTTTAATGAAACATCTAACGTGGTGCCATGCTAATCTTTTTGATTCTTGTTAAAACACAAACTATGCTCTTAGTAGTGCATGTCAGCTTTGTGCTGTGAACTTGAATTAAAGAGATAAAGGGATAGAAATGCAGAAAAAGATTGTGTAGCATGGCAATGCCACCGCTCCCACCACGCGCATCATGCACTTTGCGTAGGGCATCAAAGGACAGAGGGGGCACCCACATATAGCCAATGAAAAGTAGCTTTACTGCAAACGGCGTTTCACTCAATAACGTTTACAATGTCAAAATGCACTAACACCATGTTACATGCAAGTTTGATACTTTTTGGGTTCTCTCAATCTCCACCACGTAGTACTAGAATGGAATTGGTGGGTCTTCAATAATTCGTTTTCCAAGCATTTCATGAAGCACGTGATATGCCGAGTCTACTGAAACGCATTCCATTCAGATAGCTAGGTGGCTACCAGGCACATAATTCACTTTTAATTGCAAAAAGAAATGTGAAGCAACATGTCACTGCACACTTCCATTTCCAAAGCAATGAAGGCTGCTTATAACAACTTAACATTGTGCATATTATTGTTAATATTGTGCTATCAATGTAACTCAAATAAACAAGAGCTGGCAAAAGGGCATTATGAGAACGTAAAGATAAATGTTGTTAAAGTGACAGTGCACCATTTATAAGTAAAACAGCATTTCTTCAGAAATTAATGTTTAAAAACACACAGTAATGGTCTTAAATTATAAGCCTTTTTATTTTACTTTAGGTGTTTGAGTTATCATTTAAATGTCACTCACTCAAAGCCACTCACTTAGGGCACCGAAATGGCCAGCTGGCCACCATCTTGACATTTCTTTATATAAGCTTTGATTTAGGCTCTCTGTTGATTTTAATGAGGAGGCCTAGGCCTTAAAGTTACAGTATTTCTATCACAATTTACCAGACTTTGACCTTTTGTTGGTTTTTAACAAAATTCTGACTATGATTGTTCCTTGTATTGCATCATGAGCACTGCTCCTATTGCATTCCTAGCTCAGTCATTATGCTATACCACATCTCCCTCCATTGAAAGAGCAATGAGCTGCATTGAGCGTAATAAACTGCATTTAGAATGCCAAATCCATATTTCTAGATATTTTGGTGAAAGTAACCTAAAAGTAATGCAATAGTAGTGTAATGCCTTACAATTCAGAGACAGTAATATTATAATGTAACAAATTACTTTGAAATGACAGTAATAAGTAATACATAATACATTACGATTTTAAAGTAACTTGCCCAACACTGCTTGTTATTATATGGATTTTAATCTCCATCTTTTTATGTCAATCTAGTCTTTATTGTTTGGTCATTTATTGTGTCCCTTTCTTTTGGAGCACATTGGGTCTGTGCTTGTCACATTCTATATAAGTAAAGTTGATTTGAAACTGACTATTCAAATTTCATGACTACAGTGGTTTTATTTAAATGACTCAGTTTATTTAAGATGTGGGCTAGGCTATATGAAATACCTGATTGTGGTTAATGTGTGTTGAGCACACACCTGATCTTGACTTCAAGATCATCCTGCTTGTCGCGCAAAAATTCTCCTCTGCAGGAGCTGCCTGTGTGAGGCGATTTCTCGCGCGAAATTGGGAACAATTTGCAAATTCCTGGAAGTTGAAACACCAATGGAGGCTGGAGGGCCCAACTCTTCGCTAACCCCCATAGCAGCCCATTCATTTAGGATTTTTTTGAAATCCCATAACTTCATACAACATATATCTTGTGCTGACGTTGTAGTTTCTGTATTATCTACATAAACAATACAAGGCAAAACAGGCTCAACTACCTCATACGTAACATTGGGTTCCCGTAAGAAGAATACTTAGCATGTCCGGTTGTAGGGAAGCTAACTCTTTTTGTCGCAAAGTAGGGAGATAACCGTGTTGTTTGGATAAGAAGCTCAGTCCAGCCAGCTCCGTGCTCATAAGCAAAACCAATGGGAAAACTATGTAGCCTACAAGACTATTGTATGTTAAGATAAAGCATTACATAGAGGCAGTTAAACCTAATAAAAAAACGCCACTATTCATTTCAGAGGTTTTTGATGGATTGACAGTAGTCTAGATCGGAAAGGGGGAAAGGAGATTATAACTTTTTTTTTGCTTTGCCATTGACTGTGCTTGAAGAGGATTATGTCTTGTAGTTTCAACATGAACACAACTTGATCATGTGTGATGATGATGTTAATAATAATAACTAAATAAATGCTTAATTTTGATGACTTTGAAGGCGAAGGAAGTGTGAGGAGAATTTCTGTGTGAACCATCTATCAGACGAGTTACAAGATTGAATTTGATGGCTAACGTCACAAAGTTAGAGTCTGAGAAGTACGATGGGAGGCCAATTGAAAAACCATTCAAATTTGTGTCGGTGCCCTCCCATTTCTTTTACAGTCTATGGTCGGGAATGGTGACTGTAAATAGGCCTTGATCTTGGCTTCAAGCTCGTCCTGCTTGTCGCGCAACACTGAAAAAAATTCTCCTATGCAGGAGCTGCCTGCGCAAGGCTGAAATTTCTCATGCGACAGAGGAAATTACGTCATTTTGATGACACACTGTCGTGCGACAGGTCAGGAATGGTGACTGTAAATAGGCCTTAACACCGTTTAACACAGTTTAATTTGAAATGTGACACTCTACTATTTACAAAGATTTATAACACAATGTGCCAGCATTTTAAGTGTCAGATACTCTGTAGCTAATAACATGTAGCGTTACAGAATATGACCGCCGCTTAGTCCTCCACGATTTGTCTCCATCTCCTACTCTTGCAAATCATGTGCATGTAAATGTGTATGTGTGTGCATGTGTGAATTTGCTTTTAGTGTGTGTGTTTGTTTGTGAGTGTGTGTGTGTGTGTGTGTACATGCATGTATGCATGCCTGTGTATGTGTTTGTGTGTACATTCGTGTGGGTGTGTGTTAGGGGGCGAATGGTGTGTGTGTGTGTGTGTGTGTGTGTGTGTGTGTGTGTGCATGCACACGTGCGTATGCATGCCTGTGTGTGTTTGTGTGTGCATTCGTGTGGGTGTGTGTATGTTTATGTTTGTGTGTGTGTGTGTGTGTGTGTGTGTGTGTGTGTGCATGCATGTGTGCAAATCACAAATAAGTGGGTATGGGCTAGGTTGATGCGGGCTCTTGAGACTACCATACCATAAACATTTTGTCATCTTGGGTGCAATGGTTCAGGTAGTTATCTAGCAAAAAACTGCATTTTTCAGGTTCTGCCTGGCGCTGTGGGGGGTGCATGTATGTAAATGTGTTTTATGTAGTTTGTGGAGGACTGGTTCAGAAACGTCACATCCATAACACCAGTTTTCCCTACCAAAATGACGCATAGTTTCAAAAACACACTTTTTGTGTTCATTCAAGTCTCATGCTACATGCTACATATAATGGTTTCGGCAGTTTCCTTAAAAAATCACAGAGTTTGTAGAAAACCTGTAATTTATCATAAAGGTAATATTTTGTGAACTTGATGTTGGGTAAAATTCTTTGATCTTAGAATATTTTAACATTATTTTTAAGTTATTTTGTATGAATATAATCCCTTTTGCCATGTCTCAGTTTCTTTTACTAACCACCCCATTCCTCTCTCTCCCAGCAAAAACACAAAGTAGACCTCTTCTACAAGCTGTGTCATGTTATGAATGAGCTGATTGACCTGCAGAGGCAACTGATATCTGGTCATCTAACTCAAGATCAGACCTGTGATGTGAAGCGCCACATAACAGTACGTCTGGACTGGGGCAATGAGTAAGTGCCTTTTAAAAATGTCATACACCTAGCACAGAATGTGGTAACACTTTATTTTAATGTGTCGCTATTACAGTGTACCTACCTAATTAGGTACAGTGGTACAACCTGTGTAACAACATGTACTATCAGGTACTATCATTGTACTTGCATTATGTATGAGTGGGTACCTACAGTTGTTACATTGTAATACTGAGTGCTTTTACAAAACGTTGCCAATTTGCCTACATTTTCATCAGAGCCAAAGAACTGACCTGAGACCTGCTGGATGGGGTAAATCTGGCCATGATAGATTTGATATACAAACCATTCTTAGCTCCAGTCAAGGCCTCATTGTCTTCAGTGTACATCTAACAGCTGTGCTGCTACAACCTTGTTACTCTTTGATACAGTGGAATAAACCTATTAAGTGTACCAGTTAATTACTTACATGTACATATGACATGTATGTTATGTCTTCGATGTCTTGGAACAGATCTACTAATTCACATGTACTGTGTGGTGTAACAGCAGACACGTTTCAACACATCAATTACAGGATGCATGACATCATTGACAGGATGTATATGTACATGTAACTACTTAACTGGTACACTTTATTTTAATGGGTTTATTCCACTGTATCAAAAGAGTAATAAATGTGTACCAACACAGTTGATACATGTACTACAGTATGTAGGGTAATGGCAGACATGTTCCAAGACACCAATGACACAACATACATGTAATATGTAATTGTAAGTACTTAACTGGTACACTTCATTTTAATGGGTTTATGCCACTGTATCAAAGAGCAATAAGTGTGTACCAACACAGCTGATATATGTACTATGTAGTGAATTAGTAGACCTGTTCCAAGACATCGAAGACACAACATACATGTCACATGTAAGTAATTAACTGGTACACTTAATAGGTTTATTCCACTGTATCAAAGAGTAACAAGGTTGTAGCAGCACAGCTGTTACATGTACACTGAAGACAATGAGGCCTTGACTGGAGCTAAGAATGGTTTGTATATCAAATCTATCATGGCCAGATTTGCCCCATCCAGCAGGTCTCAGGTCAGCTCTTTGCCTCTGATGAAAATTTAGGCAAATTGGCAAAGTTTTGTAAAAGCACTCAGTATTACAACGTAACAACTGTATGTACCCACAAATACATAATGCAAGTACAATGATAGTACCTGATAGTACATGTTGTTACACAGGTTGTACCACTGTACCTAATTAGGTAGGTACACTGGAACAGCGACACATTAAAATAAAGTGTTACCCAGAATGTATTTGAAGTATGAATTAGTCAAAAGAACTACAATGAATAAGAGTCTTGCATCCTGAATGATCTTTAATGAGAAATGTAAACAGCAAGAATTTGGATTTTGTGAAAAATACAGTGAATATTAAGCAAATGAACTAAAAGCAGGCGACTTAGATATCCATTGTTACATCTATTATGGATTAATCAAGAAATAAATCTCAGGACGCAACAATCTACATTGGTGGTTACATTGATCCCAATGAAGTTCACTGACTTGACAAGCACAGTGAAATGTTCATGGAGGCATCTTGTATCAGTGTTGTTAGGTATCAGTGTGGTGGTTTTGATTTACCCTGATGTGTTACAATAGGTTGTTGGTTATGATTACCATTTTTTTCTGGACTATAAGGCACTTTTTTCATAGTTTGGCCAGTCCTGCGACTTATAGTCAGGTGCGACTTATATGTAAGGGATAACAGATGCCGAGGTGTCCTGTTATACGGAATTAATGGACGAGGGCGAGAGGCAAAGAACAGGCTCAACCGTCGTCCTACTATGGTTGTTATAGTTACCATTCATAAGCATTGATATGGAACGGTGATTAAACCTTTTTTACCAGATCTAATTCATAGGTGTCCCGTTATTCAGAATTAAAAGCCACCCCACCAGCCAATCAGAAAAGAGTATTTCTTCTCTCCGGGTGATAAATCAAAATGTATATAATTTAACATGTTATTAAATGTTCATTCCTGCTGATTGACCTGAATCTCTGCATAATCCAAGGTAACATTACCGTCTACAGCCACTAGAGGGCGCTCTAGGCTTGTGACTAGCAGAGCCGTATATAGAGAACTAATTTAGCCTATTCAGCCTCCCTGGCACTTCCCATGTTCAACACAGCCAACAGCATTTCGCTAATCGTTAGCATCTAGCTAACAAATTGCACAGCAAAGGACAACGGCAGTTCAAAAGAGGGTAAGCAAACAAACGTCTAGTCATTGTTAATATTCCACATCTGGCAGAAAGGAGACATCATCACAACAAACTGTGCAACCAGGAACTGACATTTTAATTTCCTTGTCACCAAGCTACATAGCTGCCAACTCTCACGCATTGGCCGTGAGACACACGCATTTGATTAGTTTTACATACTCATACGTCACACCCCCGATATCTCACGCTGAAGTGTCACCCCGGTTGGTCAGATGCCTGAAAAATGAGTTTAGCCTATCTATAGATCTACCTGTTGAGCCACGGTTATGCTTTCAGAGACGGTGAGAGGGTTCAAGAGCACCCCCTGTCTGTGGAATTTTCTAGATTTTCTCTCATTTGCGATGCTACTTCAGAAGCCGTCCCAGGCGCATTCCCCCCGCATTTCCCCGGCTTTAGCTATGCTTTGAGTATTATTGAGTATTTTTCACGCTGAAGTGTCAACCTGGGGGTCGTTTCTAGAAAAGTTAGCAACGACGTTGCTCAACCACCATGGTACGATGCAACTTGCGACCAAACAACGACACTGTTACACCTGTTTCCAGAAAGCATCGTACCTGTGTCGCAATTCACTACCTCCGACGTTCGAACACCATAGTTCCAACAACGTTGTTGATGATGCAGCGATACATATAATTGGTGGAAACAGTGGCAACGTGTAATACCCCACCCCCTAGAAATGTTCTGTCACGGCCTATGTCGACATGTTTCTAATCTAAACCGAGTGATTAATGCTGGTATTGTCATTGCCATCAGCCAAAACCTAAACCTATTGCAAGCATATAAAACAGTTAAGCAGACCAATATGAGTCATTATTTGTGTTAAATATCTATGTGTTGGAAAATAGCCTGGACAAATATCTGGGTATCCCATAGGTTATCAACTGTCTCGTGGGTTAACGGCAGTGCGTTGGTGCACTGCGCGCTCGGCCGGAGTTCGCATCCTATCTCTTCTTTTCATCTCTGAGTAAGAGTAGGCCTACGAGACACAACAATAGGTTTTAACCATACATATTTATGTATATAGTTACTCTACATCGAGAGACCATAGGTACAATACAATACAATTGTAACACTTTTTTATTTTTCCAATTCAAACTCGATTTACACAAAGACGATAGACTTGAGAGCTGTGAAATTTGACCAGAACAGAGTCGTACATGTCTACTCCATGAAAGTTGAAACAGAATTTAAAGAGACTGTAGAGACTGGTGTTACAACTGACCCGCACAGGTCATGTTTTTATTTTCATTTAATTGCATTTGCTGTGACTATATAAATCAAATGGCACTCATGTTAACTTGAAACAGAGGGACTGAAGATATGAATGACATTGAAGTCCACACGCTCAAATTTAACGAAGCAAACTTAAACAAACAGTTGCGGTTAAAAAATAAATAAAAAATCGCGATGCTTGAATTTTGCACCTTTTTGCTTAATATCTCTGGTCTAATTTATAGTAGACCATTCATATTTGGATGGCTGTAAGATTATACATAATTACATGATATGTGTCTGTTTACGTTTCCGTAGCTACACCATATCTTGAGAATAAAAGACTGTTACATTTGTACCGCTGTTACAATACCAGTTCTCCCCTAGGTCAAATACCTGGCAGATGAGGTTCAACTAAACTAAACCTATATATATGATATCACACATCAGGTGAACATGCGGAATCTAAGCTTTCCAATGATATTAGCGCCAAGTTGCTGTGATAAATGGTTCGCGAGAAAATTTAAATTGAACCGACGTGCAATTTAGGCTAATCATATTTGCATTTTGCACACAGTGCACACCCATTACTCTCGGTTTAATATTTCACTAACCCTTCACACAACACGTGGCAAACCCAGTATCACAATAAACAGCAAACATACCGAATACGAGGATATAAAGCATGCCTCTGTGCAATAAGTGGTTCCTGAGTAATCCGGTTTTGAAATTGCAACACATTTCTACATAGCCTCATTGGGGCGAAATTATAATGTATTCTAATGTAAACTATTTGTCAGTAGGCCTACATAAATTTTTGTAAATTGCCCAGCCATAGATTATCCCACTATCATGGTTCTTATATTGTCAGGTTCCAGCCAATCCCATTACAGATAAATTAATATATTTATATTGGCATGCTTCCTAGTGACATTAATGCAAAAATATGAAGAAAATCAAATAACGAGACACAAATATTGATATAAAGCCTGACATAAGCCATATGCAAACATTCACATCATGCAGATATGGGTACATCCTGAAAAAGGAATAACATGTAGGCTATAGGCTATGGCCATTACAATGACCAATATATTATCTTAAATAAACTAGCTGAATAACACAGGTGACCACTTCTGCATAATTTCATGGAGTGCTGAAATGTACACACATTTTTGAACATTTCTGAACTGTGAAATGTAGCATATGTTTTTGTGGTTGTGAACTTATTGCAATATCACCATAACTATTCCACCTGTGTGTGCATGGTTATAATTCTGAAGTGCAAAATAGCTTAGGCTACAGCACAAATATTTCCATAAAAATAAGTAAGTCTGACCTCTGAATTTATTTTGAGAGTGCACCTGATTGATGCATTTAAAAGTTAAAATATACAAACAAACACGTGTGAAATACCAGTGCTGTTTTCAGCATCTGTTTAGTGCATTTTCATTGGATTCTCCCATTTGCGCGTAAATCGCTCATAAACTTTTTTTTTTTGTTACACGCATTCTCCCATTCCTCTTCTGTCACACACACAGTGACAAGCACCAAATCCCCCGCAGTGTTGAAGAGATCCGTCACCCCCCTCACTTTTGAGGTAAAAAGCCTTATAGGTATGCCAAATAAATAATAACCTATAGGTTTACGCTAGGCTATGTAAAACTCCCCATTAACAGCATCACGTCACTAACCACAGCGACTGCACAATCTCGTATTCACTCTGTTGGATATCTGAAGCCAGTTTGTCTACTTAGATAGTGTAAATCCTCAAATTATGGCCGGGGTCTTAAGACAAAGTACAGGCCTTTAGGGGCAGGATTGTATTCGAGACAGCCCTTTATTTCTTATGCGAGTTTTATTTTGAGACATGCGTTTCTTGGAGCGGCATACTGGTAGGCCTTCAAAAGCATGACATTTTCGGTTTAGTTTGATATTTTAATTTACTTTTGGACTGTTTGATTATATTGTTAAATGTTGGGACTGATGGGCACTGAAATCTGGGGAGGTATTTGATGATCACTATTACGTATGTAGTTGAAAGAGTGTTGGAATTTCAAACAAACCTTTCATGCGTTCATTCAAGGTCCGCGGGGCTATAATGGAAACCTTATTGCGTAGCCAAGTAGCCTATATATTGAGTTATTTTTAAATTATGCATGATTTACTTTTTATTAATTTTGTAGGCTGGCTTTATTTTGTTATATAGAAGTATCTAAATAACCTGTTAAAATGTACCAGAATTCAGGAAATTGCATCTAGTCCAAAACAATTTTTCTGGGGGAGGACCCCCATACCCCCTGCTAAAATGTCCCACCCACTTTCAGAATGCCTCCGACGCCCATGGTCCTACTAGTAGGCTAGATCCCTTAGATACCAATGTTAATTTAACTCTGGGACCCTGGTCCCAGGGATGGATTACTGCACGGGGCCCAAGGTGTCAGGGGGCCCTGAAGCCCAAGCCTTTGCATGGAATCATTGCCTCAATATCAACACATCAGAATGTAGGCTATGAATCTGATTAATTTTTGGTATTGGCCATCCCCAAAATGCACCAGAATACAGGAAATCACATCAAACAAATTAAAAAAATTCTGGGGGAGGACCCCCAACCCCCCCTTCCACATATGCGACAATTAGTGGGGAGCCCTTAACTCATTGAGTGCCAAAACGTAATATTACGTTTTTCCTTCTCATGCGTTGAGTGCCAAAAACGTAATATTACCTTTTTAGCTTTTTTTTTTAAATTCCGAAACTAGACACTCTAACACACCTTATATGTGATTTTGGGAACTCTGTGATAAATGAAAATGAAATATATGACGATCGTGAAACTCATGAATCTGGACATTTTATCTGGACATTTTATCATAACTCGGTTGCCGCTTTGGTTTGAATCAGTGACGCATGCACGTCAGGTCAAAACCAGGCCATTTTCGTGGGTCTATCACTAGGTGGCAGTCTCGCCAGGTCTCGCTGATCACTTCCCGGAAAGTTTACACAAGTAAGTAACAGGCAACACTTCATATTTCATGAAAGACGTTATATCTCCATTTCTAGAAAAAAACAGCGATTTTGATGAAAACTAGCCACTGTTTAGCTTGGGATTTCTCAGAAACAGAGGCGTGTAGAAATACACAGTTTGCACCCACCGAGAGCTTAAAGTCTTACCTTTTAATCAAGCTATTGTATGTGTTCATAGCTATAACACAGAATATGCTGTGGCTGTACAAAAATCATCAACAATGGTCTAGATTGCTGGCACTCTAGGACAAAGCTCCCGAAAACAGCTTGGCATTCAATGAGTTTATACATGTGGGCCCAGGGGCCCGAAAGTTCATAATCCGTCCATGCCTGGTCCCAACACCTGAGAACCACTGATGTATGTTTTTTTTTACTGTACGGTATAATGCTGAATGAGCCAAACAAAAATTTCCGCAGCAAAATTTGGGTTGGCCCCACCAAATCTCACTCCAAGGTTTTTTGAAAAGTTGGCAGCCCTGAAGCTAACCAACTTCAAGCTGGCAAAATTGTGTAGCCTAGCTGAATAACTGTGTTACGTTAACATACCTATCGGATACCTATTCAGTCCCGTCTTAAGAACCCTTAACCCTTAAGAACGACCATTAACTATCCGTAAAAGCGTACCGTCACACTTTTGTGTTTGTCTTCATTAACATGAATCTTTTTGGCCTTTTTGGATTTTGTGAAATAACTTACATTTCTAAATAAATGTGACTTATAGTCCGGTGCGACTTATATATGGTTTTTCCTCTTCATGATGCATTTTTTGACTGATGCGATTTATACTCCGGAGCGATTTATAGTCCAGAAAATACAGTACTTGTATGGTTGGCTGCTGTGAGAAATTACTAACAAATATCACAAGGAATGTACAATGTCTGAGTATGAATAACTAGCATAATGCATTGAAAATCCAATTAAGTGCATTTCTGACATTAATCATTTTCATTCTTTCAAGGGCCTCAAAATATTGATTTATTGCAAAAAGTAGGCTAAAGATATAGTAAATGCTTAATAATTCAATTCAATTCAATTCAGCACTTTATTTGTTCCCAAGGGCCATTCACAAGTTATTAATAGATGGTTAGTTATGTATTAATTAGCCATTAGATCAAAGAATAATGCTGCTCCTGAAATGTCAGACTCTTGCAAGCGCTCTCCCTGTCAAAAACCTGCAGAGCTTTTCAACCTGTGAGAATTCTCCCCTCTGTCATGTATGCGTGAAGGAGGGAGTTACACGTTTTGGGAGGAGCAACCCCAAAATCTAGGCACATTCTGCCACTGGCTTAAGCACCTTTTCAGCTACGTGCTCCTGAGGGCTGTATTAAGGTTGAGTGCCACTACAAGGTGAAACAGCATATTGCTCGATGTCGGCAGTAGGCCTAGTTCTAAATATATGTAGGTTACACAGAACGTTACAAATGAATATTACAGTATCACATTTGGTGCTTTAATATGCTGATGCGCCCTTATGTTTTTCCCCATTACAGTGTCACACGGTGGCATATTTCCCAACATTTCTTTATGCATGAGGCTACATTGTTAAATAGGGAAAACCCTGTTATAATCACCCACTTTAGATATTGGAGCTTACCGACTGTGCATCTTCAGTTTTAACTTGACGTGAAGTCATAATACTATGACTTAGTTCGAATCTATCCATTTCTTTCCAACTTCATCGAGGTCATCCATACATTTGCACAGGTGCAGTGTTGGGTGTAACGCGTTACAAAAGTAATGTAATTACTGTAATATATTGCTGTTTGCGGTAACGTGGTAATGTAAGGCATTACAAAAAAAATTGGGTAATATTTTACTCGGTACAAACTTCAGTAACGCGCGTTACAATGCATTTAACCCGAAATTAAGTGGTGTTTTGTTTTGATATTTGCAAACACCACGCGAGAACAACAGAGGAGAAAAAATCAGCGCAAAATAGTAGAACGTTATCTCCTGATACTGGTTGAATATGACTGCTGCAGCAGACTCGCAGGCGGACTCTATTTGCGGGATGGACATAAGCCTACGCTCATTATTTTCAGCTTGTCAGAGACAAGGCTATGAAGAACATAATAGTTAGTGCACTTTGTGTGCGAAACCGAAAGATCGATCTCTCTATGCCTCGCGAAATAGCACAAGTAAATTAATGAAACATCTAAAGTAGTGCCACGCTAATCTTTTTGATTCTTGATAAAACACAAACTATGCTGTTGTGCATGTCAGCTTTGTGCTGTGAACTTGAATTGAAGAGAATAAAGGGATAGAAATGCAGAAAAAGATTGTGTAGCCTGGCAGTGCCACGCGCATCACGCACTTTGCGTTGGGCACCCAAATGTAACCAATGAATAGTAGCTTTATTGCAAACTGTGTTTCACTCTTCATCAATAACGTTTACAATGTCAAAATGCACTAACACGATGTTACATGCAAGTTTGATACCTTTTGGGTTCTCTCAATCACCACGTAGTACTAGAATTGGTGGGTCTTCAATCATTCGTTTTCCAAGCATTTAGGCTACATGAAGCACATGATATGCTGAGTCGACTGAAACGCATTCCATTCAGATAGCTAGGTGGATACCAGGCTCATAATTCACTTGTATTCGCAAAACGAAATGTGAAGCAACATGTCATTGCATACTTCCATTTCCAAAGCAATGAAGATTGCTTAAAACAACTTAACATTGTGCATATTATTGTTAATATTGTGCTATCAATGTAACTCAAACAAATAAGGCTTGTAAACAAGAGCTGGCAAAAGGGCATTATGACAACGTAAAGATCAATGCTCTTAAAGTGACAGTGCACCATTTATAAGTAAAACAGCATTTCTTCAGAAATGAATGTTTAAAAATACACAGTAATGCTCTGTAAATAATAGGCCTTTTATTTTACCTTAGGTGTTTGAGTTATCATTTAAATGTCACTCACTCAAAGCCACTCACTTAGGGCACCGAAATGGCCAGCAGGCCACCATCTTGACATGTCTTTAATAAAGGAACTGTATGTAAAAAATGTATTTCAATTAATCATAAAATTGCCCTGATATGTCACTAGACATTAAGAAATCATGTTCATTTCAAATACTTATATCACTGACAACAGTAGTCTGGCCAGGATATTGTCATTTAAAAAGTGAAGTTGCAGCCCTCAACTGATGTTGATGTTGTCATGTTGTGTTTTGGCCTAATGCGCCACCCTCCACCTATCTACTAATCACAAAGTCAGTAGTGTTTCGTCATCCGGTTGCCAACTCTGCCAGTCAGAGGGGAGGGGAAGGGGATACACCGCTCTACAGTAATTTGAAAGTGATTGTAGTACCAGTTTTGGCCACAATCTTACATACGGTTCCTTTAAGCTTTGATTTACAATATAGTAGGCTCTCTATTGATTTTAATGAGTAGGCCTAGGCCTTAAAGTTACAGTATTTCTATCACAATTTACCAGACTTTGACCTTTTGTCGGTTTTTAACAAAATTCTGACTATGATTGTTCCTTGTATTGCATCATGAGCACTGCGCCTATTGCATTCTACTGTTGTTAGCCTTAAGCCTAGATCAGTCATTATGCTAAACCACATCTCCCTCCATTGGAAGAGCAAGCTGCATTGAGCGTAATAAACTGCATTTAGAATGGCAAATCCATATTTCTAGATATTTTGGTGGAAGTAACTTAAAAGTAATGCAATAGTAGTGTAATGCCTTACAATTCAGAGACAGTAATATTATAATGTAACAAATTACTTTGAAATGACAGTAATAAGTAATACATAATACATTATGATTTTGAAGTAACTTGCCCAACACTGCACAGGCGTCTGCACTATTGTCGAGCAGCATAGTTTATATTCTCTTTTTTTTTTAAGTATATTTTTTGGGCTTTTTTATGCCTTTATTCCGGATAGGACAGTGGAGAATGACAGGAAGCGAATGGGAGAGAGAGTCGGGGTGGGATCCGTAAAGGACCACGGGGCGGGAATCAAACCCGGGTCGCCGGCGCACGGTGCAGGTGCCCCAGCCAGTCGCGCCACGGCCGGGACCAACATAGTTTATATTCTCCTGTCTCTTGATTTGTTTGTAATGGAGGCTGGTATTGTTATGCCAGTCTCTCTAATGTATTGGAAACTGCAGGTGTCAGTCTACAGTTTTGTTAGCATAGATAAATTGATATTATGAGAAGCAGCTGCCGTTGAAACTTTTTTGTCAACAGCGA
The DNA here is from genome assembly GCF_046254945.1 of Alosa pseudoharengus. Taxonomy (NCBI): domain Eukaryota; kingdom Metazoa; phylum Chordata; class Actinopteri; order Clupeiformes; family Clupeidae; genus Alosa; species Alosa pseudoharengus. Next base: position 1,090,053 of record NW_027468837.1, read on the forward strand.
GTTTTTAAATTATAAATCTACACACCTACAACACAATTTGTTTTCTCTTGCCCAAAATGGAGTCAAATTCTGGGTAACAGCTTTGTGAAGAGTAGAGACATTTTTAATCGTATAACCTGACCATCAGACTGTACTCTTCCACTGCTTTTTCTGATATACCTCCATTCAATGCCTGGCCTTCCCTATCCTTTGTTCCTATCTGTCTTATCTCTGTAGACACTTGGGCCTGGATCTTGTCCCCAGGAAAGGGTTTGAGATGGTTGATGCAGACCAGATCAGTGTGTCAGACCTCTACAAAATGGTAGGTGGACATGCATTTTTTCCCAATGACAATCCATTAGGGCTGTGTGTGTGTGTGTGTGTGTGTGTGTGTGTGTGTGTGTGTGTGTGTGTGTGTGTGTGTGTCCTCTGCGTGTGTGTGTGTGTGTGTGTGTCCTCTGCAAGCTTGGGATGGTATTCTTCTATTTGTGCTTGGGGTGTCAAATTAGGTACTGTTCACTTGTAGCATTCTGGAGCATCTCATCCCCCTTCCCTCACACAGCACGTCATATATCCAGGCCAGTAAATCTTCTCTACCACCTCTTTACACTTTGCAGGGTAAAGCTATAGAACTGGTCTCCTCCTAAAAATACCTAGGCTCTGTATTGAAGGAAGACTTATCGGTAACACTTTACTTGACGGGTGAGTTCATAGCACATTCATAGCAGCTGTTAGCCTAGAAATCTAGACGTGCCCCTAGCGGCAGCAAATCAGGGCTAGTCTAGCAACTCTCCGTTGGCTTGTGAGCTCCAGATCCCCAGACTTCGCCGGGCCAATGAAATCAGGTATAGAGTCGGTAGGTGGGCTTAACATAATGAATGATGGCAGAGTTGCAACGGTTTGGCTTGAATTCCCTGCTACTTGAAAACAAATAAGATGGATGTTGCTGTTGGCGAACAGTGTGACACGAGTTAAGCTTTTATTAAGTTGGCAAACGTTTGAACTAGCCAACTAGCTCCGCTGGTGGGAAACGCATGGGACTCATAGCGCTGCCGCTGTCCTATTGCGTGCAGAGGGAATTTGAAAGACAACTGATTATCCCGCCCCTCGGACTGAGCACTGCGAACGGTGAGTGTCCAGACCCTACATGTAAATGTGGGTCTGGCTCGCCAGGCTAAGCAGCTGTCATAAACTGCACATAAAGCATTCATGACTGTTTCATGAGACATGACTCAACATTCATACCAAACCTTTCATGAATGTGGAAGACAGAACGACGAGAGCTTGTCAAAATAAAAGTCCAAAGTCGCAAAGCAGCATTGCTGTTTGGTCCCAACCTCTTACCTGATCATGTCACATCTAAGTCAATGGGCTACTCCAGTGCCAAAAAGACAGAACATGGTCAAGCAAATATTTTTTGTTTCATAAAAAATATATTTGTTTTATGATGTAACCTTTGCAGATGATTTCTCATCTTTTGCTACTGGGAATATCCAACCGTTCCAGGTTACACAAATACGGGTCAGCTTAATGTAGGCTAGTTTACCTCCCAGTGTTAAACTCAGTGATTACAAATACTTCACAACTTGTATAGTAAAGGTGACATTCGACTTCATAAGATATTCATGAAATATTTACAAAGATACACAAATACAGACTTTTATTTTGACAAGTTGTCGTCGTTCTGTCTTCCACATTCATGAAAGGTTTGTTATGAATGTTGAGTCATGTCTCATGAAACAGTCATAAATGCTTTATGTGCAGTTTATGATAGCTGCTATGAATGTGCTATGAACTCACCCGTCAAGTAAAGTGTTACCGACTTATCATTCAAGTTACATGTTAAACAATTGCTATCTAAGTTAAGGCTAAGGCTGGGGTTTTATTTTCGGAATAGTGCCTGTTTTTCACAGTCAGCCAGAAGAAAGTTGGTGGAAGCTACCTTCTTACCTATCTTAGATTATGGAAATGTTTTTTTTTTACAGAAATACCACTAAGGGCTCTATCTTGCGTCCCAGCGCAATTGACTTTGTATACTCGCGCTTTTTTCTTTCCTATTTTGCAGTCAGCGCATATTGGAATTTTCCCTCCACAGGTACATGCCTGTAAATTAGGGAATTCGATTGTGCCCACGGGGGCAGTTCAGCGAAAAGACGGGGCGTGTTCCGGCGCAAACGTTCACTGTTGATATTTTGCAGTTTCAGAAAACAATTCCCTGGTCTAAAGTCTGTGGCACAAATGCAGATGCTATTTTAAGGGCGCATGCATGACCACAGGCCTGCATGAATGAATGCGTTGCACACCAATCTACAGACACCCCCGTGCACAGACGGAAACATTCAAAGCCTTGATAATATCTGTCCATTTCCCGGTTTTGTTCGTACATTGGTGACCTAAAAATTGCTGCGTGCGTGCATTAAGTTGATGATAATGTGTTTACAAACTCTACTTAACAGAAAATATTGTAAATAGCCTACTGTCATGCAGTTAATGGGATACTGTGCAGTGTTGAAAGTTAGGTCAACTTGGAAACTGTTTCTCGTTGTTGAGTTTGCTGAGGGTAAGGAGCCCTTGCTTGGCCGCCTGTGCTGCGCAACGCACACTTCGCTCTTCTCATCTATACATCCTAGTTCCCTTTTTCTGTAAACCATACATAATTTCAAAGAAAAATATTACCACTCGAGGGAAAAGTGTCCATTAAGATGTGAAAAAATAGGCATAAATCTAGCGTACACATTTTCATGAATCACGGATGTGTTGATGACATAAATTAGGAAATATTAGAGGACTTAAGGAGACGTGATGTTGAATTGCATGCCGATGCCATTTAACCCAAATGCCCCAGTTCTGAGGTTGTTGGCTGCTGGAACCGAAAAATGGACTGCATTTTCTTAAAAGACAATGTGACTGAATGTGACTGAAGTGCGGGCAAAGTTTGCACAGAAATGTACGATTTTTCCCACCCTCATCGACCTTGTCATAAAACTTGTTTAAATGATCACACGACGCCTCCTTGCTGCTTTGTCGTCTACATCAGCCTTTCTCAAACTTCTTTGACCTGAGGCCCAGTCAAGCAGGCTTGTGCAAAATTCCAGAATTGAATTGAAACTGGCTCTTAAATTCCAATTAAATTCTTGAATTTCACTTACATTTCAATTGAGGTAGCAAACAGGAAGCAGAATTGCAATTCGAATTGTGCACAACCCTGCAGTCAAGGCATACTTTGGGGTCATAGGGCCCACCTACATGAACCCACCCCCTCCTCCCACCCCCCATCAAATTGTAATGATATCACAATTATTATTATTTTTATACTATATTGCTATACATGCACTTCAAAACAGTCAATGTTTAAAGTGCTAAGATTGTTCACAAAAGTTTGTGAAAGCATGCACATCAGAGTACTGCTTTACTAATGTAAAATATAATTAGGCCTACAATAGTTTCATTATTTTTGCATTGTTGCATGATGCTTGCATGAGAAATACTTCTCAAAACAACAGCAATTATATGGGTGCCGTTGTTTTGGGATGTTTCCCTCATGCAAGCATCATACACTGATAGAGTATATATATGCTATTTAATTACATTTCATTTGAATGCCTGAATGTAAGAATTCAGGAAACACAATACCAGCTTTTAACATTTCTGTTGTTTTTTAGTTTATGTAAATCACATAACACATGAACTGTTTACATACTACTGATAGCCCATTACTGTACACAATAATACTGTGCCCATTCATTAACATATATTAAACATCAGGCGTCTTGTTTACACATTTAAACCATATTTGCACTTCGAATTTCGACTCCAAATTGTAGTAACTACATGTACGAAGTCTAACGAAGATAACCAGGTAGTCTTTTTAAAGATTACGTCGATTTTATGAGAATGCCAGCCCTCAGAAAAGCAGTAACTATTCATTCATTCACTTCCTTTTTTCTAGCAAAATCAATGTTGTTCTGTTTACACATTAAAACCATTTACACTTCGAATTTCGCCTCCAAATTGTAGTAGCTACATCTACGAAGTCTAAGGAAGATAACCATGTAGTCTGTTCAAAGATAAGATTTCGACAGAACTATAGACCTCGTGAAAGTAGAACCTAAAATGACTCCATTCACTTCATTGCAAAATCGCGGTTGGTCTGTTTACACATTAAAACCATACTAACAATTTACATTTCGACTCCACATCGTTGTAACACCATACCAAGGGTCTTAAGAAGTGAGTCAATTTGGCTGATTACGTTTTTAACGCATTTCCAGGGCTTGTCAGCTCAAAAAAAGCAGTGGCTATTGCTAACGCATTCATTTTCAATGCTTAGCATGTTAGCAAACATTAATAGGTTTATATATACAGTGGGCATCGCTTTCAAATGGCCACTTCAGTCGCGCATTACGAGGCGTGAAGCTTTAGTACCACTTTCAGCCACTGTGCGTCGCTCTGCCACTGTACATCGCTCTGCCTGCCGCCCCTTCTGAAAAAGTTTGATTTAGGCTACTTGGGTATGGCTTAAGGCTTGACTACATGGTGGTAACGGAAATCGAAATTTGCTGGCTACATTATTGTCAGTGTTGGGTTAACGCAACTACGCAAATCAAAACAGTGGTGTGATAATTGAGCCAGTAGAGAAATAACTGTTCAGAATTAATCTGTAGCCTTGGGTAGGCTTCTGCGACGTTTTTAACGGGCTACGCTATAGAGGCTTAGACAACTATGACCTACGTTTTGGTTTCGTAAATTAATTTGCCCTACTTCTTGACTGCAATGCAGTCAATTGACTGCTTGACATGTCATTTTTATTTTTCTGTACAATAAACAAATATATCTGCTTTATGCCGCAGAATTACATTCATATTTGGAACTTATATAGTCCAATGCATCTTTACACTATGTCAGTTATTTGTTTGCAAATTAATAATTATAAATATATTTAGGTTTCTAATTGATATTTACACTTCTAACCACCATACATCCATATTTTAAAATGCCCAAGGCAGAAAATACATACATTAAAAGCGGGGCTCCGAACCGGTTCAAGGAACGAAAATGAAAACCGAAAACGAACGGAATTTTACGAGGAGCCGAAACGGAAACAAAAACAAAATGGCCTTCAACTGTTCCGGAACAGAAACGTTATTCTGAAATCCACAAAACCGGTTAATAACATTTTTTTTCGTTCTCTATATAACAGCCTAATAATTTGATTTCTGCAGTTTGAAAAAAAAAAACCGAATAAATGGACCTTTGTTTTGTATATTTTGTCTTGCTGTTGTAATGTAACCTATCCGTCTGCCACTTCGGATCTTAGGCCAGCTCGTAGCGTAGGCTACTGAAACTGATTTGGAAATTGTTTGTAGCCTATGCGTAATAGCCTATTTTGCCTGTCCACGCCTTGTCGTTTTAAAGTCGGGATTTGAAATGTTTGCGCAATTATAGCCTATGTAGAAGAGTTAAACGGGAAATTTGAGATAGGCCTTGTCAGCAACAGACAGGTTCGTTTATAAACAGGGTTGGAATTATAGCGCAAGCCTTTGAAGATCTCCATAAACTTAGGCTACAACAGGTAAGGAGTTTAGCACGTATCCAGAAATATTTTTGATAAGAAATTATTTATAGGCATAGGTTAGGCCTAAAGTAAATCTGTAGGCTATGGGATGGATAGCCCATCTGAATGTTTTTGGATGCCGCCTGTGATTTATTATTTTTGGGCATAGCTACGGTATAGGCTAAATCAAGGGGAAATAATGAGTAGGCTACGTCTATTCTAAGGTAAAGTCCACAAAAATAGACTTGATAGGCCCGCCAAACACTGCCGGAACTTTAAGAACGAACAATATTTTGCGTTCCGAACCGGTTCAGGACCGATATGTTGGTGGCGGAACGCATGCAAGAACGAAAACGTTAAACATATGCCTACCTGAACCGTTCGGAACGGAACTTTTGAAAAATTATTTCGTTTTCAAGCCCTGATTAAAAGTCAATTTGCAGCCATGTGCACGTAAGTAAAAGTCACACACCTGCAAATAATAATAAGGTGGTGCGCACTTTTTGACGAGTCAGCTGAGAATATGTAGCCTTTGATTTTCATGGAGGGGGGGGGGGGTCCTTGTTAGTTTACGCAAACCAAGCCAAGAAGGCTGATTCTGATTTTGATAATATGATCTGCACAAAAGATAAACTTAGGTAAACAACGATGTCAATATTGTTGTCAAAATCTTAACCCAGATTCGAACTTTTGGACAGGGGACTGGTAACTGCTGTGCAACGGCGGCTGTCATCTGCTGGCCTTAACGCAATGCGCCACAGAAGTATGTGCAGGTGCCCGTTCACGTGCTACTAAACGTCATTAACCACGTTAATCCAGACTACTGAAGTTTGGAAACTATCATGGTCCAAACTTACAGTACTATGTAAGTACGACAGTTTTGGGAAACAGTCGTAACTTACATGTTGGTTAGTTGAACGATGCATCCTGTTAGTAAAAAGCTAACCTCCGTAGTTGTACGGGAAACGCACCCCAGATCAGCTTGTAGGCCATTAGCAATCTGTTTATTTTATTTTATGAAGCCTACACAGTAGATCACATGCCACATTCTCACTTTCAATAGACAGATGCAATAGCCATTGGTCAAGTATTGAGTATAAAGCAATTAAGATAGTATCCTATACAAAAAGTACTTCATACTATCATAAAAATTCGTTAAAACGAATAGCATTTTGCAACTTGACAAAACACTGGATTAAATATCGTAGGCACAGGAGAAAACTTGTACATCCATTGGCCCGTGGGGAGATCATATGCCAGTTGCCTCTCCCTTCAGTGCTATGACTCGTTCGGCTGTGAGCTTGTTTCGCCAAAAAAAAACTATTGCAGATATCAATGCGTCTTTGTTCATGGGTTTGGCCTCACAGCAGAGGCTTAGACAACTATGACCCACGTTTTGGTTTCGTAATTTGCCCTACTTATTGACTGCAATGTAGTCAATTGACTGCTTGACAGGTTATTTTTATTTTTCTGTACAATAAACAAATACATCTGCTTTATGCCGCAGAATTACGCACTTGGCCAGCCTATAGAACGGGCACATTTGGGAGAGAATAGAGAATGTACGCACGTAAGAATCTGTAGGCTATTTGTGGCTGGTTACCAGCAAACAATGTTTAATGCATTAACTCAAGACGTCAAACATTTTCTAAACAATACAAACAGAAAGGATGCAGCAGGCAGCAAATGTAGAAGAGTCATTTCCAGTGGAAGAACAAAATGCTGAATGAAGCCCAAAGATATGAAGGCATATCTGGCAAGTTGTTATTTTTTGAAGACGTACTGTAAATGGTTGGGCTATAGGCCTAGTTTGCAAGAAGGAGACATAAAGCGTGAGCATGCCACACTATCCACAGCTGTGGTAGCGGGGGGTAGGAGGATTACTGTTAGCGCAGGATTTATATAAAATTCTTCAACAGAAGGCCTGCCTCGAATGCAGGCTTGCCCAAAAAAAGGCCTGTGGTTTGCGCAGCCTACAGTAAGTAGGTCTTAGTGAGTTAGGAGTCCTCTAGACTTCTTTTCAGCTGTCTCAGAGGTGGAAAGTTGCGTTCGTTGGGGGCAGGGCCGGATTAACAATTCATAGACCCTTGGGAACAAATGTCTGATGCCCCCCCCTGCCCCCCAGCCAACGTGAATCGGGTCATCAGTTAATAGGCCTATCGTGAAGATTTGTATTGCCATTTAAGGCACGAGCGCATCTGTGAGGCCAAGCCTCACCAAGTAGCCCGTTTGTTTACAACTAACATTACATTTAATTAAACTGCTTATAGGCTATGCCGAAATAGTTTCAACATTTTGAATATCAGTGTCGGGTGAATTAGGAAATGCCTTATGGCTGAAAGCTGCTTGGGATCCCCCCTGTCAAGCAATAACCATACAAAAAGTTAAAAACAGATGACATGATGGGCGTCACTGACATAATGCGCAAATAATATAGCCTAGATATTCCAATATATTCGAATACATGTGTTTATTTTAGAGGGGATATTCAAACGTAATTTTTTAACAATTTTGACAGCCCTAGTCCACTGTAGGCTACGCCAATCGTCTATTAACACCTTCCACCTAACCCCGGTGAGTGGGGGTCGCTATAATGCGTGTGAAATAGCACCATTGAGTAGCCTATGCGAAATAGCCTTAAAATCGTTCCCGTGTTGTGTGCCTTCTGGTTTCTCCACCTACTGGTTTCCTTGCGCGTGCATGCGCTGCAGAAGTTGTCAGACATTCACAAACAAGTTGTTTTAGGCGGTTTGAAGTCGCTTTTCATACGCCATGAGCGCTCGGCTACATTACAGCCACTCGGACAAAAGTGACTCTCTCCATTCTGATTCCATACTCTTTGAGCCAACTAATATGTTACACGAATCAATTAACTATTGTAGGCTACCATTAATTAATAACGTAGGCAACACCCAGGTAACATGTTGTCCAGGCTATCTGAAACAAGGGGTTGCCTCTCATCTACAACAACTGGTTACCTTGGGCTGCTACAGTCGTCAGTGCACTGTGCACAGTAGGCCTATGCTACTCTTTGTGGTTGATCAACTAAAAATAAAAGATGTATTTGGTGATGACGTTATTGTAGGACTAGTAGACCTAAATTCTGAGAAATTAAATGGTACGAGAAACGATCTACATAGCGCACCAGACCGCGATGTCTTCAAGGGTTGAATGAAGGGAGTTTGCAAAAATTAGTGTATTTTTCAAGTCAATAAACATTCTTAATTTTCGAATGTCTTTGTCAGGGAACATCTGACTTTTAAAAACCATAGGCCTGGTAGTCGCTCAGACAAGGAGTTATAAGATAAAGGCAATACCATTTGTGTCACCTAATGCAGTTCAGTGAATTAGCAAGATACCATCAGAAGGCAACAATCATAAAGCACAGTGCGCGCGCGCTCTCTCCCCTGCGCATAAAGCTGTCTGCGTGTTGTAGGCTAGATTTGCGTGAGTTCTTTCTATCTGCTTTACTTTTGTGAGTTGCGACCACCTAGGCTATGTTATAGACGTTCTATGAGGTACCAGTGTTTAGCTGTGTCACAAAACAATAAGCTTTGTCAGACTACTTTTAAAATGATATTCAGGGCTATATACATTTTAAACATTCGGTGTTGAAGACCCGACAATGCCTTGCGTTAATTCTTCAGGTGGGAAGTGTCAGGAATTTTCATACGAGAGACGCTCTCATTGGTGGTTAGTATATGAAGTAGGGAATTGACAGCAACATATCCAATCACATTATGTGAGATGCTGAATTTAACATAAACTGCGATGTTTGATTTTAAATGAATGTAAATTTAGCCGGGACTGTAAGCTGGCACATGTGGGTGCTTGATGTTTTCAGTGGGTGCCCGAGAGACGGAGCACCCACGGTATCGGCGCCTATGACAAGCGTATCTCGCGGTTGCATCCATTACAAACAAACATGCAATGTGAACGTCTGGGATTGGGGAGAGCACTAAATTCTCTTCTGAATAAGCACGAAGTCAAGCCTTTAAATGAAAAACACTCTTTAATAATCAAAGAAATAAACGTTAATGAAGTAAACTTGTGACCATCAAAAATCGTTTATCGCCTGTAACTCCGTAATAACAGGACGTAACAGGAAGGCATTTGGCTGAGCAACGGAGGTTAATATGCTCTATATTTTGTCCAAATGATGTCTGTCTATCATCGTTGCACTCGGAGAAAACCAGAATGTTTAATTTGTCCTGCGTTTCTTCTACAGCTGCAAACGGGATTCACTCGCCGTTAACCAAATATTTCTTTATTAGGGCAGGGCAGGCATATTTCTGGCTATTAAATTATTTCTAAACCATTCTGCTAAAGTCTGTAGTGAAGTCTGTGTAGGGTTTTCCAGCTCCATTTCTTTTTACGAGACACCCTGCTCACTTGAGACCTCTGCCGGTTGTTGCAGCGTCGTTGCAGCGTCACTGGAAAAATACAAATTAAAGTGGCGTGATGCCGCGTGATCCGCGAGGGAAGCTGGCCAAGTCGAAGCACTGCCCACTGTAGATAGATAGATAGATAGATAGATAGATAGATAGATACTTTATTGACCCCCAAGGGGAAATTCAAGGGTCTCAGTAGCATACAGACATAACACACAACATGCACTTACAGCAGAAATGGTAAACATAAGTATAGGTATAAACATATAACTAAACTCCACTGTACAATAAAGACAGTAGAAGATAAGAAAGATAAGAAAACTAAGAAAACTAAATACTAAATACACTATATAAATTAAATTAAGAAAGTCCAATGTGCTTGAGGGTGAACAAGCATAAGACGCTTGTAGTGACAGGGCCGGGACTGGTGAGGTGCTAAAGGGAGTTTAGTTTGTCCTGGTGAAGGTGCAAACAGTAGTCCAACCATAGTTCTTAGTTATGTGTGCCTGGCAAGGTGCTCAAGAGAGTGAGTGTCATGGTGAAGGTGCAAAAAGTAGTCCAACATTAGTCCAACAGTGCAACAGTGCAAGAGTAAGGACCAGCATAAATAATATACCGTAAAACTCCAAATAATAGCCCGGGCTTTTATTTTCCCAAATCGCCAAACTGCACCGGCTAGTATTAGAGACAGGCGTCTATATGAGACAGGCCTTTAATTTCCTTTACACAAAACTTTTCCTCTGCAAAGATGGAAAATATTACCAAATTAATTATTTCAAACACACTGAATGTCTACCTATATGACTATCTAATGACATTTACGGATCATCATGCATTTAGTGTTGAGATGTTGTTCATTGAGTGAGATACAGTAAGATCCAAATAGCGGGGATAGCCAGAACAGATTAAACACTTTTTAATCAAACGTAATTTACAAAGAGATCGTATCACACTGAAAGCATATATTTTTTCACTAGCAACCTAGCCTATATCGTCCTTTGTCAAATGCAGTTGCATTATCAGCCCTGACCAAAACCGTTCAGTAATTATTTATGCAAAAATGGAACGTGCGTAATGTTGCATTCTCCCTCCTTTTCAGCACGAATGAAACAGCATGAGGGAACATGAACCATATTCTTTCTCCCGTATTTTATTCAGCTTACATTTCAAATCATAGCCTACTTCTTTCTCTTTATCGCCATGGCAGTACGCATTTAGAATAAAGAATAACGTTCGCGAATCATTTTTTGTTGCCAGCATAAAAACAAGCTTATAGGCCTATCCGCAAATTTTAAACACAAGGGATGAATTGAGCGATGACGAAGTCGGACATAATAGGCATAGCTCATATTGAAAAAAGTTATAGAATTTGGAACTCTAGCTTTTCCCCACCGCAGTCTTTTCATGTAATTTCATTTCATCTAATCATAACGTTAGCGTGCGCAGTCTGCACCATACTCAAGTCCAAATCACACCAAAGATTCGCAACGAGATGAGCTGCAACATTCTATTAACCAGCAACTTGATGCAACATTATAAAACCTTGCAAATGTGACTAGATATGGTGAATGCTTTGCGACGGCTTGCAACGACGTGCAGCGTCTATTTCACACCCAAGACGTTCTAAATGGAACGCGATCATAATTAAGACAAGAAGATCTCGAGTAGATGTAAACACATTGACAGTGAGATGCCGCCGCACACGCATTAACAGTGAGATGCCGCCACTGTTTGTAAGATCAAAATAAGACGTTCTAAATGGAACGCGATGTAATTAAGCTGTTCGGTTCTTTTCCATGCGTCTTGGAGAGGTATGTGTGCTGACTGGGAACTCCTTTCTGCAACGGGCTTTAAACAGACAATCTGACGGGTTTTAATACAATCCGGAACTAAAAAACAGACCAGGCGTCTATTGGAGACCGGCCTTTAACCCAAACCTGTAGCCACGCCAGGCGTTTAAAAGAGACAGGCGTCCATTTGGGACTCGGCTATTATTTGAAGTTTTACGGTATGTTTAATTCTCATCAATCCAAGATGTGTGCCAGTATAAGGCCAGAAAACAATACACCCCTATGGGACTATTTTCTCCCTTTATGTGAATGAAAGTCTGCATGAAAAGTAAAACATTTTGTATTAGAAGTTTGTTTGAAAATTAATTTGAATATGAAAATGAGCAACATACTAATCGCATTTGCCCAAAATACACCCTAATGGGCTTATTTTTTCCTTTACTCCTATCACAATCAAACCTCGCAGTGAAAATATACATGGAAGGTAAAATTTGTTTTACAAGTTTCTTGGAAAAATCAATTTTAAATATGCAAATGAGCTCAACACTAGGCGTAATTCACTTATGGCCAAGAAGACATAAAGTCACAAGTAGAAAAAACAGGGACCAAATAACTAACATATTCTTGTCCATTCAGTAAGTTAATGTATGCATAAACGCAATAATTTTGAAGTCACTTGCCACACTTACCACCTGGGTCACTTGCCACATCATTTTTATTATTTGCGAACAAGCCTTACCTAATGACATTCCCCCACAGATAACATCAGAAGAAAGTCAGAATAGCCACCTTAGTCATTACAAACTCACAGTTGCCTGATTTATCAGATGAATATGACCCAGAGGGGAAGAACTAAGCAAAGAACAAACCAGGAACTGAGGGGTGCCAGAACCAAGAGCCACAGAGAAGGGGTCCAGGATCCAGGCTGGATTTTTAAAAGAAAAACTTTAAAAAGAAAAAAGAAAAACTAAAAACAAGAAAAGAAAACTCCCCTGTTGTTGCTACCTTGTCGTGGTAGGGAGGCTTGTGTGTGTGAAGACTATACTGGTGGGGGATATACCCCTGGCAGGTACTACCAAGCCAGGCAGTTTTCAGGTTAGAGGCCAGTCTAAAAGCAGCATTGCCATCACCCATTGGCAGTAGGATGATTGGATGAAGATTGGGCATATGTATTTGTCATACATATGGTCTAGGGGCTAGGAGGGGTCCACATGCACCCCCCCCCCCCCCCCCCTACTAGACTTAAGTGGTATTTTCTTGTAGCCCTGGTCCCAGAGTTTAAGAAAAAAACATGTTAACAAGAAATAAACTCATTCCCACTGTACCTGGTAGACCACTAAAGTAAATTTACCATTGAAATGAATGGGGTTTATGGATTTAGGTGAAGAGAGTGTACACATAATACATTTTGGTTTGTACCATGAAGGATGAACTGATTCAACTATATAAACCATATATTTTCTGAAAGCTTGTGGATGTGATCTAACATGACATGAGACATGTCCCACCCTTCTCATTAGTATGCTGCCCATGCATAATACATTGGGTATTGGTAAATAGTGTATATGGCTAATACCTTTTTGGGCTGTACCATTTAGGGAAAACTGATTCAACCACCTAAACCATATATTTTCTGAAAGCATACCCTCAGGATGTGATCTAACATAGGTTTTGACCTTTCTCACCCTCCCCTTTACTTTGCTGCCCGTTCATAATACATAGGGTATGAGTAAATCGGGTATATGGCTGATACCTAAAAGTGATTGGTTTTTTTTTCAAAAGTGAGGTTTTTTTTATACCAACAGTACTCGGTGACCTTGAGAAACGGAAATCTATGTGAAAACTCACCAGATTTCTCTTTTTAAACTGTCATGTCAGATAAGCCTGATTTAAGATGCATCTTCAATCTATTTGTCTATCTGCATAGCCTATAAATCTAGACGCGCCCCTAGCGGCAGCAAAGTCTAGCAACTCTCCGTTGGCTTGTGAGCTCCAGAAATCGAAACTAAATCAGGCCAATGAAATCGTGTATAGAGTCGTTAGGTGGGCTTAACATAATGATTGATGGCAGAGTTGCAACGGTTTGGCTTGAATTCCCTGCTACTTGAAAACAAATAAGATGGATGTTGCTGTTGGCGAACAGTGTGACACGAGTTAAGCTTTTATTAAGTTGGCAAACGTTTGAACTAGCCAACTATCTCCGCTGGTGGGAAACGCATGGGACTCATAGCGCTGCCGCTGTCCTATTGCGTGCAGAGGGAATTTGAAAGACAACTGATTATCCCGCCCCTCGGACTGAGCACTGCGAATGGTGAGTGTCCAGAGCCTACATTTTAATGTGGGTCTGGCTCGTCAGGCTACTATCTGCATGCTTCCTCCCGGAAATCATTTTAAAGGAGAATTTTGGCGATTTTTCACATAGATCTCTTTTTCTTGAGTCTTGAGGTCACCGAGTAGTGTCGGTACAAGAAAAAAACAACAATACAGTGCTACACTCGGGGGGATGAACATTGGGGCTCATGAACATGCCCCCAGAGTGTAGCATTGTAGCTGCCTGGCAGCTCTAGCCACTATCTGCAGCAACTCAAGCTAGGTAGAACTGATTGTTTTCTGGGTTTTTTCATACCGACAGTACTCGTGACCTTGAGAAACGGAGAACTATATGAACAATCTCTGGAATTCTTCTTTAAATGTGATGTCATGAAGGATGTCTTATTTGTTTAATTGCTGCCAGATGAAATAACTCCCTTATGCTACTAGCCTCCATTGAGGGTACTCAGGACCTACAAGTACCTGGGGCTGCATTTGGACAATGAACTGGACTGGTCCATAAACACAGATACACTTAACAAAAAAGGATAGAGCTAGCTGTATTTTCTGGGGCTGGATGTTCTAAAGGTCAGACGTCGCCAGGATTTTTGTCTATACCATGGGTGTGCTGGGAAGGCAGCATTAAGAAAAGGGGTGCTATGTGATTGGACAGACTGATGAGGAAAGCTGGCTCTATTGTCAGTGCCAGAGAGGAGAAAGGGACCTTGAACCTTAACAAGGCAAAGAAGTATGTTCAGTGGCAGTTCGTTTGTTGTTTGTTGTTTGGGGGGGGGGGGGGGCAGTTCATCGTATGGACAGGCCTCAACTGCTGTAGAATAACAATGCTATTTTATTGTGTAATGTCAAGTATTGTATTGTCACATCTCTTTTGTTCTATTAATGACAAATCAACTTTAATTAATTTGATAGAAGGGACTTTTCCATTTTAAGCATCATTGTTTATCTTTCTTGTAAAGACAATAATTATGTTTGTATGTGACATTTGTAGTGTATGTAATGTTATCATTTTTGCCTTTAACCCTGTAAAGCATCTCTCTAGCAGACACAGCGTCCAACAGAGCACAACCCAGGTAGGACAACATTCTGTTGCATATTGTACAAATATTTTTGTTTTGAGCATGGTCTACAATGAAAGTCTGTGCAGCAAGGTAGCACGTCAAATAACAAACGCTATTTTATACCATTGACAATGTTCAAAGTATAAAGTAACACAACTAAATAATGAAAAGCTAACAAAACCAATAACAGTACAAGAGGTATATAAGCAAATACAGGAGTTGAAAACTGGAAAATCTCCAGGTGATGATGGTTTTCTAAATTAATTCTACAAAGTTTTTAAAGATCAGGGGCCGTATTCACAAAGCCTTTTATCTTACCACTAGGAGTACTCCTAAATCGCACTAAAAGATTTTAGCTAGGAGTTTTCTCTTAAAAGTTATTCACAAAGAATTTCAGACCTAACCTGGCCCTAGCCAGATGAATGTCGTTCCGCTTAGCTCCGCCTAGCTTCACTCACATCCATCTGGAACCTCTTCCATTGAGAGTGATTTCTCCAACCAACTTTATGGTTTAGCGAATCAGGACGCAGGGCGGGAGTTTCATAGATGTGACATAGCGTAGAAGCGACTGTGAGACTGTTATCAGCGTCACGGGTTGGCTTCGATGAGAGTGGTTGAAGTAGCACGTCAATAGATGACGGACAAGTGGCTTATTCAATCATATGCAACCATTTTTTGATTAGGTCCAGCCTTCTGAAGCAACATTTCAATGGATCGGTTCCAGATGGATGAGTGGAGCTAGGCGGAGCGAAATTCATCTGGCTAGGGTCAGGTTATTTCAGACCTACTCTTAGTAAGGAAAAATGACAACTCCTAAACTAAGAGAGAGTCTTCGTTGCTATGGATGACGTCATTACTCATGCACGAGCTTGACTGAAGTGACAACCTTGATTGGCTGATGATTGTAACGCGGAAATGATTCCAAACACCTCCCTTACGATGATGAGTGACAGGTATGAGAATGCGTGCGCTACAGAAGTAGTGCGAAGGACGGAAGATGATGAATAACTGAATAAAAAGCCCTAGCCTAAATGAATAAAGAGTAAGGCAAAACAAATAGCCTAGTAGCCTAATGAAACATAGGCCTACGGATTGATGCAGTAGGCTATCTTTGCAACATTGTTAAATTAATCTGTCACCATATGCCTACGTTTGCAAAGAGGAGAACATTTTAATTTGATTCACAATGAAATGTTACATTTAATTCACATGTTAACAATGGGTAGTTTTGGTTGTTGTTGGTGGCGTTATTGCATCCCTTTTATGAATGCAAAATTGTTCCCTCGCGATTGGAAGCTCCTGTTGCCGCATAGGCTACGCATTTCATCGCAACGTGAAATGCCACAAACAGCTGTTTGTGAATAGGTCTTAGTGAGTTAGGAGTCCTCTCGACTTCTTTTAAGCTGTCCCAGACTTAGGTGCTACTTTTAGGTCTAAAATGCTTCGTGAATTACTTTTAGTGAAAAAAAGTCCTAAAGTTAGGAGGGACACGCCCATTATTTTTAGGAGTTGCTCCTAAATTCGCCAGTTAGGAGCTACTTTAAGCCTTAAAATTCTTTGTGAATACGGCCCCAGGTAAGTCCCCTACTGGTTAGAGCATACAGGTATGCATTGGTTACAAGACAATGGGCGCAAACATGGGCATCATCTACAGTATAACACTAATACATAAAGAAGGGAAAGATGCCACGGATTGTGCATCATATAGACCTATATCATTACTTAAAGCTGCAGTTGGCAAGATTTTTTTTCAGGCTTATTCACTGAAACCGACACAATGCTCCGACAGAACAACATAAATCAGCCGGTTTTAGGTGAGAAAAAAACGCACTTTTACCTCCACCTAGAGCCTGTTATTTGTTTTGCAAAAATCCACGGTAACACTCCACTTACTAGTTCACATTCCATAATTTGCAAACAGATATAATGGCATAATAGAAAAGCATGTTTGGCGAAATCTCTGGCCAGGGTCCTGAAGTGATTTGCGGGATCGTGGAGGAGTCAACTGTGCAGGCAGGAGTCGTGCAGGATTCCGCAATACACCCCAAAAAATGCGTTAAAGATGAGGGACCCTATAGCCAGGACCACGCGAACAAATTTGACGGGAGAGCGCGAGGTGCGCTAATTCCCTCAGATCAGAGAGACTTGATCTGATATAAGAGTGATGGGCGTCGGAGGACCACGGGCGAGAGTTTTGAGCGCTTGATCGGACAGGCCGTTATTTGCCGCGTTGGTGGCTGCACCATAAAATATGTAACAGCCTGCTGGGATTCCGATTTGCGTTAGAACAGCGTTTGAAAGCGAAAGCGAAACAAAATTTTCACAGGTCACAAATTTGGTCCGAACGCCACGAAACTTGACGTACATTATCAATGGACCAAGCCTCACAAAAGTTACTAGAAGGATTTTTGATATCATCATTTTTGTTCAGTGAATCTTTTGTAAATTGCTTTACAATTAACTTCGGGCCTATAGATCTATGCCTGGCTTGCTTCGGTCACGTCTTTTTAAAACCATCTTTTTCTCTCTCGTGAGCATTTAATCTGCTGCCAGCTTGTGACTCCACATTGCCCAAAATGCTTGATTGCATTGTATTCTCCACATTTTAGCTAAATTTTGGTGTACCACATGGTATTTTCTTTCAGTGAATCTTTTGCTTTACAATTAGGCCTATCTGGCCCTCTTCTTGGCTGCCTTCACTCCTTCATTAACATTAATCTTTTTGGCTGTAATAGTCCAGGTACATAGTCTCTGTTTTTGGATTTTGTGAAATACATTTCTAAATAAATGCGACTTCTAGTCCGGTGTGACTTATATATGTTTTTTTCCTGTTCATGACGCATTTTTTGACTAATGCGACTTATACTCAGGAGCGACTTATAGTCCGGAAAATACGGTAATAGGCCTATATCATGAAGATTTTTCTTGCCATCTAAGGCACGAGCGCATCTGTGAGGCCAAGCCTCACCAAGTAGCCCGTTTGTTTACAACTAACATTACATTTAATTAAACTGCTTATAGGCAATGCCAAAATAGTTTTCAACATTTTGAATATTAGTGTCTTGGGTGAATTAGGAAATGTTCTCAAAGTAGCCATATGGCTGAAAGCTGCTTGGGATCCCCCCCCCCCCCCATCAAGCAATATAACCATACAAACGCGCGGCCTGCACTCATTGTTTCAAAAGGAGTAATTTCGGCTTTGTCAGAACAGGCCATTGTAGGCTACATAAAATAAACTTCCAAAACTAACGAAAAATATTTATCTTCTTAATAGTTAATTCAAAAGTTTCCAAAAAGTTAAAAACAGATGACGTGATGCGCGTCATTGACATAATGCACAAATAATATAGCCTAGATATTCCAATATATTCGAATGTGTTTATTTTAGAGGGAAAATTCGAACGTCATTTTTGAGCAATTTTGACAGCCCTAGTCCACTGTAGGCTACGCCAATCGGCTATTAACACCTTCCACCTAGCCCCGGTGAGTGGGGGTAGCTATAATGCGTGTGAAATAGCACCATTGAGTATCCTATGCGAATAGCCTTAAACTCTCTAAACCTGAGAGAGGAGGAAAAGGTGACTTTTTTATTTTATTTTCTATTATTCACTTCCAACGTCAATGGCTGCCTGATAGATGAAGAGAACAAGAAATGGAGAAACATCAACGCAGTGCCTTGGTAGGCCTAATGTTATTAGGTGGGATTTTGTAGTTAGGCTACTGCAAATGTAACATCCTCGTTTCTATGAAACTGGAAACAACTGAACCAGGAGACTTTGTCACAAGACAAAACAGATGTCTCAAAGCCCATTAGATTAACATGAGCCTACTGTGGTTTAGATTTGTATGGCAGTAAGACAAATATTTGGTTAGACTAGGCTAGCTAACTTTATACTGACACAACGTAACAATGCTCTGAACTCGCGGTCAACATGAAATCCAAAACTTTGATCACCAAGTTGAAATTTCCAGGTCAACCACAAATAATTCCGATTCTTTTTAATATCATCTAATAACTAATTCAATGTTGATTTAGGCCTATAGGCCTAACTCGGCCTACTTAGCAACACCATTGAACACCACTTAAAAGTTCAACGAAGAGTTGCCATTGCTGCTGCTGTGCTGAAGAGATGTGGACGGCACGGCAGGGCACGTCCAATGAACTGTGCGCTCCTACTGACAGCCAGGGCTTAGACATTTTTTCTACGGCTGCAAACGGGATTCACTCGCAGTTAACCAAATATTTCTTTATTAGGGTAGGGCAGGCATATTTCTGGCTATTAAATTAGGTTCGCTTTATCCAAGAAAACCATACTCGTATAGGGTGAAGATATTTAATATAATATGAAAGGAGGGATAGACAAATAACATACCTCTTCCCCAGAGTGACAGAGACAGGGAAGAGCTGAAGGGCACAGCAAAATATGAATATGAAAAATTGATACTGATACATTAGAGGGGGCAGGAGACTACAGAGGCCCATTACAACTCTTACTGTTACTGAAGACATATGCGGTGTGTCGAGGCAAAAACCATCTTTGTGTAATTATTAAACAATAGAATGTGACCTGTTACACCAGACCCATCTGCCTAGGGTCAGTTACAGTTACAAATAAATGTGAATCTCTAACTATTGGAATACAGATTAAACAAACTTTTAAAGAATGTTATACCTTTAAATGGGATACAGAGGTTCTAAAATATTTAGGTATTTACATAGGTAAAAATTTGGATGAATTCTTTAAAAACAACTATTGTACTCTGGAAAGAAAGATAAGACAGGATTTAAATAGGTGGAAACTAATACCAGATGGGATATATAGTAGAGTGGAAATAGTCAAGATGATGGTACTCCCACAAATTCTCTTTCAAGCATTACCACTTACACTACCAGAAACGTAAGTCAAAACGTTGGAGAGAATTTGCTTGGAATTAATTGTTCATTGCACCTCATATTTATGGAAGAATTTCTCCTGTAGCAGGAGGTAGTTGCTGGAGAGAATGTGGGGAAAGTAAAGCAAATTATACACATATATTCTTCACAAGTCCTTTTGGGAAGAGGTACAGAAGGCCATAACAGAAATTATTGATATTAAGGAATCCCTGATATTAGAAAATTATTTTGGTATTAACACAAAATGCAAGATAAAAGCGAATGAGCGAAATATCTTTAATATACCATGTCTTACCGCACTGAAGTAACTAACAAGGATATGGAAATAACCGAAAGCACCAGAATAACATTTATGGTATAACACAATAGAATGTGTAGAAAGTAGTAGAAATGGAAAAGTTTACATTCGTAGCTAGGAATAACTTAAAAAAGTGGAGCTAACACCTAATAGACAAAATAAGTATAAGTAATAGATTAAAATAAGTATTTTAATGGCTTAATGTAGGATAATTGTCTTACACAAACATCTATTACACACACACACACATTCATAAACACATATCAATGCCATTTCTATTCTTTTTTATTATATTTATTTTATTATTTTTATGTATTTTTTTTTTCATTGTGTTTCACAGTGTTATTAAATAATATTAAACTGTAAAAATGTTAAGTGCAACAGGAAAAACATGTGACTGGATATGAAAGCACTACAATAAAGTAAAAAAAAAAATATATATACATAATTGCACTTCTGTGGTAGTGTGGTGAATGTCCTAAAAAACAAAGTATTATAAACTTTGAAAGTGTACAGAGAGGTTATAACAAGACCTGTTTCTGGAGGAAGGGAATCTTCGCGTTCCGTAGCGTCAAATCAGTGGGCGCGTTCGACTTTCAGCGTTGTGTAGATCTGACTGAACACGAGGCATGTTTGTATTGTAAGATTCAGCCAGATCTGTGCAGCGCTATAAGATTGAAGGCACCCACTGATTTGATGCTACAGTACACAAAGTCAGAAGATTCTCTTCCTCCCTAAACAGGTCTTGTTAACTTCTCTGTACTTTTTTCAAAGTTTGCAGTACTAAGTGTAATTGTATTTTGTACAGAAAAGTACAGAAGTGTAATTGTATTTTGAGCATTGTCAATAAAATGGTGTTTGTTTTCTGATGTGCTAGCCTGCCCCGCAGACTTCCATTGCAGACCATTTCATTACTAATGCAAACAAAGGTCTTACTCAAAACTCCACCAATTAACATCATTTTGCTCTCAAACAAAAGGTTTTACTTGGTATCTAATGTAAATAGAGCCTAGGTTGTTTTTACTCCAGAGTATTCCTTTAAGTAGGAAATCATATTCTGTAATTAAGTGCAATGTGATTTTAAATTTGCCACTGCATAACAGGAATTCAGAAACAACAACATATGTAAAGGAAATTTTTGTATGTCAATTGAGAAGTGAGACTGCCAAATAATAGTGAGTGCAAAATAAATACTTATTTGAGCAGTATCTGAAGGCTAAAACAATGGTTTTCTTGCACAGGGAGACAGCTTGGGCCACCGGCATGGAGAGGCCTTTCGCATTCCTGTACCTCACCACCTTTTCATGAACCTAAAGAGCTTCACTTACAACACCATTGGCGAGGACACTGACATCCTCTTCTCACTCTACGACCTAAGAGAGGGCAAGCATATTAGGTGAGGGGAATTACGATGAGAGCAAAGGTATACGGTCAAGTAACAACACATTTGAAAACATTTGTAAGTCACCTCGCATAAGGGTACTGATACATGCTAGCAAAGCATTGTGTGTTTCATTCATTTCAGTTGAGAGCAGGCGACATTGACAGTGTATAGCAGATTGGGCGAAGCAATAAAAGTTGAATCCTATCAAAGGAAAAGTGTAATCTTTTGCAAATGAGGAGCGAATTTCACACGTGGTGGCCAGATTGTTTGTTGCTGCCTTTGATTTTTGGAAAATTGCAGGACTTTGATGTTTTGTTCATTTGATTAAAGGTCTGCATAGAAGGGCTTTTTAGGACCTGAGCACCGAAGGGCATAAGGCCTATTGTTTTTGGAAAGATTATTGTTATGGTTATTCCGATTTGTGTTTTTTTCAGTGTTTTCCTTTTTTGAGGTAGTTAACGTGGGCGAAACATTTTTGGCAAACACATCAGGTATTACACAAAGCAGTTAGGTACCAAAGCTTGATCCCGGGCGTGGCCCAGGGACTCGCTAGTGCCCCCTTATGCGACTGATCCCGTGGTTGGCATATACTTTCAGCTACACACACCAAATTTGGTGTGTATCTCCCCAAACTGAACAACATTCACATGTACCAATGTTGTACCATTAGCCATACACAAAAGGAAGTGAGGTAATTGGGATTTTATGCGCACTAAAATATGATGGAATTGTGATGTCAAAAGAGGTGCTTCCCATAGGTAAAAACTCATGAAATTTGGCACACACATCAATTGGTACAGTACTCAAACTTGTTATGTTATTGATTATTACGATGATAATAATAATATCTGCATGCCCACAATACATATTTGGCATAGGACCACCATGTGCTTTGTAAAAAAGTGCAATTTATTTTGTTCAAAAAATAATGCACTGTACTGTTCTTCCTAGGCTTCTTCTTATTACAGTGCATGAAAATGCACTGTACTGTTCTTCCTAGTCATCTTCTTATTAGAGTGCATGAAAATATACTCTACTGTTATCCGATTTATTATAGTGCATGAAAATGCACTATACTGTTCTTCCAAGTCTTCTTATTAGAGTGCATGAAAATGCACTCTACTGTTATCCGATTTCTTCTTATTAGAGTGCATGAAAATTCCTAGGCTTCTTCTTCTTCTTCTTATTGCATTGCATGTAAATGCAATGGACTATTATCACTGTTCTTCTTATCTGTTTTTATTGCATTGCATGTAAATGCAATGGACTATTATCACTGTTCTTCTTATTATAGTGGATGGAATCCACTATCTTGAAATCTCCTGGCTTCTTCTTATTACATTGCATGTAAATGCAATGAACTATTATCGCTGTTCTTCTTCTTATTCTTCTTCCGACCAAATTCAACGTTTAATGCAACTGAAACCGCTGAACCGTCTGACCTCATTCAAAGACTCCTACAAAGCTCTTGTAACGGACAATCGTACAATGTATTTTTTATATTTGTGAACTTTATACTTTTTGAGATATTTACGATAAAAGAGCAATAAAATCCCATAGACTTAACATTGACCGCTGTGGCGGCAACTTTTAGCATTATGACGTGACCTGCACCTGAAAGCAATCAACAGCTGGTCCGCTGCAATCTTTCTACCACTGGAGCTGTGAATCCACCGCGCCTCACTGAAAAATATATAAGCAGCACGAACCAGCGCGAAATCATTTCCAACCGGCGACAGCACGCGAACCCTTTCTCCAAACAGTGATTTTTATATAGTTAATATCAGTTATTTCAGGAGTAATCATGTAAATAATAGTGTTTTGGTATTGAATGTTATATTTACCATCGTGTATTTTATATCGTGTGTGTGTGAAAGCGGTTAACGTTAGCAACATTGTGCAGTGCTTCTTATCTGACTGCCATCCTGATGCATGGACCGGCGCATGGTCTGCTCTTGGACCACCATATTCAGTTTATTAACTTGCTGTGAATTATTACACAAAATGTTCATTAAATGTACGAAGAAGTATTTCTAGGTTAATTGATAATATGACTCTACAGTATGAAGGCTACAGTAGCCTAGCTAATGTTAACTAGCATTACCAACCTCCCTGCAAAACTCACCACACAACTTCGTAGGTTTGATAGGTCTTGTCCCTCATGCTGGCCCTTACAAAACCCACAAGCTGACCCTCGACACACAACAGTCAATAATGTGACCCGATTTAAAGTGGTTTTCACCCCTTTGGACACTCTTGATTTCGTCCTTGAAACAGTGAAATATTCACGGGGGCATGGACGGTTTACTAACCATTTTACTGCAGTGCATCCAGCATCCAGCTTGTGCTATCAGCTAGCTAGCTAGTTCAAAGGTTTAAGTACTTAATGGGGATATACAGGCCTTTTTATGCCTCGACTAAGTTGATGTTTCCTATAAACAACAATTCATGTTCATAGAAACAACAAGGTCACTAAAACATAATATATTTCATACCTGTGTTGCAGCATGTAGGCTAATGTTAGCAGCATTATAATGTCATTCTAATGTCTGAAAGGCTAATGATTGGCCTATCGGCTACCTGAAAAGTTAAAAACTAGCATTTACAGTGTTCTATTTGATGGTGTATTGGCCCTGACTAAGTTTGTGTGATATATAAACCACAATCCTTGTTGATACAAGTACCAATGTTCGTCTAGAAAGTTTTTATTCACATTAAGATTTTCGCCATAGGCAGTAAAAGACTCTCGCCATCTTTGTCAATAATTTTCGCTGATAAAGTTTCAAACTATGATCATAACGGCCTTTCCACCAATCAGAGGCATCACTGTGGGATTGTAGGATTGTTCAGGATTGTGGGTAATGAAGTACTTATCCAAGACATCGCGAATAAAATACATTTATCTCAAAACTTTTGGCATCTATATGAGCATACACAATTCGCTTAGTACAGCCGTAGCTGGTTTTGAGTCTACCATGTGCAGTTAAGTTTTTATGGCTTATACCCGAATTGTCAATGGAGAAATTGCATTGAATTCTTACTTCCGGAAACTCCTGTGGGCGGGACTGTGATGCTCTATTGGTTTCATTGTCCCTTCCTATGAACTGTCTGCAGAATAATTTTGAAATTAACCAGATGGCATAGATCTTTACTGGAAAGGTTGTTGATAACGGTTGTTTTACTGTGTCAAATCTGCTTTTGAAGAACTAAACCATCATTTTCCCTCATGGTACAGTATCCTCTGCATCAGACATTACATGTTGGTTATATTCTGTTTGCTCTCCAAAAAACTGTCATGAAGAGCACATCATCCACAGCCTTGTTATTTTCATGCACAGTGAGAAGTTTATGGTGCGACTCAGCAAAAATGGTGGCCCCAAGAACCCAGAGAAAATGGATCGACTGTGTGCTTTATTCACGGTAAACTCTTTAATGTGTCCAACTTTCCACTCCATTTACAGTTGTTTCAAAATTAGAATGAAATCCCATGGTTCGTACCTAATACTGTTTTTTTTTAACCTCTGCAGGATTTGAGCAACAAGGACATGAAGAGGGACCTCTACATCATTTCACAATTCATAAGAACAGGTGAACTACTATCCCTTGAATTCTGTCTAAGTGAAACACAACCCACACATTTGGCTTCACACACTGTTGAAGGTTTGAGGGTCTTGAGGGTTGGCACAAAGAGGCTATATGCAGTCAAAAATTCCGTTTTGCAGTTTGTTAAACCCCCACCAGGGTGTTTGAGGTATCCCAGTGCAAAGAAAAATAGGGCTCATCAAAATTGGGAGAAAAAAAATATTTACAAAAAAAATATGGCTGTGGGCAACCACTACAAAATAAAGACATAAGTCGCAAACAAAATGGCTAACGAATACCTCACACAACTGAGGGCAAATCACGTCAGGAGCATTGGGATTAGCATCTCTCCCATTCAAAAGGTATACAAATGAAACCTCCCCTCCTTTAAAGGGTGACCGAATTTCCCCCAGCCCATATCAACCATAAACACAGGGGTGTTTTGTCATTGCAAGACAAAATAAGACATTATATAATTTAATACGGTACCAAACAAGCTATTTCAAACATCAGGCCTTCACAACAGCATTACTTAACAATTATATATCACAACAATCACTTGCAACTGCTTAAGAAAGTTAATTGATTTTCCACGGGTGAAACAGTGACACTCGTGAACACACCCAAAGCTTATAGCTGTCCCGGGACAGGAGCGCGCTTCCCTAAGAACTACCAGGAAGAGCTACCTTGCCGGTAAGGAGTGAACTTCTTTTAACAGTTAACTCTCTTCAAAGAACTTGTCAGCATTTACAATAGACATTGTCCATGAACCACCATTATAACAAAGTCGGCAAGCATGTTATGGTTTCAGTAACATTTTTAAATAAACAGGGACTTACATTGGAAGAATGAATGAAATGCGAGTGAAACGCTTGGTGCGATTTCAACAGTATATGTGCACCTATCTGTTAATACACACACAAACTAGACAGAGCTTCAGGAATGTACAATAAATACATGTAATATAACTGGAGGGCAGGAGTGAAATATGAGCATGAATAAGTTCAAACAGTAACATGCTTATGAAAGAGTTTGTGACGGCATATGAAAGAGTTTGTTGCGGCCGCCATTAGGACGCTGTGAGGACTATTGATCTATTATTTTGCTCATTTTATATTTAAGAAACATTGAGCAAATGTCAGTAGTCTTTCAATTAGAGAAAATGTATTTCCAGGACAAGGAAAAGACAATTGGAATTCAATTGAAAACCCTAATGGCAATTACAAGATGTGACTTATTGAAAGGCACTTCACCATCTTTGTATATGCATTTTGAGCAGTTATACCTAATTAACAGCTGACAGTCACTGTGAATTGTAAAGTGTATGATTAGAATCACACACTGTATCTTTTATCTTACTGAGAGACTAATGTGCAACATAAATTATTATCTAATATTATTTAGTATGTTGTATTGGAAAGGAAAACTCCAGCCATGATTTTAAAAATTACCCCGGAGTGTAGCACCATAGCTGCCTAGCTGCTCTAGCTTTTTTTCCGACAGTACTTGGTGACCTTGACATGAGAAACAGAGATCTATGTGATCTATTGCCAGAGTCTCCTGTAACTGTTCCTTTTTCAACAGCTGGCAAATGTGGTGCTTTATTTCCATAGCTACTGTCCCATGTAAGATTTCGGAAATTGAAATGGTAACGCTTTAGAATAACATGTGCTTATTAGGTATTAAGGGCAGCCGTGGCCTACTGGTTAGCACTTCGGACCTGTAACCGGAGGGTTGCCGGTTCGAACCCCGACCAGTAGGCACGGCTGAAGTGCCCTTGAGCAAGGCACCTAACCCCTCACTGCTCCCCGAGCGCCGCTGTTGATGCAGGCAGCTCACTGCGCCGGGATTAGTGTGTGCTTCACCTCACTGTGTGTACACTGTGTGCTGTGTGTGTTTCACTAATTCACGGATTGGGATAAATGCAGAGACCAAATTTCCCTCACAGGATCAAAAGAGTATATATACTTATATACTTAATAGTGCATAATAAGCAGTTAACAATTAGTTAACTGTTGTTATCCTTTAATAACATTAACTAACTGTTAACATGCAGCTTGTAAGTGTTAATAAGCAGCCTTTTAAAGAAGCCCTATGCAGGTCTGGTTATACCTTCGCTGTTTCTGGGTTTTTGCCTGATTTGGGCTCGCATTTTTCACGACATAGCTCCCCCTGCAGCTTCGGTAGCAGGTGACTGCTACACTAAACCCCCACTAGCTAGCGAGCTAGCCATCAAGAAACCAAGCTAAACACATACAGGGCTCACAATAAAACGGTCGAAGAAACACATTATTCAAGAGACTATCAAACCACATTACAAAAACGAAGTTCACCCAAGGGTAGGCTACTTACAATTTCAACAGCAACAAAGCCAAATCGGAGTCCGTTTTGCAGTCTTCTTAGAAACTACAATCTGACTACATTTTCGAGACACGATTGGATACTTTCGCTGAGTCACATCTGGATTTGTTCGGGACGGGACCAGAAAGTTGCATATTCGTTTTTTTCACGGAGAAGCACTAGGGGGAGACGAAGCACCAAACGACCCAAAAAGTGTTGTAGAACCATCAGAACGACTCTCAACCTGCATAATTAAGGTACTTTTTGCTAAAATTGTTGCATAGGGCTTCTTTAAGTTACTTACAAGCATATTTGTTAACAGTTAATGTGCAGCTGTCACAGAATAAATGCATGTAGTTACAGGTGTTTTGGGAACACCAAAATAAACATTTACAATAAAAAATAGATTTTAGCACCCCTAACATAGCATTTTGCTCCTTTCATAAGGCATTAACTCCTTTGGGATGAAGAAGAACGTATTATTTACACTATGCTCACCAGTTGAAGAGATGAATAGCTGAGAGGATCTGGCCATCCTCTGGACTCTGGAGGCTAGCCCTGGCAGCTACATGTAGACGCTTAACAGTGCCACCAATGCCAACACATGTACTCTTACCATGGCTTGTAGCAAAATAAAATGCTGACTGCAGCTTTTAGCACTTAGATGATGCAGCACA
Source organism: Alosa pseudoharengus (assembly GCF_046254945.1). Taxonomy (NCBI): domain Eukaryota; kingdom Metazoa; phylum Chordata; class Actinopteri; order Clupeiformes; family Clupeidae; genus Alosa; species Alosa pseudoharengus. The sequence goes on from NW_027468837.1 coordinate 1,118,331, forward strand.
GGTGTGGTTGGTAACAACATTAGTAAGTGTTGCAGTCAGCCTGTATACCTAAATATTGTTGAGTCGGAGTCTGTTATTGTATGAAGGAAAAGAGTGCCAGTCCCAGCCACTACCACGACAAGACATCAATATTCCCTGTATAAGAAGACACATTAAGATAATCAAATGCCTTTTGAGAACTTCATAGCCACCAATGAATAAATAATGGAACATGAAAGGGTATCCCCAGCTAAGGGCTATTGAGGTCAATGGTTAAAATATAATTTCTAGTACATAATTTGATATATATTTGGCATCCTTCTCATTTTCTAGGAATGTCCTTTTAAAATATGTGAAGTAAAATATTGCCATTCCGTTCCAGTCAAGTATCAGAGTTAATGCCTTGTAAAAGGAGTAAAATGCTAAGTTGTGTTTCACCTGAGGGGGTGCTAACATCTATTTTTTTTTGTAAATGTTTATTTTGGTGTTCCCAAAACACCTGTAACTACATGCATTTATTCTGTGAATGGGACTTGGGACATAAAGGAGTTTTGAGACCCTCAATATCACTTTTTTGGATGTTTTATCTAAAACTAGGGACTTCTATAAAACCAATGAGACTGTGGTACAAACTTTTAATTATGACCGCCGCGCAGCAAAGCGGCGGTCATATAGGTTAAGTCAGATTTTTTTTTTTTTTTTTTTTTTTTCTTTTTCGCATGCCCAAATTTCCGTCAATGAGTCCCGGGACACTGAAAGACCGGGGTACACGAAACTTGGTGGGCATGTAACCCCACATGGATAGCATGGAACCATCGTTTTTCGTTTTGATCTGTAGCCCCCCCGCTGGACTGGACCCCCCGAAAGGAGGGTAGGGCAGACACAGTTTTCTGTGAATATCTCGAAAACCGTAGGGTTTAGGAGGACCATTTTTTTTGGTATGTTGATCTCAAGAGGCCATGTCAACCCATTCAATAACCACTCATTTCATGTATAGCGCCACCTAGTTAAACACAAAAAAGTAAAAATGAGGTGTTGTAATCGCAGGTATCTGTGACCTAACATAGTCAAAACTGCACAAAATTGGAAGTGTAGGATCATTATGACACCCTCTGAATGCACGCCAAGTTTCGTGGAATTCCGTTCATGGGGGGCCACACAATAAATTAATTTATGTTACTATACACCAACTGGCCTGTAGGTGGCCGGAGACAGTTTTCTGTGAATATCTCGAGAACCGTAGGGCCTAGGAGGTCCACCTTTTTTATGTATGTTGGTCTTAAGGGGGCATGTCAACCCATCCCATTACCACTTATTTCATGTACAGCGCCACCTAGTTAAAAATTAAAAAGCAAAAAATTAGGTGTTTTCATCACAATATCTCTGGCTGACAAAGTCAAAACTGCACGAAATGAAAAGTGTAGGATCATTATCACACCCTCCGAATGCATGCCAAGTTTTGTGTACTTTCGTTCATGGGGGGGCCTTACAATAAAATAATTTATGTGTACATTTAGTGACGTACACCAACAAGGATTCCCGGGACACTGAAAGACCGGGGTACACAAAACTTGGTGGGCATGTACCCCCACATGGATAACATGAAACCGTCATTTTTCGTTTTGATCCGTAGCCCCCCCGCTGGACTGGACCCCCCAAAAGGAGGGTAGGGCAGACACAGTTCTCTGTGAATATCTTGAGAACTATAGGGCCTAGGATGACCATTTTTTTCCGTATGTTTGCCTCCAGGGGTCATGTTAACCCATTTCATGTGCACACATGTGCACAAACAGATACACACACACACACACATACATTCACAGTAATCATACGTATGACACATACTCACACAGTAGACATATACGCTTGCATGCACAGGCACATACGCAGGCATGCACACAAGCACGCACACACACACACACACACACACACACATAACATAAACATGTACATGCACACATGCACACAATTCAAGAATTTCTCAGAATTATGAACAGGCAAGATGGAGGTGGGGTTGTATAAAATTAATTTTACATGTGAAATCTATGAACTAATCATGTTTTGGTACTTGTTGTCTAGCAGATATCAGTGAGAATTGAGTGTGGATAATGCAATTTAGTGAGACAGTTAGAATCATATAGGCCTTTCAGCGTGATTTCTTTTTGTGGAAAAAATGTGCTGGACTGGGCGGCGGTCATATTTTGTACCGCTCTGCGGTACATCTAGTTATTAAATCATACTGAGAACATGTTTGTCTTCCATTCTACAAAGTTTGGTAAGGCTAGGCATAATACTTTTTAAGATATGAATGTCCAAACATGGTCTCCAAGATAAGGCCTTTTAGAGAGTGTAAATGATCAAGGGCAAAAACTATATGAAAACAATATAATTGAACAAATATATTTTACAGGTTTCAGTTATGGAACCTAAATATTGTGTAGACAAACTTTGAGGGAAATCGGAGTCGGTGCTGCAACCATTTTCCTGGATTTTGTCTGATTTGACACAGAATTACCCATATGCCTAATATGTCTAAATGCAATACAGTGAGATTTTTATAAAGCTTTTCTCTAGTTTTTGATGCAATTAGTAGATATGCATTTGAGATATATGTCTCTATATTTGTGTCTGTATGTGTGTGCATGCAGGCCGGATGCTTCTAAATGACTCAAAGAAGGGCCCACCTCATGTACAGTATAGACGACCATATGGATGTGCTGTGCTGGCCATGAGTGATGTACTACAAACCATCTCAGAGATGAAGGAGGAGAAGGACTTTGTGCTGAAGGTTTATACGTATGTACCAACACATGTAAACCTATGTATATACAGTCAAGTAAAAGAACATGCAAGGATGTAGCTTATACAAATTACCTAATGGCTATTTTGTTCCATTGCTTTTGAAAAAGATAAGTAGAGACAGTCTTTGCTTCACAAGATAAGATAACATGTCATGGTTTGCTATCTTATATTAGCATAACATTGTTAGCTGCTTGATAATGTTGTCAGATTAGCCATTATCTATTATTATAGTGCATGAAAATGCACTATACTGTTCTTCCAAATCTTTTTATTACAATGCATGAAAATTCTTCCTAGGCTTCTTCTTATTACAGTGCATGAAAATGCACTGTACTGTTCTTCCTAGGCTTCTTCTTATTATTATAGTGCATGAAAATGCACTATACTGTTCTTCCAAAGTTTCTTATTATTACAGTGCATGAAAATGCACTGTGCTGTTCTTCCTAGGCTTCTTCTTATTATTACAGTGCATGAAAATGCACTGTACTGTTCTTCCTAGGCTTCTTCTTATTAGAGTGCATGAAAATGCACTCTATTGTTATCCGATTTATTAGAGTGCATGAAAATGCACTCTACTGTTCTTCCTAGGCTTCTTCTTCTTATTATTATTATTACAGTGCATGAAAATGCACTGTACTGTTCTTCCTAGGCATTTTAATATTATTATAGTGCATGAAAATGCACTATACTGTTCTTCCTAGGCTTCTTTTTACAGTGCATGAAAATGCACTGTACTGTTATTCCAAGGCATTTTATTATTATTACAGTGCATGAAAATGCACTGTACTGTTCTTCCAAGGCTTTTTACAGTGCATGAAAATGCACTGTACTGTTATTCCAAGGCATTTTATTACAGTGCATGAAAATGCACTGTACTGTTCTTCCTAGGCTTCTTATTACAGTGCATGAAAATGCACTGTACTGTTCTTCCTAGGCTTCTTCTTCTTATTATAGTACTGTTCTTCCTAGGCTTCTTATTACAGTGCATGAAAACGCACTGTACTGTTATTCCAAGGCATTTTATTACAGTGCATGAAAATGCACTGTACTGTTCTTCCTAGGCTTCTGATTACAGTGCATGAAAATGCACTGTACTGTTCTTCCTAGGCTTCTTATTACAGTGCATGAAAATGCACTGTACTGTTCTTCCTAGGCTTCTTCTTCTTCTTCTAACGCAGTTAATGCAGCTTCAACCGTTTAACGTAGAAACTTCATTCAAACTGCGTTGCGTAGGTCTTACTTACGACATGTGGGCTTTGTATTTTTCATCTTTGTAACTTTTATACTTTTTAAACTATTAATTAAAAACTGTTCAAAATTTCCCCATAGACTTAACATGGGCTGATGACATCACAATAGAGCCGTTAAGCAATTAGAATCCTATGGCAGGTGTTCGGGCCAGCTGCATCAACTGCCAGTCTCAGGTTTTAAGCATACAAACTGGCCCTATTAAGACTACACATCCTGTCCAACTGCATTTCCTGAAGGAAATACAGTGCATGAAAATGCAAAAATATGATGAGTTCATATGGTTAAATTATTTGCTTGGTAGATAAGGTTTACTATAGTTGGAATGACTGAACAGTTAAATAGGTTGATAATTGAAATGGTTAAATTTTTAGGCAGATAGTTGACGATAACTAACAGTTGGAATGGCTCCAATGTTTGCTAGTAGTTATGCTAACTATGTTAACAAAGATAATAATGTTAACCAAGTAACTATGCTAACTAGCATGCTAACAATGTTAAAATGTTAACTATGCTAACCATATGACTTAGCTAACCTAGCTAATCATGTTTATTAGTTATGCTAACTATGCTAACTAACATGCTAATTATGCTAACCACATGACTTAGCTAACTTAGCTAATAATTTTTAACAGTTCTGCTAACTATGCCAACTAACATGTTAGCATGCTAACTATGCTAACCATGTGACTTAGCTAATCATTTTTAGTAGTTTTGCTAAAAATGCTAACTAACATGTTAGCATGCTAACTATGCTAACCATGTGACTTAGCTAACTTAGCTAATCATTTTAGCAGTTTTGCTAAAAATGCTAACTAGCATGCTAACATGCTAGCATGCTAACTATGCTAACCATGTGACTTAGCTAACTTAGCTAATCATTTTCAGCAGTTTTGCTAAAAATGCTAACTAACATGCTAACATGCTAGCATGCTAACTATGCTAACCAAGTTACTTAGCTAACTAGCTACAGTGGGTAGGAGTCATAGTTGATGACAAGTAACAGTTACAATGGCTGAACAGTTAAAAAGTTCAGTAGTTTAAAGGCTTAAATTGTTTAACAGTGAAATATTGTAGTGAGGACTTTTATTTTGAAACAGTTTTTGGCAGAGGAAGCAGTTGAACAGGATGTGTAGTCTTAATAGGGCCAGTTTGTATGCTTAAAGCCTGAAAGTGGCAGTTGATCCAGGTGGCCCGAACACCTGCCACAGGATTCTAATTGCTGTGATGTCATAAAGGGCAATGTTAAGTCAATGGGGAAATTTTTATAGTTTTTAATTAATAGTTTAAAAAGTATAAAAGTTACAAAGATGAAAAATACATAGCACTCTTATCCCAAGTAAGACCTACGTAACAAAGTTTGAATGAAGTTTCTACGTTAAACGGTTGAAGCTGCATTAAATGCGTTAGAAGAAGAAGAAGAACTAGAAAAGCATTTCCTGAAGGAAATACAGTGCATGAAAATGCAAAAATATGATGAGTTCATATGGTTAAATTATTTGCTTGGTAGATAAGGTTTACTATAGTTGGAATGACTGAACAGTTAAATAGGTTGATAATTGAAATGGTTAAATTATTTAGGCAGATAGTTGACGATAACTAACAGTTGGAATGGCTCCAATGTTTGCTAGTAGTTATGCTAACTATGTTAAAGATAATAATGTTAACCAAGTAACTATGCTAATTAGCATGCTAACAATGTTAAAATGTTAACTATGCTAACCATATGACTTAGCTAACCTAGCTAATCATTTTTATTAGTTATGATAACTATGCTAATTAGCATGCTAGCATGCTAATTATGTTAACCATGTGACTTAGCTAACTTCGCTAATCATTTCTAACAGTAATGCTAACTATGCTAACTAACATGTTAACATGCTAGCATGCTAACTATGCTAACCATGTGACTTAGCTAACTTAGCTAATCATTTTTAGGAGTTTTGCAAAAAATGCTAACTAGCATGCTAACATGCTAACTATGCTAACCATGCTAACTAGCTACAGTGAGTAGGAGTCATAGTTGATGACAAGTAACAGTTACAATGGCTGAACAGTTAAAAAGTTCAGTAGTTTAAAGGGTTAAATTGTTTAACAGTGAAATATTGTAGTGAGGACTTTTATTTTGAAACAGTTTTTGGCAGAGGAAGCAGTTGAACAGGATGTGTAGTCTTAATAGGGCCAGTTTGTATGCTTAAAGCCTGAGACTGGCAGTTGAAACAGGTGGCCCGAACACTTGCCATAGGATTCTAATTGCTATGATGTCATAATCATAATGTTAAGTCAATGGGGAAATTTTGATTAGTTTTTAATTAATAGTTTAAAAAGTATAAAAGTTACAAAGTTGAAAAATACAAAGCTCACATGTCCTAAGTAAGACCTACGTAACATAGTTTGAATGAAGTTTCTACGTTAAACGGTTGAAGCTGCATTAAGTGCGTTAGAAGAAAAACTGTTAGCATGCTAGTTAGCATTTTTTGCAAAACTGCTAAAAATGATTAGCTAAGTTAGCTAAGTCTCATGGTTAGCATAGTTAGCATGCTAACATGTTAACATACTAGTTAGCATTTTTTGTAAAACTGCTAAAAATGATTAGCTAAGTTAGCTAAGTCACATGGTTAACATAATTAGCATGTTAGCATGCTAATTAGCATAGTTATCATAACTAATAAAAATGATTAGCTAGGTTAGCTAAGTCATATGGTTAGCATAGTTAACATTTTAACATTGTTAGCATGCTAGTTAGCATAGTTACTTGGTTAACATTATTATCTTTAACATAGTTAGCATAACTACTAGCAAACATTGGAGCCATTCCAACTGTTAGTTATCGTCAACTATCTGCCTAAATAATTTAACCATTTCAATTATCAACCTATTTAACTGTTCAGTCATTCTAACTATATTAAACCTTATCTACCAAGCAAATAATTTAACCATATGAACGCATCATATTTTTGCATTTTCATGCACTGTATTTCCTTCAGGAAATGCTTTTCTAGTTAGAGTGCATGAAAATGCACTCTACTGTTCTTCCTAGGCTTCTTCTTCTTCTTCTTCTTCTTCTTCTTCTAACGCAGCTTCAACCGTTTAACGTAGAAATTTCATTCAAACTGCGTTGCGTAGGTCTTACTTATGACATGTGGGCTTTGTATTTTTCATCTTTGTAACTTTTATACTTTTTAAACTATTAATTAAAAACTGCTCAAAATTTCCCCATAGACTTAACATGGGCTGATGACATCACATTGGACTAATTAACTTGATTTGCACCTGGTATCATCTTCCAGCTGCTCATCTAGGCCCCATCAAAGAATCAGTTCAACTGATTGCACCTGTATCAACTGCTTTCTACTGAACTAGACCAACTCTCTCTGTCTCTCCATTCTACAAGGATATAAGACACATTTCATCCAACTTTCTATCCATTCATCCTCTTCAAACCATTCACTCATCCACCCATTAAACTATCCATCAACATCCATTAAACAATCTGCCTATCAACATCCATTCAACTTTCTGTCTATCAACATCCATTACACTATCTACATTTAACTTTTAAACTATATACTCTGTCTCAGGCTTTAAGCATACAATATGGCTCTATTAAGACTGCCGTTAAGCAATTAGAATCCTAGGCCAGGTGGCCAGGTCACCTGCACCCTATCAGTTTCTCAGGCTAACCTTTTACACTATCCACCTATTTGACTGTTCAGTCAGTCCAACTATATTAAACCTCATCTACCTAGCAAATAATTTAACCTTTTACACTATCCACCTATTTAACCGTTCAGTCATTCCAACTATATTAAACCTCATCTACCTAGTTCAGTCATTCCTACTCAAAATTTCCCCATTGACTTAACATTGCCCTCTATGACATCACAACAATTAGAATCCTGTGGCAGGTGTTCTGGCCACCTGTTTCAACTGCCATTCTCAGGCTTTAAGCATACAAACTGGCCCTATTAAGACTACACATCCTGTTCAACTGCTTCCTCTGCCAAAAACTGTTTCAAAATAAAAGTCCTCACAACAATATTTCACTGTTAAACAATTTAACCCTTTAAACTACTGAACTTTTTAACTGTTCAGCCATTGTAACTGTTACTTGTCATCAACTATGACTCCTACCCACTGTAGCTAGTTAGCATGTTAGCATGCTAGTTAGCATTTTTAGCAAAACTGCTAAAAATGATTAGCTAAGTTAGCTAAGTCACATGGTTAACATAGTTAGCATGCTAGCATGTTAGCATGCTAGTTAGCATTTTTAGCAAAACTGCTAAAAATGATTATATAAGTTAGCTAAGTCACATGGTTAGCATAGTTAACATGCTAGCATGTTAGCATGCTAGTTAGCATTTTTAGCAAAACTGCTAAAAATTATTAGCTAAGTTAGCTAAGTCACGTGGTTAGCATAATTAGCATGCTAGCATCCTAGTTAGCATAGTTAGCATAACTAATAAAAATGATTAGCTAGGTTAGCTAAGTCATATGGTTAGCATAATGCTAGTTAGCATAGTTACTTGGTTAACATTATTATCTTTGTTAACATAGTTAGCATAACTACTAGCAAACATTGGAGCCATTCCAACTGTTAGTTATCGTCAACTATCTGCCTAAAAATTTAACCATTTCAATTATCAACCTATTTAACTGTTCAGTCATTCCAACTATAGTAAACCTTATCTACCAAGCAAATAATTTAACCATATGAACTCATCATATTTTTGCATTTTCATGCACTATATTTCCTTCAGGAAATGCTTTTCTAGTTACAGTGCATGAAAATGCACTGTACTGTTCTTCCTAGACATTTTATTACAGTGCATGAAAATGCACTGTACTGTTCTTCCTAGGCATTTTAATTACAGTGCATGAAAATGCACTGTACTGTTCTTCCTAGGCTTCTTCTTCTTCTTATTCTTATTATTTTTCTTCTTCTAACGCAGTTAATGCAGCTTCAACCGTTTAACGTAGAAACTTCATTCAAACTGCGTTGCGTAGGTCTTACTTATGACATGTGGGCTTTGTATTTTTCATCTTTGTAACTTTTATACTTTTTAAACTATTAATTAAAAACTGCTCAAAATTTCCCCATAGACTTAACATGGGCTGATGACATCACAATGGACTAATTAACTTGATTTGCACCTGGTATATCATCTTCCAGCTGCTCATCTAGGCCCCATCAAAGAATCAGTTCAACTGATTGCACCTGTATCAACTGCTTTCTACTGAACTAGACCAACTCTCTCTGTCTCTCCATTCTACAAGGATATAAGACACATTTCCTCCAACTTTCTATCCATTCATCCTCTTCAAACCATTCACTCATCCACCCATTAACCCTTTCGTGCCCGTGCCGAACATTCCATTTTTGGTGCTGGATGACCTCCTTACACAAAAAACCTTATTACTTGAGTATAATACATACCATCAATGGGATATACATACCATTGTAATCAGAAGGATCAGTTCTATCAAATGATGTAAAATACATATGGTAATGTTGATACAGTAATGAACAGTCTTTGAAAATCCTCTCCAAATGTATACTGAAATTTGTTAAAATTTTATTTCATTCACATAAAAATTAATTTTCATCATATTTCTATACGAGATAGAGAAAAATATAGAGTGTATGACATGTTCAGCAAGTTGTGGGCTATTTAACAAAAAAGACTGAATTGGAATATCATTAACCTTTCAAAAGTTATGATAAATTTAGTGATCAGTGTAAAAAAATGCAGGAAACGGGATTTAGAGTGTTGACAGAATTCACATTCTCTTTCTCACCAAAAACATAAAAGTATGCATAAAAACTAATAATGAAGTCAGACACAATGGTTTAGATTTATTTGGTCCATAAGAATAAACCATTTATTTGTATATAAGCAAATGCTACAGTCAATAATAATGATATATAAAAGAAAAACATGTACCTTACCAGTAATACAGGAAGTAAGTATACTGTATATTTATTGAAGATCAATTCTGAATAGAGACATAAAATACATTTGATTCAACAGATACAACTTCCTTATATAAATTAGTTTAATATGAAAATGATATACATCTATAAAATGTATTATTTATGAAAAGCTAGGAATACAATCAACTTCAACAACACTCAAAAATCAATGTGTTCTAAACATTTGAAAGTGGATTACATAGAACAAGCCTGCCACATATACACACAAACTCACACACACACACACACACACACACACACACACACACACACACACACACACACACACACACACACACAGAGGAGGATAGGGAAAGGTGGGGTGGGGAACCTGAAGGTTAAACACAGAAGACCTATGACTCATAACGAAACGCTTCCCCTTCTGTAGAATGCCAAATCTGACAGCAATTTTGTTTACCAAAAAAACAAAGTCACCTACCGCTAAACTCCAGGCCATACAAGCTACTTTAGTGTTATTATGTATTGTTTTTATAACAAAGCCAACAATTTTTCTTTGGCTCCTGCTGTACAGGAATATGTACTTGATGAAAAGACGACAAAGTAGTAGTTGGAGCAGCTGAAGGCGAGGCTGAAAGCTGTTGTGATAGATTTTCTCCAAAGTCTTTCTGGCTGTAGCTACCAAACCTAGGTTCAACACCAGATTCTGCATTGCCAAACTTGAAATAATAAGAAACTACTGACAACGGCAATGTCAATGGAGAAAAAGTGTACACAATATGTATTTCTCATTTGGTCAACGCTCCCTGATCCCTTCAGAGACTTGGTTCCCTAGTAGCAATGGATATTAGGGAGGGAAGTGAAGTCCCATGTCAATGATCAATCCCAGAAAACTGTGAAACTCTTCTGGGGTCTCTTCGTCCCATGCCCCTGCACTGTGTGTTTGCATACGACGGCCTACTAAGCACAACCTCCCACCCGTTCCGGTTGGTAAAAACACATATGCCTGGGACAACAACATAACAAGTCTATTTCACAGTGTTTTAGTGGCAGTCTACACCAACCTACGCACGCCACCTAAATCTATACCTTCTTCCTCCATCCTCACATGGTCTTCAACATTGTGAGCGCAAGCTCATCAGCAGTCAGCTACCTCTTCAGGCCTGCAAGGAGGTCTGTGTAGGTCTTGTCATCCTCCATCTGAAACAACAGTAAAATCATACAAATGTAATACCTTTATTAATTTAAAAAATAAAATCACAAAACTACAGATGCGTGCGTGTGTGCACATACATACACAAGAAGAGGTAGCCTAAACTATTGAAGCATTCAAGAACTCAAAAATATTTAGAAGTATGAAAAGTCATTTTATTACACATGGGTTTAGCTACCCTAAATCTGATTGCCTGGCTGGCATTAAGATAAAGACAGATTACATTTCACCTAGTAACTAACTGCTGAAATGCAATAATGACATTTCTGACATAATATGTGATTTCACATCATGTTTTCTATGTTTTCTATAACTACATATTGAGAAGAGTAGAATATCAAGTCATGCCATCTTAGAAAATGTTGAGACAAGCACGTCTGATGTTTGTCATTTAGAAGTTAGCAAGGTAAAACAGTTCACTACAAACTGCCTAGCGAGGTAACAACCCGAGGAGAGGCAATAAGTTAATTAGCACTACATATCTGACAGAATCCGTGATTTCACATCTTGTTTTTTACAACTACATTGAGAGGAGTAAAAATATCGCTCAACTTATTTCATGTAAGAGAACGCAACTTAGAAACGCGGCGCCCATTGATTTATTCAGCTTTGGTATGCTATACTGACTTGCCAATATAATGCTTACCTAACAAGCAAATTGGTACTAGAAAACAAACTTACTTACAGGTTATATACTAACAGGTTTTTAAATGAAATTGTCAAATGAAAATAACTGATATCAAAAGCAAACGAGAATACTGCAAGCAGTTCAGAGTAATGCAGCTAGCTAGTTACATGACGATGCACTTAGCCCCCGCTATGCCATAATTTTGACGCTGATGAGAAAGCATAGTACTGTCAAATGACATGATTTTATGACTACAAATTAAGATGAACCATAACTAGAAACTATGTAAAACATATATTACCTCAGTTTATCCAGCTGTATGGTTTCCAGTCGATGTAAACTCCAACGAAGTGCAGGTGGCATCTGGCGGTCAATGTCAAAATGTACTGACTGAAGTGAAAAGTTTTTTTCACGACTCATCTTCAAGTATCCAAAACATTTCGCGCCATAAACCCCTTAACCAATCATATCAAATTGAAGCTTATGTTGTCAGCATTACGGGGAAGATTTCAGAAATAAAATCAGTCATTGGACAGCTGAGATATTAGATGATTGGTCATCGTTAAAATTTTAACGAAATTAGAACGGTCGGGCTTGTAAGGGTTAAACTATCCATCAACATCCATTAAACAATCTGCCTATCAACATCCATTCAACTTTCTGTCTATCAACATCCATTACACTATCTACATTTAACTTTTAAACTATATACTCTGTCTCAGGCTTTAAGTATACAATATGGCTCTATTAAGACTGCCTGAACTTTTTGTGCGTTTAATACAGCTTCAACCGTTTAACTTAGAAACTTCATTCAAACTGCGTTGCGTAGGTCTTACTTATGTGACTTCAGCTATGTATTTTTCAACTTTGTAACTTTTATACTTTTTAAACTATTAATTAAAAACTACTAAAATTTCCCCATTGACTTAACATTAGATTATGACATCACAATAGAGCAATTAGAATCCTATGCCAGGTGTTCAGGCCACCTGGATCACCATATATGGCTCTGGCCAGGCCACCTGGATCAACTGAGTTTCTCAGGCTTTATGACATCATAGCAATTAGAATATTGTGCCAGGTGGCCAGGCCACTTAGATCAACTGTCAGTTTCTCAGGCTTTAAGCATACAGGCTCACATCTATGCTATAAGCCTGAGAAACTGTTCAGTCATTCCAACTATATTAAACCTCATCTATCTAGCAAATAGTTTAACCTTTTAAACTATCCACCTATTTAACTGTTCAGTCATTCCAACTATATTAAAACTCGTCTACCTAGTTCAGTCATTCCAACTATATTAAACATCATCTACCTAGCAAATAATTTAACCTTTTAAACCATCCACCTATTTAACTGTTCAGTCATTCCAACTATATTAAACCTCGTCTACCTAGTTCAGTCATTCCAACTATATTAAAACTCATCTACCTAGCAAATAATTTAACCATTTAAACTATCCACCTATTTAACTGTTCAGTCATTCCAACTATATTAAACCTCATCTACCTAGCAAATAATTTAACCTTTTAAACTATCCACCTATTTAACTTTTTAGTCATTCCAACTATATTAAACCTCATCTACCTAGTTCAGTCATTCCAACTACATTAAACCTCATCTACCTAGTAAATAATTTAACCTTTTAAACTATCCACCTATTTAACTGTTCAGTCATTCCAACTATATTAAACCTCATCTATCTAGCAAATAATTTAACCTTTTAAAACCTCATCTACCTCATAACTGCTAAAATGATTAGCTAAGTTAGCTAAGTCACATGGTTAGCATAGTTAGCATGTTAGCATTGTTAGCATTGTTTCCAAAACTGCTAGAAAACATGAGCTAAGTTAACTAAGTAACTTGGTCAAAATAATTAGCTTTGTTAGCATAACTGCTAGCAAACATTAGAGCCATTCCAACTGTCAGTTATCGTCAACTATCTACCTATATAGAGCCCTTAAACTATTTGTCTATCAACACGCATTAAACTATCAGTCTGTCAACAACTTTTAAACTATCTACATACATAGCCGTGGGAAGTAGGGGTGCTGGGGGTGCGGCAGCACCCCCTGCAGGAAAGCACGCGTATTTATATGTCATACCACTCACGATCAGAAAAAAAAGAAGCTCTCCGTCCCGTCTATTATTCTATTATGCACTAAAAAATGTTAGGCCTACATTAGACCTGGGAGATCTCAACAAAAACTAAACAAATTAACAAAACAAACCCTGAGGGAGATATCCTATGACGCTAGCTTTATGGTACGACAATATGCCATATTAAGTAGGCTAGCTGAATATTACCGTGAGTTTCCCAAGGAGCTGAACACGGGCCGCCTCAATCTTCAGCTTAAAATAATGCATATGTTATCGGGGAGTCTCGGTGCACCACGGTGAAAGGTGGCATGGATATTAAGTAAGCTCCATCCACAAACAAGAGCTCTCTTCAGCGAGGTAGATGAACTTATTCATTCATCTGTGTCTTTGCGTGCCTGTTTCAGTGGCCTCCTCAGAGCGTTCATTCTCTTCTTTTTGAAAGTGTAGGTTAATTATAAAGGCTACACTGTGCGTTTATGATGTCAGCATTTGTTGTAGGCTATATTTGTGATATGTGGATCAATTTAATGTAGGCTAGCCTATGAATATTGCGTTGTGTAGGCCTATGTTATGCATATGTTTTGAGTCAATGTGTTCTGTCTAATATGCTGTGCGATAGGATCTTTAGCCTGTTTTGACACCCATGTCAGAAGCGTCAATAATTATTACGTTTTATTAATGTTGGTGTTCAACAGTTTTATATTTCTCGTGTTCACCGTCGATTTCGATTCAAGGCTACAGCAACTTTGTTACCTTACTAGTGTAGCGTCAGATAGCAGACGGTTACTTTGTTTGCCAGTATCAATCTGTGGTTTGCGACATTTTGTTGCATTTTTTCTGTAGTGTAGCCATAATGTTCTTGACAGTGATGTATGCCTGTGCTGTGTGTCATGCAATGCCAGTATGCTGTTGTCCATTAACAGAGAAAGGCGTTTAAATAAAATACAATAACCCCCCCCCCCACTACAGCACCCCCAACCAAAACTCACTTCCCACGGCCCTGTCTACATATAACTTTTAAACTTTCGACATTCATTAAACTATCTGTCTATTAAACTATCTGTCTATTAACAACTGTTAAACTATCTACATTCAACTTTTAAACTGTCTACGTCTAAACTATCAACTTTTTATCAACCTATGCTATGTCTGTCCTAGCTTCATTTTCATGCACTCGTAATTCCCTGGAATTACATTCTCTAGTTCTTCTTCTTCTTCTAACGCATTTAATGCAGCTTCAAACGTTTAACGTAGAAAGTTCATTCAAACTTTGTTACGTAGGTCTTACTTAGGATAAGAGTGCTATGTATTTTTCATCTTTGTAACTTTTATACTTTTTAAACTATTAATTAAAAACTATCAAAATTTCCCTATTGACTTAACATTGCCCTTTATGACATCATAGCAATTAGAATCCTATGGCAAGTGTTCGGGCCACCTGGATCAACTGCCAGTCTCAGGCTTTAAGCATACAACCTGGCCCTATTAAGACTACACATCCTGTTCAACTGCTTCCTCTGCCAAAAACTGTTTCAAAATAAAAGTCCTCACTACAATATTTATCACGGAGTTACGCTTGTCATAGGCGCCGATACCGTGGGTGCTCCGTCTCTCGGGCACTCACCGAAAACATCGAGCACCCACGTGTGCCAGCTTACAGTCCCGGCTAAATTTATATTAATTTAAAATCAAACATCGCAGTTTATGTTAAATTCAGCATCTCTCATAATGTGATTGGATATGTTGCTGTCAATTCCCTACTCCAGCGGTTCCCAAACTTTTCCCCCCGCGTACCACCGCCTACATTCCGACTCGGCTCGCGTACCCCCACCATCCGACACATAAACACATAAAAACGTAACGCATTCTGTCCGTTTCCCAGTTTTAGGTGCGTGCATTTGGTCAGTTAAAAAGTTATGAAAAGTAGCCTGCATAGTAGCCTAACTACATCCACATATAATATCTTATAATAGGCCTACAACAACGCCTGACAAGGATGTATTCGTTTGGACAACATTAGGCTATACAGCCTAGAAAGGCTAAACTTAGGCTACCTTTAGTTTGTTAAATGTAAAGCCTAGCTTAATGTTATCTTTCTTGCCCATCTGAAATAATTCCTAGCTTTGCTCCTTCCTGTTATATCCGCGAAACCTGTTAAAAACCTGTTATATCCGCGAAACTTTCCCCCCACGGACCATCCAACGCATTCAAAAGTAACAGTTTATAAATGATATCCTTTAATTTCATGTTTCCATATCATTATGACCTGATTCGAAATTATGTATTTATTCATGAATTAATTACAAAAGATTTAAAATTTTCATTTTACACCTGTCCGCCATAGCCCTTTTCATCTCGCGTACCCCCTAGAAGCAGCTCGCGTACCACCGGGGGTACGCGTACCACAGTTTGGGAATGAGAGCATCTCTCGTATGAAAATTCCTGACACTTCCCATCTGAAGAATTAACGCAAGGCTTTGTCGGGTCTTCAGCCCCGAATGTTTAACATGTATATAGCCCTGAATATCATTTTAAAAGTAGTCTGACAAAGCTTATTGTTTTGTGACACAGCTAAACACTGGTACCTCATAGAATTACATTAATACACAGGATTAGATGTTAAAATCCCTTGTGCCAAAATCCTAATAAGTTAGGCCCACGACACCTCATGAAGGCTTAACAGTGAAACCAGCGTCCTGGAGACACTCCATGCTGCCACCATTTTACCACATCTTCCCACATTCTACATTCTGCTGCGCCTGGCCATCTAACCCCAGGCCTATGACCATTAATCTTCTCCCTCCTTGGCTGACTGGCCTCTCTCTCTGCCTCAGTGCTAGAACTTACCTCAACAACAGGGGTACTGATGTCCTGCGAACTGTGGGTTTCTTCCTGTCCCTGAACTTCAACCGATTGACTTGATGCACTTCTTAAGAAATAGCTATCAATGCGGGGACCCTGTGTTCCCTCTACCAAGCACTTCTTTTTCCCTTGATGAATTTTCAGGCCCTTTAGACTTGTAACCTTCTGCCAACCACACACACACATCTGCAGCTTTTTCTCAGTTTTCTCTGAACTAGTGGCTTCCACAAACATGTTTTCCTTACTCGTAATCAAATTCGTTCCAGGGTCAGTAACCATGTCTATCACAAGTGAGTCATCTTCCGCCCCTGCTCTCGCTGACTCTAGGGGTATTTTTTCATTATGTCGTACTGTAGCTTAGTAGGGTGCAGCCCATAGCTTAGTGAAGCCTGGGCTACTGCCACAATGAGCTGCTAACCCATTGTAGCCCCGGCAGGGTCTATTCCCTCCTGTCAGCCGTCTTTCCGTGCTGTCACAAGGTCTTTCCCTAGTTGCCAGCTGCCCTATTCACAGCAGTCACTAGCCTACGCTAGCTTCAGCATTACATTAATACACAGGATTAGATGTTAAAATCCCTTGTGCCAAAATCCAAGGTAAAAACACATTCAGAAGCCCCTGCTCAAGTTTAACTTTAAAAAGCACACTACCCACAAATCCGCCAACAAATGGTCACAAGCACAATACAAATGGCCTATCCAACAGCCATCTATCCATCTATAACATAGCCTAGGTGGTAGCAACTCACAAAAGTAAAGCAGATAGAAAGAACTCACGCAAATCTAGCCTACAACACGCAGGCAGCTTCATGCGCAGGGGAGAGAGCGCGCGCGCGCGCGCACAGGTGCTTTATGATTTTTGGCTTCTGATGGTATCTTGCTAAATCACTGAACTGCATTAGGTGACACAAATGGTATTGCCTTTATCTTATAACTCCTTGTCTGAGCGACTACCAGGCCTATGGTTTTTAAAAGTCAGATGTTCCCTGACAAAGACATTCGAAAATTAAGAATGTTTATTGACTTGAAAAATACACAATTTTTTGCAAACTCCCTTCATTCAACCCTTGAAGACATCGCGGTCTGGTGCAGTGTTGCGCGGGTTTGGTCACAAGCGGCCCGCGGTCGCCCGATATTTTAATCAACCCGACCGCAACTCGGACCGCGAATATTAATTAGGACAAAATTATACCCGACCCGCGATCCGACCCGCTTATTTACAAAATGTGTGCTTTTGGTTATAGCCTGCATGCAGTGTGACAGTAGGCCATTTCTAATTAATTTATTTGCGAAACTTTATGCGGTAGAACTACACGCAGTAGGCATGCAGGACATAATGTTTGCGCAGGAGAGAGAATGAGAATAAGAGCGCAAGCACGCACGCAACCACCAAGGATTAGAACACTATAGGATACGATTTGAAGGCCATGGACATACATCTTTCTTTCGAAAACAGAAATGGTGAGGCAAGGTATAGGCAAGAGAGATACATTGCTGGTCAAAACATTAGCGTAAGAACTGGTTTATAATGCTGAATGAAGCACAAAGCACATTTACTAAAAGCACATCCACTGTTTAAAGTCACAAACACAACGAACTAAGGTAACTTTTATGCATGCGCGAACCTATACCGGTAGGTATGGCTGTGTAGTCTGTGCCTGCCATAACATTTATTCCTGCAGGCTGCCCGTTTTGGCTGTCATACTTTTAAATGGCTTCGCAAGAAGTAGGCCTACATAGACCATAACTTGTACTACTGTCATCTTCTTTAAGAACTTTTCCCAATATTTCCCATATCTTATCGCTTTTCTTGAAGGGGTCTTTATTATTTTAACTCGCGTCTTCAGCTTCTTTACTGTTGACTTTACTGTATTGATGCTTTACTGTATTGATGCTAGCCTTCTCGTGATATTTTAAGTAGGCCTATAAATATATTTAATTAATTTTAACTGACCCGCCCGCAAGTTACCCGAATATCATTAAAATATTTTGTTTATGACTCATAACCGCGGGTGACTGCGGTCATCCGCGGGCGACCACTTAATTTCGGGCAGACCGCGCAACACTGCACTATGTAGATTGTTTCTCGTACCATTTAATTTCTCAGAATTTAGGTCTACTAGGCCTACAATAACGTCATCACCAAATACATCTTTTATTTTTAGTTGATCAACCACAAAGAGTAGCATAGGCCTACTGTGCACAGTGCACTGACGACTGTAGCAGCCCAAGGTAACCAGTTGTTGTAGATGAGAGGCAACCCCTTGTTTCAGATAGCCTGGACAACATGTTACCTGGGTGTTGCCTACGTTATTAATTAATGGTAGCCTACAATAGTTAATTGATTCGCGTAACATATTAGTTGGCTCAAAGAGTAGGGAATCAGGATGGAGAGAGTCACGCGTGTGTTGCTTTTGCGGGATCGAATCCAGTTTAATGATAGTTTTCAAAACATATATTTTTTTACATGTCTTTTGTCCGAGTGGCTGTAATGTAGCCGAGCGCTCATGGCGTATGAAAAGCGACTTCAAACCGCCTAAAACAACTTGTTTGTGAATGTCTGACAACAGCTGCAGCGCATGCACGCACAAGGAAACCAGTAGGTGGAGAAACCAGAAGGCACACAACACCGGAACGATTTTAAGGCTATTTCGCATAGGCTACTCAATGGTGCTATTTCACACGCATTATAGCGACCCCCACTCACCGGGGTTTGGTGGAAGGTGTTAATAGACGATTGGCGTAGCCTACAGTGGACTAGGGCTGTCAAAATTGCTCAAAAATGACGTTCAAATATCCCCTCTAAAATAAACACATTTATTCGAATATATTGGAATATCTAGGCTATATTATTTGCGCATTATGTCAGTGACACGCATCATGTCATCTGTTTTTAACTTTTTGTATGGTTATTGCTTGACAGGGGGGATCCCAAGCAGCTTTCAGCCATAAGGCATTTCCTAATTCACCCGACACTGATATTCAAAATGTTGAAATTATTTCGGCATAGCATAAGCAGTTTAATTAAATGTAATGTTAGTTGTAGACAAACGGGCTACTTGGTGAGGCTTGGCCTCACAGATAGGCCTATTAACTGACCGCCTGATTCACGTTGGCTGGGGGGCAGGGGGGGGCATCAGACATTTGTACCCAAGGGTCTATGATATGTTAATTCGGCCCTGCCCCCAACGAACGCAACTTTCCACCTCTGAGACAGCTTAAAAGAAGTCTAGAGGACTCCTAACTCCCTGACCTACTTACTGTAGGCTGCGCAAACCACAGGCCTTTTTTTGGGCAAGCCTGCATTCGAGGCAGGCCTTCTGTTGAAGCCTAGGTGGTCGCAACTCACAAAAGTAAAGCAGATAGAAAGAACTCACGCAAATCTAGCCTACAACATGCAGACAGCTTCATGTGCAGGGGAGAGAGCGCGCGCAAATTTTATATAAATCCTGCGCTAACAGTAATCCTCCTACCCCCCGCTACCACAGCTGTGGATAGTGTGGCATGCTCACGCTTTATGTCTCCTTCTTGCAAACTAGGCCTATAGCCCAACCATTTACAGTACGTCTTCAAAAAATAACAACTTGCCAGATATGCCTTCATATCTTTGGGCTTCATTCAGTATTTTGTTCTTCCACTGGAAATGACTTCTATATTTGCTGCCTGCTGCATCCTTTCTGTTTGTATTGTTTAGAAAAGGTTTGACGTCTTGAGTTAATGCATTAAACATTGTTTGCTGGTAACCAGCCACAAATAGCCTACAGATTGCGGTACATTCTCTATTCCCTCCAAATTCTACCACAGGTCGAGAGGTGTAGTTGTAACTACACAACTTTACGATAGTGGTTGCGAACGTTCGTTGCTACTATGGTTTTGGGAAACACTAACGTAGTGTAGGCCTAATGATGCATTGGACTATGTAAGTTCCAAATATGAATGTAATTCTGCGGCATAAAGCAGATGTAATTGTTTATTGTACAGAAAAATAAAAATGACATGTCAAGCAGTCAATTGACTACATTGCAGTCAAGAAGTAGGGCAAATTACGTGGGTCATAGTTGTCTAAGCCTCTACAGCGTAGCCTGTTAAAAACGTCGCAGAAGCCAAGGCTACAGATTCATTCTGAACAGTTATTTCTCTACTGGCTCAATTATCACACCACTGTTTTGATTTGCGTAGTTGGCATTAACCCAACACTGACAATAATGTAGACAGCAAATTTCGATTTCGATTTCCGTTACCACCGTGTAGTCAAGCCTTAAGCCATACCCAAGTAGCCTAAATCAAGGTAAATCGAGCTTTTTCAGAAAGGGCGGCAGGCAGAGCGATGTACAGTGGCAGATTTCACGGATTAAACTAAGGTAGTCCATCATTAAGTCTCTGTTATGTGCAGGTGTGCCCGTTCACATGCTACTAAACATCATTAACCACCTTAGTCCAGACTACTGAAGTTTGGAAACTATCATGGTCCAAAATTACAAAGTACTATGTAAGTACGACAGTTTTGGGAAACAGTCGTAACTTACATGTTGGTTAGTTGAACGATGCATCGTACCACGTTAGTAGATCGTAGGCCATTGTAGGGTACGTAAAAATAAACAAGTATCCCCCATCCACTGATATCGGCAAATGTTTGTTTTCCAAAGTAAGAATTTCACTTCACCATGCACCTTTGACAATGAATATCTCATTACACTTATGTTACTGTTAAACGTAACTGGTATCATTACAAACATTATTCTGTGTTCTAAAAACTAAAACTGGCATATTTTATGGCATTGTGTCATGTAAGGTCGTTGCAAAATCTAGAGAAATGTGTGAGGTGGTCAGCGGGGGGACAATTGAGACACACATTGGATTTTGTTATTACTTGAACAGTGAGTGGGGGTCGCTATAGGGTGTGAAATGCATAATGCGTGTGAAATCATGGTTCGAATTACGAGGGGTATTGGGGGGGTCCGACCCCCCTAGATGAAAGGGATGAAGGGATGAAAATAATAGTTTGGGGGGTACTGAAAAAATTTAATAAAATGTAAGGTAACACTTTACTTGACGGGTGAGTTCATAACACATTCATAACAGTTGTCATAAAGTGCACATAAAGCATTCATGACTGTTTCATGAGACATGACTCAACATTCATACCAAACCTTTCATGAAAGTTGTAATCGTTCTAACATCGTATTTGTGTTCCCTTTCATTTGTCATTAATTTAATCTCTCCAGCCTTTGTAAATATTTCATGAATATCTTATGAAGTCTACATCAAATGTCACTTTACTATATAAGTTGTGAAGTATTTGTAATCACTGAGTTTAACACTGGGAGGTAAACTAGCCTACATTCAGCTGACCCATGTTTGTGTAACCTGGAACAGTTGGACATTCCCAGTAGCAAAAGATGAGAAATCATCTGCAAAGGTTACATCATAAAACAAATACATTTTTATGAAACACAAATTATTTGCTTGACCATGCTGTCTTTTTGGCACTGGAGTATAGCCTATTGACTATCATGTGACATGATCAGGTAAGAGGTTTGGAACAAAAATGACAATGCTGCTTTGCGACTTTGGACTTTTACTTTGACAAGTTCTCGTCGTTTGTCTTCCACATTCATTAAAGGTTTGGTATGAATGTTGAGTCATGTCTCATGAAACAGTCATGAATGCTTTATGTGCAGTTTATGACAGCTGCTATGAATGTGTTATGAACTCACCAGTCAAGTAAAGTGTTACCAAATGTAATGTTATCCAATATTGCATGTAATTAAATGCAGTATTACCATCACATACCAACAATTCAGGATATAATTTAATGAAATACAATTTTCAAACCCTCACCCTTGGGCTGTACCATTGCTCTGGTACGTTCAGACTGTGTTCTTTGCCATAATATAATACTGACGAATTAAAATTTGTATGTAGATTAGTGGTTCTCAACCTTTTTTAAAGGGACACCAGGCAAGCCTGATGCTTTTTCTTTACGAAACTCCCCCTCGCTCGGTCTGAAGCTCTTTTCCTTTTCTTTGCGTCTTCCGTCAAGGGTTTTCGCTGCTTCTTCGCCGGCTCTGCCATTATACACACGTTTGCAACAATCTCTAGCGTTTCGTTAGCCTGCCTCTGTGCTGTAAACTGATCCTGCTTCGGTCGGCGGGTAGGATACACCGAACTTGCAAGTGGGGTATTCTTTCTACAGGCAGTAGGGGCGGGCGAGAGAGCCTTCATTCGCCCCATAATGAGTCATTTAACCATATACCGACTTACGAAGATGATTAATTAACACGAAAACGTTGCCTGGTGTCCCTTTAAGCAAATGCCCATACACCCATAATTGCAACGTTACCTGCAGTTTGTTTGAAACCCTATGTGAACATACAATAATCAATTGGACCTGAAATGTCTTTCCTCGTTGCCATTATTAGAGTTCAGCCTTTCTTAAAAGCGTGTTGCTGCACAAACGTTTTGTGATATAACACCAGGCGCACATTATATGAATTGCCTACTAGGCTACATTATATGAATTGCCTAGGCTAATCAACGTGAAGATTTTTGTTTTCCAACCGTGAACAAGTCATTTTTTTTATTTGCTTGATGTTTGGTAGGCTTAGGCTATCCAAGATAAACGAATCAAATGAACCAAAGGCAGGCCTTGTTTTAGGCTAGGTGAACTTGGCTATTAAACGAGAGACTTTCTGTGGCCCATCTGTAAACAATTCTGCATCTTAAATTTAAGTTGTATGTTTGCTATTTCCGTTTTATTGATCTGTATGCATTTCCATGTTTGCATTGCACTGCTATACCAAAAAATATGTTTTGACTGTGGCGTGCAATTTTACGCACGGGGCGCACCTTGAAACCCAAATTCAACCCTTCCCTGTATATTGTGCTTGCTAGTATGACTAGCTTCTTTTAACGTGTCGGCCAGCCAGCCACCATCATATGACATATATTTTGAAGGAAAATTGACTGTGAACTAAATCATTTTTATACATCAGATTGTTATGTAGCATAGTCATATTATACATCATTTGAAAGCTTGGACTCTCGGGAATCAATACATGACAATCTTTGTCATGTAAAATATGTGTAGTGCTTTGATAATCTAACTATGTCTCACTTAAATTGAATCAAAAATGTCCTCCTGCGCCTTTGGTGCTTCCCTATCTTCTAGCTGCAGTGTATATATTTAGCAATATGCTAGATATAGCATATTGGGTCTTGAAATATTTACAGGAATCCATAGAAATTGAATAATCATGTTATGTTATCCAATATTAGTTGTGGAGATGTATAGTCCATCTTGTACACACCAATTAAATTGAAATAGAAATGGCAAAAATTATTCCATATTTAGTGTAGTCATTCCATATCAGAACCCCTGAAGTACAATTCAAATGCAAGCAAGAAACTTCAAAGTGTTCCCTTTCATTTGAGACCAAGATTATGCTTCTACACATAGGGGTTCATAGACAGTAAGCATTTGATTGTTAGTATGCATTTTGGATAGCCAAAAGTCCTATGGGGAGTTTCCATAGGGCATTTTACAAAATGTATGAGTATACCTTGGCAAATAATGGTCTAAAGTACTCATATTTTCATTCTATATTGATTTACTTTTGAACACAGCTTCACAAGACCTTGTGCTAGGTCTGAGTTGTGTTTCTAAGTCATATCAAGTGACCTAGAGGGCTGAAATATGTTGAGTTCAGAGATGCTTGTTATCTGGCAGAAAGAAGCCTCTGTAACTCTGTGTCAGTACATCACACATTTGATTATAGGCCAAACTAGGTGGGAACAGTGGCCTCTGATGCAGGCGCTGTGCAATTTTAGGCAAAACTTGGACATTGGTATTAAGAATGAAGCCAAAATTTTGGGACTTAGAATTCCAAAATAACTAGAATTCCAAGTAACATTTCTGTGCTGCATTTGGTACTAATCTGTATTGTTGTCTTTTCTTCCCTCTCCTTCCCTTCTCTTTCTGGGTCTCAATCATAGATGCAATAATGAAAATGAGTGGTGCCAAATCCATGAGAACATCATCCGAAAGTCCAGCACTAAGTACACTGCACCCAGCACAAATTATGGTATTGAAACTTTATGCAGTCTTTTGTCAAATGATAATACAGAAGGAATTGATAATTCTAAAGTAATTTTCATTGTAGATATTTAAAACTACAGATTCACCATTTTTAAGGTGTAAATGAAAATCAGGAAAACTGGCTTAAAGTTGCCAACTGATGGAAAGAAAGGAATTATTCTAAGTAAGTAGGTAAGGCTGTATTATTATTACACAGAGTGCAACACAAGTGCTCTACACATAGATATCAATAAATAACAAACAAATGAGCAATCCATAAGTGAAACTAGATCATTATAAAGTGTGTAAAGGAATGCCATCATACATGCTAGGAAAATGTGTGTGAATGTGTGTTGGTGTATTAAGCAGAGGTAAACAAGACTGTTGGTGTACAGTACAGTACAGTACATACAAAGGCACTTTACTGTTATCCATAGGCTTCTTCTTCTTCTTCTTCTAACCAAATGTGTGGGTCTGATTCAGCTTCAATCATTTAACATACAAAAATATTTAGTAGGTCTTCCATAGGACATTTGAGCAATGTTTATTTATTTATTTTGCTCTATTTTTGTTAACTTTCAACTTTTTAGATAAGGTATACTATGCAGGTTTAGGTATTTTTGGCGAGTTTAAAGCTCCCTCTAGAGTCGCAATGTATTTATATGTTACTCATTGTAAATAGCAAACTTCTTCCGACTTATCCCCCCTGTGTAACACAATGCAAATGCTTTTGTTGTGGAGGTGAAGGATTAACAACAGGCAAAAACTCCAAAGAGCTATATCTAGCTAGTTTTGGCGGGGCGCCGCTCTTGGAAGTTGCATGTCTGGTTTTCTCGGTAGGGACTCGCTATATCTATGCTGTATAGCTATGCTAGGTGAACGATTAGCCTATTACAAGTTCGTTTACTATCAAATTGGCTTCATAAAGGTGAAAATCATGCATATTGTGCCTTAAACAGAAAACCATCTTAGTTTTCCCCATTGAGTTGTATTGTCCATCATATCATAATAAGCCAATCAGGCTGCCATGCAGCTGTGTTATACTGACTGCTGTAGCTCCTCAAAGACCCCCTTTCTCCCTGCATTCAACAAGGAAAAGTAATACAAGTCGATACTTCGATATCCATCCATCAATCTACAGTATCATCCCTCCATCCAACTTAGTAACCAGCATAGCAACTGCATAAATTGCTACCTAGCAGCTGTCATAGCAATTGACCTGTCGCTAAACCCCGCCCCCCATTGTTACCGTGTGAAAACTCGGACAAACAAACCAGACTTGATTAGAAATACATTGTGGACAATGGCAGCTGACAGTATATGAAAGCAGGCTTTGAGGACGTTTTGGTCGATAAAGGATTTACTTTCCTCCAGAAGCTATCAAAAGGGACTTAATTATGCTATGGAGGGGTCTATTCAAAACTTTAGAATACATACAAGGTGACAAGTAGTTGTGGCGAGTAGCCGTGCAAATCACCGTGCAAAAACCACTGAAGTTAATGCTAGCTAGCTAGCTAGTGGAAGATTGATACTAAGATATGTTAGGTTACGTTAATATTTGATGTATTAAAAATATAGTAGTTGGTTAATGAGCATTTTCATCTTGGGATTTAACAGGGAACCTGTGCCCATGTTGTTGGCTTAGTAGCCTACATTATGTCGAGCTGTTGCAAACGCAAGAGACGTCCTGTAGGCTACTGTTGATGAAAATATACGCTGTTTTCTAGCCTCTCGGGGTACCGGCTATCAGTATTACACGTCCCCCATGCAAAACATTTGACCATGGTTATCCTTCGGGGTTTTTTGAGTTAATAAACTCCATTAATAACCATTAATTTGTCATTTTATGCCTCCTCCCTGTTGTTTCCTATGGAGTTGTCCAAGCTGATGTCCGAGTCCCGTTGAGGCTGGACTGTCATTGGCTCATCAGTGTTCTAAGGGTGGCGCTTAGCGACAGGTCAATTAACATGGTCATCTTAGCAACCAGCATAAAAACCATCTCAATTACCCTAGCAACACTATATCAATAGCCTAGCAACAACTGGTATTTCCTTCTGGAAATTCATCTCTAGTTAAATCATTAATATTGCCATTTTCTCCTAGCCTGGGTGTTCCCATGCTGCCTTGCGTGCGATTTGATTCACGCTGCTAAGGCAGCCTGGAGACCATGGAGCAAATTTTCGCCTGAGATAGGAGACCAATCACAGAACAAGGGGGAAAGCAAGACGATGATGAGCTATGCACAGACGCATTTGATAGACATCCGTGGCACCCAATAAACGGATCTGGGCATTTTTTTCAAATACGAGAAAATTAACGTTTAGTTCCCAGACCACGTCTCATTGAGAAGTGGTGGCGCTAGCCAGGCTAATTTTCTCCAACATGACATACAAATGCAAACATTGAGGTGATATGCTATCACTTTTATGCACATAAATGTGTAACTAGATTTGTATTTCTTGACGGAAATACATACATTTGTAGTAGATAGATACTGTAGATGGATAGATATATAGTGCAACCGGAAAGTTTTCAGACCCTTTCAAGTTTTCCACATTTTGTTATTTTTCAATCTTAAAATGGAATCAAATTTTTTTCTACACACAATACTCCAACACTCCACAAAAAAACTGGTGTTTGGAGTGTTTATAAAAAATAAAAGACCAAAATATTCAATTTACATAAGTATTCAGACCCTTTGTTATGATGCTTGCAATTGAGCTCTGATGCATCCTACTTCTATCAATGGTCCTGCTTCTACAACTTGATTGGAGTCCACCTGTGCCTAAATTCAGGGGCGCAGGAGATATTTTGAAAGTGAGGGGGACCAAATTGTGAACACAAACAAATAGCCTAGTTAGGCCTACTTAAATTGTCTGGTATAAACCAAATCAACTCTCCACTATGTGTTTGCAGTTAATATTTATGCAACGTTAAAACATGTTGGCTTAACAAGTTATCAGTCCAGAACACCCAGAATATTGCAACAGAAATTTGCCTTTATAATCAACTGCTATTTGTTCCAACAGCATTTAAACAAAGCATTTATACAATTTAAAATACTGTTACTGTAGTAACTGTACCACATTATCCCAAGCTTCAAAGAGCTCCCCACGTCTGTGATAGGCAGACGTGACACACCGCTAAATTCTCAGCTTGTTTATACCCCACACTGAACGCGTAAGAACGCTAGGCCCATCACTCTGGGGTGTGGTAGCCTACTCATTAGGATTTATGCACCAAGGTAACTGAAGTATCCAACTTGTGTCAGTTATGTTTGAAATAAATGTCTTAGAACAAAAACATTGGGTATAGACTTGTATTTTACAGTTAGGCTAGTGAAAACTAGTTGATCAGATTGAAGGCTAGTTGAGTTTGTTATCAATAAACATAACAGCTAATGTCATGTTGAGCAGGAGACTAGGCTACCATAAATCCTCAAATTATGCCCGAAATTGATTCTATGTATAGCCGGACAAATAAAGGCAGGTTCCCATTCAAGACGGGGTAACAATTGCCTACCATACCAACAATTGCCATCAGTCCACCAGCACTAGAAGACATTGTTTTGATTTAAGTCAATGAAATAACACCTCTTCTTAATATTTTATTATATTGTTGGTTAATAGCCTACGGTTGGCAAAGAAAAAAATCGTTTTCCTACCATGGGTCTCCAACACACGTTCTCAAGCTCATTCTCTTGCCGCCCCTTTCAGCTAATTGCCAGAGGCTGAAGCCTACACAATTGTTGCGTGACTCAAGGCATTCCAGCCTACAAATTTAATAAAAAGTACTAAATCATAGGTTAAATCAATAGGTTTCTTTTACAGCACAACCCCTATTCAAATAACGGCTGCCTTGTCTCACAATAAACAGTGGTGGAAATCCTGATACTTTTTCAACTGCATGAAACATAACAGTGAACCATCAAATATCTCCCAGATTTCAGATTCCCAGATTTTAACCTGAAGGTTAAACACAGAAGACCTATGACTCATAACGAAACGCATCCCCTTCTGTAGAATGCCAAATCTGACAGCAATTTTGTCACCTACCGCTAAACTCCAGGCCATACAAGCTACTTTAGTGTTATTATGCATTGTTTTTATAACAAAGCCAACAATTTTTCTTTGGCTCCTGCTGTACAGGAATATGTACTTGATGAAAAGACGACAAAGTAGTAGTTGGAGCAGCTGAAGGCGAGGCTGAAATTTTGACGGAAATGCCTGCCAGCTGTTGTGATAGATTTTCTCCAAAGTCTTTCTGGCTGTAGCTACCAAACCTAGGTTCAACACCAGATTCTGCATTGCCAAACTTGAAATTAGGGCTGCACGATATTAGGAAAACATGCGGTATGCAATAACATTATTTAGTACTGCGATATAACTTGCGATATTTAAATATTTAATGTTTTTCTCCACCTCATGTTTTTCTCCAACCTCATACGCTGCGCATCCCACGTTATTAGGCT
Source organism: Alosa pseudoharengus (assembly GCF_046254945.1). Lineage (NCBI taxonomy): Eukaryota > Metazoa > Chordata > Actinopteri > Clupeiformes > Clupeidae > Alosa > Alosa pseudoharengus. The sequence goes on from NW_027468837.1 coordinate 1,147,639, forward strand.
ACCGGCATGCCAAGTGCAGCGGAAAGTGAAAGTAAGGGGCACATCGCACAGTCCAACGAAGTAGGCTAAACGACTTTTACAAATAACGAATCCTGATTACCTCTCTGCTGCTGTCTTGGGCTTTTGCTAAATGCAAATCATGAAATACAAGCCTTACAGTGAAAGACAGATATCTTCTGATCCTATAACGATAACGAAAGAAATTGTTTATTTTAACACAGTGGAGAAGGACGCATTTGGCGTTGTGTTTGTAACACGTCATCCTTAATAAAACCAAAATATTTCTATAGAACAGACATGCTTTTCCTTTTAGTCACCAATTCCTCTTCACCTAAGTGTAACCTACCTCGCTCGATCTTCAGCCATCACGACATTAGCTCCCGCCTCAACACCTAAAACACCACACACCTAAACTGGTAGGGGACGGGCTTCTAGGGCAGCATGACAGCATCGGTTTGGTAAAATATGTTGACATTCAGAATGTGAATACACCATAGACTGTATGGAATGCGCACGGCACAGAAAATGTATCGAAATGTATCGAAAATTAAGTAATCTTTGCGGTATGTCCATCGCAAATGTTGATATCGCGATAACGATAGATTTTAGATCAGGGATGGGCAAACTACGGCCCGCGGGCCGGATGCGGCCCGCCAAGCACTTTCATCCGGCCCGCCGAGCATTTCATTTAGGCTAGTTATCAGGCTGCTCGCTATTTTTTTCCTGCGATAGACGTTGGTTAGCTTTACTGCAAACTGCTTTTCACTCTCCTTAGATAACGTTTACAATGTCAATGTCAAAACATCATGTTAAATAGAGATAACATCATGTTAAACTAAGTTAACTCTTAGTTATCTCCTTTGCAGCAGATCTAACGTGAACATATGCAATCCATTTAATTGGGAACGCGTCTGCACTCACGAGAGGGAGAGAGAGCCGCAGGTTCCAGCTGGCTTGTGATTGTTGATAATTGATATCTCCTCCTTATAAGAAAGTTTTAAAAGGAAATCATGAAGGCAACAGTAGTTCCCACTACTGACCATTTAAAAACTGTGAGAGGGCCCAGCCGTAGGTACAGCACTAGCCATAGTGGAGCAGGCAGAAGATCATTGAGAAATAAACGTGAATTAAAGCGACTGTCTTAAAGCGATAGTGTACAATTTATACATTTGTTAAACAGCATAAAATTAGCAGTATTTTTAAAACAAATTAGCAGTATTTTAAAACAAATACTTTTCATACTAAATTATAGGCTATAAAAAATTTTTTTTTTTAGGCGTGTGGTGTGGGGGGGGGGGGGGGGGGGTTTTGTGGCCCGCCGGCCAATTTTCAAAACCTAATGTGGCCCTTGAGCCAAAAAGTTTGCCCACCCCTGTTTTAGATATATCGTGCAGCCCTACTTGAAATAATAAGAAACTACTGACAACGGCAATGTCAATGGAGAAAAAGTGTACACAATATGTATTTCTCATTTGGTCAACGCTCCCTGATCCCTTCAGAGACTTGGTTCCCCAGTAGCAATGGATATTAGGGAGGGAAGTGAAGTCCCATGTCAATGATCAATCCCAGAAAACTGTGAAACTCTTCTGGGGTCTCTTCGTCCCATGCCCCTGTACTGTGTGTTTGCATACGACGGCCTACTAAGCACAACCTCCCACCCGTTCCGGTTGGTAAAACCACATATGCCTGGGACAACAACATATAAAAAACAACATAACAAGTCTATTTCACAGTGTTTTAGTGGCAGTCTACACCACCCTACGCACGCCACCTAAATCTATACCTTCTTCCTCCATCCTCACATGGTCTTCAACATTGTGACCGCAAGCTCATCAGCAGTCAGCTACCTCTTCAGGCCTGCAAGGAGGTCTGTGTAGGTCTTGTCATCCTCCATCTGAAACAACAGTAAAATCATACAAATGTAATACCTTTATTAATTTAAAAAATAAAATCACAAAACTACAGATGCGTGCGTGTGTGCACATACATACACAAGAAGAGGTAACCTAAACTATTGAAGCATTCTGAGAAACTCAAAAATATTTAGAAGTATGAAAAGTCATTTTATTACACATGGGTTTAGCTACCCTAAATCTGATTGCCTGGCTGCCATTAAGATAAAGACAGATTACATTTCACCTAGTAACTAACTGCTGAAATGCAATAATGACATTTCTGACATAATATGTGATTTCACATCATGTTTTCTATAACTACATATTGAGAAGAGTAGAATATCAAGTCATGCCATCTTAGAAAATGTTGAGATAAGCACGTCTGATGTTTGTCATTTAGAAGTTAGCAAGGTAAAACAGTTCACTACAAACTGCCTAGCGAGGTAACAACCCGAGGAGAGGCAATAAGTTAATTAGCACTACATTTCTGACAGAATCCGTGATTTCACATCTTGTTTTCTACAACTACATATTGAGAGGAGTAAAAATATCGCTCAACTTATTTCATGTAAGAGAACGCAACTTAGAAACGCGGCGCCCACTGATTTATTCAGCTTTGGTATGCTATACTGACTTGCCAATATAATGCTTACCTAACAAGCAAATTGGTACTAGAAAACAAACTTACTTACAGGTTATATACTAACAGGTTTTTAAATGAAATTGTCAAATGAAAATAACTGATATCAAAAGCAAACGAGAATACTGCAAGCAGTTCAGAGTAATGCAGCTAGCTAAAGTTACATGACGATGCACTTAGCCCCCGCTATGCCATAATGTGGACGCTGATGAGAAACCATATTACTGTCAAATAACATGATTTCATGACTACAAATTAAGATTAACCATAACTAGAAACTATGTAAAAACATATATTACCTCAGTTTATCCAGCTGTGAGGTTTCCAATCGAGGTAAACTCCAACGAAGTGCAGGTGGCATCTGGCGGTCCATGTCAAAATGTACGACTGAAGTGAAACGTTTTTTCAAGACTCATCTTCAAGTATCCAAAACATTTCGCGCCATAAACCCCTTAACCAATCATATCAAATTGAAGCTTATGTTGTCAGCATTACGGGGAAGATTTCCAGAAATAAAATCAGTCATTGGACAGCTGAGATATTAGATGATTGGTCATCGTTAAAATTTTAACGAAATTAGAACGGTCGGGCTTGTAAGGGTTAATCAAACAGTCCAAAAGTAAATTAAATCCCAAACCAAACCGAAAATGTTATGCTTTTGATAGGCTACCAAACGAAACGCATGTCTAAATGCAGGTTAGAAATAAAAAAAAGCCTGCCTCGAATACCAGCCTGCCTCAAATAAAGATGCTGTGCTTTGCAACAGACCCCAGCCATAATTTGAGGATTTACGCTAAGCAAGTAGCCTGGATTATTTTATGATGGTTGTTAGTAGACAAACTGGCTTCAGATATCCAACAGAGTGAATATGAGATTGTGCAGTCTTACAGTACTGTAGATGGCTGTGGTTAGTGATGTGATGCTGTTAATGGAGAGTTTTACATAGTTAGCACAAACCCTATAGGTTATTATTTATTTAGCGTACCTATAAAGCTTTTTTGCCTATCAAAAGTGAGGGGGACGACGGCCGTCTCTTCAGCACTGCGGGGGACATATCCCCCACGTCCCCCGTGCCTCCTGCGCACCTGGGGCCTCATTTATAAAGCTTTCTTACGCACAGATTTGATCTTAGTACGCTCAAATCCATGCCAACGCTTAGATTTATAAAAAACTTCTTTGACGTGGAAAAGTGCTTATCTCCACGTCAGGTTCAAACTTGACGTACGACCATTTCCTTGTGGTAATGCCGGGGTACTGCAAGTAATCTAAGGGTCTAAGTGCGATGCATTTTCAAAATTCCAAGACCAACGATCTCATGTCTTTCTTTACCATATGCATCATCAATATCAGAAGATTTCGTTTTGGACGCAGCTTAATGTTTCATGGTTTGGCATAAAACTGCTAATGAGAACTATAGCCCACTTAAAGGAACACGCCACCCAAAATCAGTAGTAATATATGTTCTTACCTTAACTTTCACGAGTTGAGTCATACCTCTCCCGCGCCGGTAGGTGCACTCAAACGCTCTGTTGCGCGGCGCGAATGTGTTAGCATTTTGCTATGCTAGCGGGCTCTGCCGTGGCCGTATAGAGAGGAACATAGCAGTAATCAAACACCTCCATTTTTTCCCTACTTAAATACAGTTGCACGAGTAGTTGATAAAAATGTGTACGTCACACAACATGAAACGTGGCGATTTTCCAAGCGAATAAACAGGAGAACTACAATGTGTGGCGCAATAGCACTTGGGAGTACTTCGACCTAGCGTGGTAATATTATTAACACCTAATTGTAGATCCTATCCACCACAGAGTTTAGAATCCATGCTGGATCGACCCTCAGCCTCTCCCTCCCCTCTGAGCTAGAGAGAGGCACACACACTGGAGATGCGCTGATGGGCTATTATTTCAACCATAACTGCATAGCAAAACTTATCATCCATCAGCCATCCATCAGCACCAAAGTTTGTTGACCAATTTTCAAAACTGTCTGCACCCGCCCACCATCCGTTGGTTGTTTTAATGTAGGCTATATGGGTGATGCAGCGCTGCTGACGTGAGGCTAGAAAGCCCTTGCCTGTTCTAGAAAGACTGATCTAATGCAGCAAATATATTAAAAGGCTGAAGTCGTACATTGGCTAGGCCTATCCCCAGAATATCAGCAGCAAACTCAGTCTCTGTCGCGCAAAACAGTCTCCAAATAAAACGCACATCGGCCTGTTGCCTATTCTGCCAGCTTGTGACAATATATCGTCCAAAATGCTTGATTGCATTGCATTCTCCACATTTTTAGCTAAATTTTCATGTACCACATCAGCATTTTTGTTCAGTGAATCTTTTATAAATTACTTTACAATTACCGTCGGGCCCTTGTCAGCAGACTTCGGCTTGCCTCTTGCCACTATTCACTCCTTGTCTTCCGATGTCATTTCTGAGTCATCTACAGATGTTTACACACATTCACCTCCCTAAATAGAACCAACTTGACGTTGACTTCAACCTGTGTTATATCCTAGATGAGACTGCCTGGGTTATTTTGTTTAGATATTAGCCTATATATAAAACACATAATTGTAGCCTACCATTCAGGGAATAGGCATTTAAAAGAGAGACAGAGTGATATGACATCGGGCGATGGCAGTGCGAGATGTTCAGAACGTAAGAGCTAAAACTTCTACAAACTCCATAACATCCACAGCGGAAAAAGAAGGCAAGAAAAATAGTCGGAAAACTTAGATGTGTAAGGCAAGCAAGCAAGTTTGGCGGTTGTTACTAAAAATGTGAACATGCACGTTGCACTGTTGTGCGGTGGACTTTCAGAATGAATGGAGTCGGAGTTTCTTTAATATCGAGGCGTCATATTTGTCCGATGGCCTGCTACAAAAAAAAATTGCGATGTCTGTCTGAAAAAGACGCGCTCGTGCAGTCAAAATGAATGGGAGTCTTCAGAACAGGCTTGTCAGTCAACCTGACATATGTGTAAAGTAGCCTATAATGTGAATGACTTGTTATTTTATCAAGGATTTCTTTCTTTTTGCAAAAAATAAAGTACAATAGACATTAGTAGGCCAGGAGCATGCTGAAATTATGTGGCAAATTGCGTTTTTTATTACAATGATAAAATTGTAAAAGGACGTGACCGAAGCTGAGGCAAGCCAGGCAATAGGCCTATAGGCCCGACCGTAATTGTAAAGCAATTTACAAAAGATTCACTGAACAATGCTGATGTGGTACATGAAAATTTAGCTAAAAATGTGGAGAATGCAATGCAATCAAGCATTTTGGACGATATATTGTCACAAGCTGCATGGCAGAATAGGCAACAGGCCGATGTGCGTTTTATTTGGAGACTGTTTTGCGCGACAGAGACTGAGTTTGCTGCTGATATTCTGGGGATAGGCCTAGCCAATGTACGACTTTAGCCTTTTAATATATTTGCTGCATTAGATCAGTCTTTCTAGAACAGGCAAGGGCTTTCTAGCCTCACGTCAGCAGCGCTGCATCACCCATATAGCCTACATTAAAACAACCAACGGATGGTGGGCGGGTGCAGACAGTTTTGAAAATTGGTCAACAAACTTTGGTGCTGATGGATGGCTGATGGATGATAAGTTTTGCTATGCAGTTATGGTTGAAATAATAGCCCATCAGCGCATCTCTAGTGTGTGTGCCTCTCTCTCGCTCAGAGGGGAGGGAGAGGCTGAGGGTCGATCCAGCATGGATTCTAAACTCTGTGGTGGATAGGATCTACAATTAGGTGTTAATAATATTACCACACTAGGTCGAAGTACTCCCAAGTGCTATTGCGCCACACATTGTAGTTCTCCTGTTTATTCGCTTGGAAAATCGCCATGTTTCATGTTGTGTGACGTACACATTTTTATCAACTACTCGTGCAACTGTATTTAAGTAGGGAAAAAATGGAGGTGTTTGATTACTGCTATGTTCCTCTCTCTACGGCCACGGCAGAGCCCGCTAGCATAGCAACATGCTAACACATTCGCGCCGTGCGACAGAGCGTTTGAGTGCACCTACCGGCGCGGGAGAGGTATGACTCAACTCGTGAAAGTTAAGGTAAGAACATATATTACTACTGATTTTGGGTGGCGTGTTCCTTTAAGAAAGTGAAAAAACGAATAGCTTATTTCATAATACCTCTAAAAAAACGCAAGACCTACGATAGAATGATTGAAACATTCTTACAGGTGATGTAGTATATTTAGTGTTCTCACCAATCTAATATTGACCATAAAATGTCCAATTGCCCTCGTTTAGGAGAGGAAAAGTACATTTGCCCCAGGGATGTAGTGGTAAATTAAGAGGTGGGTGAGGTTATTGTACAATATTGGGAATAGGATAGTATTGGATAATACAGTTTTTAATGTTAAAAGTGAATAAACTCTTTTAAGAGCTGGATAAACTCTAATAAGAGGTGGGTAAACTCTATTTCTGAAATGTCAGAGGTGGATAAACTGCGTTTACTCGCGTTTAGCCTCCACTACATCCTAATTTGCGCTCATAGGTCTATTCCCAGCTCCGTAACAGAAAGTTAATATTTAAATGTAAGTTATACAATGTAGGCTATAGATATTTTATATCATATATAGCCAGGGTGCGATTTGTGTAAAAACCAGAGGGGGGGATGATTTTGAATAAGTTTGTAACCCCCCCCCCCCCCCCCCAAAAAAAAAAAAAAAAAAAAAAACAACGAACGATTCATAGCCTAGTAATGTCATGGCTAATAATACCCTAGGCCTATATTATTTTTGCCACCTTTGTAACATTTTAGTTTTAGTTTACTGTGGTGTAGGCTATGACTTTAAACAGCGAGTGTGCTTGGTATGATGATCAGCTCCTCTAATGCAGGGTAGCCTAGGACTACGTTTTGACAAGCATACAAATTCACCTTGTTCTTGCCTCATCTGAAATGACTTCTCTACTTTTGCTGCCTCCATCCTTTCTGTATTTGTTGTGTAAAAAACGTTGTATATTATGGCACTGAAGTCTTAAGTTAGTGAATTGGCTAACAGTGTTAGTTGGTAACCAAATAGTCTACACATTGCGCTACACGCTGCGTAGGCTATGTGCATTCTCTCTCCTGCTGATTTGCGTTCAGTAGCCAATTGCGTAATATTGCAAAAGTTGAAAAAATAAATGTGTTTATTGTAGCCTACAGAAAATAAATAGCCTATCATACTGTCAGTTAATTGCCTACAGTGCAGTGAAGAGTTTGGAGAGTAAAGTTATAGGGCAACTTGAAGTTTTATGAAAATAATTTACGAACCAGAACATGAAGATTCTATTTCTTGCAGCTGTTAAAACACCCGCTAGATAGTTTAAATACCCACCAACATTCGTTTTTGCAGTACAGATTATTTCTAAAAGTTATTTGTCTAGGCTACTACTGGCTGATTTATCAAACGAGTGCTTTCTCGTTCGTCCTCCGCAAACTACAGGTGTTTCGGTAGAGAGCCATTGAATAAGCGATGCCAAGCAATTTCTGTAACACTTTTTGCGACATTCAGCAAATATCTCCTCATTTAATGTAAGTTCCTTCGGACAATAGGCCTACGTTCTACTCTACGTGCAGTTGTCCTCCATCTCAGTTGCATCAATTTTCTAATTTTGAAGGTTCTAAAACATAATTATGCTTCACTGAATCCTTCTCGTTTTCTTTCATTTGTCCAGCTAACTTTTCCATTGAACCTAGCCATTTATGATGGATTACACACTCGACATTCTGAAATGTCCTGCACGATCAAGGCCAAATTAAGTTATCACGCAGCCACTGTGTCAGCAGCATCAGTGCTGACGGTGACGGTGCGTTTCTGATGTCAGATTGTTATGTAGGCTAGCCTACTAGACTGTTCTCACGTTGCAGCGCTTTACTTATATGAAGTAGCATTAATCAATATGAGGGGCAGAGGGGGATAAATGTTGTCCCCCCCGACGATAAAAATAATTTAGCAGAGGTAGGGATAGGAAAACCAGAGGGTGGGAAATCCTCACCATCCCCCCCTACAAATCGCACCCTGTATATAGCCTACACAACCAAGGGACGGGAGTTATCCTGAAAGAAGGGCATCTTCATATTTAGTGTTGCGGCGGGGTTGCGTAAAGAGGTGCAGAGCGCGCACCTGTTTGCTTTTTTTGACTGACAGTGCCCAAGATCAGATGACAATACGTGAGTTGAATAATGTAGGATAAAATATAAAGGTAAGCCTAAAGCAAACAATAAAAGACAATGTTTAAGCCATTGGACATTATTGAAAGAAAATGATAGCAAAGATATGCAGCATGAATGAAAAATGACCGGCGAACTAGGCTACTTTTTCAGCATAAACATAGCCTACCCTAAAAGAAACGTTAAGCCTACATGACATATCACGCTTATAATTTAGTCCTCTGTTTTGTAGGCTAAATCAGCATATTACCCTGGGTCATATTGGAAACGTACAGTAGCCTACTCTACCATAACGTACAGGATTATATAGGCCTAGAGGTCTTTCTTTCATAAGGCCTACCCATTTTTTTTTCTACAAAGTAGGCCTAAACATACGAAATGTTGATTATTCACATTACTGCAAGCAAAAGGAATGAAAGCGAGCAGAGGACAATGGACATGGATGCATACGATCTCTTTCCAGAAAGCTTTGCTGGAAAAAACAATTAGTTAAGCTATTCGAACTGACGCATATAGTTAACATCAGATGGCATAGGCTAGACCTATATAATGTTTTCAATATATAATTGTACATAAGCTACAGCTTTTAGGCCATTGATTTCATTTAAACATATGCTAATGATATTGATGAGGGAGTGTTTACAAGGCGGAGACCTAAAACCATCCGGCTGCGCACAAGTTGACGTTCATTTGTGATTTATAATGGTCACATCTGGAAGGGTGGCGTACGCACGTTTTTTTGTGCGTACGTTCGTTTTCTCTGAATCACACGTACGATCAAATGGAGGATGGTTTCTACGCAACCCTTTTATAAATGAGGCCCCTGGACTTTTACATCCCCGCGAGAGTTTAACAGGTGCGATAATTAAAAGTCCACATGTTATATTCCGGCAAATACCGGATCTCAAAGATTGCAGCTTTTTTGTAGGCGAACTTCAGAGGTCTATTCTCCATTCATTTCAATGGGGCCAAAAAATGACAAAAGATGGGAATAACGCGAAAACGACAAGGGACAGCCACACAAAAAATACAAGCAGGATACACCGGTTCGGGCCTGAATTTTTAGAGTTGGAACCGTGTCAATAACTCAAACGCTGTAGGAGCAGTTGTCCGTGGGTGAACGGGAAAATAAATAAATAAATAAAGTAAACTTAAGAAGAACAATAGTGGGCTTGCTAGATCAAACCCACTAATAATATGAAGAACAATAGTGGGCTTGCTGGATCAAACCCACTAATAAATAAAGAAAACTTCAGAAGAACAATAGTGGGCTTGCTGGATCAAACACACTAATATGCATACTTAAGAAGAACAATTGTGGGCTTGCTGGATCAAACCCACTAAATATCACCTATATATCTGAAATATTAAAATCAGAGGATATTCAGCTAACTAAGAGTTTGTCGATGTAGCCTTAATGATCACAAAATGCTTGTATGTAGGCTATTTGAGTTTCTTAAAGCTGAGCTGTGCTTAAAGGCCGTGTTGCAGGGTTCATTTTCCAACGAATTTGCACAATTTGCTTGTTGATAATAAACATTTAAACTGTTATCCATTGTATTTGATGTTGTTGGGTATCACAAAACGGAATATAATACCAGAGCCCGTCTACGGAGAGCCTTGCCACTCTGTATTAAGTCCCATTGTACCGAATTTTGGTTGCAGTTCCACTAGATTACCACTGGGGGCGATCGCCATGAGTGCAGAATGAATGGGAGTCAATGGAGCTAGACGGCTAAATTTGCCTCTTTCACCTGATTGCCGTTGACAAATCTCAGATTTGATTGTAGTTTGTATAACTTCAACATGGGTTATAGGTCAAAAGTTGAATGAACGAGTACTTATGTCCTTTTGATTTCTTACAGGTTGGGTCGTTGTTGCCCATAACACGCTAGCATTGTGCTAATGAATGACGTTATTGACACGTTTGAAAGGCTTTTTAGAACAATTAAGTGACTTTAAAAAATATAATACTCAACCAAGTGTATTTGCTTTGCCTCCCCTTTCGAAAACAATATTCAAATTACTTGGAAAAAAATTATATCCAGAGAAAAGTGGATTTTGAGGGGTACAGCTCCATAGACCTCCATGCATTCTGCACTCGTGGACGAGCGCCCTCATGTGGAACCACAGAAGGAACTGCAACCAGTTCAGAAACCGGAAGTTTTCCGAGAGTGGCAGTTCTCCCCTTATTAGACATTCTCTGATAATACGAAAAAGCAGCTACTATTTCACAGCGTTTGAAGTGATTTTCCTTTCCCCCACAATGCATTGCATTAAGTCACCTTGGGGAGACTACAGACCAAAGCCCACCTTGAGACCCTTGAGAGTAACGAGAGAGGAGTAAAGAGAGACGAGTAAGGGATTGTTCAGCAGTAGATAAGATTATAGATAAATAGATAGGCTATAGATAGCCTAGATATGTATATAGACAGGTAGATAGATAGCTAGATAGATCGTGTCATATGCTGGTCACAGGGGAGCTCCTCGACCAGCGGCCAAAATGCACTCGCTTCCCTAGTTACTGCAGCTCTCCACCACAGTTTCCATCGGGACGGCACAGCCCACACAAGCACCTGCAAAACTGCGACTTGCCCATATTATCTCCCTCTTTGGTAAACCGTACCCTGACGATGTCAATGGCAATCAATCACGAGCAGTAGTTTTCGAAAATATTCGAAAAACGACCAGCCTAATCGGCGGCGGCTAGAAGCTAATAACTGGGGTGGCTCACAGCTGGGACTAAAAAGTTAGCCCAGCTATTAGCTATCATGATGCTTCATATTCTGATCTTCTGACTAAGTTTGCCTGGTAGCCTACTTATCTGAACTAACGACATGATCACTATCACTAGATATAAAGAAAATGTTGACTTTCATTCGGTGCTGTTCACTGACAGTAACAAATAAAAGTGTCGTAATGTTATAAGCATAATACATTGAACTGAATAGGTGCATTAAATGTAGCCTCATAACGAGGCCTCTCAAATTCAGAAAATTGCATTAAACTAAAATCGGAAGAAATTGTTATCTTTGTTAGACCATAGGGTCGTTGTCATATAAATGCTGTAACGAAATTCGAAGTGTAAATATACAAACTTTATGTTGAAAGTGTAACCGCGACCGTGGAATGAATGTAAAACATACCCTCCAAAACGAGACCTCCCGAAATTCAGAAAAATTACTAAATTGATATCAGGCACCGTTATTACCATTGGTAGATCATAGTGTAGCTGTGATATAAATGCTGTGACGAAATTCGAAGTGTAAATATACAAACTTTATGTTGAAAGTGTAACCGCGATGTCCATTGAAATGCATTGAAATGAATGAAGCGCAGATCAAGTAGTCCCCAAAGTGACGTCATCACCGAATTGCGTACAAAAAACCTGCTAATGCTAAAAACAACAAAAACTGGCATTTAACACCATTTGGAGACATTTTTAAAAATGATATACATAGATTGAGTGCTTTATGTACCCATTAATCAACAGTGGTGGTTAACCTGCAACACAGGCTTTAAATTGCGTATACTTGTATAAAATGTGTAGGCCTATACAAGTCATGTAATAAATAAATATTCTTTGAAGCCAATCCATGTCAAACAAATCTTTGTAGATCTGCTGTAGACCATGTACATGACTTGTATACACATGGATGGGCTTGGATTGCCTTAAAAAAATGATTACCCTAGCAACCAGCATAGCAACCACGACGCACAGCGGAGGGGTCTTGTTCCGCCCTGAAGGGACTTATTTTCCCAATAATGACCGGCGTTTTATACATTATCCCACTTATTACACAGCTACTTGCCAAAACAAAATGATAAACTCCCCACGATATGACTTTAGGCTACATAGCCTAGCCTATTTGTTACCGTTCATCGTGGCATTTGCTGAGAAACATAGTTCGCAACAACACACGCTGAACTTGAATCAAACATTCTTTAGAACACAGCTGATCAACCGTCTGCTTTCACTTTTGAATGAAGTTCCAGTCCTTGTGTAGTGATATGAAATACCTAAATTAGAAGCACAAACTCCGTTGCCATTGACAGCGGTCATTATTTTTTTCAGAGGTCCTTTCCTCAGAAATAATGACCGCTAGAACTCCCATTCAAGTCAATGGAACATTCTACTTGCCTTGTGAAAAGCTGTGTAATAATTGGATGTTAATGCAGATAACTTTTGATCCGTGTGCCCGATTTTCAAAAAAAGGGTACTGTTGTGATCCTTTTGGCAAACTGCACCTGATCAAGCCCACTCTTGCAGGTCCTTAGAAATCCAATTCTAGTTACTTTGATGATTGTTATTTTTACCGTGTGTGTTTGTGTCTTTCTATAATTGTGATTTATATCTTTCCTCTCTTAGGACTGGTCATCTCTCTGCAGCTGTTGAGAGGAGAGATTGAGCAGGTCCAGAAAGACAACCCTATGGTTTTCAACAGAGGTGTAGCCATCACTCGGAAGGTGGGCTTCCCTGATGTCATCATGCCAGGTGACACTATGACAATATCTGCTGCAGTTAGTTACAATATTTAGCTACAATTTTCAATGCATCGTTTCAGTACAAACAGGCATCATTTGGTGATTTTGTGTGTTCTCCTCAGATTTTATTATAAGTTCAAAATATAGCAGTGTGGATCCCTACAAAAAGCAGACTTCATCACTCATATACTCAAATCCTTGCACTGGTTTCCAGTAATGTATGCATTTCATTTTAAAAGTACTGCTGCTTGAATATAAGTTTTTAAATGGATTTGGACCAAAATACCTTTTAGATATGCTCCAACAATACCTTCCAGACCTCTCAGATCACAGGAGAAGCACTTACCAATAAAACCCTATGTCAGAACAAAACAGCAGGTGAAACAGCATTTAGCTACTATGTAGTCCATGTGGAATATATTTCCCAAGGACATGAAATATACTCCAACTACTACCAGTTTTAAATCAAAACTTAAGACCAAACTATTCACAGCTCATGTATCCTCTTTTTATTCTTCATTTTATTTATTTACTTTAAAAAAAAAAAAACAGACTCCACTCTGTGTTTTATGGATTGTAATTATGTGTTTTGTGACTTTTATGATGATTTATGTTATTATTACAGTGCATGAAAATGCACTGTACTGTTCTTCCTAGGCAACTTCTTATTATTATTCCGCTTACCACTTTTTCCGTACGCTATTTCTCTTGAACAGTTTAACTTAGACACTTCATTCAAACTTTGTAATGTAGGTATTCAAACGGACAAAGCTGCTATGTCTTTTCAACTTTGAAACTTTTATACTTTTTAAACTATTAAAGAAAAACTTTTTTAAAATCCCCATAGACTTAACATTGCCGATTGTGACATCATAATACGGCCGTTAAGCAATTAGAATCCTATGGCAGGTGTTCAGGCCACCTGCAGCCTCAGGCTTTAAGCATACAATCTGGGTCAATTAAGACTACACATCCTATTCAACTGTTTCCTCTGCCCAAAACTGTTTCAAAATAAAAGTCCTCACTACAATAATCCACTGTTAAACAATGTAACCCATTAAACTACTGAACTTTTTACATTCAACTTTTAAACGGTCTACTTTTAAACTATCATTAAACTATCTATCTATTAAACTAGCTGTCTATCAACAACTTTTAAACTATCTACATTCAACTTTTAAACTATATACATTCACTAGCTGTCTATCAACAACTTTTAACTTGTCATCAACTCACTTTTCATCAACTATGGGTCTGTCTCATTCCGAATACTTCCGTCAGTGCACTGCTAATGTGCACTGACCACTTACTGCCGTAGTGCCCACTTTCGATCGTTAGTATTGTTCCAAAAGGAACACTTATGTTAAAACGCTTACCGGAAATGACGGGATGACGTGACGAACGCAACACACGTGAACGCGAATTTTCAGCCCGCCAAAAATATATGCCGGCGTTTGTTTACAAACACACACGTTCTTTAACCAATCGTTAACACTCACAGCATGTGGAAAATACATCGCCTCCGACGTCAACGCAGGATCCTCCTACTATTGGCTGAACATGAGGTATGTTCGTGTATTTTACAAACACCTATCATGCACAAATTGCAGTGCAGCAGTAGGCTACACCAGTAGGATTAATCAATCACTTTACCTTTTCAAAACAGTCAGGAGCAGTTCCTTGCATTAAGTTGATGAATTACTAAATGTACACAGCAGGTTCACAGACGTTTTACCATTTCATGTCACAATACTTAAATACAATTACTAAATGTTTTTTTTCACTGTCTATATAAATGTTATGCAGGACAGTGACAGTAAGCTGCTAGTTTTTATTTTACCAACATACACCAAGCAATACTGCCCTACAAAGCCAAAAGGCAGTAACTGCATTTTTGGTCGAAAATGAGTTAATGTCATTTTTGGGATATTAAAGACTTCCTTTATCATGTGGATAAATATCTATACTCAATTTGACTGTTTTTTTTTTAAAATAGAGGGCTGTGTTCACCGTAACTCCCAAAACCATACAAGCAACCATGGCAGAGAGCCACAACTGCAGTTACTGTTCTTTGGCTTTGTTCTTCGACGTACAAGTACAGTTACCATACTCTGCCTTTGGTAGCAAATATTGATTATATGTCAGTTACTGCCTTTTGCCTTTGCACGACTCCTTATTTTTAGTACATAATACAAAGGCAGAGTACAGTATCTGACAAATAAGGGTCAAAGGTCAACTTTGAGCACAAGTTTTTTTTATATACACACATTTCTTCATCAGGGCAACAATTCACCAGATTTTCATTGCTCTACCTATAATACATTTTGTAGACAAAACAAAAAACTTTAAAGTCATTTTTCTCAGTTTGACACTCTGGTCAGTTACTGCCTTTTGCCTTTGTAGGGCAGAATAGGCAACATAATAGACAGGCCTATTGATATGTTCTATCATGTACTAATTCTGATTAATTAAGAAAAGACAATGAATTAAGGAAAACACAGTAACAGAACCAGATATTAACTTTATTTTAAACAAAAAAACATAATTAATTCACTTTCCTCTCCCCACTCACAGCGTCCTCCCAGCCCCAGAAAGTACTGCCAGATAAATAACACAGTGCCAGTGTTGGCACTATACTTTGATGGCCACAGTGACATGAGGGTTGACTATCGCCTTTCAAGGGTGTCCTTCAATGCACTCATGGATGTGTTGGGCAGGGAATGCGACCATGGCTGGGGCCCAGAAATCGACACCCTGATCTTTCTTTTCTGGCTTGCCACTCCCTCCTCCTACCGTGTTGTTGCCAGGGCCTTTGCCATGCCCCGGGCAACTATTCACCGGGTAGTCCACAGGGCGAGTGGGAAGATCGCCGCTCTACTGTATCGAGTGGTCCGACATCCCACCGCAGAAGAGCTCCCTCACCTCGGGGGTCGCTTTGCCCGTCTGGCCAGATCTGCAGCCTTCAACCGTGTGGTTGGTGCCATCGATGGCTGTCACGTTATTTTAACAGGAAGCTCTTTTACTCCATCCAGCTGCAGGCCATCTGTGATAACGTGGGGAAGTTCCTCGATGTGTTCGTGGGGTACTGTGGGTCAGTTCATGACGCCAGAGTACTGAGGAACAGCCCCATCTACTATCAGCAGTCCTACCCTCCACCAGGATACAGCATACTTGGCGATGGGGGCTACCCCTGCCTATCCCAGCCCATCAGCTCATCACACCCTTCAGACAGCCCGTTCGCAACCACCTCCAGGCTCGCTTTAACAACAGCTTGTCAAAGGCCAGGAGCATTGTTGAGCGGTCCTTTGGGATGCTGAAGACTAGATGGAGGTCCATCTTCTTCAAGGCTCTGGAAGTGGATGTGACTTACGTGCCGGAGGTCATCGTCTGTTGCACTGTTCTGCATAACATATGTATGAGCAACGGAGACCTGCTGGAGCCAGATGCTGATGTCAGGAGGGCACGAAGACCAGCACCAGCACCAGCACCTCCAGGAGCCGTCTCTGGTGCAGAGCAGAGACAGAGGATGGCAATGGCATGTTATGTCCCTGACCATGATTACATTTAAACATTTAAAATGTATGATTGTGTTGGATTTCGTCTGGCATGTTAAAAAACAAAACAAATCTGAATAAATTACATGACCATTCTGCAAAATCTAATGTGTTCAACATTATTAAATATTGTATTAAGCATTGTATGGTTCAATTCATACACCAGAGGTAAATATATTGTCTACTTCTTATCAGTTTGATAAAGTAGGTAGGTAGTATTTTTAGGAATTGATCAATCATGAATTTGACTTTACCAATTACTTCAAAGGTAAACACACAAGTGTACAACCAATTCCTGTAAAGCTTTTACCAATTGAGAAGGTTTTACCAATTTACCAATTGAGAGCAGCCAGACTCTATTCACAATGTGAAAGTCTGGAGTAACCTAATCAGGAAAAAAGATGTTAAGGTGTGATATAACGAGTGACACAGTGTAAATTATGTGTTACATATTTATTTAATATTTATTTCACTACAATTTATTGGAAAATGTATCTAAAATTGCCAGGAGGCGCTCCTCCCTGGCGGACGCCTCTCTCTCTCTGGCAGCCATCTCCCTCTCCCTCCTGTCCTCCCTCTTCCTCATCTCCCTGAAAAACCTCTCCTCCCTCTCTACATCCTCACGGTGCCGCCTCTCCTCCCTCTCCACAGCCTGTTGGTGCCTCCTCTCCTCGCGCTCTGCAGCCTCTCTCGCCTCTCTCTCTCTTCTCCTCTCTCTCTCGCTGCTCTCTCTGCATCTCCTGCATCACCTCATCAGCCTGCTTCTCATTCTCCTGTAAGGCTTTCAAAATTTCCATGGTATCTACCCGGCGCCTCTTTGGGGTAGACACCTCAGGAGTCACCGGTGTCACCATAGAAGGGGGTGAGGCCCTCGCCACTTCCGGGTTGGATGAGGCAAAGAGAGCAGGCGGCTCCATAGACGGCCTGCTCCCTATTGCCTCATCCATCAGTGAGTACCACTTCCAAGAAGCAGCGGTGGCCTCACCCCCCTCTGTACTAACACCGGTACGAGGGTTCTTAAGTGCCTGTGGATGAACGACAACAAAAAAAGCTGCACTATTTCACTATCAAATGCTAAACACTAACAATGCATTTACATTTCTTACTTACAAAAATACACTACCGTTCAAATGTTTAAAGTCTCTCAATCACCCTAGGTAAAACACTGACAATGATTCCCAAACAATCCTAAATGAGTTTTCCAAAAAGATATGTATGGAACAACCTTGTACTAACCTTGTATTTCTGGACCAAGTTCTCCCATCACTTCCTGATGGCTTTGGCATCCAGCCTCCCCTCCAACCCCTTTTTCTTAATGAATTCCCTGGTAAAAACACAACAGCAGATCATATCAATGCATTAAATAATACAGAAGCCCACTACCAGAACATTTAACATGACACGAGTACTGGGTTCGCCCACCTAATGTTATGTTACACATGAAATGCAACTACAATATTTCTTATGTTTTGTTTGCAACAACAATATCACAACATTTATTTTGAGGAGATTATTTATCCTGGGGTTGGGCCAGAGATGCATAGACTGCTTTACATGTGTTTAGCCCCCACTACAGCACTGTCAATAACGAGCATATGTGATCACGTTAGTTTGAAGTGAAGAACGTAGCGTAATACAACTGGTAATGCAATGTACTTACTCGAATCCAGTAAGGGTCGCATTTCTCCTCCCCGTAAACAAATCTGCGTTGGCAGCACGCCATGGGATAAGCTCCCTTGTATCTTCGTCCGTCCCTAAAACAGATCAAAATACCTCGATGAGACAAAAGGAACTCACCTTGCCCGTCAATAGTATACGTGATATCAAACATTACAACGGCACAACACTGTATTCACCAGCACATAATCTAAAATAGTCACGAAGCCAGTTTCATAACTTACTAGCGTCCACACAGATAACGTGCTCATCCCAATGGATGGCTTAACGTGCTAGGTAGCATTAACATATAACGTTACGTTAACTCGCCAAATGATTATGTCGGCTTCAATCTGTGAGGCCACGTAAGTAATGCATTATACGTCAGTAAACGTTTCGTATTACTGCTGTTACTTAACATTAATACGATAGAGTTCACATTTATAACGTGCTCATCCCAATGGCTGGCTTAACGTGCTAGGTAGCTATAGGTAGCTAGGTAGCATTAACATGTAACTTATGCTAATTAACTCGCCAAATGATTATATCAGCTTCAGTCAGTGAGGAACAGTGTTGTAATGTAACGGAGTACAAATACTTCGTTACTGTACTTAAGTAGACATTTTACGTATCTGTACTTTACTTCGCTATTTAAATTTATGTCAACTTTCACTTTTACTCCACTACATTTCCTAGATAAAATGTATACTTTTACTCCGTTATATTTCCACTAAGCATCTTCGTTACTCGTTACTAAAACATAAAATTAGAAGAAATGTGTACGACTGCAATAAGGGAGGTTTGGCGAATCACTGCTCCTAGATTGCATTACGCACGCTCCGCGCTCTATTTCAGCGCGTGTTTGTTGCTAAAGGAGGAGGGAGGAGGACGCACAACTGAAACCGCCATGGAAGCACGAGCACCTACTGGAGGACCTCCCGTTGTCATAGACGACCACCCCGACGATAGTGGTGAACTCGGTGAACAGGGTAGTGGTGAAGAGAACGTCATACACCCGTGGCCGTATTTGCAAGAAATGTTTCTGTACATTGGCAGCTTTCTGTGTAGCTGAACACTCCGCTACCTGCCTCAGCGGCCTGTGAAAGGCTATTTAGCATCGCGGGACTTGTCTTCAGTCCAGGAAGTGTAAGACTGAATCAGGCCCGGGGTGGGTAATCGGGAGAATTCCCGGTGGGCCGCTTCACTTCTGGGCTGGTCGAGGAAAAGAATATTGACATTTGTCACGTTAGTCTATCTTTTCTTAAAGTAGGACACGTTCCGCATTCTGTGCATGACCCCAATGTCTCTGCATGGGTTGTAGCCTACGTGAGGGAGTTTTCCCCTCCCAAAAGAGTTGGTTGGGTCCATAGCCCGTCTTTTCCAAAAAGTTTTCTCAGATACGGATAGCTGAGCCGGCCCTACAGTAGGCTAGACACAAGCGTCAGGAAGAATGGATGGTAGAAAGTGGCCAGGAGAGACTGAGCAGAAGATCAACCAGTCGACCACTGAAAATTATGAGCCCGAAATTAGTGATGAGAAGGCAATGACTACAGGGACAAGTAGAGAGGATAAATTAAAGTTATTTAATGTAAGAAAGAGCAATTACCCTACATGATAAACCTATATGCTCAGAAGAGGGTGTAGTAAAGGAGTAGGCTAAATCACTAAACAACAATATAGACTACCCATGCAAAAAACATGTAGCCTAAACAGTAGTTCAATATGCCTCTTTGTGGAAGCGTGGGATAGGCTACATGTACAAAGGCTTTCTTTCTTTCTTTCTTTCTGTTTTTGTTAACTTGTGGAATAGTGGAAATGTTTTGTTAACTTCTCAGTTGAAGTGAATTATTATATAACCTTTACACATTTGTTGAACCATGGTACTAATAAAAACTACAGGATAGTAATAGCTGAAATGTTGCTTCATTTATCCAATTTCCACCACTATGGAAAACGTGGGCCGGTCTTGGGCCTGAAACTCCCGGGCACTGAAAAGGCAACTTTGAAAACCTGCTTCTTTTGAAGATGAACAGACACCTTTTCAGTTTCAACTAATGACTGGCATATTAGTAGCTGCTGGACATAGGTGGCCTGTGTGTGTGTGTGAGAGTGAGATGGTGACCTGGGGAGTAATATGGAGGGGGATAGCTGTCAAAATATTCGTGTCCATAGATGTGATACACGTGCGTATTTGTCTGTAGTTGTGCACAAAATAAATATTTGTGAATTCTCGAATGAGTCCAGTCGTGCATAAAATATATTGTGTGTATTTTATCCATCAGAATACGGATGGAAAAAAAATATGAATTCAAAAATTACAAGTAAGAAATCAAACTTTACAGTTGGCTTAATTTGGTATGAGTACGACTTCGCACAAGTGTCAAAATACTGTCAAAATACGTCATCGCCGCACTCACAGGCATTACTTGTTGAGAAAAGAAACATAGATCGAGATCAAGACTGCGCATGCGCTGAGACGAATCCGGCGGGGGCAGTGCCATTACTGCGGGTTAGGCACGTCGGCGCTAACGTTTGTGATAGCTACCTGTGGAGTTTAACAAATCGTCTTTTTCCCCCTTCGTTTATTGGCTTACGAGGTCGGGAAGAACCTGTTGTGTGTTCGGCTTTTACAACAGCAGTGGAAAAATACAGATATGGAACAAAAATATATAAGTTCCCCCGCCGTTATTACACAGCCTGCCCCTGTGTAACACCATACATAAGCACACAGATTCCCAGGGCGAGCCGAAGACCAAGCTGTTCGTCAGAAATGGATTGTGAACATCAACCGAAAGGATTTTGTTCCGAACAAACATATCACGGTAAGTTTTGTTTAACAGTATTAATCTTAAATCTTGCCAGTTGCCACAATGACTAGCATGTTGTTGTCTAGTCTTGCATGGCGATACTTTAACGCTATCTATGTTGGTGTGTTAAGACATGGCACCAAATATTTGACGTAGAAGCAAAACTGTAAAGTAAGTGTGTGCTAGGAACTTCGGTAGTCGCCAGAATAATTATCTCCATCAACTAAATGCCACTATTGAAAAATTATTCGCTTTAACTACTAACGTTGGGGCAGCCATGGTGGCCATCAAATCAACATGATTTGGCATTACAAACAGAAAACGTATGATGGAGTTCGGGGGCAGGCGACACTATGCTAGTTGCAAGATTGCTTTCCTTCTTTGGTAACGTTAACCGTGAAAACATCAGTCATTTGGAAAGATCTTAGTGCGTTATCCTCCGATTCAGTATTGTAATAAACAGTTTTTGGGTAGCACTCACATTTAAAACTCACTTGGATATTTGTTGTAGATGTTGTGCAAAATGTTCATGATTGTTTTTGGGTTAAATTTGTTGCTGTGCTGAGTTCTAGTCTACATGTAAGTCAATGTCCTTTTCTATTTGTATTTTATCAGGGGTCAATGTCATCTGGAAGAGCACCTCCCAAAAGAAGATGGCATCCAGTGTCCAGATACTGCAGACCACAACTACAGTTTTAAGTCAACAAAAGACTGTGACACAAACTGATCAGTGTAGGCCTATGATTTGGATGACAAAGACTCAAAATTTACACAGGCTTGGGCATGGACAGTTTTTGGCAATTTTTGTATGGCTTTTCACTCACAACTAAGGACCATCAAGTTAGCTGTCCCTGAACAACTGTTGCTTGTTCTAACGAGGCTCCGTCCATACTTCCACACAGGGATTTGTTGATAAATCTATACTTACCTTTTGAATTACTACTGTTTAGTGTATCTTTTTACCCATATTTCCACACAGGGATTTATTCATTAATCTATTCTTACCTTTTGAATAACTACTGTTTAGTGTGTCTTTTTTGCACATACTTCCACACAGGGATTTATTGATTAATCTATGCCTACCTTTTGAACCACTACTTTTTAGTGTACCTTTTTGGCCCTTATAGCCACACAGAGAATTATATTTATATTTGAATCATTACTTTAAATTAGAGCCATTACTGTTGCTATCTTGTCTAAATATTTTCCACAGAGACTGACCTGGTCCAGTCTATTTGACCTCGGCCTAGTAGCATATTTGAACCTTTTTGTACATATGGCCGATACAAACTTTTCTCATCTGTCGTCCCTCGTTGGTGGAACGCACTACCTGTTCCTACTAGAGCAGGGACATCCCTCGACATCTTCAAAAATATCTGAAAACCCAGGTCTTCAGAGATCATCTCCTCTCATAGCACTACTACAGACAATTGCACTCATTGATGCACTTATTGTGTTTTTTTTTATTGTTAGAATTGCTCTTAAAAGCTTTAAATGTTTTTACCATGTTGCAAGTCGCTTTGGCTAAAAAGCGTCAGCCAAATGTAATGTAATGTAATTGTAGTAATAATATAACAACAATTTATATGTGTGATACATGTATTGTATAAATTAAATGAAGTGTCAAGTTCAAATAAACTGTAATTAATACATCAACAACTGTTCTTTATTCCATTGTGCACAAGTTCCAAGCACATGATGTGTCCTCTTGTGAGGGCTGAAGACATCTTTTGGGAGGTGCTCTTCCAGATGACATTGACCCCTGATAAAATACAAATATAGAGAAAAGGACATTGACTTACATGTAGACTATAACTCAGCACAACAACAAATTTAACCCAAAAACAAACATCTACATCAAAAATCCAAGTGAGTTTTAAATGTGAGTGCTACACAAAAACTGTTTATTACAATACTGAATCGGAGGAAAACGCACTAAGATCTTTCCAAATGACTGATGTTTTCATGGTCAGTGTTTTTTTAAGCAGTGGGGGCAGGCCTGTCCGAACCCCCCACCGTCCCACGGAACTGACAACTGACACTTCGCTGCAACACAAACAATTATGTATTCACCTCTATTCACACACAATGAGGCATTATTTTCAGTTGTGATTGAGCTGTATATTTGGAGAATCTACAACAGGTCTGCACAATGAATTTTGAAAGGCAACTGCGACTATTGTACGTCTGCCCCATTTCTGATACCGTGAGGGAAGAAAATTAAACCGTGGGGGGCCGCCACTACCAAATCAACATAGAGGAAACACTGATGGTTAACGTTACCAAAGAAGGAAAGCAATCTTGCAACTAGCATAGTGTCGCCTGCCCCCGAACTCCATCATACGTTTTCTGTTTGTAATGCCAAATTATGTTGATTTGATGGCCACCATGGCTGCCCCAACGTTAGTAGTTAAAGCGAATAATTTTTCAATAGTGGCAT
The DNA here is from genome assembly GCF_046254945.1 of Alosa pseudoharengus. Classification (NCBI taxonomy): domain Eukaryota; kingdom Metazoa; phylum Chordata; class Actinopteri; order Clupeiformes; family Clupeidae; genus Alosa; species Alosa pseudoharengus. The sequence continues at coordinate 1,171,299 of NW_027468837.1, forward strand.
TTAGTTGATGGAGATAATTATTCTGGCGACTACCGAAGTTCCTAGCACACACTTACTTTACAGTTTTGCTTCTACGTCAAATATTTGGTGCCATGTCTTAACACACCAACATAGATAGCGTTAAAGTATCGCCATGCAAGACTAGACAACAACATACTAGTCATTGTGGCAACTGGCAAGATTTAAGATTAATACTGTTAAACAAAACTTACCGTGATATGTTTGTTCGGAACAAAATCCTTTCGGTTGATGTTCACAATCCATTTCTACACAACACAACAGGTTCTTCCCGACATCGTAAGCCAATAAACGAAGGGGGAAAAAGACGATTTGTTCAACTCCACAGGTAGCTATCACAAACGTTAGCGCCGACGTGCCTAACCCGCAGTAATGGCACTGCCCCCGCCGGATTCGTCTCAGCGCATGCGCAGTCTTGATCTCGATCTATGTTTCTTTTCTCAACAAATAATGCCTGTGAGTGCGGCAATGACGTATTTTGACAGTTGAGTCACTTGTGCGAAGTCGTACTCATACCAAATAAAGCCAACTGTAAAGTTTGATTTCGTACTTGTAATTTTTGAATTCATATTTTTTTTTCATCCGTATTCTGATGGATAAAATACACACAATATATTTTATGCACGACTGGACTCATTCGAGAATTCACAAATATTTATTTTATGCACAACTACAGACAAATACGCACGTGTATCAAATCTATGGACACGAATATTTTGACAGCTATCCCCCTCCATAGAGTAAGCCCTAGAAATGCTCATACCACATGACCAAAATGTTCTCCCTACAAGCAGGTAATTTGTTAAAAAAAAAGAAATAAGTTATTTATTTTTCATTTTTACCTGAAGTTCATACAAAAGTGAAATTTCTTGATGAGTGAGATTAACCTAACCTGGGAACCCTGAAAATGCTTTATGCTTTACTATAAAAAAGCCAAAATAAAGTTCACAATAAAAGTTCAAAATAAAACCGCTTGCTTTTTACTTTTTACTTTAAATACTTAAGTACATTAAATATCAGAAAATTACTTTTGATACTTAAGTACAGTATATCTAAGTCACATGGTTAACATAGTTAGCATGTTAGCATTGCTAACATAGTTAGCATGTTTAGCAAAACTGCTAGAAAATATTAGTTAAGTTAGCTAAGTAGCATGGTTAGCATGTTAGCATTGCTAGCACTGCTATAAAACATTAGCTAAGTAACATGGTTAGCAGAATTAAAAATCTTAGCATAACTGCTAGCAAACATTAGAGCCATTCCAACTTTCAGTTATCGTCAAATATCTACCTATACACAGCCATTAAACTATTTGAATATCAACATTCATTCAACTTTCTGTCTGTCAACAACTTTTAAACTATTTACCTTCAACTTTTAAACGGTCTACTTTTAAACTATCATTAAACTATCTATTAAACTAGCTGTCTATCAACAACTTTTAAACTATCTACTGTCTATCAACAACTTTTAAACTATCTACATTCAGCTTTTAAACAGTCTACTTTTAAACTATCAACTTTTATTAAGCTATGCAACCACCATGTCTATCCTAGCATCACCGTAGTAACCATCTCTGTATTATCTGTTTTAACTATACATGATATTTTACATCACAACTTTAGCATTTTCATGCACTGGTAATTCCTTGGAATTGCATTTCTAGTTATTATTATTATTATTATTATTATTATTATTATTATTATTATTATTATTTCATTTCCTCCATGCTTTCACTTACCACTGCTTGTTATTCTCTGTTCTCTGATGGTGTAAAGCACATTGAGTTGCCTTCATGTACAAAAGGTTCACATAACCAGAATTTGCTTGCTTGCCACAGTTACGTCTGTCCAGCTCTCCAAAATTTAATAAATAATCAGTCATGCCTTATTTTGCTCGCAAAGTGCAACTGATCACTCACAGCCTGGAGCTCTGAATATATTTGTAATGGCCTCTTTATATCAGCACCTTATTTATGCTAGGTGAGGAAACACTAAATGTTTTTTTTTTCAACCATGCCATTTGAAACTGATCCTGAAAACCTTTGGGCATCTGCATATCTGTGACCTAGGTGACATCCGGAATGACCTGTACTTGACATTAGAGAGAGGAGACTTTGAGAGGGGAGGCAAAAGTGTTCAGAAAAACATTGAGGTGACGATGTATGTGCTGTATGCTGATGGGGAGGTCCTGAAAGTATGTCATCCTTTTTGTTGTTATATCACAGAAACCATTTTACCTTGTCATACAAATACACAACAAATAATAGTATAGTTTGTTTTTATTTGTTATTAAAGTTCAAATAATAGTATAGTTTGTTTTTGCAGTTTTGAAGATAAAACATCTAAGTAATGTTTAACCCAGTATTTATTTAACAATATTAAAATGCTGTTTCTCTTTCTGTGTTTTTGTGTACTTGTTCTTTTTGCTGTGTATTTTGTCTCAGGACTGCATCAGCTTGGGGACAGGTGAAGTTTGTATCGCTGAATACCGTTCCTTTGTGCTGTACCACAACAACAGTCCCCGTTGGAGTGAGATCATCAAGCTTCCCATCCCTATTGACCGCTTCAGGGACTCGCATTTGCGCTTCGAGTTCAGACATTGCTCCAGTGAGGCCTCTCTTCCTACTATGGCGTTATTGTCTCACGCATAGATATATATACATAGATACCACATTGTCTGTTGAGTTCTATTAGAAGGAATATGTCAACACGGCCGCCATATTGGTAGGGGCAACACTATCCCGTAAATGAATGGAGGCTTATGATGAGCTGAAGGAGTTTTGGGCTATGAAGTCCTCAAACTCATAAATATTTCAATCAATGGGCATAAATTATACTTCATTGTTAAAGGAAGCTAAACTACATGAAGAAAATAAAAAAATAACACTATTTACGTGGAGAAAAATAAACATTTTTTGAGAACGATTAAAAAAAACACCCAGAATCATTACAATATAGTTTTGGATTTATTTAAATATTTGGCATACCAGTTTCGTTCGTACTGTATACACTTGCCATTACACCTCAGTCCAGCAGATGGTGGTGGTAATGCACTCCATTTGCAAACTGCTAAAAAAAAAACTCACTGAAGGAAACAATGCCCCCCTCTTCCCCCCACTATCATTAATGGTCAACCAGTTGAGATAGTACAAGAGTGCAAGTACCTTGGCATAATTATTGACAGTAAGCTATGTTTTGATTCATACACTGTTTGATTCTTACGCTGTTTGTGCCAAAGCCCATCAGCGCATGTACTTTTATCGCAAACTGAGGAATTTTAACATTGACCCTACTTTTATGAGAATGTTTTATTCCTGTTTTTTTGAGTCTGTTTTAACCTTCTGTTTTATTTGCTGGTTTGGTTCTTTGTCCAAAACAAAAATAGACTGGAGAGTATCATCGGGACATGTAGCAAGATCGCAGGCATCAACTTCCCCACTCTCTCTCACACCCACACTAAAAAAGTGGCAAAGAAGGCCCAATCTATTGCAGCTGACCCCAGCCATCCCTTGTCCTGCCAGTTTAAGCTACTCCCTTTAGGCCGTAGGTACTCCATGCCCAGATACAGGTCCAATAGACTCAGAAACTCTTTTATCCCGACTTCCATTTCCATTTTAAACAATCTGCCAGAACTGTTTTAACTATATTTATTTTTATTCATTACTGTGTTAGATCCTGTGAGTATGACACTAGGTGGTACAGCCTGAGACATGCACAATAAAAAAAAATGCTTTCTGCATTTTTGTTTTGCTTTTCCCTCCATTGTACCGAACTCGTACCGAACCGTGATGTCCGAACCGAGGTATGAACCGAACCGTGACTTCTGTGTACCGTTACACCCCTAGTTTGCAAACTGCCAAAAAAAAGCTCACCGAAAAAGAAGAAGGGTTCACTGGCCTGTTTTTTTTTTTCAAGGTCAAGGTAACTTTATTGTTCCCGAGGGGCAATTAATCGCACAGCCAGCAGACAGACATAAGGACAAGACACACAACAATACATAAAAACTTTTTTTTTTTATTGTGCATGTCTCAGGCTGTACCACCTAGTGTCATACAGTCTCTTCCCTGAGCTATCTGCAACAGCCTGAAGTGTGTAAGATGTAGGCTAAACAGTACAGTAAGTACCCAGACTCCATCTGTAACTTGTAAACAAAATAAGACAATCAGCTATAAAACTGAAAATAGGCCTACAGTATCTCTTATTTCTGAAAGTGCAAATTACATAGAAAAATGATTTTTAAAAATCCACTTAAGCAAGACCTTCAACATCTGTGTTTAGTTGTATATGGAAGGGTCTACAATTTGCCTCAATATTTTTCATTGTGTGTAAAGTAATAATCTAGCCTACTAACTGTGAAAATATCACACTATTTTGCCTTTTTAAAAAAAACGAAATTGCTCCTTTCATTTCATAAACAGACTACAACTAGAAGTCACGTGACTTTGCCCTTTGACGTTAACTCACCGTAGCATGGTTTGTTTATTAGCCTGGTTAGCGTTGTCACTTTATTTTACTGTCTATGCACTTAACACTACCAGCTCCTCATGTGAGAAGTTACAAGTTACCCCAACATAAAGGTAATTACCACGCGATTTACATAGCTTTCTGTCATTACGAAATCATTTAATTTAAGCCATAGGTTTTGGCCCTATTTGTATGTGTATCCAAAGGCTGCTGAAGCGCAGGGGAAGTGTTTTTCCCCCTCGTTTCAGTGATTGGTAGCCTACATCATCTGGGTGATGGCTTCAAATATGTGTAGCATTTTTTCCACTCACATACCCAACAACTGCTGAACAACGCCGACACACAGTTTCATCTTATCCACCACTCTTTCGCCTGTACTAACGTTACTGTAACTGAAGTTCTCAAACTTGCGATCTTAAAGAGACCAGCGGATCCTCTAACTCTTGTGGGTCTAACCTTAGTGCTGCTAATGACTGACGGACTCGACTGATGACCTACAGATTAGCGTTAGGTGTCGCTAAAGAACTCCCGTTACTCTCGCTACTTAACAGTAATTGCGCATGACATTAATTAATCCGCACACGAGTTTTATGTATTTTTATACCGTGTATTCTCCGTGTAAATTCATGCACCGAACCGTGACGCCCGTACCGTTTCGGTTCAATACGAATACATGAACCGTTACACCCCTATTGCAAACGGAGTGCATTACCACCACCATCTGCTGGACTGAGGTGTAATGGCAAGTGTACCCCTCAGCCTCGTAATGGCCGCCGGGTGAATAAGGCGAATATGGCGTGCAGTGTCTTTTTCAATGTCTTTTTCTGCCCCCTAGTTAATACCTGGGACGGTCATAAGGTGTCACTATAGAATATAATTAATGTACTTCGGGGGAAGTAAGGGGAGATGAAGTTCTGTGTACACACAGATTGTGTATACTTTTAAAATGCGCTACGCCAATGGAAAACTTATCCTGGTCCCTAAAATGACGGCAGGATATTTCTAAAAGTTTGTGCTTTTGACCGTTCGTGCCCTGAAAGGCAAGTCTTTCATATTCATATTCGGTTACATCTGCCAAGCAGGATATAAGTAAGTATAAGTATATATACTCTTTTGATCCCGTGAGAGAAATTTGGTCTCTGCATTTATCCCAATCCGTGAATTAGTAAAACACACTGCACACAGTGAACACACAGTGAGGTGAAGCACACACTAATCCCGGTTCAGTGATCTGCCTGCAACAACAGCGGCGCTCGGGGAGCAGTGAGGGGTTAGGTGCCTTGCTCAAGCAGTGTTTCCCATACATTGACTAATCTGTGGCGGGGCGCCACAAAATAAAAATCGGCCGCCACACATAAATATTCTATGTTTAATTTAATTTAAATTAAATATAAGATCAAATCCTTGCATTGCCATTGAGCTGCGCTTTTTACGCACGCAGCACTTCCTTGCCCCGCCCCGCTCTCTCGTAGCCCGCTGCCTCTCCTCTGCATGTGCATTTAACAAAATTCACGATTGTTGAAGGATTGTTGTTGCCACATAGAAGCATTGCATAGAAGACGTCTGGCTAAATTGCTATTAAATCCGCTTAGCATCGTGACCATGCTGCGCAAATTTGTTTAAAACTGCAGCATTGAAGATAACTCTGCTAAGATCTTATCACAACATAGTAGGCTACATTGAAGAGACTAAACTAAGTTAAGTTATGCAATCAAGCAGTATCTCAAAGCTAACGTTAGAATACTGTTTGGATGTCGAATTTAGCATGCTTAGCCTACTTACAGCTGCTTGTCAATTTCGTTGAAGGGCTCATTTTATTGACTCTGACACTGAATGTTTGCAAAATCCCAATGTAAGTGGAAAAGTGTTTTCCAAAATTCAAAAGTGCTTGTCCCAAGGAGAAGTACGAACCTTTATTTTAACTATGTAGAAAACGTTATGAGTTGCATCCACATCAGCAGCCTTTAAACTGTGTTACAATTGCAATTTGCAAGTGTTCCCTCACGAACGTTTAAAGTGACAGGCACTCAATTAGACCTATACACTACCAAGACGATGCCCCCCCCCCCCCCCCCCCCCGTTGTCCAAGTCAGCTACCGCCACAAATTGAATCCAATTCTGTGGGATACACTGTCAAGGGCACTTTAGCCATGGCCTACTGGTCGGGGTTCGAACCGGCAACTAGGGGTGGGCGATATGGACAAAAAATATTTTTTGTGATTTTGACGATAACGATAATTAGTCAATATCCTTAAAAACAAATTGTAAAAGTCTGAGTTACTTTACAGCTCATTATTTATGAATAGCATCAATACAATAATAACCCAATAACCTAACCTGTGACTTTTTAACCAAATCAACCAATGCATTGTCACTCTATGACACATTTCCAATTTTGCCCCCACTTGTGTGTGTGGCAATGACATGGTCTAGCCAGCTACATTAGAGAAGATGACTAGGCCTAACAGTTTCTCAAGAGAAAGTCTGAAGCTGAAGTTCCTTTCAAAAACCTTTACTTAGGATTCACTGTAAAACTAAGCAGACCAACAGAGTACATCTCAGTTATTCCCTTCGATGTTTTGTTTAAGAGAAATCATGTAGGCTAGCATTCCACAGAATAGAAGTTACAGAATAGAAACTAATGCGTTAGCTTATGGCTAATGTATATGAGAAATCCCATAGAGATGCTAACGGTTAGCATAATTGATACACGTAGATATTTAGAGCGAACTTTAGTCCATTTACAAAAGGGTTACATGAGAAGAGTTCTTTGTTTACAACTGACTACTAAAATACTCAAAGGCAAATGTTTTCTCTCCATACAATACCATGTAGGAAAAAATGTGACTGTCTCATCAATGCTACGTGAACAGAAGTAGCTGCATAAAATCCCTTGTAGGCTACGTCTTCATCTCGCTACACAAAATAAACATAAGGCCTGTGTGTGACAACGTGAACCCACTAGCGATCATGTGACACTTGCTCTGCTGCAACGGGGCTTCTCTTGCATACACCTCCTGGATTTAGTGAATGTATGGGGTTTCGAGTTCGAGTGTTTTTTCCCCCCATAAGTAATTTAAATACTCGATAATGTAAATTTGCACATTGTTAAAACAACAATCACGATATTATCGCAGACGATATATATCGCCCACCCCTACCGGCAACCCTCCGGTTCCAAGTCCGAAGCGCTAACCAGTAGGCCATGGCTGCCCAATATAGACCTGACACATTGAGTAACAAGTAATGAGTAGCCTAATGAGTAAATTTTAGCTCTAGCCTACAGTAAAACCTTATAGCGGCGTGGACAAAGGGAATGACTGCTAATGTGTTGAATCTTCACCTAAATAAATTCAGGGTTTAACAGTCAAAACGTATGTTTATCTGTAAAATTTGTTCACAATATGAAAGTGTAGACTGTATACTGTCGAATTATGCGAAAATGTGAAATTCGTCATACTTTTGTTTATCGTGGATTTTCTCAAAATAGCACCGTGCACAAAGCGACTGGTTTCGCCTTGCAGGGTCACATATGATCTGAATCTAATTAAAACGTATTCCACTCTGCTAGGTGGCTAGTTATATAGTTTGTTTTTAATAGCAAACAGAAACATCAAGGTAGCAACAGGTCATTATCGGAACTCCGTCGGTCCCGTATTTCCGCCGTCTTGCGTGTATGTGTCACTTAATATCCATTTCTATACAAACCAAGACGGCGGATTCCTAAAGAAACGCAAGCACCCACACCATAGGTGTATCTAAATTAGCTATGTACCAAAAATTACATTTTACCGTGACTCGAAGAGCTGTAAACAGTGTTGGCTGCGTGTACACATCCGCTTGGAGCTCCAGTGGAATTTTTATTTCATGACGAGAATTCTCAGTCTAACCATTTATGTGCCTTTAAAACGGCGTAAATAGGCGACCCATCAGGCCAGCACTATAACTCAGAGCGTGGTAAACAAAATCGGATATTTCAGGCAGTACATTTTTTTGTTCAAATCTACACACCTATGGCTACTGAAAAATGTAAGGTTCATTTAGCAAATGTTATTTTGAAGTGTTAAAAAACATTGTTGTTTTAGAATTTCCGAACAAAAGTGGTGATAATTGGGGGTGTTACGATACATCCTTTCATTGTCAAAGCAATGACGACTGCTTATAATAACTTAATGTATGCTTATTGTCAATATTATGCAATCAATGTGGTGCAAATGAGTCTAGAGTCTAGATCGATCCCAATGCCCTAGTGCAGTGACGGGGACACTGTACTGTAGGAGATGCCGTCCTTCGAATGAGACGTTAAACCGAGGTCCTGACTCACTGTGGTCATTAAAGATCCCATGGCACTTATCGCAAAGAGTGGGGGATTCCCCAGTAGCCTGGCTAAATTTCCAGCTTGGCTCATTCAATCTGGCCACTGTAATTGGCTCATTCACTCCCACTCGCCACCTGAAGCTGGTGTGTGGTAAGCATTCTGGCGCATAATGGCTGCCGTGCATCACCCAGGTGGGTGCTACACATTGGTGGTGGTTAGTGAGGTCCCCCTTTCCATGTGAAGTGCTTTGAGTTTTGAGAAAAGGGCTATATAAATGTAACGTGTTGTTGTTATGCTGTACGCACAGACCACACATAGCCTACTGATGTTGCTGATATCATGTGTTATTAGTCATTTGAGGTTGTATCTACCTTATGTTAAGACCTGTTAAGACCATATGATTTTTAATAATGTTCTGACCATAGATTTCAAAGAGGGTGTACTTTCTTTTTCACATGACTGTAAATACCAATGTCTAATGATGACTTTGGCCATTCCTACCATCACAGCTAAAGATAAGGGAGAGAAGAAGCTCTTTGGCTTTGCCTTCACGCCACTCATGAGGGAGGATGGAACTACGCTGACTGATGAAAGTCATGAACTCTACGTTTACAAGGTCAGCAGGCTCTCTCTTATTATAGCTATAGGCTATCAGATACTATTAAGTTTTAGATTAGATTGTCATTTTCATTGATTGTCAGAGTTATGCACACATAATTATTGAATATTGAAACAAGTGATTAAAGCATTAGAGCAGTTGGTAATAACAGATACAATTCTTCTTCTTCACTTGTACAAGCAGCAAGTTTCTCAGGCTGAATGATTCTTGCAGAACTGCTAAAAAATAGGCTTTAGTTCAGTGTGTATACCTGTTGCCTTTCTCTTATAACATGGAACAACAAAAACTTATTTTCTCTACAAAGAAACCTTGTGTGTAATTTTGTTGCATAGATATATTTAAAGGTACATTATGCACGATGTCCCCCTTAATATAACCTTAACAAAGCCAATTTGATAGTAAATGAACTTGTTATAGGTGAATCGTTCACCTAGCATAGCAATACAGCATAGACATAGCGAGTTGCTACCGAGAACCAGACATGCAACTTCAAGAACGGCGGCCCGACCAAATCTCGCGAGAATCATGAAACATTACCTTGTCAGTAGATATACCTTGTAGATAGTTTTTGCCTGTTGTTAATCCTTCACCTCCACAACAAAAGCTTTTTCATTGTGTACCGGGGGGACAAGTTGCAAGAAGTTTGCTATTTACAACAGCAGAGTAAAATATAAATATATCCCGACAAGAGAGGGAGTTCTACAGTAGGCAAAAATACCTAAACCGGCATAGTGTACATTTAACAGGGTTCCCACACATCCTGGAAAACCTGGAAACTAGTTCACTAATTTTTCAGTCATGGAAAATGAGAGAAAAAATGTAAAATGTTCTGGAAAATTTGTTGTCCTTTTTCCTTAAGCTGATACTGAGCTACACGTTTATTCATCAGAGCTCCGCCAACAGATAACAGACCTGAAAGGGGCAAGGCAGTAGATTACAGTGATTTTAGAACACATCACGTCGGGACTCACTGTAACTTACTACCTCTTGGGACTTTTTGTATAAATAAAGGTAGAGCGCATTTCATGTCATACCCAGGGGGAAAAAACCCATTTATAGCGCTTTTAACCTGATTATGCAGTCACAGTCAAATGCCATCATTCTAATCTGACTGCATATCTCTATGATAGTTCATGCTAGAAATTAAACAAACACACAGGCACAGAAGAAAACAAGCTTTTAGATGACACCTTTGTTATGCAAGTTCTCTGAAACAAAGAGTTGTACTTAAAGAATGTACTTAAAACTGTTGTTGATAATTGTATATAACATTCTACTACTATTGTTGTATTTGATGAACTCAAACTTAAGTTGGCCTGTTAGTCTTGTGGATAAAAGCACCATATTTTACATGGAGCTTCTTTAGGAGCTACTGATTGATTTTAGCCTAAGAGCCCAAACAAAGAATTTGAAAATGTCCACATAAAGCACAAAAACACATTTGATCAAAAGGCAATCACCACAGGTTAACAGGGTAAACAATTTAACTAATAGATATCACCATGAAACCAGTTGAAACCAGTTGAAATCAGCATCAAAACCTCCACCCACTCACGGGAAAGAAAGCAGTTTGAGCCAGACTGTTTATTGTCTTAACCTAGCCTTTGCAATTGACTTTCAATGTAGACATAGAAACAGGAACGTAGAAATGCCCTGCAGTGAATAAATTATTATTATTGTTATTATTATTATTATTACTACTACACTACTACTACTACTACTATTCTCATTAGGCCTATTATTATTATCACCTTGACACGAGTAGAAACTAGGCTACTTGCTCGTATACAGATCCACTCATGACAATGTAGCCGGCTGATTCGACTGACTCGCATTCATAACAACATAATGTAACCGGTCCGCCCGACTGATCCAAATGACCCAGGTAGGCTAGCCTACTCAAGCAACTCCATACAGAGCTTGCAATGTTTCGGACTGTCTTCGCGACCTAATTGCATTTTAAAGAAGGCTAAACGTGCAGAATATATGTTATTTCAGAAGTGAAAGCATAGCTTTTGTTGTGGATTTTCTTTTAACCTTGACGAGGAGTTACTCGCTCCTCTAAAGATCCACTCATGACAACGTAGCCGGCTGATTCGGCTGACTCGCACTCATAACAACAACGTAACCGGTGTTCCAGTTTAGATGGTGAGCAGGTTAACTTGTGATATTTGCATAAAATCCGTGAATATTCAACAAGACCCTGCCAACTTGTTAACAACGCTTTGCTCTGCCTCCGCCCTTCCAGTGCTGGAGATTCACATTTTCACAAGCCTACAGTGCGTGACAGAATATGAAGCAAGATCTTGCCGAAAACATGCGGAATCGCTATGTATAATGCATGTCTGCTTAAGCATCCACACAAAATGTTGTGCAAACAGGAAATGTGTCAAAGTAAATCAGCGAAGGTTTTGTTGGGTTTCGAACATGAGTCTCACTGAGGCTAAATGTTCCAAGCAGTAAACACTATCACCACTACGCCACAGAGAGCAACACTTGTCATTAGTCTATTAGACTAGTCTACTAGCTTACTAGCTATCCTGATGTCCATGTTAACTGGTGATATCCAACACAGCGAATGCATGCCTTAAATAATGCAGATTAATTTTGCCTCAGTAATTTTGCATCACAAACAGTAACAAATGACCCCATCAGACGTTGCTCTCTTTTTGTGCAGAAACACACATCATGATTATAATGCGCAAAAATTAGGAAGATCACTTGGGCCTCGAACTGCTCACTAAAATAGCAAGCTAGCAGTAATAGTCCACCCTGCTAACCAATTGCACCACTGGTTATTTTGTACCTATGCAATAGCATGGTGTTCCTATTAAATGAATGTAGGTCTATGTTGTCTTGTGACAGCTTATTTGTCAAAAGATATTCATTATAGCAAACATCTAGGCTAAGTGAATGTTTTGCAACAGGCTGCTGAACGAGCAGTAAGTAGGCTAAACTATTTTCTAATTTAGGCTACGTGGGAATCTGAAACAGCAACATCTGTCATCAAACTCTCTAGCTACATCAAAGTTTTGTAATATGCTACCATGGTAACCATTTTGTGTCGTCAAACTAGGACCAACAAATTAAATAATATTTAACTCGGAGAAAATAAGTTTCATGTGTTCACTTCAAATCATTAGACAGCTCACTGCATAACTTCACCGAGACATGACACTAAGTTATGATAATTTTTGCACATGACTGACGTATTTCATATTATTAATCCCCAAAACGGAATAAAGTGTTAGTGGGACATGCCAGTTTGTTGTACATCAGTTAGGTTTTGGTATGTGAGGCAAAGATGAACCTATTTTGTTGTTTTGAGGCTTGCATATGCCCATGTGAAATTGTGATGGCACCAGTTAACATGGGCGTGTATTTCTCACTTATGTTAACCTGTGTTAACTTTTACTAACAGTTCAATATATACATAGAAATCTGGCATCAATTTCAGCGGCTCGTAGTGTAGTGGTATAGACGATGTAGAAGCTATTCCAATCAACTTTCTTGTCCATGCGTGGTTCGAATCCCAGCTAGATCGCTTATTTTTTTCCATTCATTCAGTATGTGTCATATTTGTGGATAATGCTTAACCCTTAGAACCCGATTGACGCAAAGTGCGTCAAAAAACACACCCTTTCTTCTCTGTTACATTGCTCCGGAACGGTTCATCGCAGCGAGATAAAACCTTTATTGCACGACAGAGCAGAAGTGGGGCTTTCCAACGAGACTACACACTTGTCTGTACGATCAAGTATGAAAATTAAAAAAAATCATGAAATTAAATCAAATTGCATCATATTTACAGTCTATACTTCTCTGCATTCACCTGCACACACATTACTCTAGTTTGAATTACTCGCGAACCCGTGATCGCATCGATATGGCAAGCATATCAGATGAAAGAGGGGGCACAGGGCTATCCATTGGTACCATGTATACCGATCCTTCTGGCTTATAAAACCAGACGAAGTGACTGCAAAATAATAACGTCATGTACACAAACCAATGCTGCACACTCATTACTCTCGTATGAATTACTCGCGGACCCGTGATCGCATAGATATGCCACGCATGTCAGATGAAAGAGGAGACTCAGAGCTATCATTTGATACCAAGTACATCCTTCTGGGTTATAAAACAGACGAAGTGACAGCAAAATAATAACTTCATATAGCTGGACTTACCCCACGTTTGTGTCTGTTCTTGTGGCAAAGCATGTTTATAATCCAATGCTATCATGTGTTTCTCTATGGCAAAGCATGTTCATATTCCGGTTTTGAGATCCTAACAAATTCCTGCATGGCATCCAATTCGAGGCTCACATTGCATCCCAATTTGTTCAACAAATAAACACCTTTTTTGCCTTTACTTTGTTCATGGCAATGCAGTAAAGAGTTGAGAATTATTATGACTGCATACACACAGGCACGCAGGCTAACACGCAACCTCGGGTCAAGTCAGGTCAGATCAGTTCGTGTCACAGATATGGAGCGCAGAAAGGTCATTTTTCATCACTAAATAAAAAATGGCATTTATTTCCGTAAATCACACAGCAAATATTTCTGTAAATTGCTCAGCCCCAGAGTATCCCTCCAACATGGCAATTATATTGCCCGATTCAGGACAGTCTGCCCTACACACACATGAAATGCATGTAGAGCTGTGAGCTTGCAGTGGTGAGATACATGTCGAAATATAAGAATTTTTATAATACACTTTTTATATTTTAATTCTTTAAAAATCAAAATAAAATCAATGCTAGTATTAATAAATGAAATGATGGCAGATCTGAATAGCCTAAACTCTCCTGAAAAAAACAATATATAATATATGTGTGTGGCACTTACAATGACCAGAATAAATCCTTATGAATAAAGGTAGTGAAAATGCCCTAAAAACAGCTTAGGGTTCTAAGGGTTAAACGGACATGTATTAGACATACACTGGTGATGTTTTCAGCGATATCCGTTATATTGTCTCACTTGCAAACACTTCGTGAAAATGTAGCCTAATATAAACCTGCACTGTCAGAGGCAGAGCAGATTAAGAAGTAGGCAGGGTCTTGTTGAATATTCACAGATTTTATGCAAATATCACCAGTTAAACTGCTCACCATCTAAACTGGAACACCGGCCCGCTGGGCTGATCCGACTGGCTATAGCCTACTCTCCATACAGAGCTTGCAATGTTTCGGACTGTCTTCGCGACCTAATTGCATTTTAAAGTAGGCTATGCGTGCAAAACATGTTATTTCAGAAGTGAAATCATGGCTTTTGTTGTGGATTTGTTTTTCACCTTGACGAGGAGTTACTCTAAAGATCCACTCATGACAACGTAGCCGGCTGATTCGGCTGACTCGCACTCATAACAAACCGGCCCGCCCGGCTGACTTGACTGACCCGGGTAGATAGGCTACTCAAGCAGCTCCATGAGCGTGCAGTTCGGACTGTCTGCACGACCTAATTGCATTTTAATATGCTACATCTATACACCAAATCTAATTATGTCTAGGCTACATGCAGAACATTGTGTGTTATTTCAGAAGTGAAAGAAATGGCTTTTGTTGTGGAATTGCTTTTCACCTCGAGCTACTCGCTCTCGCAGATCCACTCATGACAACGTAGCCGGCTGATTCGACTGACTCGTACTCAACGTAGCCTAACCGGCCGGCTGATCCGACTAACCCGGATTGCTACTCAGCCGCTCCAATCTGAGTCCCATGGTCTGTGAGTCTGCAATGTTTCCGGCTCTGCGGGAAGTTAACCAGTTATCTCGGACTGCCTGCTCACTCAGTCGCTTGAGTTGATTTGTGGAGTTGTGGTTGCCTACGAAATTGTTACATTTTTGGCAGCTACGATGGCTAGGGCTGGGAGGCTAGCTAATGTTGCAAGAGGTTTGTGTGTGGCGCTGTTTATCGTTTTAGATTGAAATAGGACTCAACTGATCCGAGTTAATGATACTAGAGACTCGCGACTCATGGGTTAATTTAAAGATACGGGTGAAAGATCCGAGTGAATCACAACTCAAACAGGCTTATAAAGGAGGAGGACGCACAACTGAAACCGCCATGGAAGCACGAGCACCTACTGGAGGACCTCCCGTTATCATAGACGACCACCCCGCCGATTGTGGTGAACTCGGTGAACAGGGTAGTGGTGAATATAACGTCATACATCGGCTACCTGCCATAGCGGCCTGTGAAAGGCTATTTATCCATAGCATCGCAGGAGTTGTCTTAAGACTGAATCAGGCCCGGGGTGGGTAATTGGGAGAATTCCCGGTGGGCCGCTTCACTTTTGGGCCGGTCGAGGAAACAAATATTGACATTTGTCACGTTAGTCTATCTTTTCTTAAAGTAGGACACGTTCCGCATTCTGTGCATGACACCAATGCAATGTCTCTGCATGGGTTGTAGCCTAATTGAGGGAGTTCTCCCCTTCCAAAAAGAGTTGGTTGGGTCCATATAGCCCGTCTTTTCCAAAAAGTTTTCTCAGATACGGATAGCCAAGCCGGCCCTACAGTAGACACAAGCGTCAGGAAGGATGGAGGGTAGAAAGAGGCCAGGAGAGACTGAGCAGCAGATCAAGCAGTCGACCACTGAAAATGATGAGCCCGAAATTAGTGATGAGGAGGCCATGACTACAGGGACAAGTAGAGAGGATAAATTAAAGTTATTTAATGTAAGAAAGAACAATTACCCTACATGATAAACCTATATGCCTTGTTTGCTCAGAAGAGGGTGTAGTAAAGGAGTAGGCTAAATCACCAAACAACAATATAGCCTACCCATGCAAAAAACATGTAGCCTAAACATTAGTTCAATATGCCTCTTTGTGGAAGCATGGGATAGGCTACATTTCAAAGGCTTTCTTTCTTTCTTTCTGTTTTGGTAACTTGTGGAATATTTTGTTAACTTCTCAGTTAAAGTGAATTATTATATAACCTTTACACATTTGTTGAACCATGGTACTAATAAAAACTACAGGATAGTAAGAGCTGAAATGTTGCTTAATTTATCCAATTTCCACCACTATGGTCGGTCTTGGGCCTGAAACTCCCGGGCACTGAATTCTGGCAACTTTGAAAACCAGCTTCTTTTGAAGATGAACAGACACCTTTTCAGTTTCAACTAATGACTGGCATATTAGTAGCTGCTGGACATAGGTGGCCTGTGTGTGTGTGTGTGAGTGACGGTGACCTGGGGAGTAAGCCCTAGAAATGCTCATGCCACAACCAAAATGTTCTCCCTACAAGCAGGTCATTTTTTTTTGTGAAAGAAATAAGTTATTTATTTTTCATTTCAGAGAATTGTGCCTAAAAAGTCCTAGAAAAGAATGTGATTTGATTTGATGAGTGAGATTAAGAAGATATGGGAACCCTGAATATGCTTTATGCTTTACTATAAGAAAGCCAAAATAAAGTTTACAATAAAAGTTCAAAATAAAACCGCTTGCTTTTTACTTTTTATTTTTACTTCAAATACTTAAGTACATTAAATATCAGAAAATTACTTTTGATACTTAAGTACAGTATATAAAAGATACTTTAAGACTTTTACTTAAGTAATATTCTAAAAGGCAACTTTCACTTCTACCAAAGTCTTTTTCTAGTACGATACTTGTACTTTTACTCAAGTATTGCTTTCTAGTACTTTATACAACACTGAATGGTTTGAACAACAACGTGGCTTCCACATTATCAATGGAAAAAGCATACAACTGCTAATCATAATCTTTAAATTGACATTAATTAAGCTGGCTATATGCAACACAATTTATTTATATTACCTTTGTTTGGGTAGACTTCAAACATTTTTGAATTTGAGCTTACAGTTCTGTCACTATTCTGTGTCCTTTACATTTATTTAATAGGTAGTGATACCTCAAAATTAGGCTGCTGTCTGTTAGGGCAATTTATTGTAGCCTTCTAACCCATATGCACAAAACATAATTTCTGAAATGATTTTTTGATTTATAACATGAGATATGTCTCCATGTAGGGTAGTGTCAAATAGTGAAGTGATAGCAGGTAGATCATGTAGGCCTACATGTCACATGAGCCACATATATGAGGGGCGCTGCTTCTTCTGTCCCTCCCAAACTGTATTAAAATGATGTGTTTAGCAATCAGATTTTCTTGTTTCGGGGTAGAAACTGCCGGACACCAATATGGTCCGCACCCCTCTCTGAAAATACTTACAACGTCCCTGTAGGGAGTTATTTATAATTTGACAAGATTGTTTCATTTTTCTATCCCACAACCCCCACACTTTTAAAAAGCTTGATACGCCCCTGACTTCAGTGTTTGCCTTGAAACAATTCCGGCATAATTGCTTTGAACGTTTCAGTCTTCCGCCCCCCATGCCTGCTTTATATGTCCCGGACGGCCAGAAAGGACGAATGAAACAAAATGTTCGTTTGAACGTTGAACGGTTTTGTTCAGAGCTGAAAATGCAATTGTGTTTGACAGAGGGCAGATGTAGGTTGCTAGTGACAAAATATTAGCTTTCAATGTGGTAGCCTACGATGCCTTTGTAAAATAGCCTATATTTAATTAAAACGTGTTTAATTCTTCCTGGTTCCTAAAACCAGACAGCAAACTGTGGCAAATTGTATGTTACCGTCACTCTGTCTCTTTCGTTGCTCTGATTGGTTTTTGGCCTCTCCTATTGCGTCTGGAGGCATTTTGATCGGCGTCCGTTTGGGAAGTGTCAGAAAGTTCAAATAGTCCAGCGTTGGAAATGGAATTGTCCAGGGGATTAGGAGGGGATTGTCATAGGGCAAGATTTTGCACATTCTTGCTGTCTGCAGCTTTAGATAACAGTTGATCAACTCTCAACATAGTGAAGTACAGACCGTGGTAAAGTTGGTTTTATATTGGACGTTGGATATTCGACACATTCGAAAAATCTATTTAGCACTGACTACGAGGGTCGAGTTTGTGTCAAACCAACTTTAACCCTTAGAACCCTAAGCTGTTTTTAGGGCATTTTCACTACCTTTATTCATAAGGATTTATTCTGGTCATTGTAAGTGCCACACACATATATTATATATCGTTTTTTTTCAGGAGAGTCTAGGCTATTCAGATCTGCCATCATTTCATGTATTAATACTAGCATTGATTTTATTTTAATTTTTAAAGAATTAAAATATAAAAAGTGTATTATAAAAATTCTTATATTTCGACATGTATCTCACCACAGCAAGCTCACAGCTCTACATGCATTTCATGTGTGTATAGGGCAGACTGTCCTGAATCGGGCTATATAATTGCCATGTCGGAGGGATACTCTGGGGCTGAGCAATTTACAGAAATATTTGCTGTGTGATTTTCGGAAATAAATGGCATTTTTTATTTAGTGATGAAAAATGACCTTTCTGCGCTCCATATCTGTGACACGAACTGATCTGACTTGACTTGACCCGAGGTTGCGTGTTAGCCTGCGTGCCTGTGTGTATGCAGTCATAATAATTCTCAACTTTTTACTGCATTGCCATGAACAAAGTAAAGGCAAAACGGTGTTTATTTGTTGAACAAATTGGGATGCAATGTGAGCCTTGAATTGGATGCCATGCAGGAATTTGCTAGGATCTCAAAACCGGAATATGAACATGCTTTGCCATAGAGAAACACATGATAGCATTGGATTATAAACATGCTTTGCCACAAGAACAGACAAAAACGTGGGGTAAGTCCAGCTATATGAAGTTATTAATTTGCTGTCACTTCGTCTGTTTTATAACTCAGAAGGATGTACTTGGTATCAAATGATAGCTCTGAGTCTCTTCTTTCATCTGACATGCGTGGCATATCTATGCGATCACGGGTCCGCGAGTAATTCAAACTAGAGTAATGTGTGTGCAGGTGAACGCAGAGAAGTATAGACTGTAAATATGATGCAATTTGATTTAATTTCATGATTTTTTTAAATTTTCATACTTGATCGTACAGACAAGTGTGTAGTCTCGTTGGAAAGCCCCACTTCTGCTCTGTCGTGCAATAAAGGTTTCATTTATCGCTGCGATGAACCGTTCCGGAGCAATGTAACAGAGAAGAAAGGGTGTGTTTTTTGACGCACTTTGCGTCAATCGGGTTCTAAGGGTTAATGTGTTAAAACAAGGCCTGCCTATATTACACAAAGCTTCTTTTGTCCAAAAACCCATGTTTTGATTTTATGAATTTTTATGCTGATAAAAGATATCAATCTATTATGCGGCTTCACCTTTTGACTTACCCATACTAAAACACATCTCCTGAACTCGCCTTACTGCCCTTTCTAGTACACAAAGCTTCTTTTTCCCTAAAACCTACTCTTTGATTTTATACAATCTTTAATGTTAAATGTTTCAAATCTATTATGCGGCTTGCCCTATTGACCTACCCATGTCAAAACACATCTGGTGAACTCGGATTACTGCTCTATATAGTACACAAAGCTTCTTTTTCTCAAAAACCCATTCTTTGATTTTATAAATATTTTTAAATGTAAAATAAATGCTATAAATGCTTTAAATCTATTATGCGGCTTGACCTTTTCAAACCCATGTCAAAACACACCTGTTGGAAAAAATAAGCTTTGTGTACTGTGTAGGGCAGTTAGCTGAGTGCAACAGATGTGTTTTAACATGGGTAGGTCAAAAGGTGAAGGCACATAATAGATTTATAGCATTTTTTAATAGTAAAAAAATAATATAAAATCAAAGAGTGCATTTTTGAAAAAAAGAAGCTTTGTGTACTATGTAGGGCAGTTAGCTGAGTGCAACAGATGTGTTTTGACATGGGTAGGTCAAAAGGTCAAGCCGCATAATAAATTTATAGCATTTTTGAATAGTAAAAAAATAATATAAAATCAAAGAGTGCGTTTTTGAAAAAAAGAAGCTTTGTGTACTATGTAGGGCAGTTAGCTGAGTGCAACAGATGTGCTTTGACATGGGTAGGTCAAAAGGTGAAGGCACATAATAGATTTATAGCATTTTTGAATAGTAAAAAATTATATAAAATCAAAGAGTGCATTTTTGAAAAAAAGAAGCTTTGTGTACTATGTAGGGCAGTTAGATGAGTGCAGCAGATGTGTTTTGAGATGGGTGGGTCAAAAGGGGATGGCACATAATAGATGTATAAAAAAATTACAGTAAAAAAAATTATACAAAATCAAAGAGGGAGTTTTTGGAAACAAATAAGCTTTGTGTACTGTGTAGGGCAGTTAGCTGAGTGCAACAGATGTGCTTTGACATGGGTAGGTCAAAAGGTGAAGGCACATAATAGATTTATAGCATTTTTGAACAGTAAAAAATTATATAAAATCAAAGAGTGCATTTTTGAAAAAAAGAAGCTTTGTGTACTATGTAGGGCAGTTAGATGAGTGCAGCAGATGTGTTTTGAGATGGGTGGGTCAAAAGGGGATGGCACATAATAGATGTATAAAAAAAATTACAGTAAAAAAATAATATAAAATCAAAGAGTGCGTTTTTGAAAAAAAGAAGCTTTGTGTACTATGTAGGGCAGTTAGCTGAGTGCAACAGATGTGCTTTGACATGGGTAGGTCAAAAGGTGAAGGCACATAATAGATTTATAGCATTTTTGAATAGTAAAAAATTATATAAAATCAAAGAGTGCATTTTTGAAAAAAAGAAGCTTTGTGTACTATGTAGGGCAGTTAGATGAGTGCAGCAGATGTGTTTTGAGATGGGTGGGTCAAAAGGGGATGGCACATAATAGATGTATAAAAAAAATTACAGTAAAAAAAAATATACAAAATCAAAGAGGGAGTTTTTGGAAACAAATAAGCTTTGTGTACTGTGTAGGGCAGTTAGCTGAGTGCAACAGATGTGCTTTGACATGGGTAGGTCAAAAGGTGAAGGCACATAATAGATTTATAGCATTTTTGAACAGTAAAAAATTATATAAAATCAAAGAGTGCATTTTTGAAAAAAATAAGCTTTGTGTACTATGTAGGGCAGTTAGATGAGTGCAGCAGATGTGTTTTGAGATGGGTGGGTCAAAAGGGGATGGCACATAATAGATGTATAAAAAAAATTACAGTAAAAAAAATTATACAAAATCAAAGAGGGAGTTTTTGGAAACAAATAAGCTTTGTGTACTGTGTAGGGCAGTTAGCTGAGTGCAACAGATGTGCTTTGACATGGGTAGGTCAAAAGGTGAAGGCACATAATAGATTTATAGCATTTTTGAATAGTAAAAAATTATATAAAATCAAAGAGTGCATTTTTGAAAAAAAGAAGCTTTGTGTACTATGTAGGGCAGTTAGATGAGTGCAGCAGATGTGTTTTAAGATGGGTGGGTCAAAAGGGGATGGCACATAATAGATGTATAAAAAAAATTACAGTAAAAAAAATTATACAAAATCAAAGAGGGAGTTTTTGGAAACAAATAAGCTTTGTGTACTGTGTAGGGCAGTTAGCTGAGTGCAACAGATGTGTTTTGACATGGGTAGGTCAAAAGGTGAAGGCACATAATAGATTTATAGCATTTTTGAATAGTAAGAAAATAATATAAAATCAAAGAGTGCGTTTTTGAAAAAAACAAAGCTTTGTGTACTATGTAGGGCAGTTAGCTGAGTGCAACAGATGTGTTTTGACATGGGTAAGTCGAAAGGGGAAGCCGCATAATAGATTTATAGCATTTTTGAATAGTAAAAAAAAATATAAAATCAAAAGGTGCGTTTTTGAAAAAAAGAAGCTTTGTGTACTATGTAGGGCAGTTAGCTGAGTGCAGCAGATGTGTTTTGACATGGGTAGGTCAAAAGGTCAAGCTGCATAATAAATGTATAGCATTTTTGAATAGTAAAAAATTAATATGAAATCAAAGAGTATGTTTTTGGACAAAATAAGCTTTGTGTATTATGTAGGGCAGTTAGCTGAGTGCATCAGATGTGTTTTGACATGGGTAGGTCAAAAGGTCAAGCCGCATAATAGATTTAAAGCATTTATAGCATTTTTTTACATTAAAAAATATTTATTAAATCAAAGAATGGGTTTTTGGGAATAAGAAGCTTTGTGTACTATATAGAGCAGTAATCCGAGTTCACCAGATGTGTTTTGACATGGGTAGGTCAAAAGGGCAAGCCGCATAATAGATTTGAAACATTTAACATTAAAAATGTTATAAAATCAAAGAGTAGGTTTTAGGGAAAAAGAAGCTTTGTGTACTAGAAAGGGCAGTAAGGCGAGTTCAGGAGATGTGTTTTAGTATGGGTAAGTCAAAAGGTGAAGCCGCATAATAGATTGAAATCTTTTATCAGCATAAAAAAATCATAAAATCAAAACATGGGTTTTTGGACAAAAGAAGCTTTGTGTAATATAGGCAGGCCTTGTTTAAACACATTAAAGTTGGTTTGACACAAAATCGACCCTCGTAGTCAGTGCTAAATAGATTTTTCGAATGTGTCGAATATCCAACGTCCAATATAAAACCAACTTTACCACTGTGAAGTACAGTATGTTTCCTTCAATGTAACAACCCTTGATGTAGGTTTATTTAAAACCCTTACAAGCCCGACCGTTCTAATTTCGTTAAAATGTTAACGATGACCAATCATCTAATATCTCAGCTGTCCAATGCCTGATTTTATTTCTGAAATCTTCCCCGTAATGCTGACAACATAAGCTTCAATTTGATATGATTGGTTAAGGGGTTTATGGCGCGAAATGTTTTGGATACTTGAAGATGAGTCGTGAAAAAAACTTTTCACTTCAGTCGTACATTTTGACATGGACCGCCAGATGCCACCTGCACTTCGTTGGAGTTTACCTCGACTGGAAACCACACAGCTGGATAAACTGAGGTAATATATGTTTTTACATAGTTTCTAGTTATAGTTAATCTTAATTTGTAGTCAAAAAATCATGTTATTTGACAGTAATATGCTTTCTCATCAGCGTCAACATTATGTCATAGCGGGGGCTAAGTGCATCGTCATGTAACTTTAGCTAGCTGCATTACTCTGAACTGCTTGCAGTATTCTCGTTTGCTTTTGATATCAGTTATTTTCATTTGACAATTTCATTTAAAAACCTGTAAGTAAGTTTGTTTACCTGTAAGGTAAGCATTATTTGTTTACCTGTAAGGTAAGCATTATATTGGCCAGTCAGTATAGCATACCAAAGCTGAATAAATCAATGGGCGCCGCGTTTCTAAGTTGCGTTCTCTTACATGAAATAAGTTGAGCGATATTTTTACTCCTCTCAATATGTAGTTGTAGAAAACAAGATGCGAAATCACGGATTCTGTCAAAAATGTAGTGCTAATTAACTTATTGCCTCTCCTCGGGTTGTTACCTCGCTAGGCAGTTTGTAGTGAACTGTTTTACCTTGCTAACTTCTAAATGACAAAACATCAGACGTGCTTGTATCAACATTTTCTAAGATGGCATGACTTGATATTCTACTCTTCTCGATATGTAGTTATAGAAAACATGATGTGAAATCACATATTATGTCAGAAATGTCATTATTGCATTTCAGCAGTTAGTTACTAGGTGAATTGTAATCTGTCTTTATCTTAATGCCAGCCAGGCAATCAGATTTAGGGTAGCTAAACCCATGTGTAATAAAATGACTTTTCATACTTCTAAATATTTTTGAGTTACTCAGAATGCTTCAATAGTTTAGGCTACCTCTTCTTGTGTATGTATGTGCACACACGCACACATCTGTAGTTTTGTGATTTTATTTTTTAAATTAATAAAGGTATTACATTTGTATGATTTTACTGTTGTTTCAGATGGAGGATGACAAGACCTACACAGACCTCCTTGCAGGCCTGAAGAGGTAGCTGACTGCTGATGAGCTTGCACTCACAATGTTGAAGACCATGTGAGGATCGAGGAAGAAGGTATAGATTTAGGTGGCGTGCGTAGGGTGGTGTAGACTGCCACTAAAACACTGTGAAATAGACTTGTTATGTTGTTTTTTATATGTTGTTGTCCCAGGCATATGTGGTTTTACCAACCGGAACAGGTGGGAGGTTGTGCTTAGTAGGCCGTTGTATGCAAACACACAGTACAGGGGCATGGGACGAAGAGACCCCAGAAGAGTTTCACAGTTTTCTGGGATTGATCATTGACATGGGACTTCACTTCCCTCCCTAATATCCATTGCTACTGGGGAACCAAGTCTCTGAAGGGATCAGGGAGCGTTGACCAAATGAGAAATACATATTGTGTACACTTTTTCTCCATTGACATTGCCGTTGTCAGTAGTTTCTTATTATTTCAAGTAGGGCTGCACGATATATCTAAAATCTATCGTTATCGCGATATCAACATTTGCGATGGACATACCGCAAGGATTACTTAATTTTCGATAAATTTCGATACATTTTCTGTGCCGTGCGCATTCCATACAGTCTATGGTGTATTCACATTCTGAATGTCAACATATTTTACCAAACCGATGCTGTCATGCTGCCCTAGAAGCCCGTCCCCTACCAGTTTAGGTGTGTGGTGTTTTAGGTGTTGAGGCGGGAGCTAATGTCGTGATGGCTGAAGATCGAGCGAGGTAGGTTACACTTAGGTGAAGAGGAATTGGTGACTAAAAGGAAAAGCATGTCTGTTCTATGGAAATATTTTGGTTTTATTAAGGATGACGTGTTACAAACACAACGCCAAATGCGTCCTTCTCCACTGTGTTAAAATAAACAATTTATTTCGTTATCGTTATAGACAGATAAACAGAAGATATCTGTCTTTCACTGTAAGGCTTGTATTTCATGATTTGCATTTAGCAAAAGCCCCAGACACAAGGATTAAAGTTCTCCGTCATAGGACGGATTTCCGTCAATTTGATTTTAGAAATGTCATATTTGAGATCGATGCAGATCCGATGAGAAAAAAAATAGGAGGGGGGGGGGACTGTCACCTTTGCTTTTCCTTTTTTAAGGCAACTACAAATATTAGGTAAATGTTTAAAGACCTAATAGTGTTCTTGAGAACTTTCTGTGTCTCAATCCGTGACCGCTCAAGAAGATACGTCCTATACGGCCTACGTCAGCCATGAGTTTCACTTTGTATGTTGTAGCTACACACTTGTCTCGGGCGTTTGCTTAAAAAAAAGAACACGTATGGAGGACTATAACGGTCTAAAAGTTGGATTATAGTGACACAATCGAGACAGCTGATGAGGTTGGCCAATCCGTTTAACTTTTTTGGATATGATATTGTGAGCTCTATGTGCGAATTCGGAGGCTGTGTTCTTTCCGTGCATCAATGTAGACACTTACTATCGCGAACTCTTGTCAGGGTAGGTCATTCATTTTGGGTGTCACCTATGACTTGAACAGATAGCCTGCTATGGCACCCGATGTAGGCTACTATTATTGTTACAGTTTTTAATCAATGCAACTAACATTATGTGTAAAGCGACGCAATATAAACCGTAGCCTATGCAATTTATTATCCCGTCTGTTATGACATACAACAATGTTTTTCACAATTTGCGACGGAAGGTTTTGACTGAGCGTGTCGAGTAAGGGGGTCAGTCGTGTTTGTGACGCACAGACAGCCTTGTAGCCTATTTTGCTTAGGCCTCACTTTTAACGACAATAGGTTGTGAGTAGTGTTGTCACGATACCAAAATTATGACTTCGATACGATATCTGCCATAAATATCACGATGCTCGATACTGAAACGATACTACGGCGAAATCCTAAGATATCTGGAAAAGAAAGGACTCATACCTCCTCCAAGTGTATTGAATCATTTGTGTTGAATTCGGTGCACTTTTGTAGTGTGCCGGTCAACTCTGGGTTCTAAACTTCCAACATAATTATCATTTTTTATAGTCAGTAAAATAGTAGGCCTACTTTGTGTGATTAAGTCCTTTATTGTTTGTTATAGTTCATTTACATTGTGCTGTTTTGGCAATAAAGTAGCTTTAAATAGCCAAACTAGGCTAGATCAAGGTCAGTGTTGAAATTACTGCATGCAAATCACTGAATGCTATGCAGAGGGGCCTAATCTTTAGGCCATCTGATGTACAGTATAGGCTACCCTAGGCCTTCCCGTGTTCATGGGATTTCTTTGACAGTTGCAAAGGTAAAAATGTGAGGATAGTCTTCTTTGCGCCCAGCCCCAGTGTACAAGTACGACATTCCAACCACTCAGGTCTTCGTCAGATAGGCCTACACCATTAGCCTACCTGTTGCAATATATCTGTGTGCATTCCTACATTACGTCTATTTCTTTGATAACATGATTTGCTACCACGTAACAATTATTAGGACTCAACACGCTTTGGTGGTATTATATGCCGTACGTGGGCTTTAATTAGCGCATTTCGGGTATCCTATCTTACATCTGGCCAATAATTATTAAAGAAATTGCAGTCTACATGCCATGACAAATATTACCAGTAGTAGCCTACTGACCGAACATGAAATACAAGTTATGGTAATGTTATTCTGGCGTGAACATTGCGCTTTCATGACGTTAGCACCCTATGATTACAGCTCGTTATGTCTCGTCAAAATGATTACAGCTCGTTATGTCTCGTCAAAATGCATTGATGAAGGAAGGTTCGCTTTATCCCAGAGAACCATATACTCGTTTCACTTAGGCTAGACTAAAACAGAAGAGAAGATCTTGGCACTAACCATGTAGTCGTGTTTTCTATAGTAATTCGTTAACCTGTCGTTTTTTGAACTCTTTAAAAATGTTGGGATGTGTCTGCGAGGTGTTTAGCCAAGTTCCATGCGTAGCCTACTGATTTTAAATGACTTTGAAACATATTTTACAAACGGGCCTCTGTGTACCTGATGGCTTGCCTTCACTATTCGCGATGTATCCGAAATAGTTGCAGATTTCACTTCACCTTTTGTTTTATCCACAAAAACAAACTTATCCTGTCGGCAAAGAACTATGTTGACGTTGGCTGCGCACTCACTCAGAGCTGCCTGCTTGACACGCCCACTTGCCTAGATGCGTGCAAGGAGCAGTGAGAGCAGCAGTTCACACAAACACAGAACGTTATTATTTTAATAAAGTATCGATTCTAAAAACGTCGAAAATCGTATCGTTTTTTGCGTTAAGGCATCGTGATACCTTTTTAGTATCAATACACCGTGCAACACTAGTTGTGAGTTAGGGGTGTAACGGTTCATGTATTCGTATTGAACCGAAACGGTACAGGCGTCACGGTTCGGTGCATGAATTTACACGGAGAATACACGGTATCAAAATACATAAAACTCGTGTGCGGATTAATTAATGTCATGCGCAATTACTGTTAAGTAGCGAGAGTTACGGGAGTTCTTTAGCGACACCTAACGCTAATCTGTAGCCTCGCCTTAGCTCTGAAGCTCTGATTGGCGCCTATGTTCTTTTTTTGTCAGGTCGTCGGTCAAGTCAGTCAGAGATAGCAGCACTAAGCAAGTGGTGGCGACCCACAAGAGTTAGAGGATCCGCTGGTCTCTTTAAGATCGCAAGTTTGAGAACTTCAGTTACAGTAACGTTAGTACAGGCGAAAGAGTGGTGGATAAGATGAAACTGTGTGTCGGCGTTGTTCAGCAGTTGTTGGGTATGTGAGTGGAAAAAATGCTACACATATTAGAAGCCATCACCCAGATGATGTAGTAGGCTAGCTACCAATCACTGAAAAGAGGGGTAAAAAACTTCCCCTGCGCTTCAGCAGCCTTTGGATATATACAAATAGGGCCAAAACCTATGGCTTAAATTAAACGATTTCGTAATGACAGAAAGCTATGTAAATCGCGTGGTAACTTGTAACTTCTCACATGAGGAGCTGGTAGTGTTAAGTGACAGTAAAGTGACAACGCTAACCAGGCTAATAAACAAACCATGCTACGGTGAGTTAACGTCAAAGGGCAAAGTCACGTGACTTCTAGTTGTAGTCTCTTTATGAAATGAAAGGAGCAATTTCGCCCCAGTGGGTGTTTGTTTTAAAAAAAAAGGCAAAATAGTGTGATATTTTCACAGTTAGTAGGCTAGATTATTACTTTACACACAATGAAAAATATTGAGGCAAATTGTAGACCCTTCCAACTAAACACAGATGTTGAAGGTCTTGCTTAAGTGGATTTTTAAAAAAAAAATTTCTATGTAATTTGCACTTTCAGAAATAAGAGATGCTGTAGGCCTATTTTCAGTTTTATAGCTGATTGTTTTATTTTGTTTACAAGTTACAGATGGAGTCTGGGTACTTATTGTACTGTTTAGCCTACATCGTACACACTTCAGGCTGTTGCAGATAGCTCAGGAAAGAGACTGTAGGACACTAGGTAGTACAGCCTGAGAA